>NC_092876.1:45496166-46096166 GCF_028372415.1 Notamacropus eugenii
TTATTGTGATAGCTCTCCTATGTGTGGCTGAGTCTCCTGCCTATGGAGATCACTACTGTGATATTTTGACATCCTGTGGAATTCATGTCTGTGCTTAGATATCTTCTGTAGATCTGTCCTGATGGAAACAGCAGTAGGCATTTACTAGGTACCTACTGTGTGCCAGGTTCTAGGAATGCCAAGGCAAAAGACAAACAGTCCCTGTCTTCAAGACAGCTTCCATTCTGTTTAGGGAGTCTACAGGTCTATAAGAGCTTGTACACATACACAAAATACTCACATGGTACTGTTGGGAGGGGGGACAGGAAGAACTGTATTGGAGTTGGAGTGAGGGGCAGAATCAGGAAAGTCAGAATGTATAAAGCTGTACTTGAGTTAATTCTTTAAGGAAACTAGGGATTTTAAAAGGTGGTGGTATGGTATGTATATATATATACAGAGGGAGTGCATTCCAGGCATGGGGTACCACCATTGCAAAGACAAGGAGGTGGGAGATTTAGTGTCTTGTATGAAGAACAGCAGCAAGTCCAGTTTGGCTATACTGCAGAGTATGGGAAAGGGAGTAATATATAACAAAGCTGGAAAAATATATTGGGAAAGAGTGGCTGGATTCATATAGGTTGGGGCCTGGGGAGCTTTCCCCCCTAGTGCTAATTTGTTATTCAATTGTGTCAGACTATTCATGACCCTATTTGGGGTTTTCTTGGCAGAGATACTGGAATGGTTTGCTATTTCCTTCTTCAGCTCATTTTACAGGTGAGGAAACTGAGGCAAACAAGATTAAATGACTTGCCCAGGGTCATACAGCTAGTAAGTGTCTGAGGTCAAATTTGAATGTGTCTTTCTGACTCCAAGCTTGGCATTCTACCTGCACTATGTGTCCCCTTCTCTCTTTCCCTCTGCTGCTTAGCTGCCCCTTCCTAGTGCTGCACTCCTTGATAAAAGACCAATGCTGTTCTCTACCCTCATTTCTCACTTCCTTTACATTGTAGATAATTGTTATGCTAAAATAAACTTTATGAGAAAGTGAAATCTTTCTTCTGAGATGCCCTTCTAGCCCTGAACCACATTCTCTCAAAAACAAGAGACAATTTGTCCTCCCTATCCCCTCCATCCAGCAGCAGAGTGGGAGGCCAGTAATTAGAGTGTGTGTCTATGTGAGGGAAGATTTGTTTTCTTTTGTTGGGACCAAATCCATGTTTGGATCCATTTGCTGGCTCCAATAGACCTCCCTTCCCTTCCGAGCCGTTAAGGCTTATTGCCACTTACTTTGTCATTTTTAGCCTAAATAGAGGCTGGCTGGTGATGTTGACCTGGTTCCATAGTTCTGTTATCTGTGTTCAGCAGCAGTAGGGTAGCTGGGGGAATGCATTGAGTGAGGGGACAGGAAGAGGATGAGAAAGACCTGTTAGAACCCTGCAGGGCACCTTCTGGATGTTAGGGACATTGTCCGTGGTCTGACTTTATTAAGTAGGCTCTGGTATGGTACCCAGGAATGCTGCTTGGTGAGTTCGGTCCCTGGGGAGGTGGACCCCAAACGGAGACTTGAGCTGCTCATTCTTTAAAGGGGTCATGGAGATAGAATAAAGGTTGGACCTCTGATATCACAGGTTTGAGTAACTCCCCAGATGAGGAAACTCTACCAATGTAAAATATACCTTCTTTGAGAGTTATAGCCTTAGAGAACCAGGAAATTAAGTCTAAGGTCACACAGCTGGAATGGGTCATTTTTGTTCAGTAATTTGTGACTCTTCATGACCCCTTTTGGGATTTTCTTGGTAAAGATATTTGGATGGGTCATAGGCCTGACTTAAATGCAAGCCTTCATACCTCTGAGTCTGGTTGTTCATTCACTGTGGTGAACTGCTTCTTTTATGTTGAAGATGCATAGAGATAATTGTTTCTTGGTTTTCTTGGGCCCAATGTCCTTATTTGCTCTTCCAGCCCTGAGTAGCCAGGATCTGGTAGGCATGCTTCTGCCTTATGACAATCTTCTGGTCTACTGTCTACTGTCTTTGGTCCCATACTACGGGGCACAGTCACTGTTCTTGCCTAACTGGGAGTCATCCCACAAGGGTCCAGTTGTTGTAGTACTTCACTTCTGGAGCCAGCTACCTCCACCAGTGCCCTCTCTGCCAGCTACTTCTTCCCTCTTTCTTCTCATCAACCCTACTTCCTCTTGGGGGGGTTGTTGCGCTGGTGGTTGTTGATCATGCTACAGAGGCTTGAGTCTTGTCTGGGAATGGATCTCCCCTTTTCTTGTGACTGTACTCAAAGGTGGTAGACTGCTCTCAATCTCACCTGATTGTAAAGGGATGGATCCCAAGAATTTCTAGTTACAGCTCTACCTTCCTATGCTGTTATCAGGTAATATCCATAGCATTTAGTAGATGTTTATACAGTATCTGGTTGATGAACAGAGAGGGTGGGGAGCAAGAAGGAAGAATGCTAACCACTAGATTCTTCAGATGAAGAAAATGAAGTACTGGTGATGAAATGGTGAGTCCTTAGGTTGGTATAATTGGAGGAGGGAGAGAGAATAAATTTCATAATTTCATTTCCCCCTGCCTTGCCCTCTGCCCTCCTCCCTTCCATCTTCCTTTTTTCTTTCCCCCTTTTCATTCCCTTTCCCTCCCCTTCTTGCCCTGCTTTCTCTCCCCTCTCTTCCCTCTACTCTTTCTCCCCTTCTCTTTCTTCTTTCCCTATCTCTTTCCTTTCCCTCCCCCTTTCCCTCTCCCATTCTCTTGTCTCTTCTTCATTTCCTTTTACTTCTCCCTCTTCTTTCAGCCCTTATTTCTTCTCCTTTCCCCATTCCCCTTCTTTACCCTTTCCACTCTTTTTTCTCCTCTTCTCCCTTTCCCTCTGCCTTTCCTTTCCCTTCCCCCTTTCTTTCTTCCCTTCTTTCCCATTCTCCTTTCTCTTTTCCTTTTCCCTATTTCCTTCTTCTTTCCCCTTCTACCTTTCCTTTCTCTTACTCCTCTTTCCTTTCCCTTTCTCTTCCCTACTTCTTCATCTTTCTTCTCTTCCCTTCCTCCTTCCCCCTTTCATTTAGTGCCTATTGTGGGGTACCATGTTGTATGTGTGTAGGGGTGGTGATGGTGGTACAGAGATGACTGAGACATTATATTCTTGTCTTCATAGAGTTTCCAGTATCCTCGGGTAAGTAAGACATATACATAACTGATTATAGTCTAAAATACAAAGTGTAATCTGAGTATTGAGGACCAACGCTGGAGTGATCAGAGATGTCTTCTTGGAGGAGGCTTCATGAAGTAGGCCTTGAAGGATGAGCAGGAAGTGCTTGGGAAGAATTCAGTCCCCCACCAAATGTCTGGTCCTTCAGTCATCTGATTCCTGGGCCTTGCAGCAAAAGCTCATCTTTTTTAACACCAGTAATTTCCTGGTGATGTGATAAGGCAATGACTCATGGAACCTTGTGAGTTCAGAGGAATCCAAATTGCAGGTGACCCAAAGGACAACAAAAGGCTGTCCTGGTGAATGTAAAGAAGGAGCAGAATATTACCAACAATGGTTTGTCCTTACAAAATGGTGCAGAAGACATCAGGAACAAGTGGGAAGGGAGTTGGTCATAAAAGGAGAAGGAGAGAGAGCAGAGAGGGTGGCCCCAAGAGCTTCACTGGTATTCACAAAAGAGTGAAAGTTTGGTCATGTTCCTCTGCTGCTCAGAAACCTGAATCACTCCCACACAGATGACATCATGATCCACTGAAATGGCTTAGAAATAATTTGGGCATATTATTGATGAAGGAAAAGAACCCAACCAAGGTTATGAGGCAGGATTTGAATCCAGATCCTCTGACTCCAGTACACTCTTAATATTGTACCGGTTGGGGTTTGGTTAGCCTTTCCCAGCCTCTCTTAATTCTAGTGCCTTTCATCTTTCATTTTTTTCTTATTTATCCTGTGTAAAACTTATTTTGTACATAATTGCTTGTCATCTACTCCATCAGATGATAAACTCCTTGAGGGCAGGATCTGTCTTTTGCCTCTTTTTGTATCCTTCCTTCTTAGCACAGTGTCTGGCATATAGTGGACACTTAATAAATGCTTATTAACTGGCTGACTGGTCAGCTTTTATTTGAGAGTGAGGTAAAACCTGGAGTGAGGAGGTGGGTCAATTCATCTCCTCTTTTGTGGACCTTAATTTCTTCATTTGGAAAATGTAGAGTTGAGTCTAGATGACCTTGGAAGTCCCTTCCAATCCCAGATCCCACACTCCTCAATTTCCTTATTTGCCTAATATGGGGGCTGGAATAGACCATCTCTACCTCCTGATGTGAGATCATCTGCTACCACTAGACCAAGGGTCTTAACTTCTTTTTTTTTTTTTTTGGGTCAAATGGTGGAGCCCATGATCCCCTTCTTAGAATCATGTTTTTAAATTCATAGGATACACTTCATAGGATTATAAAGAAAGCCAATTATATTGAAATGTAGGTATCAAAATATTTTTTAAAAATTTAAAAAAATTTAAAAAATCCATAGGCCCTAGGTTAAGGGCCCTGCGTCTAGAACCCATGATCTCACGAACAAGGAATTGAGCCTTTTTCAAGGCTGATTTCCTTTCCCAGCCTCCCTTCTGTGCAAGTGCTTTTAGACAGATGGGGAGAGTGAGGAGCAGAGACCTCACCTAAAACCCCATTAGCATCCCCATTCAGGTAGGGTCTTTTTCTTTTCAAATGATGCAGTCCAGTGCAGCTCCTACCCAGTGGGCATTCCTTCATTGTTGGGAAGTAGACTGTGGTGTGTTGGGGGTGGGGGGTGGCAGGGGTGGGGGTGGGGGGCGCGCAGGGCGGCTGACTGTGAAGTGGACTTAGTTGAGCTTGATTGGTTTTCCAGGGTAGCTGTGATAGCATCTTACTTACCATCAATATTACCAGCCCCAAAGCATTCTTCTAAAAATTTTTAAAAATATTTTTTGTAATGGGCAATTTTGTTTCGGCTGCCAGTTTAGAGTGCCGAATCCATCCACTCTAGGATCAGGGAGGCAAACGGAAGTCAATTAGACTTAAGAGTTCCTCAAAAGATTTACTTTTTCATATTGCAAAACAAACCCTTGCCTCCTCGAATAAAATAAAATAACCACAGGCCTCCTACCCCCAACACACCAGAGCTTGGGGGTTCAAGACAGGATGAACAGAAATATAAAGGAATTCATTGACATAAAGCCTTTGAATACGTGTCAGAAAGGCTGGGGTGGAAACTGCTGTGGATAATTGTGTTTTCCTGTGGCAGGGGAAAGATCAGAGACATGCATGGGGGCTTCTGGGGCCAATTGTGGTGGCCCAAAGTTTGCTGATGCAGGAAACACCCCGGATGGCCTCTTGGCTCCTTCTATCTCTGCTCCCCATCCCAGTCGACTCTTGTACAAAGCCACTCCTGGGGAGGGGGTGATGTTGAGAACGATTTGTTTTCCTGGCTTTGCAGGCAGTCAAGCAATCCTTGCCTGTCTCTTGATTAGGAGCAAGCCTGTTCTCATTACCAGGTCTGGGCTGTGATTGTAGCATCCGGCTGGGGAGGGCTCTCGCTTGATCGCTTCTTTCTTTTAACCCTTCTCTGTGTTTTGGGCAGAGCAGCTGGCTCATGTTCTCAATTGTCGGGGTAGGACAGTGCGCATGGGATGGTGAAGATGGCAGGTGTCTTGGGCCATTGCCTTGGAGGAGGCCTTGGGTGTCACCCGATGCTTTTGAGACAACTCCTTCTGGGCATTAAAACCCAGGCCAAGCAGAATTTCTCTGAATTTACATGGGCTGTTTCTGAACATGGTAATGATGAATGGTGCCCTGGCATCTTGGTGACAGTGAAAAATGTGACGGTGGTAGTGAACAGGATGGAGCGGGGTCTCTGCTGAGTGGGAGTAGATCTCCTCCCCCCACCCAAAGAGCTTTGAACCAGTGAGAGCCACAGGGCTCTTCTTTGCTGCCAGAAAGAGAAGTAGACAGATGTGACACACAACACACATACACACACACACAACATACACACCCCTTACTTCTGAATCCTGCTTTTTCCCACTATTAAAACTCTCCCATTTAGAGAATGGGAGCAATGCTTCTCAATACTTAACCTTCAGAAAGTATTAGGATTTATAGTAGAAGTGGGAAGAAGAGGAGACATTGTGCCTAATATATGGAGAGCAGGTCAGGAAAGTCAGGGGAAAGTCTCGCCTCTGGTATATACATATTGGCCGTATGACCCTGGACAAGTCTCTTCACTTTTTAGTGCCCTAGGCAACTCTTTGAGTTGATAAGAAGTGATAGATAAGAAGTGGCAGAAGAAGGGCACCTCTACCCTGAAAAGGGTTTTCTAACCCAGGACTTCCCTATATCACTGAAATCACAAGTCCAGTTCTTGTTCCTAATAATAGGGAATATTTAAGTAAGGCTTTAAGGTTTGCAAAGTATTTAAGTACCTTAGCACATTTAATTAAAGTAATAGAGGCACTTAGAGCTATAAGTAGCATGAAACCATTGGGGCTTTGCCAAGGGTGCTGACATCCTGGGATATGTGCACAGAGCAGGGCATATCCTCTCCTAGGGCAATCCAGATACTGCTGGCTTCCTGTGCTGTGCAATATGAACCTCCACCCTTGTCCAGGCCACCCTGTTGTCGCTCAGAGTGACCTGTCATGTCTCCTGGGGTCTGTCCAGCTCATTGTCTGATCTTCCCCAAATGCAGCTGTACTCTCTGCAGGACAGCTCTCCTTGCATCCATCTCTGAGGTCTGGCTGCTGTTATGGAGCAGATGTCAACAGCTGGATCTGGACCTCATCTTGGGTCTTGTGCTCATGGGTGGGTGCCAGCACTCACCTCACCCTGCTGCTCCCTCCCTGTTCTCAGCAGCAGAGGGTCTGGATACTGCTTTCCAGCCCCCTCAGGCCATGGTGCTGGCTAGAGAGTTAAGACTCAGACAGTCTAGGGCTCCATTCAGGTGAGGCTGCTAACTCCAGTAAGGGGAGGGAACTCGCTGGATTAGTGCTGGCTTCTTGCTTAGTCATGGGAGGCAGGAAATTAGTGCCCCTCAAGGCCAAATCCAGCTCTGGCTGTGTCTTAATTCTCAAGTTCATCAATAGTCCAAGACCACTGGGATGAGTAATAATAGCTCCCACTTCTATAGAACTTTGAAGACATAAAAAACACTTTCCTCACACCAACCCTATTGCTACCGATTTAACAAGGGAGAGAATGGTGACATGGAAAAGTTTTGACTTGCCCAAGGTCAAGGAGACATATGGTATGCTCATTAACATTTATATAGTGCGAACAGGGTTTGCAAAGCACCTTACAGACATTATCTCATTTGATCCTCACAACCTGGGTTTTGTTGTGTTGTTCAGTTGTGTCTGATTTTGCGACCCCATGGACCATAGCACTCCAGGTCCTTCTGACCTCTGCTATCCTTTGAAGTCTTTCATTGTATCCATGACACTATCTGTCCATCTTATCCTCTGCTGTTCCCTTTTCCTTTTGCCTTCAATCTTTGCCAACATCAGGGTCTTTTCCAATCAATCCCATCTTCTCATTAAGTAGTCAAAGTATTCAAGCTTCAGCTTCAGTATTTGACTTTTCAGTGAACAGTCTGAATTAATTTCTTTAAGTATTGACTGATTTGATCTCCTTGCTGTCCAAAGTACTCTCAAAAGTCTTCTCCAGCACCACAATTCAAAAGCATAGATTCTGTGGTGCTCAGCTTTCCTTATAGTCCAACTCTCATAACCTTACATTGCTACTGGAAAAACCACCTTGCTGCCCACAATCCTGGGAAGTTGTTGCTATTATCAGGTCTAGATTTGTCTCTTTTCAACTTCAACCCATTACCCCTACAGTAGTTCTGCTCTCTGGGGCAAAGTACAATAAATCTGATCTTTCCACATGACTAATCCTTCAGATACTTGAAGACAGCTATCTTTCTCCATTCCCTCTCCTCCCCCAAGTCTCCTTATCAGGCTGAACATCCACAGTTTTTTCAACCAATCCTCATAATTGTTTGAACAGGAGGAGATCATTCACCATCTCAATTTTCCTCTGAACATTCTTAAGTTTATTCCCATATCCTTCCTAAACTGTGGTGCCTAGAACTGAACACACGACTCCATATATGGCACTGGCCTGCATGACCCTCTGTCATCTCCTTAACCTTCCACATCACCTCTCATACTGAAGACTAAGTTAGTGTTAGCTTTTTTGGCCCCTGCCTCCCACTATTGGCTCAGATTAATCCTTTTGTCCCCTTAACCATCCATGATGATTTGCTGAAGTTTATTTTGATACTTGACTAGTGAGATCCCTTCTAATTAGATTCATCCTAGTGTTTTAACCATTTGAGATTCTGGATCCTGATTGGTTCATTCAATGGTGTAGCTCTCATCCCCAGTTTTCTGTCCCCTGCAAATGTCATAATCTATCTCCTTCTCCAGGTCATTGATGAACATGTTAAATAACCCAGGGACAAGCACAGGGACCCAAGTTCCTGGGCCATTCTTTTGGATACCTTCTTCCTCAGAGGTGCTGTCATGCCACCATTAATAACTCTATTTTGGTTTAGCTATTAAACTAGTTCCAAATCCTCCTAATTGTTTCCTAGCCCCCATCTCTCCAGCTTTTTGCATGATTAGACCATCACAAGACACTTTATTTAATAATTTGGCTAAGATATAGGTAAACCACATTTTCTATATCATCCTCCTAATCTGCCAGTCTAGTAACCCTGTCAGAGAAGGCAATGAGGCTAGTTTGGCACGAGCTGTTCTTGGTGAAACCCTGCTGGCTCTTGGTGATCACCATCTCCTTTCCTAGAGGTTTACTCGCCATCCTTTTAATAGCTCATCTGAATTTTTTCCAAGAGTTAAAGTCAAGGTTCCTGGGTTATAGTTTGCTGACTCTGTTCTCTCTCTATCTGAAAATTGACACCTCAGTTACCCTTCACAGCATCTCCAAGATCTTGCAGAGATGACTGATAGTGGTCTAGCAATCAAACCTGCTCATTCTCTCAGCCTCCAAACCTGTAGTTCATTTGGGTCAAGTGACAAACTCATTAAGGGCAGCTAAGTCCTCTTTTTCTATTTTCTTACTTAGCTGAGCTGTCAGTTCCCTATTAGTCACCTCTAGTCCCCAAATTGTTCTCCTTTCTAGAGAAAATAAGCAAAATAAGGTTGGAACTGCTCTGTATTCTCTCTCATTAGTTCAATTACTCAGTCCAACTTACTTCAAAGGATTATTAAGTACCTGCTCTGTATAAGGCATGTGGTAGATGCTGAGCACGCTAAGACAGAAAATGAAACCATTTCTTGCCCTCAAGGAGCTTATCTTCTTTTGGGGAGTGAATTTACAATATACACAAATAGATGAATGCAAAGTAACAAAAAAGTAGTTGGTGGATGAGGGAAATGCTGGTTACTGGGGAAAGTCACTATAGAAATAAAGCCTTTAATAACATCAAATATGAATTAACACAACCAGGGCATCAGTGGTGTAATGATCTTTTAAGCCCACCTCAAAGTCACGAGGACCCAGGTTCAAATCCTTTCACTGACAGACACTGGCTTGGGTAATTCTGGGTAAGTCCCTTAACCTCTCAGTGCTCTAAACAACTCTTTAAGACTGTAAGTTGCAAAGGAAGTACAAAACTGTACTGGAAGAGGGAATTTCTTCCCCTAGGAGTTCTCTAGACCAATGAAATCACAGATTATTCTTAATCTCTACCTTGAATTCACTCTGCCTGTGAATATTGCTAGCACATGTATATGCACACACACACACACAAGCTATTAAAATTTAAAACTGCATTAAAACTTTCAAGATACCATAGATCCACATGGTGTATGTGTTTGTGTAAATAACAGATGAGAGAGAGTATGTTATCAGAGATGATAAGGTTGACTTTCCTCTGAGTAAAGGCTGTCCAACCAAACTCTGATGGGTACAATGCAAAGAACACTGTACGTTGATTCTGGAGTCAAAGAGGCTGAGTTCAAATCCTGGCTCAGACGTTTACTAAACACAAGGTACTTAACTTCCATGGACCTAATTTTTTCTACTTTCAGATCTATGATACTATGACATACCAGTTGTGTGACCTTAAGTCAAGTCACTTAACCTGTCTGGGTTTCAGTTCCTCATTTGGAAAGTGAGGGGGTTGGATTAGATAGTTTCTGAGGTCCTTTCTATCCTTAAATTTATGGTACTATGACCATTTCAGTTGTGTGCCCATAGTCACTTAAGCTCTATGGGCCTCAGTTCCCTCATTTGTAAAATGAGAGGATTGGACCATATGAACTCTGACATCTCTTCCCAGTATCAATGCAAAAATCTTTTAAATACTTTCACCTTGAAGGTTTCTCATTAGTCAGTGGACATCTTAGTCACTGATTCTGACATTTTTCTGCTCTTGGAGTTTGAAATTAATGTCAATACAGGCAAAAAGCCAACCACCCATCTACAGTACAAACACACCACAAGATATCACCATCCCATCTACTGTAAGCAGTTCTTTTTCTCCTTCTCCTCCTCCTCCTCCTCCTCCTTCTTCTTTCTCTTCCCTCCTCTTCCTCCACCTCCTTCTCCTTATTCTTCATCCTCCTCCTCTTTTCTCCAATATCATTAAAAAGTCCTTTTAAAATTGTCTTTAGCTCTCCTTAACAACCTCAGTTCATTCTGAGCTTTGGCGTTTCTGATACTATTCTTACAGAGCTGTGTCATATTTTTAAAAAATTCATCCTTCTTTGTATCTTCTTTCTTTGCTTCCACTTCTGTGTATTTTTAAAACGATCTAAGTTAGTTGGTGAGTTCCCTGTGCATCCTCATCTCTTTCTTCTGACAATTTCACCTTTCCCTTGCCATTGGAATTGTTCCTCTTCATGACTTCATAAATTTATTCTTGGGATACATCCCCAGTTGACTTCCCCTGTAGAATTTTAGTGATATTTGACCTCTGGAAATCTCTCTCCAAATCTAGGCTGCTCATTAGACCATATTGAACTTTCCTCTCCTTCTACATCATAAATTTTAAGAGTGAGGTACTGTTTTTTTCTGAGGTTCTTATTATTTCCACATCATCAACCACCTCCTACTTGTTGATGAGAATCAGATCCAGAATTGTGTTTCTCCCATTCCTCTACCCTTTGAAGAATGAAATTCTCACTAAGGCAAGTGAGAAAATTAACTTCTCTGTTTTTGGAAGAGAGAAAGAAGTCTAGAGCATGTCCACGTAACTGAGGTCTCCCATCACTATTATGGGGCACCTAGATGGCACAGTGGATAGAGTGCTGGGCCTAGAGTCAGGAAGACTCATTTTTCTGAGTTTCAAAACTGGCCTCAGACACTTACTAGCTTTGTGACCCTGGGCAAATCACTTCACCTTGTTTGTCTCAGTTTTCTCATCTGCAAAATGGCTGGAAAAAGAAGTGGTAAATGATTCCAGTATTTTTGCCAAGAAAACCCCAAATGGGGTCACAAAGAGTTGAGCATGACTAAAAAACAACAACAAAATCTCCATTCCATAATGCCTCTATGTCAGCTTTGCAATCTGGGTTGTAAAGTCATCAATTTCCTCTTTCTAGGTTTTTTTAAATATATACTTTGACATTGATGATGCTTTTTTTTGTGTTTCTATTGTTTTTAACTTGATCTTAACTCAGATATTTTTCATCCTTATTCCCCTCTCCTACCCCTAGTTCCTAGATTTCCTTCCAGGATAATGTCTACTAATAGAATTCTATTCCCCAAAACTCCTCTCTCTTTTTATCTATATACTTTGTTGTGAATAAAGTATAATATTTCTTTCAGAATCATATCCCAGTCAAGAGTGTCATTCTACTCATTGTCAGTGATATGTCTGAAATCAAATTTATCCCCTTGCATCAAAATCTGGAATTCATCTTGCTTGTTACCCATATTTTGGGTACTTTTGAGCAGCCATATGTGATCATGGATTCTGTAAGTGGCCCTTTTTTCTTGGAATTTAGCAAAGTGGATTTCAAAAACTGTTTTGAAATCAAAATATTTATCGAGTTCTCTGTGATTTCAAACACTTTTGAAGAATACAAGCAATTACTATGAAAATTCAGAGTCCTTTTTTATCCATTCATTAAAACAGGTCCCTTAGGAAGCAGCACAGCAATATTTTGTTCACCTAGTGCTAGTATGTACTGGAAATTGACAAACATGCATTTACCCCCTAAATGTTCCATAATTCTTTTTCTTCCTTTCTAATTCTGACTGGGTTTTCTACCAGCAAGTCTGAACTGGTGAAACTCTACTGTCTTAAAAAAGCTAGTTCTAAGTCTTCCTTTGTGTCTTGTTAAATTGCTTTGTCTTTGGTATAGAGAGATTCTATCCCAAATATTGCTGACATTTTTGGGGAAGTTTTGGTGACTAGATAGGGGGGACAAACTTGCAAATGTGGGCTGTGTATGGGGGAGGTTCCCTCTGGGCATGTGCTGCAGGGACTGGAAATATGATTTTTCCAAGGATGCTTATCTCCTGTTTTTTTAAAAGCAAACCAAATTAGTCTTGAGAAGTTAAGTACCATATGAATCAGTTTTCCTAGCACCGAAAATAACTTGCAAAGAATTTATGAATCCCTGAAGTTCTCCTGATTTTTTGTATTGTTTACTTTCCTTTCTAAAATATCAAATAACTCACAGGTGGTAGGTGAGTTGGCCATACGGGTAATTTGAAATGAGGAATGGACAGCAAGAGAAATTTCCTTCTAGGGGGTCAGTGCCAGGGTGACTACCTAAGACTAATGGTGCGGGATTAATAACCCTGGGCTGCTTTCATATTCATGGCCTGTTCCCTACATAGGCTGGGGATATTTTCCACTTTTATGTCCTGCACACAACTGTAAAGTGTGGACGGTTTCATTGCGGCTGTGTGCGTAATGAGATGCGCAGGAGCTGAGCCTGCCCATTAATCAGTGTTTGCTGGATGCTTCTGGAAGCCTGACCTATTGCTGTTGGAACTGTTGTGAATTTGCCTGTTTACCCCAGTGAAGGCTGGCATGGCAGACCTGGGAGCTTTGTTGAGCTGGCTCTGTTGTCCAGAATCTCTGGCCATGAGGCTGCTTTAACAACAGAGGGGGCCAAAGGGGAATGGTCAAGTTACCGGGCTGAATGCCTCTCGAACTGGGGAAGATGGACAAACCTCAGAGAAGGCAGCAGGGTCTGGGGTCTAGAGAAGAGTCTGCTTTAGGGAATGGAGCTCATTAGGCCTTGACCTTTTCTCCTATGGGAGATTCTGGGAATTGACCTGGGGACATAGTTTTGAAAGCATGCGAGAATGTGTACTTTGTGCAGCAGAAATGGAATTCTTAAGACTCTCAGCAGCCCAGCAATATAGGCTAAATGTAATAGGATGAAAATGAATATGACTAGATGCAGAATCCTACATTTGGGTTCAAAAAAATTAATCTGAGAGAATGGGAAAGTAGGAGAGTGAATGTGACCAGAGCTAGAGTTCATGTGAAAAAGACTTTTTTTTAAATAGTAGAATACAAGATCAGTATGTGTGGAGTGTGATATGGTATCCAGAAAAAGCTAGGGTGACCTCTGGCTTCATGAATAGAAGCAGAGAGTCCCAGACAAAGGAGGAGAGAGACTTAAACACAATCTGCCATCATCAGACCAGGATAGCGTGGAGTGTTTCGTGCTGAGAATCACCTTTGGAAGGACGTTGGCCACGTGGAGCATGTTCGGAAGTGGGTGCCAGCTGGGAGTGGGGAGAGGGCTAGAGTTTAAGCCAGAAGAAGATCCCATGAGGTCCAGGATGTGGGGGTGCAGGACAAAGCTGATGCCCTTTGCTATTTGAGGGGCTGGCATGGGGAAGAGGGTTCAGACGTATTCTGCTTTTTCCTGGAAAGAAGGGCTAGGACCTTACTGGGAAAAGTTGCAGAGAAGAGAATTTCTGCTCAATAAAGAGGAATATTCTAACAACCAGAGATGTTCCAAAGTAGACTAGCCATGCTAGGGTAGGTAGTGAGTCCAACATCACTACAGGTAGCCAAAACTGAGGCTGAATGATTGCTAATTAGGGATGTTATAGCAAATAGGTGGCAAAGTGAGCCTGGAGTCTGAAAGATTTGAGTTCAAAGCTAGCCCCAGACACTTACTGGCTGTGTGACCCTGGGCAAGCCACTTAACCTCTGTTGACCTCAGTTTCCTCAATTGTAAAATGGGGATAATAAGACCACCTCCCTCCCAGGATTATTTTGAATATCAAATGAGATAATATTTGTGAAAAGCTTAACACAATGCTTGGAATATAGTAGGTGTCAATAAGTCTTTCCTCCCTCCCTCCCTTTCTTCTCTTCTCTTCCCTTCCTTCCTTCCTTCCTTCCTTCCTTCCTTCCTTCCTTCCTTCCTTCCTTCCTTCCTTCCTTCCTTCCTTCCTCTGTTCCTCCCTTCTCTCCTTTCCTTCCTTCTTCCCTTCTATTTTCCTTCCCTTTCTTCCTTCCTTCCTCCTTTCCTCCCTCCCTCCTTGTCCTCCTCAGTCTCCTCTTCTGTAAAATAATTACCTCCAAGGGTTGTTGTGAGGATCAAGAGAGACAATATTTTTAGAACTCTTTACAAACATGAAAATGTCTTGTAAATGCTAGTGATGTTGACGACGATGATGTTTCATTTTTGCCTTTGTATCCCCAGTGCCTGGCATGGTCCCTTGGCACAGAAGTGCTCAATACTTGTTTGTTGAAGAGAAGACAATTTGTTGTTAAGCACCAAGTTGGTCCAGCCTGGCTATCATGCTGGGCACTGCAGGAGGTACAAGAGAAGCAAGAGGAGTGAGCACTCTCCTTATGGAGCGTAGCGATCCACCTTGGGAGATAAGACTAGAAGATGGTACCATGTATGACGATATGTAGGATTGTGGGATTCCACGCTTTAGGAATGGAGAGAAGGAAAAGATGGGTTTGGGCTCCAACCTTCTTTAGAGAAGCAGAGAACCTGGCACATAGTAAACATTTCGTAAATTCCTCCCTCCTTTCTCCCCCTCCGTTCTTTGCCTCTTCCCACATCTGTCTTTAGGAAGGATAGGGCTTCATCTGAGCCTTGAAGGATGGGCAGGTTTCAGTGATGAGCACACAGTAGGTGCTTAATAAATGCTGGTTTAATTGCATTTAAATAGGTAGAGAGCAATGTCAATCTTTTTGTTTGGGGAGCATAAATTGAAATTTTACTCTTATTATTAATGATAATACTAATAATAGAGGCAGTGAGACAGTTGATAGAAGTTGACCTTGGAGCAGCCAGGAAAACCTGGGTTCAAGTCCCTTCTCTGACACATGCCAGTTGTGTGGTCCTGGGAAAATCACTTAACCTCTTATTGCCCCAGCAATAAGACTTCAGTTGCAGAGAAAGTGCCCACTTGCCCACATAGGGGGAATCTGCTTGTTAGAAGCCTCTGCTTAAGCAATGGCAGAAATATCTCAGCTCTGCCACTTCCTGATCATGTGACCTTGGAGAAATCCTTTCCCCAGTCTGAGCCCCTCAGTTTCCTCATCAGTAAAATGGGGATGAATTATCTTCAAAATATCAAAATACTTTGCCAACGATGAGGACATAAAAATGTGGGAGAGGTGGAGGAAGAAGGTTGTCTTTCATTGTCTTGCCTTTGCTGTCATCTTTCTGGGGCAAGCAGCAAGAATGCCATGCCCCACACATGTGTTTAGAAATATATCTGTCTCCCCCCTTTCCCCCATCCCTATCCTCCCCCCAGTTGCCAAGACTCATGATAACAGCTTGAATATCAGCATTAAAATGCTTCTTTGAAGATCAATAGCAATTCACGTGTGGCATTTAAATATTTGCAATCAATGTAGCTGCCTGAAAACAAGCCCCCTCTAAGGCCACCGGGCCTGGGGGGAAGCAGCAGATTGAGCCTTAGTTATATTTTCCAATGACCTCAAGATCAATATATGCCAGATTATATTTTCATTTCTATTCTTTAGAATCTTTATTCTCATTTGAGTGCATATTTCTAATCTCCCGCATGCCCATGTTCCAAGTTGTGGCAGATTTGTTTTTGGCATTTGAGCCTGAGTAAGATTTCAAGGGAGAAAAACATTTCCCTGTTTGGCTAAATGAGAAGAGTGTTCTGTGTTAGAGAGAGGTAGGAAGGTCTTAGGATCCTAGGATGTGACTAGGAAAGTATCTCAGTTCTGCTGAGACTATTAGGTATGGCCTTTGATAATACCCTTAATTTCACTGGGCCTCCAGTTTCCTCATCTGTAAAATGTGAGAGGGTTGGGTCTAGCTCAGAAGTTCTTAACCTTTGTTGTATCATGGACTCCAGTGGTAGTCTGGCCAAGTTTGTGGGTCTCTTCTTAGAATGATGTTGTTAAATGCATAAGATAAAATATGTAGTGTTACAAAGGAAACCCAATTACATTGAACTATTGTCATCAAAATATATTAAAAAAACAAGTTCACAGAGCCCCCAGGTTAAGAATCTGTGCTCTAGATAACTCTCGAAGTCCCTTAGAGCTCCAACTCTATGATTTGGTCTAACTCATCATGTTACAGATGAATAAACAGATCTAGACTGGTGAAGGGATTTGCCCAGGATCACACAGCAAGGGTCCAAGGTAGGATTTGAACTCAGGTCCTCTGGCTCTGGATTCTGAATTCAGTGCCTCACAGCTACTTTCTGCAGAGGTTGTCATTGAGTTTCTAGGAGAAGTCTCGTTGCAGCAATGGCTTGTGGGGCACCATGGGTTGTGGACATAATTAGTATTATTACTGTTGCCATATTTGCAAGGGGGACAAACACTTTTGCCTTAGGAGGGGAGATGCTGGGCAAAAGTTGTGAGAGTTGTAAAGTATGGAAAGAGATCTAAACTGTGAGGTTAAGGCTTTGCTCTTTTGTTTTCCTTCTATGGCCAAAGTCCTTTTGTTGTTCAGTTGATTCAATCATGTCCAACTCTTCCTGAACCCATTTGAAGTTTTCTTGGCAAAGACACTGGAGTGGTTTGCTATTTCCTTCTCCAACTCATTTTGCAGATGAAGAAACTGAGGCAAACAGGGTGAAGTGACTCATCCAGAGTTACCCAGCTAGTAAGTGTCTGAGACTGGATTTGGACTTAGGTCTTCCTGATTTAGGCTCAGTGCTCTATCTGCTGTGCCACTTTTGTAACTACTACAATTCTTAATTTGCTTCTGTTCTCTCTGCCACTTGGACGTGGAAAGACAGAACAAAACTAGACCCTAGGGAATTAGTGTTTAACCTAAGTAACCTATCAGCAACAGGAACATCTAGCTGTTCTTTACCTAATTACTGTTCACTTCCATTCTGGGTACAGAAAGAATTGGGAGATGTGATTGATGAGCCTCTGTTGGTGATGCTGGAGATGAGCAAATGTGCTAATTTTTTAAAAGAAAATGGACCATATAAATAATATAGGCCAGTGAACCTGACTTTGGTTCTAGGCAAAATTTGAGAATGTATATTAAAGGGATGGTTCCTGAAAATCTAGAACAGGAAGCAGTGATAACAAAGATCACATGGCTCTCCTCTTCAGTAAGGACAGGTGATACCAGAATCACATCCTACCTCAGATACTTGGAAGCTGTATGACCCTAGGAAAGTTGCTGAATTTCTTTTAGCCTCTGTTTCTTCATCTTTAAAATGGGCATGATAATAATAATACCTGCCTCCCAGGATTGTTTTGAAGATGTTAACTGTTAATGATGGATTTTACCAAGATGATGAAACTGTCTTTCCCTCGGATGTTTCTTTTAACCATCTAGTAAGGACTAGAAAGCCACAGAACCATTAGATTTTTATAGCAAAGCATTTGGTAAAGGTCTCATGTTCATTTTGAAAATATGGAGAAATGTGACTAGACAACTGTGCAATTTGGTGAATCTGAAACTAGTTAAATAGTTGTACCCAAAGCATAGTCATTAATGGGTCCATGTCAACCTAGAAGGAAATTTACTGTAGAGTATCATTAGTGTCTGTGTTTGGCCCTGAACTGGTCAACATTCTGATCAGTGACTAACATAAAGATATGGGTGTCAGGCTCATCAGATAAAAGTGGGAGAGATGGCTAACATGTTGATTGACAGAGTCAGGATCCAGAAAGATCTAAGCAAACTAGAAGCTTGGGCTAAATCTACTATAATGACACGGAATAGAACAGAGATTAAATATTATACTTGGGCCCAAAGCTGAAATTCACAAGTGAAAGCTGGCTAGACAGTAGCTCATATGAAAAATTCTGTCAATTTTATTGGGCTTCAAGCTTAATACGAATCAATAGAGTGATATGGCAACAAAAAAGCTAATTCAATTTTAGACATGGTGTCCAGGACTAGGAAAATAATAATTCTGCTGTTCTCTGCCCTTACCAGACCGTATTTGGAAGATTGTGGTCTGTTTGAGGCATCACTGATAAGGTGAATAGTGTGCCCAGGAGGGCAGGAGGAAAGTGAAGCACCTTGACTTCATTCTTTGCCAGGGCTGGCTGAAGGAACTCAAGAGGTTTAGATAGGAGAAGAGATGACTTGGAGGTGGGGAGGGCACTTGGAGTCATGAGTACAAGCAGTACAGAGGCAAATGCAGATTACCCAGAGAAGGACTACCTAATTAATTAGAGTAATCCATGAGTGGACTGGGCTGCTTTGGGAGGTAGTAGATCCCCATTCATTGGGAGGTCTTCAAGTCATGTCTGGATGATCCATTATGAAGTATATTGTAGAAGAAATTCTTGTTCAGACATGGGATGACCTCAGAGTCCCCTTCCTGCTCCAAACTTCTGTGATTCTGATTTTTGGGGTCTCCCTCCAGCTGCTTCTTTCTCCTTTTGCCTCCTGGTGAGAGGTTTTCATGTTATTTTTAGCAAGATCTGGGACCATCTCACTATGAGCTAGTACTTTGTACCTGCTCTAAGAAAGCCTTCTTAATCGGTTTTGTAATGGAATCATTTATAACATTTTAGGTAATAAAGGAGAAAAAAAGCTCTCACAACAAACCCTTTCGAGGTTGTTGATAATATCCTACTGCCACATCAAGCATTGGCTGGGGATTTATTGGTATTAATTGGGCAGATGATAGAAAGAGAGAATGTATACATGCTCACTTAGTACTTTATATATGCAGTTCCCTGATAAAGAAAAATAGCAGTATGGTATGAGGCTGATATCTAAGGAAACAGGTTGGGTTTTTATTTTTTTGGTTTTAAAAATAGAATCTGGGACCTTTTTCATTAGATTTGTCTGCTGCTCAAGAGGTTGCTTGATTAGCAGGGACCATAGCTCACTTGGGGGTAGAATGTTAGATATGTTTCCCATTCCTTTGGACTCCCCTGACTTTATCAAAGCACTGGCTGCATTGGGACTGGGCTACTCTTTGTATGAGATTTCTGGAGGGTTTGGACTCTAGTTGGTCTCCATGTTTGTTCTTGGTTTCTATACAGATTGAAGCAGCCTGTCTTGATGAGAACGGACCCCTAGGGCAGGTCTGTGGACAACCAGAGGGCTCAAGTGATCCCTGCAGCCTTGGTGGTGGCAATGAGGCATGCAAAAAGATGAAACCCTCTTCCCCTTTAGACATCTTTTTTTCTTTTTGCTCTCTGTTATGGGGCAGAAAGTCAGTTTACAGGCATTTATTAAGTGTTTTCTTAATGCTTTTCTTGCAATTTAAAAGTTATTTAAAAAAAAAGTTCCAGGCACTATATTAAGTGCTGGGGATACAAACAAAGGTAAAAAATAACTAAAAACTCCTCAGATCTGGTCCCTGCCCTCAAGGATCTTACTTTCTAATGGAGGAGACAAAATGTCATTATCTGTGAACATATAAAACATATGCAGAGTAAATGAAGGTAACCTTAGAGTATATTAGCAGCTGGGAGACCTGTGAAAGGCTTCCTACAGAAGGTGGGGTTTGAACTGAATCTTGAAGGATGCCAGAATGGGCAGGGTCCTTCTCTATCATCTAGTCCAATCCATACCAGAAAGATGATTCCCCCCCTTATTGGACACCAAGTGGTCTTGTAGCTTTTGCTTAAAGATCAGCAATGAGGGAGACCCTATTAATTCCTTGTTCCACTTTGGGATAGCTCTAATCGTTAGGATGTTTTTCTTCATCTATACAATGGGGAAAATAGTAGCATTTCTCTCCAAGAATTGTTATGTGGATCAAATGTATGTAATTGTGTAAAGTGCTTTGTAAATCTTAAAGGCTATATGTGTGAGCTATTTATTATGACTATTAGTTATTACTTCCAGCCTTTTCCTCTGGGATAGAATGAGCCTAGTATGTCACCAGCTTGACAATCTTTCATTTCCCTGAAGACAGCTATCATGCATACACCACCTCCACCCCTCACCCAAGTCTTTTCCTTGCTAGGTGAACATCTCCAGTTCCTTTGACCTTTACTTAAACGGAATGGAAAGAGTCTAGAGTCTCTTCATCATCCATGTCAACCACCCAGCTTAACATTGTTCTTCCTCAAGTGTGGCCTCTAGAACTAAGCATAAACTCTAGCTGTGGTCTGCCAAATACAGAACACAGAGACTATCCCCTCCTGGTTCTCAGAAGCTGTGTCTCTGATAATGGATCCCAAGGACACAGTAGCTGTTTTTGGCTGTCATGGCACTGTTGACTTAAAAGGAGTCTGCAGTCCACTAGAATCTCTAGAGCTTTTTCAGACAAATTGCCTCTCATATCTTGCATTGGTGAAGTTGATTTTTTTAAACCCCTCTGCTGTGGGACTTTTCTGCCATCTTTTCTCAGGTGTCCTGAATCCAGATTAAAGGCTCTCCTAGGTCACATTTGGGCAGTTGTGTAATAATACATTTTCCCTTTTTCCCCGTGAATTACCAAGCAGCAAATGGTGGTGTGAGGGGAAAACACCCATAGGCACATAGTATCATTTATCTCAAGTGGAGCTTTATGTGAGATGGCACAGAGAACTAATTGGCCTGTCTTTGAACACAGCTAATGGGAACAGTGTTAAAGGCTGAAACCAAAGTTCTAGAAAGTGGAAAGATGAGCTTTGTAGGTTTGTAGCAATTAGGCATCCAGGTATTCAAGCCCACTTGATCATTTTCTCTTCATTTTTGTGGGCTGTGAGGGCGGAGAGAGAAGATGTACAATGTAGAGGTGAGTGGGAGTGTGTGTGAGCACAATCCTATATATAATTTGCTTTCCTGAAAAGATGTATCATCAGAAACGTCACTTGAATTGCTGCTTATATGGGGGCGAAGTGCTTATAGATCCTTCCTAGGGTTGGGGATAACCCATTAGAACGATTCATTCCAGGAAAACTCAGGTTTTCTCAGGGCTCTGTGATAGATGCAAAGTTGGTCTCAACACCTCTTTACCCTTTTTAAAATATTCAGTAAGATGGGAGTGTTTGTCGTTCTCTAACTGATTTCTCTTTTGGATTGCCAGTTGGGCATCTTCATCTCCCAAGGGAAGTTTCTGAAGCAATTGGTTTCATTGTTGCCCAAGAAAACAGTTAGAAGTTTAGTGGATTGTAAGGGTAATAGTAGTCAACAATGTGATATGATATGAGAGACAATAATGACTCATTAACAGAGACATAGGTTCTGGGAATCAAGAGGTGATGGTCTCCCTGTATTCCGACCTGGGCAAGACCACATTGCTTTTGGTTCTAGATGCCACATTGTAGGAAGAATAAGCTAGAGAATTTCAAGAAGATGACAGCTAGATTAGTGAAGAGTCTCGACTTCATGCCCTATGAGGATTGGTTGAAGGAATTGGGGTGATTTAGCCAGGAGAAGACTTAGGACATGAGTCTTTCAATACTTGCTTAATGTACTTTGACTTGCTTGGTGGGAAGAATTAAGCTTGCTCTGCTTGAACCCAGAGGGAATCATCAGGAGCAATGTTTGGAGGTGGCAGAGAGGCAACCTGGAGGTCAAAAAAAAACTTTCCAATAATTAGGTCCTCCATAAAAGCAGAATGGGCTGCTTCTAGGCAAGTGTGGGTGACCTCTAATGGACAGAGGCCAGGCTACCACCTGTCAGGTGTTTCTGTAGTAGGGATCTTTTTGGAGCATGAGTGGACTGTAAGATCACTGTAAAGTCCCTTTCATCTCTGAGATTCTGTGATTCTGATAAATTTTTGATTACATAGGTGTTTTGGAATATCACAAGTTATAGGATTCCAAGGTCTCTTTCATTTGTTTTCCTAGATAGATTTCGTCTTGTTGATGTCACAGCATCAGAGATGTGTCTGGCAAAGTAAATCATTTGTGTGTTATAAGTTGTCCAACACCCTGCATGTGTATGATAGATGGCAATAAAATTGCATAGATATAGTTTTCCATGATGGACCGTAATGGTTTCTCTGGAGTCATTATGGCCCAGTGTGTAAATAATCCGTGTTTTAAAATTGTCTTAAATGTGCTCGTACAATGGACGGTAATGTCTTCTCCAAATTCATTAAGCCCATCAAGAGCCCACAGTTAACAAGCATCTAAAGTGAGTGGGCTGCATATTTACACACCAACTCCCTGAGTTTGGCGATCAGCCTGACTATCTTCCAGATGCATCCCTGGGAAGGAAGGAGAGAGGGAAGGAGGAATGGAAGGAGCAGGAGAGAGGAGAAAGGATAGGAAGGGGAAAGAGAGGGGGAAGAGAAGAAGAAGATCAAAGAAAGAGGGAGAGAGAGATGAAGAGATACTGGAAAGAGAGAGGAGGGAGAGAAAAGGAGGGAGAAAAAAGAGGAAGGCATGGAGAAAGAAAAGGAAAGAGAGAGGGAGGGAAGGAAGAGAAGAAGAGGATCAAAGAGAGAGGGAGAGAGATATGAAGACATAATGGAAATGAGAGAGGAGGGGAAGAGAGAAGATGGTGGAGGGAGGGAAGGAAAACAGAGAGGGAGGGAAAGGAGAAGAAGGAGAGATGGAGATGAGAGGAGAGAGGGAGAGAGAGAGGAAGGAGGAAAGAGAAATGGAGGGGGGTGAAGAGAAAAGGAAGGAGAGGGAGGAAGAAGAAGATAAGAAAGGAAATAAATTAGGAGAAAGAAGAAGAAAGAGGAAAAGAGTAGTAGAAGAGAAAGAGGAGGATGAAAGGAAGGTTGAGGAGGGAAGGAGGGGAAGAGAAGGAGAGAGGGAGAGAGAAGAGGAGAGGAGAGAGAAAAGGGAGGGAGGAGAGAGGGAGACAGAGATACAGAGAGAAAGATGGAAGGGAGGAGGCACCGCTGTTTGTCATTTTACCTTTAAAAACAAAACAAAAGGGCATACATGTTGTATATGGAAGACCTTGATTGAAATCCAAGAATCTCTTGTGTTCCTTGCTGACCAGCCCTCCCTTTCTTCCTGCTTACAAAAAGAAAGTTTCAAGTGGTGTAGGAAGTGGGGGTGTTTACATCTAGCATTTCCCTTTTTTGAGAAAATGAGAGACCTGGATAACTTCACTGGGGACCCCCTTCTCTGTCTAAGTCAATAAAAGGGGGAATATGTACCTGACTCTAGCCCTTTCCTCATTATTTTAAAAAGAAGGCTTCCTAAATTTCTGGGAAACTCTACCTTTGTGATATAGTGATAAATGCACAATATTTGGAATAAATCCTTAGACAAGTCACTTAACTGCTCTCTTAATATCTGAACCTCAATTTCCTCATTTGTAATATGAGAGGTCTTTAAAGGTCCTCCAGATCTTGAGTGACAGCACTCACCTACTACTTCTCTCTCCTCTCTTTTGGATGGGGACAAAGAAGTTGTTTAGTCCTGATGATATGATCGTATCTGGGATTTAATGTACATTCGTCTTTTAAGAGGCATGTTTAAGCTCCCTCTTTGAAACAAAAGGAAAAAATAACATAAATCAGAGCCAGAATCTTTTAACATTTACAGTTTTAAATGAAATTCCTGTTGAGAGTCTCTTAAGCCAGATTTATATCTGATTTTGCATTGAACTGTGTCGTTATGTGGGACTGAAAAACTCTTACAAAATTAAGCATAATGCGAAAACATGCTGAAAAGACAGTTCTGTAGAAATGTGAAACATTATTATGTTATAGAATATTGGAGGGAAGAAATATGCATAAAGGCCCAATTACCATGGGCATTTTCCTTTTAATGATCCCGTACAATTCTTTGGTGGAAAGGTTTGCTGACGGCTCCTCATAGATAAAGGAAAATTGAGACAATATTGATATTCTCTATCCATCTTCAGTTTCAAAGGATAAGACCACAGCCAACAGCCAGGATTTCTTTGGATTCTAAAAGACGAGGCCTGGTCTAGCTTACCTGATATTCTCTGGAGGCTCTCTTATTGGAAACGGGGGATTTGCCTGCCTGCTACACCCTTGACCGGAATAAAAAGAGGCAGCTGAAATGATAGTAGTGGGGAATTAAGATGACATCCAAGGAAAGAAGTGCAGGACTATTTGAGGTGGAATAGTTAATCTCCAGGGTGTATCATTCTTTTCCCCTCTGAATGACCAAAGCACCGAAGCTATCTGCTTGGGCATGGAGGTAGTTGGACATTGCTGCAGTGGATAAAGTGGGAATGAAAACAGAGGACATGGCTCAAATAGGCTCAAACAGGCTGAGCATCTTACTAGCTGTGTGAACTTGGACAAGTCCCTTAACCTTAGCTCTAATTTACCTGTCCTTCTCTGTAATTTAATAAAAAAATGAAATTCAGTTGGATGAGCTTTACATCTTCTTCTAGCTCCTAAAACCTACAATCCAAAGGACTTTGAGATTTTGGCTATGTACCTTGCCGATATGCTGGATGGAGTTGTGTTTGGCTTTCCTGAGTTGGGGCAGAACTGTATTCCTTAAGTCCCTCTTCTCCCTGCCACACATACTTCCTTTCTAGCCTCAATTACCATACAGCCATACTTTGGGCAGTTACACTTAATTACTCTGGGGACTTGTCTGGGGCAAAACCCTGCTCGGTACACCCTCTGCAGAGCTCTCCTTTATAATTAGGGTTTTGTATTGCTTTCTTCCTCCCACCTTAATTCAAGGAACAGAAATTCTGGGGTGTGCAAAATGGTTTCCCCAAAGCAGTGTTCTTTATTTGGACTCCCCTCTCTTTCCCTCCAGCATCTTGATACCTTATAACTGGGTGGGGGGCAGGTAGCTGCTCTGTTCCAGCCAATATCCAAGAGCTGAATCCAAATTTCCCAGTTATATTCTCTCTCTCTCTCTCTCTCTCTCTCTCTCTTTCTCTCTCTCTCTCATCTATCTTCTTATCTATCCATTTATGTATGTCTCTCTAGCTACACACACACACACTCTCTCCTCTCTCTCTCTCTCTCTCTCTCTCTCTCTCTCTCTCTCTCTCTCTCTCTCTCTCTCTCTCTCTCTCTCTCTCTCTCTCTCTCTCTCTCTCTCTCTCTCTCTCTCTCTCTCTCTCTCTCTCTTTTTGGTCATCCCCTCCTCCCCTTGTCAGGCAGCGGGAGAAGAGCTGTGGGACGCTTCCTCCCCTACTCCCTTTCCGTCCCTCTCCCCAGGTCTCTGCCCACCAGCAGGGGGCTTGGAGCAGCGGAGCCAAGCTTAGGTCTGCAGCTCCAAGCCGATCGATCGCCCCAGGACCGCGCTCGCAGCGGGCTCCCCCATCAGCACCGCCGCTCCCCTACTGTCCTGCCCCCGGGCCTCAGCTGCTAGTGCCGGGGTACGGCCGAGTCACCAGCCAGAGAGTCAGACACACACTGGGTCCTTGCCTTCAGCTCTCCCTCTACCTAATCTGGGGGCGGGGGGGCCCCGAGAAGAGCCGCTGCTCTCCTCCCTGTGCTGTGGGGCACTGCCTCAGAGCCCCTGAACTTGTCTGCGAAACTGGTGACTTTGGAAACAGATTAAACGCGGAAAAAGAGGTTGTTGATCATCAAGGGTAGTGCTATAAGCCACTTTCATACCTTAGATGAGGCTGATAGCAGGCTTTTTTTTTTTTTTTTGGTGTCCTTTTTTCTTCAGTTCTCCTCTAAAGCTCTTAAAGGGCCCGGAGGCGTTTGCTATTTGTGGCTGTTTATAATTCAGCAGTTTAATTCTCATCTGGGCCTGCACGGGCCAGTCCTTGACCACCAGAGGGCACTGCAATAAGGTAGAAAGCAGGTGTTCACGTAGAGTCCGAGTTGATCAGGTGCGGGAGGAAAAACCCAGGCAACTTTCCGATTGCCTTGGGTGAGGGCTGGTGCTTAGGGCAGGCGGGGCGTTAGGAGATCTGTTACACAAGGTACAAAATCCAAACTCAGGTGGCTTTGGAAAATGACTGGCGTGCTGTACCACCCCAAAGGGCTAGTAAGCAGAGCATTCCCCCAGCTTTGGGGCCCTCTGGGGTCTGCCACTTGGCCCCCCAATTCTCACTCCCATGGAGCTGGGGTGGGAGAATGGCGGTCAGGGGTCCTGAGCATGAGGCAGAGAGGTGTTACTGTCCAGCTCTAGAGGTTCTATCTTATTCATCAGCCTCTAGTTTTCTCCAGAATCTGTTTCTGCAGAACTTTCTGCTCTCCCCGGCCTGGTTTTGCTTCAGGCTCTTTGCTTTCCTTCTGTGTGGGAGCCTGTAGGAGTGAGGGGTAGGTTAGCTGGAGAGGATTTAGGAAGCTCTGGGAGGGATGCTGTTGGTTTGGGAGTGGGAGAGGAGAATAAAAAGAGCCCATTAGAACCCTTCAGTGTTCCTTTTCCCTTTTGGGGGGTAGGCAAGAGCCTTAATATCCCTCCCAGCCTTCTCAATTGGACTCTATCAGTGCCAGAAATCATCTGGTAGGGCAGAAATCAGAGTTGCTCTCTGATAATTCATGGTAGGTGTTATATTTTACTACTAGCCCTCCTGTGCACCTGCCTCCCCATCAGCATTTTTTTCACTGGTATGAGTGGGGTGGGGTGGGATGGAAGGAAAGAAGAGGCATGAACAAAAGCCCTGTTTTCTGCTTTCAGCAATAGCTGGACTCTTTGGGAGCCACTGCGGGGAAACTCTTGCAAACAGCTTGTCTCTTCCAGCCTCTGGGTTTTTCTTTAAAAAAAAAAAATACAGTAGTTGCACAGGCCTCTGGATGCATATATCAAATTAGTGATTCCATGGGCTAGTGTAAGATATGCTGAGGTCTGGCCTGGCCTGTCAAGGGGGCTGCTCACTGCAGCCAGGTATTTCTGTCCCTCCTGGAAAGCAATTTGAGGACAGATGGGTCTTGAGGAAGGTGAATGCATTACCTGTGTCCTCTAGGGGGCTGTTTCAGCTGCCAGCAGAGGAGGCTGAGAGCAGTGATCTATGGGAGACACTGCTTCAGTCTGGCTTCAGCAATAATTTCCTCCCGATGCATCCCTCCATAGGTATCATCCATAAGGAAAATTCCGCCACAGTAGGAGTCCCAACCGCAGAGATTAGGGGGTGGAGTAAGTGGGAGACTCTGGTACTCACTTCCCAGTGTGTTCTCAGGGTATTCATAGCCTAGAAGATATTCGTAGGTCTCACTCTCTGGAGCTGGGGAAGTGGGGGAGACTTAGAAATTCCCAGGAAAATGGATTTTGGTGACATAAATGTTTGGGATGTACTTGGTGGTTTTCAGGGACTTCTTCTGGAGAAAACTCTGGGGTCAGAAAGACATATCACACAGTCTGTCAACAAGCCACTTATCAGTCACTCACTGTATATAGAAGCAGCAGAAAGAAGCATAAGAAAGCTGAGACATGATAATCTCTGTCCTTGAGGAGTTCAGAAATTGTAGCCTAAATTAGTCTGAAGGCATAGCTCTTTGGCTGTCCCCTATTCTGGGCAGCATCTGTGGGGACTTTATGAAGCACTGAGACTTTAGTTCCCTTGGTGGAAGTGACTCCTGCTCCCCTGCTTTCTTACTTCTTTTCTCCCTGTCTCTTCCTCCTTCCTATTCATTTTTTACTTCCTATCTTCCTCCTGTTCTCTACCTCACCCAGCTACTTTCCCCAAAACTCTTCTCTATTTTGATGATTAAAAAACACTCATCTTAAATTTAATTGCACAGCTTGAAAGCTTTGGTGCACAATGCCTGGAGCTATTTGGAGGATAGATGTCATACAAATCCAATAAGTTGACCTCTCAGGATTGGGCTGAAGGGACCTCCAGAGGAGCTCAAATCCATTCCCTTGTCTCTAAGACAGACTAGAGCTAAACCAGAATAGGCAGAGGGAAGGAATAGATTCTGTTCTTAAATCTCTCCAGGGAAGAGGAATCAACCGTCCCTTGGTGACTGTTTTAGGTTTTAAGTAACTCTTATTCACCTAAGTAACACATCCCTCTCTGTGGGGTAGTATAGTATGAGGCTCTCGCCCCACCCCAGTGCTCTGCCCTGAACAGAAAGATAAGGGAGATGGTTATCACTGTATATTACCATCACATGAAGTAACCCCATCATACAAATTCAAAGACATCATACAAAGTCAGCTCTTGGGCAAAACTTATGACTTTTTAAAATTTCTTTTTCTCTCTTGATCTATATGTTCATATATTTAAAAGGACATTTTTGTTGCTCCATTATTACCATTACATACCTATTACAATTACCCTCACATGGAAAGTCATTCTAGAAGGTGGAACCTAGGATGTTGCTTAACATTAAGGAAGCCCAATCCCTTTGACTGGAGATATGAAATTGACTTTTATAATGACTTGTACCTATTGAGAACAAATAAGTCATCATAAGTAGACTTAAAGGTTTTCCTCTTCAAAGATTTCCTCTAACGTCTGCTATTGGATTGTGTTGCTGTTAGGTGTTTGGAGTTAAGCACCCCCTCACCTGCTACCTGTACTAGATTTCCATTAAAAATGTAAATCCAGAGGCCTTGAATTTGTCTGATGTAGATTTTTGATACAGAAAAAGAAGTGAAACTAGGTGCATTTGGCAATGATGTGGTACTTAAACCTGAATAAAATAAAATAATAGAAAAGATCGAATTAATCGCTTAGTTGCTGCCGTTGGTTCCTGTCATTTGCTGCTGTTCCTGCCCAAATTGCTTTTTCTTGGCTTCTTAAATTCATTCCGCTGGAAAGGTTCTAAGCTCTTCCTCTGTGGATATAGCTGTTGTGATGGTGGAACACTGTTTGGTGAGTTAGGGGGCTGAGAAAGCTCCCTGACCCAGACTCTTTGCTTCAGCCTCCCTGAGAAGGAGAATGGAGAAGCCCAATTTCAGAGTTGTTTCTGCATGCTAATAGCAACATTATTTTTTAAATTGAAATTTTCATTTTTTCTGCTTTGTGTGCAAGCAAATAATTGAAACCTAATTTACTTTATTTAATAAGTCTGCTGGCATCATGGTTTAGCCCACACTGATAAAAACCTGGAGGGTATTTTGTTTACTGAGCCTTTAGCCACAAAACAACCACCTACATTTCTTCAGATAACCTGGTGAGGTTTGAATATTTTCTAGACTGGTAGAAGATGAGATGTACCTCCCATTTCCAATCCCTTCCAGTTTTTTCAGGGGTATCTATGGTAACATCTTAGGGCACAGGTTAAATATTATGCTGGAACTGTCCATGGTAGTCAGGGGCTGTGTGAGTTGTTCTTAGGGGTATACAGTCTATAGTAGAGACCATTTTTTGCTGTCCTTTGTCTGTCCCGTCTCACTTATTTATTTTTTCTTCTCTCTCCCACTTTCCCCATCTTTTCTCCCTGCTTCTCTTCTCCAGTTGCTCTCTTCATCCTTTTTCTTTTCCTCCCACCTTCTCCATATCTATCGCTCCCCCTTTGCCCTTCTCTTTTCTTCTCCATGTCATAGCTTCTTTATTTTTTTCTCTTCTACTTTCAGGGGCCCTCAAAGCATTTCTTAATCCTACAAGCAACCCAAAAGGGTATTGGGTTCCACTAGCTTGACATTGACTTTCATACCTCATGCTCCAGCTGCTCCCTATGTATCTCACCTTCCTCTTTCCAGGGTCACTGTGTTTATTTGCTTGTGCTGACAAATGGAAGTTGCCTTATACGGGCTGTATCAAGCCAGGCTTCAGGACAAAGAAAGTCATCCTCAGTCAGTATGTTATCTTCCCTACAGCAAGATATTAAGAAAATAAGAGATTGTGAATAAACACAAGAGTTCCAATCACCAAAGGGCTTTGTTAGTTTCCACTCAAAAGGGAAAGTCTTTTCAAGGATTCACTTGCCATGGCCTCTACTGGGCTAGCCAGAGGGCCAGCTATGGGCAAGGGAGGACTATACAAATCAATGAAGCACTTGGCCACCTTGTAACTGGATGGGAACCATGAGACAGGGTACAAGGAATGCCTCTTTGGCCCAATGGGAATTGAGATTTACACCTTCCTCGGACTACACACAGATCTGTGTCTTATTAAGACAATTTAGATATAATTGCTTTAGGAACAGAACCTATTAATTATTATGACAAGAAGAAATTTTTGAGTGTGGAAAAGCAAAAAAAAAAAATGTAAAAGGAAGAGACTGTGAAGTAAAATAAACTGCTTATTTGAAAGTCCAGGTAATTACCAGAGTGAGACAATCACTAAGTAGATAGTCACAGTGGGAATCATTTGAAAAACAAAATACAATTAAAAGTTTAATTTTTGATGGAATTAGTAAGTGAGGAGTTGCAAGAAGGAAGCCTTGCTGGGAGAGGGGGAAGTTGGCTGTTTGCTTTGGTGCGGCCTGGCAGTCAGCAGTGGGGCTGGTGCAGCACTCCCTGCATCTTCCTGCAGAGCCTCCTGGGCACCGAGGGCCTTTTTGCTACGTTAAGTTTGAGCAATTACTCCCGTTTGAGTTTTGGGAGGGAGCTGATGTTCCCAGCTAAGTATTTTGAGCATATCTACATCCCATCTCTTAGTGCTCCCTTACCGAATTCTCTTCTTCCTTCCTTTCTTTTATTTCTTGGCTGTTTGGAATATTGTGTGGTGATCATGCAGCTGTTCCAGAGTAAGGGATGAGAAGCCTCATTGGTGGTGCAGGAACTTAGGATTTACAGTAACACACTGAATGTGACACTGAATCCCTGATTTTTCTGGGGGGGGGGTATCAGGTGTATTATCAAAATCAGCTATTTACCTAACACACACATTATGTTAGAATCATGGATCTAGAGCTGAAAGGAACCTTTGAGGTTACCTAGTCCAAGCCTGTCATTTTACAAATGAGAAAACTGAGGCCCAAGGAGGCGAAGTCACCTAGATATTTATGTTTGTACCCACACACATGATACGATGCTGAAGCAACCTGGTTTAATGAAGAGAGAGTCAGCTTCAGAATCAGGACAGTGGTTTGAAATCTTGTCTTTAATACACACTAGCAATGTGACTTTGGGCAAGTTACATGACTATTCAGTACCTCAGGCAAGGTTCTAGGACTAGATTTGTAGAGCTGTTGTTAGAAGGAGCACATACACATACATATATGTATAGTAATAATAGCTAATAATAACTAACATTCATATAGTACCTATTGTGTGCTAAGCACTTTACAAATATGATCTCATTTGATCCTCACAACAATCCTGGGAGGTGGGTGCAATTACTATGCACATTTTGCAAATGAGGAAACTGAGGCAAACAGAGATTAAGCCAACTGCCTAGGGCCACAGAGCTAGTAAGTATCTGAGGCAGGATTTGAACTCAGATCTTTTTGACTTCAGGTCCAGCACCTTATCCACTGTTCCACTAGTTGCCTATACATACACATATATACTTATACAGCACTGCACAATATATACACGTGTATATGTATAGAAACGCATACATATACACACAGACATATATATGTACACACACATACACACACACGCGTAGGAGAGCTAGGTGGCACAGTGGCTAGAGGGCTGGGCCTGAAGTCCAGAAGATTCATCTTCCTGAGTTCAAATCTGGCCTCAGATGCTTACTAACTGTGTGACCTTGGAGAAGTCACTCAACCCTATTGGCCTTCTCAGTTTCCTCATCTGTAAAATGAGCTGGAGAAGGAAATGGCAAACCACTCCAGTATCTCTGCCAAGAAAACTTCAAATGTGTCACAGAGAGTTGGACATGACTGAAATGAAATGAATGACAACAAGAACATATATCTATATACATACCTATATATATGAATATAGGTGTGTGTGTGTGTGTGTGTGTGTGTGTGTGTGTGTATTTTCTTGGCTAGGAATGGGTACAATATAAAACTATTCTTTTCATGGGGCTTCCATGTGATGGGTTTGCAGATATCCATGAAACTTTGAAGAAGACTTTAAGGTGATCCACCAACCTGTATCACAAATCTCCTCCAGCTTCAGGAATTAGTTTTAAATTAATGTTACAGGCAGGTTGAATCTCTCTGGACTCAGACTGGCTTAGGAAAATACAACATGCAACTTCATTTGAACATACCATTCCCTGATGTTGTACATGGACGGAATGGTGCCGAACTAAGTTAATTAACTTGAATGCCAAACATCAGCTGTTCCCTGGGTTGTGTGTTTGGCTTGCTCCCAGATTTGGGAGGTGAATGTGATAGCTGTATGTTAGTTTTTGTGTGACTGGATAGCCAGGTACATTGGGGCTTCGGATGATGAACAGAAAAAAAAAAACTCATGAGTTTCCTCTCTGGTCCAAATTGGGAGTGTGTGTGTGTGTGTGTGTGTGTGTGTGTGTGTGTGTGTGTGTGTGTGTGTGTGTGTCTGGCTAGTGAATAACCTAAAGACTGGCCACATCAAGAGGTAGAGGGTTCACTACCTGGTGAATTTCCCTCAGGCTTCATGGAATAGTCGATTAGAGGAGAGAGTGATTGCTAATTTCAAGGATGCCATCAGCTAGGACACACATGACCAGTAGATGGGCCGCTGATGTAGCAACAACAGTAAATAATAATACCTTATGTTTACATGGTGCTGTAAGATTTGCAAATCATTTTATTACTATTATCTCATTTTATTCTGACAGCAACCATGAGATATAGAAGTTATTATTATTCCCATTTTACACATGAAGAAACTGAAGCAGGCAGTTTGAGAGAATAGCCCAAGGTCACACAATTGGTAAACGTATGTGGCCATGTTTGAATTCAAGTCCTCCTGATTCTTGCTCCAAAGCTCTATCTACTGGGCCATGTCACTGCTCTCATAAAAGTGAGAGAGAATAATGTAGACATCCTTAGTGTTGCAGTGGTACCTAAAATATTAAGGGCCCGGGAGGAATCACAGATGTCCATGTATTTGGTATGTTGCAATGGGGATCCTTTACAGGGAATACATAGTTATCCATCCTCTCTTTGAAGACCTCCAATGAGAGGGCACTCCCTTCCTCCAGAGGTAGTGACCACAGGGTCACTGGAGCTTAAAAAACTCTGATGAGTTGTCTCCTCTTAAAGATGAGAAAACTGATATTTAGAGAGATGGAAGGCTTACCTAAAAGAAACACAGCTACTAAATGGACAGATAGAGATTTGAACCCTCATCTTCTGACTCTAAATTCAGAACTTTCTTCACTGTGCCTTGGTGCTGGGTAGAACCTTTGTGAAGGGTTTATAGAAAGGCATAGATAAGAATTGAATGTGGTGAGAGGACATGGATGGGTCGCAATCCTCACTGGTGGAGGTCATAGATCCTCTGAAGGATCGAAACTTCAGTCTGGCTGTTCATAGCCTGCTGCTAATGTTGGCATCATTCTCCCTTTATTTTTCCGCCTGTGGTTTTCAAGCCAACAATTGATCAGCAAATATTAGGCTCAGGTGTTTCTGAGACACCTCAGGGTTCCTACCTACAGATGAATACCCCCTATCTATTTACAAATATCTGAGCAACAATGGTTGAACCCAGATTTCTGACTCACCACATGGAAAGGAAAGGGATTGCTTACCCTAAGTTTGGAGTCTGACAAAAAAAAGTTCTATTGATGGCCTTTTCTCAATTTTGATCTTTCTCAACCTTACTTGGGGAAACTGGGAAAGATATCTTGTAGGAGGAGGCACTTCAACTAATCCTTGAGGGGATTAGGGGGTTGCCAGAGGCTTAAATGAACAAGAAAGAAAATTCCTGGTGCAGAAGGTAGCCAGTGCAAAGACATAGGAAGTGAGAGATGTCAGTTTGACTGGCCCATAGAGTTCAGGAGATGGAGTACCTCTTGTTTTTTCAGTTGTGTTTGACTCTTTGTGACCTCATTTGGGGTTTTCTTGGCAAAGATACTTAAGTGGTTTGCCATGTCCTTCTCCAGCTCATTTTACAGACAAGGAAACTGAGGCAAATAGGGTGAAGTGACTTGCCCAGGGTCACACAGCCAGAAAGTGTCTGAGGCCAGATTAGAATTTAGGAAGATGGGCTTTCTTGACTTCAGGTCTAGCACTCTTTCCACTACAGTGCCACCTAGCTCAAAAGGGGCCTGGAGCAAGATTGTTAAGAGTTCACATCTAATCACAAGGGTCTGTATTTTATTCTAGAGGCAATAGGGAACCACCAACTCTCCCTACTGCATCATGCTCATCAAAGCTTTTTTCAGGTCAATATAGTAAGCATATATGAAGTACCTATTGTATTTCAGGTGTTCAGTTTGTACTGAGGACATAAACCTAAAAATGATACCTAGTCCTCACCCTCAAAGACTTACAGGGGAGCAGCATAGAATACAACATTTATACAATTAAGTAGCATACAGACAAAAGCAAACCCTCCCTTGCAGGGAGTCAAAATAAAATGGAGAGGCAGTTGTGGCAGAGTAGAGAAAGCTGACTTCAGAATCAGGAAGTCCTGGGTTCAAATCCCATCTCTCGTACCTATAAGCTGGATGAGTGTGGGTTAAATCACTTAACCTCTCGGTGCTCTAGGCAACTTTTCAAGCTCTACATTGCAGAATAGGTGCCAGCCTGCATTGGTAGAGGGAGTTTTCTTATCTGGGAGTTCCCTATATCAAAGAAAAAAAAAACCCAAACTGATCCAGTCCCTATCCCAAGTGCAGATGTACTTAAACTCTCTAATTTGAGACCTGATTGTAGGTACCACTTCTAAAAACAAAGAGGAGATGTTGAAATATTTGGTTGCCCTTAGATTTCTAATTTAAAGTGTACCTGCTCATGATATATACATTTCTCAGAATTTTGTTTATATATCAACTACCTCTGTCCTTCATATTTATCTTTTTTCTTCCTTCTTTCTTCTTTCCTTCCTTTTTCTATTCTTCCTTTATCTATCTCTTTCCATCCATCCATCTAACTATCTATCAGTCTTATATACTGACTTACATAAGTCAATACTTACCTATTTAATTATATGTATTCTAGCTTTCTCTGAGTTTTCGTGCTCAGTAAAAACCCCATTATCCCAAGCCAGAGCAGCTCATTTATGTTTTGGTCTTGGCTGGCATGGAGGTATAAGAAAAAGTCTGAATGGTGAGGCTGCCTAGTTGCAATCTACTCACTGAATGTGCTGCCTGGTCAAGCTTAGCAGAAGATCGATGAAACCCTTCGGGTCTCCAAGTTCCCTCTCATTGCCTAAGAGCTGAAGGTCTCCGAATTCAATCAGGCAAGATTACAGATTGCATTCAGAACCTGGCTAGGCAGCGAAGGTCCTCATCAGCCAGACAGCAAATGACGCAGGTGATACTGCATTGAATGTCCTCCCACCCCCATCTTCCCTTGGAAGAGGATGCTGTTTGGGTCACAGACACCATACCTTGCCCTCCACGAGTAAGCACTACTCAGACAGCTGTAAATTCAGGAATCCATTAAGCATGGTTCATCTAGTTGCTATATTCCTTAATACCATAGAAGGTGAGGTACAATGGAAAAAAACACAACATCTTTGGTTTTGGATTTGGGAGACCTGAGTTCAAATCTAAATTCTTCCACTAAGTACCTGTATGACCTTGGACAAGTCGTGTAACCTTGTTCGTCTTCATTTTCCTCATTTTAAAAATGAATGGTTTGGACTAAATGGTCTTTAAGTTCCTTCTCACCTCTAAGTCTTGGATCCAGTGGCCATAGGATTTAGAGCCATATTTAGAACCAGAAGGATCTTTGAGATCATGTGCTCCAATCCCCTTACTATACATTTGAGAAGACAAAGGTCAAGAATTTCAGTGACTTGCACAGGGTCACCCAGATCGTAAATGGTAGAGCTGTGATCCATATGATTTTCTGTTTGTGACCCTGGGTGGGGATTTGATTGCTCTCAGTTGAGATTTATGGTAATGATACAGAATTTGGAGGCTCGTAGTGCTTATTCTATATGCCCTCAGCCCTTTCAGTGATCTCTTGTTAACCATATGATCATGACCCCTGATCCCTGGCCTCCTCATGGGGAGAGGTCATGTTTCCCACATTGGAGGGAGGATGAAGAGAAGCTGGGCTGCTTCCTGTTGTGAATTTTCTCAGCCAAAGCCATTGCCTCCTTGTTTGGCAGCTGTTTTCTCTAGGCTGTGCATGGATGGCAATATTGATGCATGACTTGGAATTTTCTTACTACTGGCCCAGATTGAACACATATCCTTTTCTTTCTCATTCTTGGTTTCTGCACTCTGATGTTTCTAGTGTTTGTCAGAAATAAACAGCTTGGGGAAAGCCTTGATTTCTCCTCGCCATGCAGATAGGCTGGAGGGTGGGGTGGGAGAGGTTTCATAGGTGCAAATCTAATGCTCTGTGGCACAAGCAGACCAGACAAGACCATAAACATGAATTTGTTATGCAATGTGAGTAGGGGCAATGTGAATAATAGGCTTAGAATTGGGAAGCCCTGAATTCAAATCTTCCCTTTGATGCCAGTTGTGGGAAGCTAGGGAAATTACTTAATCTCTTTGGGCCTCAGTTTTCTCATCTGTAAAATGAGAAGCTAGACTAAATGATCTCTGAAACTCCTTCCAGCTCTAAATTGAGGATATGGATGCTTTAGCAAACTTCCCAGGTCTTTTCTACTAAAGTTACAGGTAGATTGGTGGAGGAATTTACCAGGAAAAAAGATATATATTGATTCTTTTCAACTGTGCAGGTAGCAACCCATCTGTACCTTCCCATCCTTGGGTCAGCCACGGTCTTTGGCAGTTATTAGTTACTTCACTCATAGCAAGTGACTTAAACCTCTCTCAACCTCAGTTTCCTCATCTGTAAGATGGGAGAATAATAGCGTCTACCTCATAGAGTGGTGTGAGAATCAAATGAATTCACAAATAAAGCACACTTCAAACTTTAGAGTAAGTGTGGTACCAGTACCAGCCATTGTTATTATCTGCTGTATCACTGACTGGCTAGGATATATATATATATATATATATATATATATATATATATATATATATATATATATATATATATATATATATATATATATATATATATATATATATATATTTTTGGCAGAAGCTGTTTACCATGCTGAGAGTGCTAAGTACATTGATCTTTCTGGTATTTGTCACATTATGTGAGTTTAAATAAATTGATTGATAAAATTACATACATAGTAACAATGTCTAAACATAGGGTCCTAGTATCATTGACATTTTGGATGCTCTCCAGAATGTTAAATCTCTACTAACATTCTTCTGTGTGGTTGGGTGTCTCTGACGCTTCCAGTGTTCCAGAAGCAAAGGACGCACACAGTGACTTGAAGGTTACACATCTGATATCTCTTAGTCCAGGGTTTCTTCAGGACAAATCTTAGTCCCCTTACACCCCAGACCACCTGGCTTCCTTCAAGTCTTAGCTAAAATTCCACCTTCTACAGGAAGCCTTAGGGTGGTTAGGCAGCACAGTGGTTAGAGTGATGGTCCTGGAATCAGGAGGACCTGAATTATCTGTTCTTAGACACCAGCTGTGTGATCCTGGATAAGTCACTTTAACTCTGTTTGCCTCTGTTTCTTCACCTTTAAAATAAGCTAGAGAAGGAAATGGCAAAGCACTCCAGTATCTTTGCCAAGAAAACCCCAAACGGAGTCACAAAGAGTCAGACATGATTGAAATAACTGAACATTGTTAACATAAAGAGAAAGCTATTAGAGCTATGAATTTTCTAGATATTGCCTTTTTAAAAAATATAGAAAGGGTGATTTCTTAATAAACAGCCAAGCATTGCAACACTGCCATATTTAAATATTTTGGGAAGTAAAAGTTAAGGAAATTAACACCTATATCTTATTTAGTACCTTTCTGCCCAAGCCATAATCATCATGCTTCTTAATCTTTTCCTCCCCCCAATACCACCTTTAATGCTTCAAAGATAAAACTTTTAATTCTTTTAAATAGGATCTTAGAATTGGAAGGGACCTTAGAGTTCTCTGATCTAACCTACACTTGAAGAATCAATCCCCTTGATAATATCCCCAACAAATGGCCCATTTATTTAGTCTGCTTTAAGACCTCCAGTGATGGAGAACTCATGACTTTGTGATACAGCGTTTTTCAGTGTTCTAATTGTTAAGAAGTTCTTTATATTTATCGCCAATCTGCCTCTCTGCAACTTTCATTCATTGGTCCTAGATCTTTCTTCTGGAGCCAAGAAAAACAAAAGCAATCCTTCTTTCCCACGTGACAAGCCTTTAAATATTGGAAAATGTCAGTTTTGATGGATGTTCTTCCTTTTATGTAGGTAGATTGATCTTGGTTCTTTTAACTGATTCTTGTTGGTTCCAAGTTGATGTGGTTTCCAGTCCTCTCAGCTTCCTGATTTCCCTCCTTGGGGCATATTATATCCCTCCATGTCCTTCCCAAGATGTGATACTCAGAAATTGAACACAGTGGTCCAGTGATGAGCCATCCAGGGCAGAGGACAGTGAGCCTATCCTTTGTTCTGGACCCTGCACATATTTCTTACCTATTTTAATGTCAGAATACTGAGCCTGTCAATAGAGTATCCCAGCCCTGAGATTTTTCTTGGCATTTTCATCATTCCTTCTTTCCAAGCTAAGGATTTCAACCTAGGAAGAACCTAGGGAGAAGGAAAAAAAAAGACTAATTTCTAGATCCCTACTCCTTTCTTTACATTCATACAAGGCGAGATGTTGATAGTTGGAAGTGATCTTAGAGGTCATCTTATCCAACCCCTCATTTCTTAGATGGGGAAACTAAGGCATAGAGAGGAGAAGTCAGTCAATCAATAAACATTTATTAAGCATCTACTATGTGAGAAGCATTGTTCCAAGCACTAGTCAGTGACTGGAAGTGACTTGTCCAGTTAGTAGTAAGTTGCAGAGCTGGATTTGAACTCCAGTCATCTAGAATCAAGTTCCAAGGTTCTTTCCACTGTATTCTCCTGCTTGGGATTATAGGCATATAGAGTAAGTTATAGAGATCATGGAATTCATGGAATTTAGAGCCAGAAGGGATCTTATCTAGTTTCAGGCCTTCATATTACAGATGAGAAAACAGAGTGATAGACAGGTTAAAGAAACTTGCCTGTGGTAATATCGATGCGTTGTGGTAGAGCTGGGATTTGAACCCAGGTCCTCTGTTATATCTTCACAAAGTTAATAAATATGCATTTACTAAGTGCCTACTGTGTGCCAAAAATTGAGTCGTCATTGAGGATTCAAAGAAAAAAACGTGAGAATTCCTCTTCTCTAGGAACTTACATGCTACTGGGAGAAACAATATGTTCACAGATACACAAAGATGGGATAGCTACAAAACCAATACACACTAATTCTAGGGGGCACTAATAAGAGGGGAAGCTAGGTGGTGCAGTGGATAAAGCATGGGTCTGGAGTCAGGAAGATCCAAGTTCAAATCCAGTCTTAGATACTTACTAGTGATGTGGTCCTGGGCAAGTCACTTAACTCTGTAAGCCTTAGTTCTTCACCTGCAAAATGGGGACATACTGGAGAAGAAACTGGCAAACCACCATAATATCTGTGCTGAGAAAACCCCATGGACAGAAGTCTGTGGGCTGACAGAAAGTCAGACACAACAATAGTAGTAGCAGTAACTAATAAGAGGGGGGAATGCTGAAAGCCTTCTTGAAAGAGGCGGCCTTTTAGTTTGACTGTGCAGAAAGCTCAGCTCAGTAGGCTGGAAAAGGGTTCCAAGATGTTGAGGTGGGTTGAGGAGGGTGGATGTTTCAGGCATGAGACTTGTTCAGAGGCCTGCAGGTCTGCTGGGAGTTGCAAGGCAGTGTATAAAAAAGTGGGCCAGTCAGAATGTATGATTAGCCTTGGTAAGACTCGCTGGAGCTAGATGACATTGGGCTTTTGATGACAAACAGGAGTCTGAATTTCATCCTAAGGGCAAAGGGGAGCCTGAAGTTTCTTGAGTGGAGGAAAGACATGGTCAAACATATGCTTTTGGAACATTAATTTGGTAGCTATGTGGAGAATGTATTGGAGAAAGGGAAAGACTAGAAGCAGGAGGACAGTCCAATTGGGAATAGTCAACCTGGGATGGGCTAGAGTGATTGTGGTATGGTGAGAGAGAAGGGGAGGGATGTGAAGGGTGTTGTTGAGAAAGAATGGTTAAGATTGAGCAACTGATGGAAATGGAGTAATGACAGTGTGGAATCTTTGCCATTTTGCCTGTGTGGAAGGAGGGGAATGAGCTACCCTCTTGTTATTAAAACGTGTGTGTGTGTGTGTGTGTGTGTGTGTGTGTGTGTGTTTGACTTTCTTTGCAGGAAACTTTCATAGAGTGACTGCCATTTACAACTCCCTGGCAACTGGCAGCTGGTAGGAGCTCTCTTTAATAAAGGATTAGTTTGCTTGAGAATTCTTCACAATTGATTTCCAAAAGAGCTCATGTTCCTACCAGAGAAAAGCATTTGAAGTAGAAATAGTAATCTGAACTTAACAGGTTCTTAAACACCAATTGTAGGTGACTTCATGATGGGGTTACATCTGGGCTAGACAAATTTTCTTGATACTCAGACAAATCTTTTAGAGACCCAAAGTCATCAATCATGATCACTAGTGTTTGGCCTTAAGATTTTCAAAGCTCTTTACATATCTTAACTCATTTGATCTTCACAACAACCCTGGGAAGTAGGTACTGTTACTAATATTATGCTTTTACACATAAGGAAGCTGAGGTAAATAGAGGTTAAGTGACTTGCCCAGGGTCACACAGCTAGTGTGAGCCTGAAGAAGGATTTGAATTCAGGTCTTCCTGACTCCTACTGCAACATTCTATCCACTATATCACTTAACTATCCTTCTTTAACCCTCCCCAGCTGCCAAAGTACTGCCATTGAAATTTGCCCCACACACCACTGGGCAGGTGCCCAACTTCCCTGGCATTGTCTTATTGTATTGCTTTGGGAATCCAGCCAAATCTGGGAGGACCAAGTAGGTCTCAGGAGATGACGTGCATGGCTCTGTTGTTTGTGGATCTGTAACAAGCTTCCTCTTTTTTAATTCTCCCTTGGAAATAAGTCCCCAAAATATCCTGATAAAAATTCAGATGTGCCTTATGGTGGTGAGCCACTGGCCTGAGTATAGTTAAGGGTCCGTCATTGATTCTTCTATGAGTCCTATTTATAACATGGTCATAAAAAATTCCCTCCTGAGCCAGGACTTGGCAGAGACTAGCTTCTCAAAGGCAGTTTTCAGTGGTTTTTTAATTTAAATTTTTTTTAGCCAAGGCTGGGAGGGGAACCTTTAACTCCCCAAAGACTAACTTACCCTGTCCCATTCTGAGATCTGAAGTATAAATATCTATTTCTCTTCACAGCAAAGGAACAGATCAGACTGTTAACATCTGGGGTCCAGAGACCAGAGAGATCTACACTATTAGTGTAGGAGATAATGTGTAAGAAAATAATAACTCACATTTCTATGGGGCTTTCAGGTTCAAGTAGTAACCTTATAATCATCCTGTGAAGTAATTGATATATATGTCTGTGTATACATATATAACACATATGACATAGCATATACACAATATTGTTGTTGTTCAGTCGTTTCCAGTTGGGTCTGACTCTTTGTGACCTATTTGGCTTTTTCTTCGCAGAGATACTGGAATGATATGCCATTTCCTTCTCCAGGTCATATGAGGAAACTGAAGGCAACAGATTTCAGTGACTTGCCCAGGGTCACCCAGACAGTAAGTGTCTGAGGTCAGATTTGAATTCATGAAGAGAATTCTTCCTGACTCCAGGTCCCATGCTTCATGCATGATGACACCACCTAACTACTAACTAGTTGTTCGTAAAAGAACTTGCAGTTTAATGTAGGTTGGGAGAGAACACAAGTAACTAAGGTATAAGGGAGGCAGTATGGTGCAGTAGCAAGCCACCTGAGAGCTGCCTCTAACACATGTGACTCTGGGCAGCTCTCTGTGCTCTGGGTACTTCCCTATGTGGCAGAGGAGATGGTGAACATGCCTGTTAGAGGGAGTTTCTGCCCCCAGCAGTTCTCTATACCTATGGAATCATAAATGCAGTCTCTGTTCCTGTAACAGAGCATGTGATAAGTGCAAAAGAGAGGTACTTGCAAGACACTATAGAAGATTTGGGGAGGTAGTGGTCACTGTTTGCTATGGTCCGAGAGAGGCAGAGGGGAAAGAGGTCAGGGAAGGCTTAATGGGGGAGCTGGGATCTGTGTGCAGCTTCTTGGGTCTTCCCTCTGGGGTCTTATTCCAGTCTTCTCAGGATAACAGCTGGTAGTTCTAATGCCTAGGGCTTCATCTCTTTCTGGCTCTTTGTGTCCTTCCTAGGGATTTTCTGGCTATTTGCAAATATCTCCCTGGTCTAATTTAATCCTCACCATGACCTTGAGAGGTAGGGGCTATAGTTCTCCTTATTTTACAGATGTGGGGACCGAGACTGAGAGAGATTTCAATGTCCTGCTCAGGGTCACAAAGCTAGTTAAGTGTCTAATGACAGATTTGAATTTAGGTTTTCTCTTTTCCAGGTTCAGTGCTCTAACCACACTGGCCAATCAACCAACAAGTCAATCAAATGATTAATCACTAAGTTACTTCCATGTGCCTGAAGGGAGTTTCTATCATGAAATTCTACCCCGCCCCTGCTTCCTTTTCTGTGTACAAGATGATTTTTCTGGTAAACCTTAGGGGTTGAGGTTCTCTCAGATGTCAGGTCTGACGGGAAAGCAGCACCAAATAGTGGAAAGAATACAGAATTTAGGATTGGGAGCCTAGGGATCAAATTCCAGCTCCAAAACTATAACTCAGAATATGGCAAAAAACAATTGGAGGGGTGTAGTAATGAAGATGCAGCAGAGGTGTCCTATTTGTGACAGCCCTCCACATGAAGCCAGCAAGATTCTGAAATGCTCAATGTTTATCAAACAAAAATGCAATGCAACATAGATAAAGTTAATTTGTGGTTTTCTAAGTCACTGTGTGCCAGCAGGGATCTGCTTCTATTTGAGTTTGACCCCACTGGTGCAGAGAATGGTCTGTCTCTGGGTGATGTACTAGGAGAAAGAAATGCACCACCCTTAGCTCCTCCCTCAGAAAGGCACCATAGGGCAAAGCTGCAGCTAATTCCACATCACCTGCCTCTGCTCATATAGACTGAGTGACCTTGGTAAAGTCATGTTGCCTCTTTAGAACCATGACTTCTCATTATTAAAATGAAGGCATTGGATGAAATGGGCTATACGCTTCTTTTCTAGCTCCAAGTCCTTTAACCTGTCTCTTGCCTTTGAATTTTTGCTTCCTGGACAGCTAGCCTGCCTTTCTGACAGAGCTGGGATTCTCATGCAGAATTCTTGTTCCATATTTCTTGTGGATTCCATTAAGCCCATGATGCGGCATCACTGAGGACCTGTAAGATGCTCGATTAAGTAGGGTGATGTGATAAAGGAAAGTAAAAGTTTCAGGTGAGGAGACAGAATTCTTGAGGGAGCAACTGCCAGATTCCCCACTGGGTGCTCAGATTCTATTCTCTCCTCATTCATGAAGGTAGGGTATTGGATTGGCAGCCCAGATTCTACCCCTGTTCCAGGCTCTATGGGGTGAGGCTAGAGGTTATTAAAATCCCCTTTGTCTGCAAACAAAGCGTTTTCCTAAACTGGCACATTCCAGACATTGCCCTGGCTCTGTGGAAGGATGAGTAATCTTTCTGAGAATTCAGACTGCTTTAGTCGCTGCCAAATACTAAAGCTCATCCAGAAAACATTTTTCAGAAACAACCACCCCCCCTCCATTTTCTCTGTCTCTCTTTCTCTTCTCTCTCTCTGTCCCTTTATCTCTGACTTTCTCATTCCTCTCCTGGTCTCTCTTTCCCTTCCTTTCCCCTGTCTGTCTGTTTCTCTCCTTCCTTACCTTCTTTCCCTCTCTCTATTTCTCTCCTCTCTGTCCCTCTCTCCTTCTCTTCTTCCCTCCATTTTCCTCTCCCTTTCTCTCTCTGCGTCTCTTTCTCTGTCTTTCTCCTTCGTCTCCATCTCTTTATCTCTGACTCTCTCATTCCTCTCTTGGTCTCTGTCTCTTTCTTTGTCTCTGTCTCTCTCCCTCCTTCCCTCTCTCCTCCCCTCCCTCCCTTCTCTCTCTTTCTACTTTCCTCTCTCCTTTCTCTCTCTGCCTCTCCCTCCCTCCATCCCTCCCTATCTCCCTCTCCCCGTTGCTGTCTGTGTCTCTTTTTGTCTCCTTTATCTTCTGCCCTTTCCCTTCCATAAGTCTGTGTCTTTTAGTCTCTGTGTTTGGCCCTCAACATTGTTCTCTGTCTGTCTTTTTCTGTCTCTATGTTGTACTCTTTCTGTCTTGTTTGCTTGTCTTTCTCTGTTCCATTCTCTCTTTCTCTGTCTCATTATTTTTTTGTTTGTCTTTCTCTGTTCCATTCTCTCTTTCTCTGTCTTGTTCTGTCTCTTTTTCCATTTCATTCTTTCTTTGTCTTGTTCTCTGTCTCTCACTCATTCTCTGTCTACTACTGTATTTGTCTTTGTCTCTGTCTCATTTTCTACCTCTTCCCTTCTCTCTCCATCGCTTTCTGTCTCTGTCCACTTTTTTTTTTTAATCTTTCAAGGACCCCGCCCAAGACCCTTTTGAAGCCAAACTCTTTTAAACATTTTTAGAAACACTATGGACTTGAAGACAGCAGGTTGAGGGTTGGGGCAGGGTAGGCAGGTGTGTCCAGCTGCCACATATACTGCCCCCTTTCCTGGGCCATTAGTAGAAATGGACTAACTGCCTGATCTGAAATTCTCGAGGCGCGCTAAATGTGGCCATGGCCGCCACCTCTCCTTGCCCCTTGGTTTTATGCTCCATCCAGAATGTCATAAACTTCTGTGGCAGATTGAGGAAGGCTTTGTTGCCTCTCTTAGAACAGGGACAAGCCAGCTGCATGGAAATTGTTAGAGAATCAGGTTCCAATTTCCCAGGAGTACATCAGGCAGTACCAGACTGGCAGGGTTGTTGGAAATTTATGTTTGTCTTTCTGACATAGCAAAGATTTCCCTTTGTTTCTTGAATCTGACTGAAGTGAGTTTGCTGGAGGACCAGAAACCAAAGAACAGTCCCATTTTCTCTTGCTCTCCCTGCCTCCTTTTCTTTTCTTCCTCTCCTCAATTTGTTTTCTGTTCAGAGCTTTCCAAGGTCACTGAAGCTGTAAAATCTACTAGACTCCCTGTGTGGAGAAACCTAGTGTTGAGGAGTGGGGGTTTTGGTGGGCTCTAGGACTGGGTGGGATGGTCCTAGAAAATGCCCTGGTTCTTCTAAGTTGCCATTGCTGGGCACTGACTCTTGAGTTGTTCCAGGGTGTGTAGCCTCAGCCTAGTTCGGAGGGTAGATGAAACCTCCCCTGAGTACCAGTAGAGAGCTAAGTAAAAGAATGTGGCTATGTAGAGGCCATGCATGCGTGGTCTCTTGAGAGTGAAAGTCACAAACCATATGACTGAAGGGAACTCTGCATCTCCCCTGAAGATCATGGGGCAAGAGGTTTGGGGACCTTGCAGGGACCTTAGAGCTCTCCTGATCCATTTCCCTCATATTACAGATGAGGAAGCTGTGTGATGAGGAGGAAAGAGCAAGCATCAGAGGACTTAGATGAAAATCCTGCCTCTTCCACTTACCACGCATATGATTTTGGGCATATCATTCCCCTCTTTGGGCCTCAGTTTCCTTATCTGCCAAAAGAAGGGGTTGGTTTAGATCAGAGGTATCCAACACAAAGCCACCAACACTCCCAGTGCTGCCTGGACCAGATTAAAATGTCATTGGGAAATATTTAAGAAAATAAATATTTAAGAATATTTTAGAGTTTAGAAATATTTAATATTTAAATAAATAAGAAAATAAATAAAGAAAATAAATGAATGAATAATAATATTTAAGAAAATAAATATTTAAGAATATTTTAGAATTTAGAATATTTGCTATTTAATTAAGAAATATTTCAGAAAATAAATAAAAAAGAAAAATAAATGAATAAGAATATTTTAAAAATTTTAGAATTTAAGAATGTTTAATGCTTAAATAAGGAATATTTAATAATTAAGAAAATAGAAAAGAAAGAAAATAAATAAATTGATGAATGGGAAATAAAAACACTTAAGCAAATAAAATAATTAATAAATGAATAAAATAATGTTAATTTGTAGCTTTTGAAGTCAATATGCAGCCCTCAGGGGTTCTTGTGTATGATTTAGTCATCCATTTCTGAGGTGACGCCACTGATTAAGGTGATCTCTGAGGTTTCTTATTTCGATTTAACTGGCTTATATTTATATAACACTTTAAGGTTTGCAAAACTCCATATATGTTTTCTCATTTGGTCCTTACAACAACCATGGAAGTAGGTGCTTTGTTATCCTCATTTGTTGTTATTTAGTCATTTTTCAATCATGTCTGATTCTTCCTGATCCCATTTGGGGTTTTCTTGGCAAAGATACTTCAGTGGTTTGTCATTTCCTTCTTCAGCTCATTTTACAGATGAGGAAACTGAGGCTAACAGGGTGAAGTGACTTACTCAGGGTCACATAGCCAGTAAATGTCTAAGGCTGGATTTGAATTCAGGAAGATGAGTCTTCCTGACTACAATCCTAGTGCTCTATCCAGCTGCCCCATCCCCATTTTACAGGGGTGGAAACTGAGATTGAAATAGGTTTAAATGGCTTGCTGAGGGTCACATTAGTGGGGAGGAGCTAAGGTCAAATTTGAACTCAGGTCATTCTGATTCCAAGTTTTCCACTCTCTATTCCCTAGCTGCCTTCATTAGGCTTTACTCTTCAGCTTGCCATTGAAAATCTTGACAGTCTGATTTCAGCCCATCTTTCCAGCCTCACGTGACTCCCCTTCTATGCAAACGGCATTGTGGTCAAGGTGGTCTATTTGCCCCTCTCCCTCATCTGTGCCTCGGTACCCAGGCCAGTCACCTGGGTACAGATTGAATACATTTTGTACTGGGTATGATATGAGATTCCATCTCGTTTCTATTTGTAGAATCCCTGGTTTCCTTCCAGATACAGCTAGGGTGCTTCCTCCTATAGGAAGCCTTTCCTGATCATGCTAGATAGAGCTCTGTGCCTGAAATGACTTGGTATTTATGTGTGTATACTTTGTGTCATCCCGGTAGAGTGTAAACTACTTTGAAAGCAAGGAATGAGTGATTTTTTTTGGTCTGTACCTCACTCCAAGATGTAGAATAATGCCCACCATTTTTTTTGTCCAGATATATAATTTCATTTTATTATACAGCTCTCCTTGCAGAAACTCAGATGCTTAAAATATTATTGATAGAACATGATTGGATTATAAATTGTTTGAGAACAGGGATTAGGCGTTATCTAAGCATTGTCTCTTCCAATACCTAATACAATAGATGTTTAATAATTACTTGTTACCTTTCAAGTCCAGATCTGGTCCTATTTCCACTATATGAAGGACTAACTAGCTGAGGATTGGGTTCAGGTGCCAGCTTGATTACTTACTAGCTCTGCTTGCTATGTCAGAAAAATGTAGGCGGCAGCCAGTAGTTTCATGAGGGTGGCTGAAGGAAATATTCCATCTACCACCTCTGAGCATTTGCCCAGGCTATCCCCCCACCCCCCCACTTCTGCCTCCTGGCTTTCTCCAAGTCGTAGTTAACATCTCACCTACGGTAAGCCTTTCCCAATATCCCTCAGTGCTAGGGTCTTCCCTCTGTGAATTAGCTTCAGTTTATCTTATCTTGAGCTTGTTTGTACATAGAATTGCATATTGTCCCTTCCTTTAGATTGTGAGCTCCTCACAGGCAGGAAATCGTTATACCTTCAGTGCTTAGCATGGTACCTGGCTCATAATAAGTGCTTAATAAATGCTTATTGATTGACGGTTACCCCTTGAATAGGCAAACATTTATTAAGCACATGCTGTTTTCGAGGCACTGTGCTAGACAATGGGTACGCAAAGGCAAAGCTGAAATAGTCCTTGTCCTCAAGGAGCTAACTCTATTTCTCCAGAGCTTTGCAAGACTCCTCAAGGAGTCTATCAGAGGAGAAAGCTTTTGTATCTGTACATACAAGACACATACAAAACAAATAGAGGGTAACCTTAGACAGGGAGTCAATAGAAGGGGGACAGGAAAGGTCTTCTCATGAATAAGGTGCTTAATAAAAAGCCAGGGACGCCAGTTGGTAGAAGTAAAGTGGAGCACACTTCAGCTGCTGGGGACAGTCAGTGCAAAAGCTTGGAGATGGGAAAGTGAGCATTATGTGTGAGGAATAGCAAATAGGCTAGTAGGGCTATTCCAGAGTGCATGTGGAAGGGGAGTGATGCGTGGAGAGACTGGAGAAATAGGAAGGGGCTAAGTTGTGAAGTACTTTAAATGCTGAATAAAGGACTTTAGAAAAAATTATTTGTGTTATATTTCTCTTAGCAATATTTCTGTAGGTTTCTAAAATTTTTGTACTCTTTCTTTTTAAAAAAAATCCTTTGAGTAGATTTTTAGTGATATCTTTTGTCTTCAATGTCTAGATTTAGATTTCCTCCTATTTCTCCTTTTCCTCCTCTCAGAATGCCATTCCTTATAGCAATCTTTTTAAAAGTAGATAATATTAATTCATAATGAAAGATGGAGGGATGTAACATCTTCTCCTTTACATTTCCATTTATGTTTCATATAGAATGAGAGTCAGACATGTTATTATGTCTTGACCTGACAACAAATGCAAGGTGGCCATTTCTCTGTCCAGTCAGGCAGCAGGAGAATATGGGGGGGGCAGTCAGAAGGAAGGGAGAAGAGAGAGAAAATGGATGGGTAGGATTGGAAGCCCTGAGTCAAAACCATTTGCTAAGGGAAAAGGAATGATTGGTAACCCAATGTGGAAACAGCATCAGGCTGTAGACTTAGAACTAGAATTTAAAGTTAATTCATCTTGTCTAACTCTCTGCTTTTTTTTCAAAGATGAGAACCTGGAAGCTCAGGCAGGTAATAAGTACCTTTGTCAAGGTCATAAATAATAAGTAGGAGATTTGAGATTTTTAACCCAGATCCCTTGACTTCTAAACTCAAAGGATGCTCATTCTCAGAGGGACTTAGGAAATCACCTAAGTCAGCCACCCAATTTTACAAAGGAAGAAACTAAGACATTGAAGTAGCAAAGCTGAGATTTGAACTCAAGTGCTCATGAGTCATTTCCCCCTCTTTCTCTCCAAAAGTCTGTGTGTAAAAGGCTTTCGTTCTTCTTGGTGAAGTTCCTTTCCCCCCTCCCCTTGCCATTTACAAATACTTTTAAAGCTCTGGGGAAGATGGTCACTGTTTCTCTGCATTTAGAGTGAGTGGGCAGAATTCAGGTTGAACATGAAGACAGTGAGGAAGGTCTTATTAGTTTAACCTTTTCTACAATGTAGGCAGTCATCTGGGAGCTGTCCAAGGTACTGGCATTGTTTGGACTGCCTAAATAAAAGATGAGAAGGAGGGAAGAGTGAGGTTGTGGAGTCGCAGGCAGACAAGGACCTACAGAGGTGAGGTCTGGGAGGCCTCATAGCTTGCCTCAGTGCTGGGATTGTTTTACTCTAGTGTCTTCAGCCGCAAGAAAAATGACTGAATTTTACCTTTGCAGAGATAGATGGCCCCTGGGTGTATGGCAATACAGAGCTACCCTTATTTTCCATATCTCATGTAGGTGTCATCTATAGAAACCCAAGAGGCATTTGGACACAGTGAATAGAGCTCTGGGCTTGGAGTCAGGAAAATGTGGAAGTTTGAATGTTGCCTCTGGTATTTACTGGCTGTCACCCTATGAGCAGTGAGCTTACTTTTCTGTGCTCCAGGCAGTTGCCTAGGGTGGATCTACTAAGTCATAGGCAGTGAAGACCATCATGAAAGGATTTCCCTACATAGAAGGAAACAGGGTCATATATCCCAGAATACAGGACTTCAGTGAGCATCAAGTATAATCTTGTCATTTTAGAGATAAGAAAACTGAAGCTCAGAGAAGGGAAGAAATTTACCCAAGTTCACAAAGCTAGTCAGCAGTAGGGTTAGGGCTCTGCTCCCATGACTCAAAATCCAATAATCTTTCCATGACTGCCTCATTCTCCTCTCCCTTGTTTACTCCTCCCCATTTCTGTCCTTTCATTAATTTGTTGCTCAGTTGTGTCCAGTTCTTCATGACTCCATTTGGAGTTTTCTTGGCAGAAATAGTGGAGTGGTTTATCATGTCCTTCTTCAAATGAGGAAACTGAGGCAAACAGGTTTAAATGACTTGCCTAGAAAGTGTCTGAGGTACGATTTAAACTCAGAAAGGTGAGTTTTCCTGACTCTAGGCTCAGCACTCTACCCATCTAGCTGCCCCTTATTAATATGGATATGTATGTATGGGTATGTATATGTATGTGTATATACATATATAAATATGTGTGTGTATGTATTTGGGCTTAAACTTGTATGTGGGGAAGTCTCAGTGTATAACTGTATTCTAACAATGTAGATTGGCAGCTCATTGGTAATTTACAATTTTAGACATTGCCTGGGGCACTAGGTGGAACTTGAGGAACTCATGTCTTCCTGGCTTCAAGGCTGGCCTTCTTTATTATGCCAGGCTGCTACACAGACATAGACACACACATACACACACACACACATACACAAGCATACGCAACCCTTCATGTGAAAGCATCCAGTTCCCCTGATCTGTTCTGTGATTTCCCTAGGGAAGAACGCAATCCCATGACCCAAGTAAATAAGGTATCTGGCTTCTTCCTTTGACATGCCATGGATATAGACTTACTTTTTTTCCACTATCCCTTCTTACAGGTTCATATTAGTGCTGAATGATGACTAAGCAGAGTTTTTTTTTTAATCCCATTTTCTTTTTTTTTTGTACATCTCCTATGTACCTATCTATCTGTGTAGATATAGGTATCACCGTTAAATAAAATCTCTTATTTTAACAGCTTCAGGTGAATTTTCTGCTTCCCTGGCCAACAATCACCTTAGAATGCCTAGAGACAGACTAGGTATCTTATTGCTCTCAGAATAACAGAGCTTGCTTCCTGCAATAGTCATTTCTAAAATGGAAAAGGGCCACAGGCATCACCCATTTTGGGTGATTGGGTAAAATTTCTGATGGCCCACAAAGTATCAGATGCTAAAGTTGAAGTCTCTGTCCAACAGAAGCATTTAAAAGTCTTTTATTCATCTTAAAACAGTAACAGCCACCCCAGTGTGTGTGTGTGTGTGTGTGTGTGTGTGTGTGTGTGTGTGTGTGTGTACATGTGTATGCCTGTGTGTTTAGGTATTATGTACATATACGCAACTTAAATATATGTAGATATTTAATAGCTAACATTTTAATGTTTAAATATAGCATTTAAATATATTGAAATCAAATGAGATAACATATACATTGTGCTTTACAAACCTTAAAGTTCTATATAAATGCTATTATTATATTGAATTTTTTAAGCCTTTGATGTTAATGGTGCCAAGCATGGTGCAGTTCATGTTCAAGTCCCAGAACCTGGGTTCAAATCCTTGCTTTCCACTTATCCTTATCATCATTTTGACTTTGGGCAAGCCACTTAACCTCTTATTTCTTCACTGGTAAAATAAGGGAGTTGGTTTTGATGATTTCTGAATTCCATTCTTGCTTGAAGACTACAAAATGCTAATTTGTCTTCACAAATAACTATGATACATGCAGGTAGGAATAAGGGATTCAATTCAATTCAACACGTTTATTAAGTTCCTACCATAAGACAGACTGTCTTGAATAAGTAAAGCAGAAAGAAAAAATCCCTGTTTTCAAGGCACTTATGTTCTCCTGGGAGAGTCAACGTGTACAGAAAGAGGTTTCTGTTCAGTCATTTCTGACTCTTCATGACCCCGTTTGGAGTTTTCTAGGCAGAGACACTGTAGTGGTTTGTCATTTTCTTCTCCAGCTCATTTTATAGATGAAGAAACTGCAGCAAACAGGGTAAAGTGATTTGTCCAGGGTCACACAGCTAGGAAGTGTCTGAGACCAAGTTCGAACTCAGGTCCTCCTGACTCCAGGCCCAGCACCCTATCCACTGTCCCACCCAGCTAGCCACAGAAAAAGGTAAATGCAAAAAATATACAAAGTACCTGGAGGGGACACAGAGGACATTTTAACATCTGGCAGGATCAGGAAAGTCATTGTATTTGAGCTGAGCCTTAAAGGGATCACTGAAATATGGGGATAAGGTGGCAGAGCACTTTATAGGCAACTGAACACAGTCATGGAAACAAGAGAATGTCATGTTTGAAGGTCATGCCAGCCAGACGGGAACACAGAGTATGAATGAAGGGAATCTTGTGAAATCGGTCAGTCAGTCAGTAAGCATTTAAAAACCTACTAGGTGCTAAGGCACTGCGCTAAGCCCTGGGGATGCAAAGAAAGGCAAAAGACAGTTCCTGCCTTCAAAGAGCTTACAATTTAATGGGGGAGGGGTTTGGAGACAACATATAAACAACTAAATACAAACAACCTATAGATTTTGAAACTTGGAGATCATCAACTGAAGGAAGGGGGACCATGAAAGGCTTCCTGTAGATTGGAAAGATATACTAGATTCTGATTGTAAATGGCTCTAAGTGCCACTTGTATTTTATCCTGGAAGCACTAGGGAGCCAGTGAAATGTCTTGAGCAAGAGAGTAGCATCCTCTCTGTGCTTTAGGAAAATCTATTGACAGCTGGTTGAAAGATGGAGGTGAAGAGAAGAGAGATTCAGGATAGGGTAAGACCTGTGTTTGACTTTATCAGGCTACAAAAATGTATTTTTTACTCAAGCCTTACCTGTCCTCTGTTTGCTAAGAATGGGCAGGGCTGGAGTCTGTTTGCAAGCCCATGTACTCTGTGTGTATATGTATGTATCTGAGATAATGGGAAGTGGGAGGGGGAATTTAGAAAGCTTGAGTGTCTTTGGTTCTCTCAGGAGAACGCAATTATGTGGCGCTTCCAGCCTTTCTCTCCCCTTGCCCCATCTGCCATAAGCAGAATCCAACTTCTGTGCTGGGCCATGCTTTTATCTGGCCCTATTATGGAAGTGTTCTTATCTCCAAATTCCTTTAATAGAAGATCTCAAAGTACTTTCCCTAGGTGACTCATTTTAGGGTGAGAGTCAGTCAGACTTTATATTTGGGTTTAAATGAAGCTGGGACATTGGAATCTTAAGGAAAAGGCTATTTTCTGCACTGGGGCAATAGTAACAGAGATAAATATGCCCCATGTGAAGGACTGGAGAAAATCCATCATGTGTCCTGAGGTCTGGGTTTGTTATTGAAAAATCCATTTACAAATAATCTGGACAAATAAAGTAAAAAGCACTTTATCGGGCTCAGGAAAGAATTCATGACTGTATGAGACTATTATTGGGCCAGCTAGCTTTGCGCTGGACAGCAGCGAAGGGTTCTGATCGGGTTTCCTTCAGGGGAGTAGCAGGGGAGGATCTGGCTTAGTTTGGTGCCTAAAGAATATGGACCCTCTGGCTTCTTCCTTAGAATGACATGGATGGACATCTCCCCCTCTTCCCACCAAGTCTTCCTTCTAACAAATTTAACATTTGGCCAAACATTACCAATCATGTTTTCATAGCTAAATCATTATAATGACAATGCATGACATTTTAATGGCACTTTAAAGGTTTACAAAGCCCTTCAGAGATGTTATTTTATTTACTTTTTGTTTCCCAGATCATGTTTCCCAGTTATTATTACTCCCCATTCTACAGATGGGGAAATTGAGGCTTCTGTGATTTGTCAATGGCCATACAGCTATTGAGTGTTAGTGAAAGGGTTAAAACCCCACTCTAAGTCTTTTCCTACTATTCTTTGCTGTGAGGCATCTAGGAAACAAAGTAGATACGGTACTTGGTCAGGAGTAAGGAAGACCTGACTTCAAATCCAGCCTTAGATCCTGTGCAAATCATTATTTGTTTCTGCCTCAGTTTCCTCAAGTATAAAATAAAAATGATAATAATAACACCTACTTTCTAGGGTTATTGTGAGGATCAAATAAAATAATAAATGCAAAGTATTTTATCACTCTTAAAGTGCTATAGAAAGGTTAGTTATTATTTTTTACAAGCATGAATGAAAGAAGAAGTTTGTAATCCTACTTCTCTGATACAAGTTGTATGACCATGGACAAGTCACTGAACCACAATGGGCCTCAATTTCCTTACCTGTAAAATAGGGATAATAGTACCTGTAGATCTTCCTTGTCAATGTGGTCAGGAGAAGTAAAATATTTATTAAGTACTTACTAATTGCCAAGCACTGTTCAAAGAACTGGGGATACAAATAGAAAAAAGTAAGACAATCTCACTCTTAAGGAACTCACATTCTAAAGGAACTAACAGTAAAAAGAAAGGGCAGATGGAAAAGCCTAGACATCCTCAGGATGAAATTGCAGGGTAGATACATACTTACATACTTCTCTGAACACTTGATTTGGTGGATGCAGGCATTCTTTTCACTGGTGCAGATTGCCTTCCATTAATGGCATTTTTGTCCTGGGTGGTGTTTGAGTATGTCCTCCTGTATATAAGATGTATTCCATGCTCTAGGGCAACTAGGTGGCACAGATAAAAGTGCTGGTCCCGGGGTCAGGAAGACTTATCTTTTTGAGTTCTAATCTGGCCTCAGACACTTACTAGCTGTGTGACGCTGGGCAAGTCAAGTTACTCACCATGTTTGCCTCTGTTTCCTCATCTGTAAAATAAACTGAAGGAGGAGATGGCAAACCATTCTAGTGTCTCTGCCAAGAAAACCCCAAAGGGGGTCATGAAGAATCAAACTCAACTGAATAACAACAAACTCCAAGCACTAGTACCCTTCCTCTGGGTCAGGGTTTCTTGACCTGGAGTCCATGAATTTAAAATGCTTTTTTAAAGAATAATTATTTCAATACCACTGTTTTCCATTGTAATCATTCTAAAAAATCACACAAACCCCACCATCATTCTGAGAAGGGGTCCATAGGTTTCACCAAACTGCCCAAGGGGGTTCATGATAGAAATAGTTTCAGAATCTCTGTTCACTTTATGTTCTGTAGATAGCTGTACAGTTCTACATCTTGTCATTGTCCTCCTTGAGTGACCAATTGCCCTCCCTTTCTGGCTGTATAGTTGCTGAATGATATATTTTAGGCCACTTCTTGCATGCAAGTCATTGTTGGATGTAGGGTCCACCATGGCTCTCTCCATTGCCCTTTGAGTCACAATTTTGATTTTTGTGGTTATAGTGATCAATGCTTTGTGGTTATGTAGGCCAAATGTAACCATGCAGGCATTAAAAAGATGGCTTTTGTCTGTTTCACAGAATGGTAGAATTTAAGAGTTGGGAGGGCCCTCAGTAGCCATCTGTTCTAAGCCATGGCCCCCCCACCCCGCCCCAAAGGAATTCGTGTCACAATGTACTCTATAAATGCTCATTAAGTCTCTTCTTGAAGACCTCCAATGGTGGCAGATTCACTGCTTCTTGAAGTATTCAATTCCGTGTTTGAACATCCTTTAGTGTTAGGAAATTTTTCCTGACCTCAAAACTGAGATTCATATCTCTGTAACTTCTATCCATTGCTCCTTTTTGCTAACTTCTTTTCAGTTTTATCTATCAATGTCTTGGGATGAGATAGCTTACTTGGGGCTCATGCCAAGCTTTCGGCAACCTTGTTTTCCCCTCCTCATCTCTTCACTGTTTTGAGAGGCAATGGTGCTTATAATCCTCTGCTAACTTCTTACATAAAGATTTGCAAATGAGTTGATATCATAAATTGGTATTGACCTTGGCAGCCTCATTTCATGTCTTTCCACATGACAAAGACATCAAGTGTTTGATGGCTAAGGTTCTTTTTGACTTCCTCATTGTGGAGATTGTATTATATGGGTAAAGCTTTTCTAGAAAATTATGATAATCCCAGTCAATGTCTTTTCCTTTATCCATTTCCCATTTTCAGCATCAGTGATTATTTGGATAGATCCTCAGAGATTCTCTTATCCAATTGTTCCTCCCCTCTATTGCTCTGTTGCCATACCCTATTATTGTTTCCTCATTGCCTGGGACTTTAAAGATCATTCCTTCTACCATGTCTCAATTTCTGTAATATCTCTTTCTTCCCCTTTCTGCTCTCAGATAACATACTTAACTCAAAGACACTGTAGCAGGTTGGTGAGGGGAAATTTGGGAAATATGGTTGCCAACTCTCCCTGTTGTTAATGCTGGCCCTGGAAGACAAAAGCACAAGAAGGGAGTCAAATATTTGAGGCTCCCCAAGATCATCTCCAGCAGGATCAGAGGACTTATATTTGAATCCCACATCTGTTGCTTTTTTCCTTTCCCATATCTGAGCCTTTGCTAACAAGGTACCCTATACCTAGAACTCTCCCTATCTCCCCCTCCTCTGCCTGATGAAATCTTACCTGTGTTTCAAGGCCTAGATCAGAGCTATCTGCTCCATGAAACTTCTCCCTCCCAGACAGAAATAATCATACTTTTTATCTCAGTGTCTCTCTCTGCTCCCCTCTTTCTCCTTTTCTGTCTTTCTCACCATCTCCCTTTTTAATTCTTCCTCTATCTTCCCATCTCTCATTCTTCTTTCTTCTCTGGTCTTCCTTTGTGTCTCTCTGACTCTATCTCTACCTCCCTTTTTTCTTCTTTCCCCCTCTCCTCTCACTCCTCTTCTTTCTATTGCTTTTTTCTTCTCTTTTATCTTTCCCTTCTGTAAGATCCAATAATAATAATAACATACATATATGTAGCATTGCAAACTCCTTGAAACCAGGAGCTGTATGCCTTTCTCAGCACTTAGCACAATGTCTTGCACATAGTAGGCACTTAATACCTACTTGTTGACTGATTGGCATATATTAACTCGTTTGAGTCCCCCAACAACTCAATGATGTAGGTGCCCTTACAACTCCCATTTTACAGATAAGGAAACTGAGGCTTATGGAGGTTAAGGGACTTGCCCAGGATCACACAGCTAGTTGCTGAGGCAGGCATTGAACCCAGGGTTTCTAGCCACCAAGCCCAGCACCCTTCCTACACCATCCTGCTTGGATCAAACATTTTGGCTGGATCTCTCACATATACTATGTCATCTTCTTTCCCCTACCAAAACCTTAAGCCCAGTACACTCTGAAGCCCACAGGCTGGACAACAATAGGTCCCTGCTCAAGCTCCACGTAATGGCTGGCTTAGAATGATTGTCAATAGCAACAGTTTCTGTTTCTCTCCCATCTTGATTTAGTTATTTTTTTCTTTTGTTCATTAAAGGGCCATTCTCTGACTACTAAAGAGGTCAGTTCACTCAGTGGGCACTACCTCCCTCTAAGTGAGTACCTGAAAAGGCCAGCTTAAAAAGGCCAAGGTCTCCCATTGCATCCTGGGTCATCTCCAGTCATCCTGATGAATATCTGGTCACTGGATCCAGATGGCTCTGGAGGAGAAGTGAGGCTGGTGACCTGCATAGTCCTCCTTCACTCAAAACAAAGTCAAGTGCAAGTCATGTCATTATTTCTCTGATGGCACGGTCTTCTTTGAAAATGAAGGACGAACACAATAACAACCACCACCACATCATGAGTCCTTGAAGTCAAGGATTGTACTTTATTTCTTTTTGCATCTCTCTCAGCTCTCAGTATAAGGCTCTGAAGAGTGTAGATACTTAATAAATATGTATTGAATGAATGAATAGATGAAATTGAGTGTGACAACATGGCAAAAAGGGATGGAAGTGGGTTTTGCTGAACTTGGAACAAGAATGCCTGAGTTTGTCTCCTGGCTCTGGTATTTCCTATGTGACCTCAAGACTTGTCCTGACCTACTTAGAACCTCGATTTCCTCCTCTGTCAAATATGGCTGTTACACTAAGTGTTCTTAAAGATTATTTACATCTCTAAATCCTATGAACCCATGAAATGGCATTGACTGTTTCCATTCAAGGGACTTAGGTTCTAAGGCTGTCTTGGCCACAGCTTAGTTCTGTCTTTGCCTTTGGATATGTTTCTTAATCTTTATGGGACCTAATTGCCCCATTTATAAACTGGGATCATGGGGGTTGGATGAGTTGGTCTCTATTACCCCTTTCCACTCGAATATCTGCTTCTCTCTTCTCCTAGGGAGCAGAGTTAAGAGAGACCAAGCCAGCCCCAGCATGGAGAAATATTACTTAGTCAAAAAATAAAATTAAACAGTATTAACCACAGGCCCAAATTGCACCTATATTTTTTAAAAACATTGTGCTATGGAGACTTGAAAAGCCCTGCATCAGCGTGAGGCCATCTCAGTTAATGAGAGAGAGCCTTTTCTTCCCTTTCCTGTTGCCTCTAATTTCCAGGGCTGTTCACCCAGAACAGAGCTCTCTCCTCGATGGTTGATCCCTGTCTAATGGTGCTGATCCTTTGAAGGCTAAACTGCTGATCCCTTGAAAGACTTTGTTCTATGTTATCCACAAGAGAGAGGCCTTGCCTTCCCCTTGGTTGGAGGACTCCTGGGTGTAAAGGGAGTTGTAGGCACCCACCTCCAACGTCATCTGCCCTTCCACCCTTCTGTGTCTGGACCAGTCAGCAGTAGTTGTAAGAAATGGTAGGCTTATCTGTCTGTGTATGTCGACCATCTTCTCTTCCCCCTGAAAATCAGGGATATTCTTCATTGTAATTCACAAAGTTGAGAGAGGCTAGACAGGTCATCTCACACAGAAAGAGAATTCTAGGCACAGTGTGGGGTGTTGAACACAAAGACAAAACCAAAACACTCCCTGCCTTCACAGAGTGTAGACCACAGGGGTGAGGAACCTGTGGTCTTGAGGCCACATGTGGCCCTCTAGGTCCTCAAGTGTGGCCCTTTGACTGAATCCAAACTTCAGAAAAGAAATCCTTTTATATAAGGGGGTTTGTTCTATAAAATTTGGATTTAGTCAAAGGACTACACTTGAGGACATAGATGGCCTCAAGGGGTCTCAAGGCTGCAGGTTCCCCACCCTTGACTGTCTGTTCTGAAATATGATGTGTACATGAATAAGGAAGAACCAATGCAATTTGAGGAAGGACGGAGCTCATGTATCTCTTCTATGAAGTCTTCCCTGATCCCCTCTCCACTCCTATTATCCCCAGTTGTTAGGGCTCTCACAGGGTGTGGATGTGAGGTGTTGTGGAGGTAGAATCAATTAGATTTGACGATTGATTGGCTATATGGAAGAGGGAACAGATCAGAATGACTTCAAGGTTGGCAACCTAAGGGATTGAAAAGATGATGATGATGATGCCTTCAGTGGAAATAGGGAAATTTGAAAGAGGAGTGGGTTTGGAGAGGAAGATAATGAATAAAATGCCAGACTTGGGACTAGAATCTTAGTCTCCTGACACATAGGAAGTATGCTAGGACATTGAGTTAATAGCTTTCATCTTCCATTCCACTTGTCATGGTTTCCAGTCCTCTTGGTTCCATTTAGACTTTTCTTCCAGTTCAAAAGTTGTTCCCTTTTGTGTTTTTTCCCCCTCCCCATCTTGGAAGATGACTCAGAAGCCAAACAGGCTTCATGCTAGCCGGAAACCTGGAGGTCAATGTTCTTTCAGCGGAAGTTGAAAATCTCAGTATGTTCAGGTGCATGGAACTTTGGAAAGAAAGGAGAATATGCTTTATGTGCTCTGGGAACAGGGAGGATAAAGACCAACAATAAAGAAGAGCCTCAGGCTGAAGGTTGGAGTGGAAGCAATTTGTTCTTTAGGGGAACTCATCGTCATTATCATGTGGAGGAACAGGTTTGATAAGGGCCAGATGAGTATGGGAAAGAGACAGAAAATGACTAACCAAGCCTGGTGGAATGAGGCTCTGTATGGAGAGGGTATCATCCTTGCTTCCTCCTCCCCCTCTTGTTCTCTTTCTCCTCCCTCCTTCTTCCAGGCCTCTTTTCTTCCTTCTTCTATTCCTTCCTCTCTCATTCCTTCCCTTCTTCATTTTCTTAATTCCTTCTTTTCTCTCTTCCTCCTACTCTCCTATGTTCTTTCTTTTCCTCTTTTTTCCTCTTCCTCTCCATATTCCTTCCTCTTCTCCTTCTTTCTCCTCTTCTCTCTTTCTTTCTTTTCTTTTCTCCTTTCCCCTTCTCGTCCTTCTTTTTTTTCCTCTTTCCTCTTTCTCCTGCTTTTTCTTTTTCATTCTCTCCCCATCCCCTCTCCTCTTAACAAGGTCAGAAGCAATCCATGAATTTGCCTGAGATTGGGACCACCACTTGGGAAGGACTTGGGTCCATTTCTCCTGACCTTGGTGCTGACATGCCCCCCTCCCACGTGCAATCTTGGGCCAAGGAACAACTGACAAATGGCTTGATAAGAAACAAAAGCAAACAATAGGCTCACTTGAAAGATACAGTGAATAGGATTTAATTGAATTTTTTTGTTCAGACATTGATTTGACCCTGTAAGACATATAGAGTAAATCATTAAGGGAATTAATACGCATTAAAATGCAGTTTATTATCATGAAACTTTTATTGTGCTTGTAGTTGTGTTTTTAATTATTATTTTAATGACTTTCTGTATTTCAAATAGTGATAAATCTATTTTATTTTTAAAAAATAAATGGACTGTAGTTTTACAAGGTGATGTGTAGAGCAGAGTTGCTGGTTAATACTGCTCCCTTCATTAATGAGAATGGACGGATTACAAAGACTGAAAATGGACCGATTTACACACTTAAAAAAAAGCCAATTAATATCTAACCATTAAACACAATTGTTATAGATTAAGCCCGGTATCTTATACATTTCTCCAGGTCCCTATTGGCTCTGGCAGAGATTGACTTTGCTCAGTCAAATAAGTGAGGGAAGGACAATGACTGGGACCTATTAAACTGAAGAATTTATGTCAGAAATACAGGTCCTTATAGCTTCTGTGGCTCTCCTGCTTCCCCACATGGTGGTTATTATGGAAATGAGTGGTCCAAGTTAGCTGTTATTCCCTTTTAGAGGGGGGTGCCTGACTGCCAATAGATTACTGTTTTTGAGCTCTTTCTCCAGGACTGGTGACAGATTTGTGCTGAGGTAGTCCTACTCTCTCACCTGGCCCTCCTCCCTCTTTGGGTCCAAGGGCACAAATTTGCTACATGACTGGCTGCTGCTAGGAGCCAGTCTATTCTAATTGGAGTTCAACCCTTCGACCTTGGCCTCAGCAGTCAGCAGGCACTAGCCAATTGAGATAACGGACTCTGGGATGTCAAGGGGGGAGTTAGCTATAACTTTATTAGGACTCCAAAGGCCTCCTTCCAGGGCCAGTGATGGGAGAAATGGTATGCATTATTAGCCTTCTCAGTTTGCTGGTTTGATGGTTTAATGTGGTCCATAATCCCAGGGTAGCTGAGAGGGCCATTCAGACAGAACCAAATGAAAACAGTCTACATTGCATGTCTTCTTGGGAGCCAGGGGATACAATTTTAACCAACCACAGTGTCCCCAAAGGTCATGCTGCTAAATAGGTCTGGATTGTGTCCTTTGTTATTGTTGGGAGGAGGCAGGGAGAACGGGGACTAAAATTATTATACAATCATAGACTATGAAGCTGAGAAAGCCCTTAGAACATAGAATGCCAGATCTGGGGAGATTTTAGAACAGAAAATAAAAGTGTCGGAGGGGAGAGGGCCTGTAAAAAAGAGAGTGTTAGGACACAGAACTAGAAGGAAGCTTAGAATATGGAGTATTGAGCCAGGAGGGATTTTAAGACAGAGAATTTCAGAGTTGAAAGGGAGTTAAGACCACAAAATGTTAGAGCTGGGAGGACCTTTAGACTATAGGATATCAGAGCTGGGAGGGACACTTTTAACATCACTTTGGGGTGAGTGAGTGTGGCGAATCTTGGGGATGGAGTAGGTCCCATCTGAATGGGGCATTAAAGAATAGGTAGATAGGATAAGTGCAGAGAGGGAAAGAGGACATCCCAGATTCAAGGAAAAACCTTATCACAACCAAGGAATTGGAGAGCTTATTCTGGCTTTGAGGGACAGAGACTAGTTCAGCTTGGCCAGAGAATACCATACACAGAGTAGAGTAATAGTAGGAGATAAGGCTGAAGAGGTAGGCCACTGCCAGATGGTGAAGGGCCTTGAATGCCGGGTAAAGAAGCTTTAACTGTGCTTAGTCAGCAAGAGGGAGCCATTGAAGATTTTTTGAGCAGAAGAGAAAGGACCTGTTGTGTATATAAGAAGGATTCTTTCCACAGTGGTATTGTTGGCAGATTGGAGCAGAGGGAGAACAGAGGAGAGAAGAGTTAGGCTGTTGCATTAATATGGAAGGAGTAGTTATGGTGCTCTATGTGTGTTCATCCTTCATTGCTGAAAAAGACCATGCCATCAGAAAATTGATGATATGACTTGTACTTGACTTTGTTTTGAGTGAGGGAGGGCTGTGCAGGTCACTAGCCTCACTTCTCCTCCAGAGCCATGTGAATCCAGTGACCAGATATTCATCAGAATGACTGGAGATGACCCAGGATGGGGCAATTGGGGTTAAGTGACTTGCCCAAGGTCACACAGCCAGTGAGTGTCAAGTGTCTGAGGTAAGATTTGAACTCAGGTCCTCCTGCCTTCAGTACTGGTGCTCTATCCACTGCACCACCTAGCTGCCCCATGATGCTCTATATTAGGGTGGCAAGCACTGGCAATAGAAAGAAGGGAGTGTATGTGACAGCTGTTATATAGGAGGTTTCTATAGGACTTTGTAGTTTGGTGAATATCAGTGGGCAGGGAGAGGGATGAGTCAAAGATAACCCCAATGTTACAAACATGGGAAATAGGCTGGATGTGTGAATACACCAAACACAGGAAGAGCAAAGGAAGCAGGAGCAGCAGGTTTAGGGGGACGCATAATATACTTGGTTTTAGTTGTATTGAGTTTGGGAAGCCTAAGGGACATTCAGATAGAGAAGTACCATGGAGATAATAGACATAGAATTTAAAGCTCAAAAAGGTCTTAGACGCCATCCAATTCAACTCCCTCATTTGACCAGGCAGGATACCAAGTCCTAGAGAAATTAAGGGCCTTGTCCAAGGTCACAACGTTAGTAAGTGTCAGAGCTAGGGGTAGTAATAAGCAGCAGGGATGGGATTCAGATTTGGGTTTAATGACTCCAAATTCCATACACTTTCCACTGACCTTGAGGCTTCATGAAACTGAAAGTTGTCAGGGACTTTAGAGAGACCATTTAGTCCAGAAGAATCTGTCCCAATCTGTATTTAATTATAGTTTAGAAAAAAGCATAGCAATCAAAAAACAAAGTGGGATTTGACAACAAATCAACTCAGTCAATGTTTATTGAGTACCTACTATGCACTCAGTCTTCATGATGAACCAGATGAACTAAGACACAGTGGTAAGTGAGAGGCTTTCTCAGCTTTCATAGTGTATGATTGTATGATTAAGAGTTCAAGAGAGGTCGGGGCTAGATATATAGATTCATGGATTTTCTGCATAGAGGTTGTTGTTGAAGCCATGGGAATGAATGAGTTTTGCCAGAGAAGAGACTCAGATACTGAGTTCTGCTACTTACTCATGGTATGACTTTCAGCAAATCACATCCATCCCTTGCACAGTGCCTAGCACAGAGTAGGTGATTAATAAATATTTATTGACTATTATTGGCTCTCTGGGCCTCAATTTTCTCATTTGTGAAATGGGAATTGGACTGGGGGGACTTTGAGCTCTATCAATTAGTGAGGCAGTGGTGACATGGAAAGAGCAGGTTCTGTAGAATTGGAGGATGGGTAGAAGCTCAGTATTGATGAGTTGGGTAATGAGGGAGGAAAGAATCATAGGAACATAGCTACAGAGCTGAAAAGGTCCTCAGAGGGCATCTAGTCCAACACCTTGATTTAATACATTAGGAAACAAAAGTCAGGAACTTTCCCAAGATCACACAGTCACTAGACAGAGCCTGTCCCCGCCCTCCTGCTTTAGAAGTTTAGCAGTGCAAGTCAGGAGAGAGATGGAACAGTATATGGGGAGGGCAGAAAGATGAAAGGGAGACTTCTTAGAATTACAGGCACCTGAGAATATTTAGGCAAAGGAGAAGGAATAAATCTGGAGAAAGAGAGGAGGACTGGCTAAAGAAGCAAGGTCTTGGAGATGGTTGATGGGATCATTCCAGCATACAACAAGATAGATTAGCCTTTGTGAAAAGTGAGGGAAGCCTTTGTGTCTAGAGGGAAGGAATAGAAAGTGAATGCTGCCACTGAGGAATGGGAGAGGGGAACTGAAGGGACCTTCTGAGGGCATAGACACCCCAACTTCTAATGATGAGGGACCATGTTTTGGCTAACCAGTGTATCTTCTCTAGTAAATGGTGCTCTGCCAATAGCAGGAGGTCAATATTATTTGTTGAATAAAAGAATGAATGATGATGATCAATGAGGACCTGTGATTTCATCAGGGTGAGAGTTTCCTTTTGTGCCCCCCACCCTGGTAGATAGTGTTTCCTGATTATGGTCATAAAATTATAGTTATTTAGTCATTTTCAGTCATGTCTGACTCTTTGTGACCCTGTTTTGGGGTTTTCTTGGCAAAGATACTGGAGGGGCTTACCATTTCCTTCTCTATATCATTTTACAGATGAGAAAACTGAGGCAAATAGGGTTAGGTGACTTGCCCAGGGCCTCTGTCTGGGGCCGGATTTGAACTTGGAATAGGAGTCTTCTTGACTCTAGGTTGGGCACTATCCCACCTAGCTGCTGCTGCTAGTTGTAGTAGTGGCAACTAAAAGTTACCCAGCTAAGACATGCAGAACACTTTGTACCTGTTATCTCCTTTGGTCTTTACAATACCCCTAAGAGGTAGGTGCTATTAATGTTCCCATTTTAGAGATGAGGAAATTGAAACTGAGCAAGGTTAAGTGACTTGTCTATCATTAAATGACCAAAGTAAGTCTTACACCAAGGTCTTCTTCCCTCCAAATCCAGCTCCCTAACTGGCAGCTTTGGTGGCACAGTGGTAGGAGCACTGGACCTGGACTCAGGAAGGCCCAAGTTTGAATCCTGCCTTATCTTTGTGACCCTGGGCGAGTCATTAAATTTCTCAGTGCCTGTTTCCCCATTTTATAAGAAAAGAACAACAATAACACCCACCTTGCAGATTTGTGTGAGGCTCAAAAAAGAGAACATGGAGTGTCCCAAAAATTTTAGTGCAGTGTTAAGCTTTTAATGTCAGAAAATTGCACCAAGACTTTTGGGATACCTGGTATATGTATAAATGATCATTGTTACACTCCCAGAATGGTGCTAACAGCTTGTATTGCTAGAGTGCTTTATATCATACAAGCTATTTTCCTTACAATAACACTGGAAAGTAGGTGGTTCTTGAGGAAAGCTTTGGCCACCCTCAACATCCCCCCACCCTCCGCAGCTCTTCAGAGCGTATGGCTACTTGAAACTAAATACACCTCATCATCTCCATCACCAACAGGTGTTGACTTCCCGGTATCTATGCATCTGAGAAAGATCTCTCTAGCCCCTTTCTCTGTTGTCCTGGATTCCCTTCTAAGTGACATATTTCAAGATGAAATCCATTTTGGCTTTGAGTGAGAGCCTTCGGAATGAAGAATCTTTACATTTCCTTTGTCTGGCTATAATTAGAAATCTCAAAGTGATTTAGAGCCCCTCAACCCAAGGAAGGAACAAATGAATATAGATTTTTTTTCATTCATTTTATTCCCAACGTCACCTTCTTAGAGGAGGATGAACTGGAAACCTATTTGTGAGGACCAGGAAGAGGAAGGGGGAGGCATTTTGCATTTATCTCCTGGACTGATTTGGAAAAAAAAATGTTCTATCTGCTCCAGCAGGCTATCCCCATTCTTCTGCATTGATAATGCCCTTCTCTGGACCCCTACAACATTTTTGATCTGTGCCACAAAATTTCCTGTTTCTTTGGGTATCAGCTTGTGTTGATCTCAGATGCTTAGAATCTTAGCTTTAGAAAGGAGTAGTAGAAGCTGTCAAGTCCTACTTATATCTGAAAAGAATTTCATCTATGGTCTGACACTTCTGATTTCCTAGTTAATAGCTGCATGACGTTGAGCAATCATTTAACGTCCCACACGTGGTCCATCCTAAACTTGTACTTGCCAGCTTGATAGAACCTAGTAGAGTCTATGCCATTGCCAGCCATCTCTAAGCAATAATTGATTCCCCAAGCAGGGCTTTATTAGAGATAAAGGGATTCATGGAAAATTTCCTGAGCCATTCCTATATTCTCATTACTACATTGGAGATTGTTGCTGGGATGCCCCTGGGGACCCCATATCCTATTGGTTTAGTTTGGGATCATCTCGGAATTACAAAATCACAGAATCTCAGAGCTGGAAAGACAATCTCTGGTCAATTCCTACCTGACCAAAAATTTCTTCAATAACATTCCTGACAAGTGATCCTCCAGTCTTTGCTGCAGGACCTCAAATAAGGGTCTGAAAGCAGCCCATTCTACTTTGGGATAGCTCTTACTGGTAAGAAATGCTTCCATGTATCAGATCTAGAGATGCATCTTACATCCATGGCATCTAATTATTTCCTTTGGGGCCAAACAGATTGAGGCTAATCCCTTTTCCAAAGGACAACCTTAAAATATTTGAAGACAGCCACCTCTTCTCTGTACCTTCCCACTAAGTCTTCTCTTTTCCAGGTTGTAAATATGCCCACTTTCTTCAACTGATCCCCATAGATGGTGAACTTGAGATCCTTTATCATACTGGTTGCTCTGCTCTGGATGGTCTCCATTTTTGGGTAATGTCCCAAACTTAACAGCATTATGTTTTCCTACGGTAATCATAGTTCAGTTATAGATCAATTTAAGGTTGCAAAGTTCTTTCTTCACAGAAATCCTGTGAGGTAGGTAATGTAAATATTATTATTCCTATTCTACAGATGAATAAACTGAGGTTTTGTAAAATTAAATGCTTTGCCCAAGGTTACAAATGTACTAATGAATCAGCCAGTCCCCCATGTGCCCATCATCCTGTTAGGTATTAAATTACAAAGACATAAATGAAACAGTTCCTACCCTCAAGGAGCTTACATATGGTGGGGGAGACGACCAGAGGAGTGAAGAATGAGAATTCAACTGCATTCCAGAAATTTTGGCATGACTTTTCATCATTATTGTTTTCCTTCACATAATTATTGTTTGTTCTTTCATCCACTCATTATTTAGCATTTCATTGTTAAGGCTCCATTTGGGCCTGTAATTTTTTGTTTGTTTGTAAGAATCAGGTCTCTTGACTCTGGGTCTAATGCTTTTCCTGTTACACCATACTGCTTTCTAGGGCCTTCCAGTGGAAAGCTAGACTTACTCACTTTGATTCAATTCCACCAACATTTTTTGAAATTTTAATTTTTAATTCATGGAATAAAACATGCATTTCCATAACATAGTATAATAAAAACAGATGATTGCACATGCAACTGCAAATCTGTTATGTACAGCTTGTTATTCCTTTTAAATATATATGCTCTAAATCAACCCATATTTTTAAAAAGCACCTACTATGTGTCAGGCACTCTGCTAAGGGAGCCTTCAGTTGGAAACTCTTCCTTCAGTGTAGATTGAGACCTTTCGCCATTTATAGTCTCACGTTGTTGCCTGGGGCTTCTCAGAGGTTGAGTGACTTGTCCAGGGTCACAAAGATATTGAGGTTACAAGAAAGAGGGTCTAGCATTTTACTTGAGGGGATACAATATGTATCTGAATAAGCAAATGCCTAGTACATAAAACAGAACACAATGTAATTTTCAGAAAAAAGAGGGAGCTGATCTCTGGGGGCATCAGAACAAGCCTCCTGGAGGAGGTGGCCCCTCAGACTCTAACTAGATGCCTCCCCTATTACTCAAGCTGCCTAATGCATATTTTATGATAGATACCAAGGGCCTGTTCTGGGGGCAGGGTGAGGAGGGCCCCTCGGCCTAGATTCCTGGGCAAGGTGCACAGCTGGATCCTGGGTAATTATTAGCTGTGAGTCACAGAGGACGCTTGTGTCTGTTCATGTTCGGGTCTTCAAAGACCAGAGTTGATGAATGTGCAAAGCAGGGTGGAGCGATTAGTTCCAGCGACCTCAGGAGTCCTCCTTCTGTTGACACCTCCTAACCAGTGTGAGGGCGTTTATCATGCTCAATGCCTTGATCACAGGTGTTAACATATGAAAGTATTTTCTAAGCTGTGGCTTCTTGTCTGAAAAGAGAAAGACTTATGAAATCCAAACACACTTGTGAAATCCAAACACCTTTTCATCTCTTAATGGCCCCCAAGGGCCTATAATCAAGGCTCAACCAGTCAGCTGAACAGAGAGCTTCTACATTTCAAATGTCAGCCGTGGAACAGAGCAGGTGGAATTCTGCCAGGAGAAAAAGCCCGGGCTTTGGCGTCAGAGGGCCAGAAACTGAATGCCCTCTCTGATGTTTGACTCCCTGAGTGACCTTAGACAAGTCATTACCCTGTGGTGAGCCTTGGTTTCCTCCTTGGTGAAATGAGGGGATTGGACTTGTGATCTCTGAGGTTTCTTCCAACTGATCTGACATTCCATGAATTCGATTGTGATTTTTCTGTGTTCTTGTTATTAGGTGAAGCAGTCTATGGGATTCAGTGAGACCATGACTTCCTCAGTGCTAGGGGTCAATGCAGTTTGATTCAACACAAAGACAGTATGGAGAAATGGATAGAATACCTATTTCTGGGTCAGGAATTCCTGAGTTCAAGTCTTGCCTGCGTGATCTTGGGCAAGTCATTTACCCTCTTAGGGCCCCTCTTTCTAGGACTGTGAGTTGCAGAGGATGTCCCTACTTGGGTTGATAAGAGTCTTCTCCCAGCATTTCCTATACTAGTAATATCACAGGTCTTAAAAATAGGTCCAAGGTGCTGCACTTGTTATTAGGGATACAAAGACAAAAATGAAACAATTCCTGCCCTCAAGGAGCTTATATTCTCCTGGGGTGGAGGGGAAATAAGACACATTGAAAAGTAAATACAAGACACCCCCCCACAAGATTATTTTTAGAGGAAGAGAGAACATCAATAACTAGGAAGACTGGCAAAAGCCTTGTGTAGGAGATAGCACCTAACTGTTCAGAGGGAGGGTAGGGATTCAGTGTAGCAGAAGTGAGAAGGGTCTTCATGGGATTTGGGGGAAGGGGACAACCTGCACCAAGGACTAGTGGGGAAAGAGTATTCTGAGACTAGAATCATTGAATTTTAGCATGTCAGAGCAGGAAGGGAAATTAAAAATCACCTGGGTTCAACTTCCTTTTCCCAGGGGAGGTATTCAAGGTTCAGTGACTTGGCCAAGGTCACTTGGCTAACCAGCATCAGAGTCCAGAATAAAAAAACAGATTTCACTATGTTGTTATTTTTATGAAGTTGTGTCTGACTCTCTGTGAACCCGCTCAGGGTTTTCTTGGCCAAGACATCAGAGTGGTTTGTTACCTCTGTTTTGTCAGGAAATTGCAAGTTAAGGGACTTGCTCAGGGTCACACAGCTAAGAAGTGTTCTGAGGCTGGATTTGAACTCAGGTCTTCCTGACTCCAGGCCTAGTGATGTATCCACTGAGCCATCTTGGTCCCACAATGGTGCCCAGCATATCCATCCTTTTGTTACATCATGCTTTTCCTACAAGTAGTCCCTCTCTTAATCTTCAGAAGGAGGGGACTGCAGTATTTGGTCAAAGGTCATAAATCATATTTTAAATCATAGATTCAAACCTAGAAGGGGCTTGGAGGTCAGCTTTTTCAATATGTGTCCCCATTTTACAGATTAAGTAACAGTCCCAGACTGGGTTTCCTCAGAGTCATGCAGGTATCCAGTGTCATAGGCTTGTTTAGCAGCTGTCTTTCCCTGTCACTTTCCTACTTGTTTAGTGTCAGGAAGGGTTGGAGACACTGCCTTGCTGCAGACCACTCTTCCCCAAGCTCTGTTTGTTTGTGACTTTTGGGGGAGGCTGCCTCATTTTTAATGGTCTTCCTCCCAGCCTTCCTTGTGCCACTTCTGGAAGAGACCAGGCCAGGAGGTGGAGACCCTGTCTCTGGGAGCTTCCTTTGTTGTTCTGTTTGTTGGCGGCTCTCCTCCAGAATGAGTTTCTTTTGTAGATAATGGGATTCCATTATGGGGTGTTGGGACCTCTGTGGAGCTGTCTGCTGTGAGGGGAGATAGGAGCTTTTGATCAATGGTTTCTGCTTGTATCTGGGATGTGTTAATTTCAAGATGACTTGCCTCTGTTTTTATTAGTTTTATTGGATTTGGGGGTGGCTGGTGGGAAGGAGGGTTTGGTGTGTGTGAACTTGTGTTTTTTTTTTGAAAGGAAATATCGTTGTTAATAGCCCTGGGGCTTGCTTAGAGGCCCTCCATCTCTGCTGTCTATGCTCTGCACCCTTTAATGTCCCTAATCACAGCAGTCAGAGAATGTTAAAGTTAGAAAAGTGCTTCAAGGTCATTAAATCGAACCCTTTCCTTTTATGGAGGGGGGCCCAACATGGAGAAGAGGGAGGGCAGTAGAGTGGAGAACCCAGACAAGTCTCTGTGCTGATCTTTTCACTAGACCCTGAGACCTCTTACTTTCTTCCTCTCTTTTGCTTTGAAGCTATCGACCACCCAGATTCTTAACCTAGAGTCCGAGCTTGATTTTTTTTAGTTTGATAAATATATTTCAACATAATTGGTTTCCTTTCTTATCCTATCTATTTTATTTCATGTATTTAAAAATCTGATTCTGAGAAAGGGTCCATATAGGTATCACTTGGCAAATGAAGGAGTTTGCTATACATAAAGGTTAAAAACCTTTGGATCAGCCTCTGTGATCTTCCCCTTGAAGGAAGGAAGGGAAACTAGGAGAGCTAGAAGGGTCTTTAAAGAATTCTGAGTCCAAGTCCTCTATTTTCCAACTAAAGAACAGAGAAATGGAGTGACTTTCCCAGGGTCATCCAGTGAGTAAAAGCAGTATTTGAGCCCAGGTCTTTATGAATCCAAATCTAGTGACTTATGTATACCATACAGTCTCTTTCCACCTTGAAGGAAACCAGAGATTCTGAGGCTGACAAATGAGGAGGTAGATTTGGAGACAAGATAATGATATTGGTGCTAAGAAATAGAAGTAAATATTGACATGGGAGCAGTGGAGAGCCATCTGCCTTTATAATATATCTAGAAGGGTGGAGCTGACCAGCACATGCAGAGGATGTATCAGCATTTCAGAGGGATTTGTGTAGCCCCTCTCTCTTTCGTTATCTTTCTATATCACATAGAATAATAGAACCTAGACATAGACCGTAAGATGCTACCATGTCAAATCTCCTCATGTCACAAATGGGGAAACTGAGGATTAGTGAGGTTAGGTGACTTGCCTGGGGTTGCCTGGCTAGTAAATGTCTGAGGCAGGATTTAATCTCATTTCTTTCCAGTTTTAAATGCAGCTCTCTCTCTGCCATGACCCCTTGCTACCTTACAAGTATTGCTGGAATATTCCTGGTGACTGGTCAAAGGTCACTGGGCAAAGCTGCACTTGGAGAGTCATTCAAGTATCCTTTAATCAGAAGGAAAGCCAACTGAGACAGACTGAGGGACTGGATTCCAGAGGGAATTAATTTTTGCTCTCCCAACTGGAACACTGATGTACTGGCTCTTGTGATCTTCTCTCTAAAAAAAACTCCATCACATTTATTAATATTTGTTGTTGTTGTTGTTTTGACACAACAGACGTTTCCCAACAAACACCCAAACAGCATCCCCTCCAAAACACATTCCTGGGAAACAGCCCAAGCAGACCCGCTGAATAGTGTAATTGCAATTGATACTATTTGACACTTTGCATGTTGTGGTTTATAGAATGTTAACAGAAAAGATGTTTAGCTCAAAAATATTTTGGTGATGCTTTTTTAAGAACATCATTTTTCTTCTTCTAAGTGAGAAACCCCAAACTGCCACTCACCCCTGAAGTACATTTTAGCAAAACAAACCAACAGGTTGGCCATTAATGATCAGGTACACCTTATTCTGCACTGGTAGTCTACCACTTGCCTACTGAGAGGGAGACATCTCACTACTAATCCTCTGAAGCAATGATGAGTTGTTGCATTAATCAGAGTTGTGATGTTGTTTAACAAGCAGTTTACTCTGTCTATATCTTATTTATACAGAGTTGTTTGTATATTGTGAACCTTTAAGGGCACTGACTGTACAATTAAGCCTCTGAGGTTCCTCTAGTTCTGAATCTGATCAGTCTAATCACCTGACCAAGAAATCCCTCCTCCACACTCAGTGGAAAATGGGCAACCAAAGTGGTCAACAAGCCTTTTCTTGAAGACCACTATACTTTTGGATAGCATGCTCTTGTTAAGAGATTCTTCCTTATATCAAGCCTCAGTTTGCCTCTTTGTAAATTCCATCCATCCTGCCTTATTTGTTGCCCCGGGGTGAAGCAGAGCAAGTCAGTTAAATTCAATCCAAGAAGCACTTAAGTGCCTACTATGTGCTAGGAACTGAAGGTAGAAAGTCAAAATGATCATCGATCCCAGTTCTCCAGGAGCTCACATTCTGCTGCAGGTCAGTTGAATCCCTTTTCTGCATAACTAATCATCAGATATTGAAAGGTAGCCAATATGACTTCTACGTCACTGATAAAAATGTTAAGCAGCTCAGGGCCAAGCAGAGATCCTTGAATCCTCCAACTATACTTATCCTTCCAAGTTGACTTTGAGTCTACTCATTCTTTCATTTCCAAATTCATCCCATTCATAATCACCCAGTGCATACCCTATCATCTTTTCCTCAAGGATCACAGGAGAGATGTTACCAAATGCTTTCTTAAGTACTAGGTAAATTAATATTCCTCTGATGTTCCAGTTTAGTGACTTTGTTGAAAAAAGAAAATAAGGTGGGTCCAAAATGCCTTGTTTTTGATGAAGCCATATTGGCTTTTGGTGATTACTGCTAGGTGGTCACTACTTTTCTCTCTAATAGCCTATTCTAGAATTTTTTTCGGGGACTGAACTCAAGTTCATTGGACTGGATATTTGGTAGACTCAGAGTCTTTCTTTTTTTGAAGATTAGGGGCCATGTTTACCATTCTGCAATCCTGTGATCCTTTTCTCATTTTTGAAGATCTTTCTATCATCACTGATGGTATTTCAGAAATCACGGATTATCCCTTGGAAGAGCTAGCTCCCTGGGCCCAGATGTATTGATCTCCACTATCACCATCATTTCCATCACTGCCCTCCTCGTTGCTGTCATAGTCATTATATGGTTATTCAATTAACCAGACGTTGATTAAGTGTAGCAAAGCACCCTGGGGGAGAGACAGGTGGTAGCATGTGCCAAGTAAGTCAGAACATCACTGCAGACTTGACCACCATCTCCCTTCTGGCCCTCAAGACCCTGAACCCAAGAGCCTTAGACATAGCAGTATTTCCAGGCCTCAGACATCATCCTGTGATGCAATTCCTCTGGAGATTCAGCTGGGTAACTGCTCCTCAGAGAGTACAGCCACAACTCCTGACAACCCAGAAAAGAAGGTTCTTGTCTCTAAAGTCCTTGGCCCTGTCAAATAATTTAGTATCAGATACTGATATATTTTTTAATCAGTGGAAATGACATGAAAGAAAAGGCATGTGCTTTGCTGTGGCACCCTAAGGATCATGGGACTTTGTCTTTTGATTTGCAGCTGAAACCTTCCCTTCTTATTGTCTCCCCCATTAGAATGGAGGTTCCTTGAGAGCAGGGGCTACCTTACTCTTCTATTTATATCCCAGCACTAAGCATGGTGCTTTGCACATAGTAAATGTTTAATAAATGCTCCATCCATCCATCTATCCATCCATCCATTCATCCACCCATTCATTAAACCCTCTTTAAGGTCCCTCTTAATGCTAGCTTTTTCCTCTGAAATTACCTCCAGTTAACCTGTCTATGGCTCATACATACCTAGTTATTTACATATTGTCTTCCCCATTAGACTGTGAACTCCTTGAGGCCAGGAACTGTTTTTGAAATCTTTCTTTGTATTCTTAGCACTTAGCTGTATGCCTGGTACATTTGCAAGCACTTAACTGCTTGTTGACTGACTGCTTGACCATGGGATAAAAAAAGATGAGATATGTCCCAGACCCTTCCTGTTCTCAAGCAGCTTACAATGTAAGAGGGCTGCTATGGCTTGTACATGAACAAATATTACATGAGTTAGGAAGATGAGAATAAAGACTGGGCCTATGATTTCAGTAGTCTAGGGAACTCCTGAAAGAGGATGTTCCCTCCATCAAAGCAAATTGACATCCTCTCTTAGGGAAGGGATTCCTCTCTAAGAAGAAGTCTCTTAAGAGTCTTAGAGTTGGCTGGACTTCTAAATTAAATGACTTGCCTGTCATATGCTATATATTCTCTGAAACTGTGAGATAGAAGGAAAATTACGAAGAAATGCTTCAAAATGCTTCAATGAAATGCCTCAAAAATATGAATAAATGCTAACAATTCAAACTATCCTAAAGGTTGTGACTTCCCCCTTCATTGGCCATCTTCAAATAAAGGCAGGTTGACCACTTCTTGGGATTGTTGTTGAGAAGATTCTCATTCAAGAGAGGGTAGCCAAGATGGTTGTTGAGGTTCCTTTCAAGTCCAAAGGATTCTGGGGATATAATAGGAGCAAAGAGGAGATCTAGAGAATGCTCAAGAAAAACTTCAACTAGCGGAATTAGGGGATGGTACCTTTTTCTTTTTCTGCTCCTTTCTTTTCCTTTTTCTTCCTTCTTGTCCTTGTCCTCTTGTACCTTCTTTGTTGTCATCATAAAAAATAAAATTTACTAAAATAAAATTCAATAAAATATTCACTGATTATATATTTAATTTTGCCTGACACTAGGAGAAAAATAAGGATCTAAAACCCAGTCACAGAAGCTTGATGTTCAGTGGTTGCCTGTTTCCCCTAAATAGTCATGGGTGGGTTCTTTATCCAGAGGGAAAGGTTCCCGACTCCTTAGTGAAGTCCTAACCTCAGCCTCCTACTTCATAACTAACCTTGTCAGGGATAAACAAGGATTTCTAGATTAAGTCCTGCTCGCTGAATTATCCAAGTTTAGGATTTGAATTCTTGTCCTTCTAGAGATTGGTCAACACTATGTAGGAAACTTCTTGAGGAAGAGGAAAGAGAGACACCATGTGTTGAGACCCTGAATGGTTTTTGTTTTAAAAATTACTGGCCAATTATTGTTTGCAAAGTAAAATGTGCAGTGGATTCTGGGAAAATTTATTTTCAGTGTAAACATGTTGGTTAGAAGTCATTAATATGACATTCACACAACTCTAATAAAGTACATAACACAGAGATCTGGCACCATTGAAATACCCAGAGGACATTAAGTATGAGTCTTAAAACCAAGAGTATTGGAAACAAGATATTTTTACTTCTCGTTTGGGAGTAATATAATTGCATTTTGTGGCTTGAGCAGATGCTGGGGCCAGCTGCTAGGAGAGCATTGGCTTTTTTCCCCCCTTTGCTTTGGTCCCATACAGATAAAACCCTTGTATAGAACTCTCATAAAAAAGCAAACTTTTTTTTTATTATCTCATAGTCGAAAGACCCATTTTGTGTGTACATAATATCTGAGATTGTGTAGACTGTAGACAATTTTATTACCAGGACTCTGGAGGATAAACATCAAATTTTTTTTTAGTTTAATTTGAGGCAATAAAACATTCAAGCCAACTCATCTGACCTTTCCCTCTCTCTATCATCATCACCCTCTCTTGGTGACAAGGACCTGGGGGCAGGGGCAAGGCTGAGATGAGTACTGTTTGTTGGGTTGTCTTCTGATGTCACTTAGATGAGTGGTTCCCACTGCAGGGAGCCAAAGTTACTAGCTTGATAGAATGTTTACTAAGGTTGGACTTAGAAGATAAGATGAAAAGGTTGGGATGGCTCACCAGCTGAAATAGGGTGGTAAATTTAGTGGGGTGATTTCAGTTTGAAAAGAGTAGGTTTCATTAGATTTTAAGGGAGATGGGAGCTATTTTATCAGAATCAAGTTGGGAAGGTTTTCCTGACATTGAACCTAGATTTTCTTCTAGAAAACTTTCATCACTTGCTCTGAGTTTACCCTCCAAAGTCAAGTAGACCAGGCCTAATCCTTCCACGAGACAGTTATTGGAATACGTGAAGGCAATTGTCATATATCCCCAAAGTATTCTTTTCTTCATCATTTCTTTCAACCTAGATTCACATACTATGAACTCAAGGCCATTCCTCCTGCTTGCCCTCCTCTGGATTCTCTTCAGCTTATGAGTGTCCTTCCTAAAATGTGGTCCCCAGAACCAAACATAATACTTCCAGTTGCTATTAGTGGGTTCTGGAAAATCATGAAAATGTTTGAGGAAAGTGATTTTACATTTTGGAACTTGTAATAGAAGAGAAGGAAGCTTGGAATGCAATGGAATATATCATTCCTCATTTTAGGACTCATTTTAAAGGGTTCAGAGACAGGATAGGTAGGATCATATAGACTTAAGTTCTTTGGAAGTCCACCTGGAAGTGATGGAAAGTACACAAAAATAGAATTCTGAAACCACTAAGAGAAACGATTCTGATGAGAAGAAAAGGGGGAAACTATCTAAAGCACAGGGAACCCACCATACCAATTTAGATTTCAAAAAACGTGTAGAAGATGGAAGGAATGGCCCAAGTATGGAACAATCCTATCGGAACAGTGTCAAACATGCTCAAAATCAGAATGAAATCAATGAAAGAGTATTTATCAAGGTCTTCCTATGTGCAAAGCACTGTGCTAGAAGCTTAGAGATGTAGGTGGAAAAATGATCCAATTTTTGCTCTCAAGGAGCTCACGTTCTGTTGCGGGAGACAAGGGGAGACATATAGGAGAGTTCAACTTCAAGATAGATAGAAACATCCTATGATACTTGGGTTGTATCAGTAAAGCAAATAGTAATGTTTCTTCTATAATGTGATTTGTATTGAGAAAAACCATGCCCATTTCTAATGAACCATTTGATGTGACCAAGGACTTTAGTGCTGAGAACATTTTCCCCCAGGTCTTCAGTAGCTTTGGTCACTGAGGATGCAGAGATGTAACATCTCCAATGGCAGTTGCCAGGTTCCATCATGCCAATAACTGATGCTGTGGGTGATGGCTGTGGGGACCAATGCCATTGTTTGGGAGGCAGTGGTGTTTCTATTCCTGGGGATCTCAGGTGAAAACTCCTGGGTACCTTCTACTAGCATCTAATAGGCAGTGGTGATGATGATGATGATGATGATGGCTTGACTGTTTAGAACATGTGCCTTCTGTCTCTCCCTCAAGGTACCTTGATGTCTCAGCAAGGACTGGAAGGGACTATACAAAAATGGCTGATGGAAAGTTTATATCCAAGATAAGAAACAGTTGTAGTAAGAGATACGTAGCTACAATTGCAAAATTCAAATCACTTGGCTGAAGTGAATGACATTCTAATATACAGAAAGATTTGCTAGATATGATTGCTGAGTCATCACTGTCTTTGATTTTTTGAAGTTCTATGGAAAACTGAAGTGTGTGAACAGTTAGAGAAGAGAAACATTGTTCTGATTTTCAAAAAAAGGGAAGAGAATCGATTTTGCAAATTGTAGGCCAGTGACCTTGACTTTAACTCTTTATTATTGGATAAAAGCACAGATAGAGAATGCTTATTAGATTTGTAGATGACAGAAAGGTGAGAAAATAGCTATGCTGGAATCGGGATTCAGAAAGATCTTGACAGGTTAGAATGTTGGGTGGAATCTAATTAGATGAAATTTAATAGAGATGAATGTAAAATTGTACACTTGGGTTCAAAAATCAATTTGAAAAGTACAAGATGGGGGATGCATGACTAGACAGCAGTTTTTTTTAAAAGGGCATGAGGGTGTTGGTGAACTGAACAGTAAAATATGGCAGTCAAGAAAGGTATGCAATCTAAGGTTGCGTTAGGAGAGGTATAGTTTCTAGGACTAGGGGGCTCACAATCCATCTGTGCTCTGCCCTGGTCAGACTGCAATTAGAGTTTCATATTTAGTTCTGAAGACTGATTTTAGGAAGGACATTGGTAAACTGAAGAGTATTCAGAGGAGGGCAAGCAGGATGAATGACCTTGAGTTCATATCATATGAATCTAGGTGGAAGGAACTAGGAATATTTAGCCTGAAGAAAAGAAGACTTACAGGAGAAATGATTCTCTATATGTTTCAAGAACTGTCTTATGGAAGAAGGACTAGGTTTCTTCTGTTTGGCCCCAAAGGGAAGAACTAGGAGCAATGAGTATAAGTTGTAAAGACGCAAATTTTGGCTCAATGTAAGGAAAACCTTCCTAGTAATTAGAGCTACTTTGAAATAGATTGGGCTGCCTCAAGGTGTCACCTTATTGGAGTCCTTCAGGCAAAGGCTGAATGGCTAGATGACTACTTTTTAGTATGAATCAAATTATTGGGTTTCTTTCAAATAGTAAGGTTCTGTAATTGGAACATAGGATGATAGATTTAGAATTGGAGAGGAACTTAGAGGTCATTGAATCCAATCCCTTCTCTCCCTTCATTTAAAAGGTGAAGAAACTGAGACCCATAGAAATTAAGTGTCTTATCCAGGGTCACTCTAGGGTCTGAGTTAGAATTTGAATCCAGGACCTCCTAAGTTCAAGTCAAACAGGCTCCTTATGCCATGCTGCCTCTCTGACAAGGAGATGAGCCAACTGCATGATCACAGAACAGAACTTCATGCTTAGAAGTGACCTTAATGGCTACATGGTTCAACCTTTACCTAAGGAAAGAGCTCTTTCTATAAAACAAGTGTCATCCATCATCTGGTCTCTGTAAGAAGACCTCCTGTGTGTGTGAGAAAGTGTATTGACTTCCCTACGGCTTTCTTTCCTCATCTTCTTTACCCAGAACCTCTCTTGCTGAGAAATGAGCTGTCCTCTTCTAGCTGAAGTCATTCCATCAGGCATGGATGTACCTTAGAGCTAGAAGAATGAAAAAATAGGAATGCTCTTGCAATGGGACTTCCCATCCAGGCTGAAGAGATAGAATGATGTCAAGATGAGGGGACTCTCCCCTACTCATGTCAGATTCCCTTCCCTACCACCATAGCAAACTGGTTGACCCCACAAAGCACTGAGCACCTAACATTGTGCCTAGCACATTGTGGACACTTAAAGAAAGTACTTCTTTTCTTTTAAGATTCAGTTTGAGCATCATCTTTTGCATAAAGCCTTTCCTGATACCCCCAACTGCTAATGTCTTCCCTTTAAAACTATCTTGTATTTAGCAACTTTGTCTTTTTAAATTTTATATTCATGCATTTATGTGTCTATGTAATGTAAACAGGGATTCTTTTCTTATATTTCTAGCATCCAGCACAGTGTCTGGCATAGAGTGGGGGCTTAATAAATGGTTGTCGATTTGCTGATTATTGATTGATGCCTACCCTCCCCCATGCTGGGTTTACATGCCCATTATCCTGGGAAGGAGCCAAATGCCAAGGATGCAATAATGGAAATGTGTAGGATCGCTTTTGAGGGAAATTCCCTCTCCAAAGCCGCTGACATCGCTCTACAGAGACCATTTTTCTTCTTGAACATCAAAGGAACAAACTAAACATTTAAAATCTGCAAGCTGGACAGTCTTTACTTTGGCGCCCAGGGCGAGTTCTCTCATCTTGACGTATGAATGAGACCAGTTGGATATATAAGGCGGTAAGGAGGAATTTGGAGAGATTCAGGAAGGGAGGGAGGAATAAACAGTGCCATTGCCATTGGAGAAAGCCAGAGAGTGCCTTCCCATGTCCCCAGAAAGTGATGATCAGCTAGAGAGGGTCTGTGTGATAACCTCCAATGCAAGAGGAAATCAGGCATAACAAAAATATTACAAGGTCCTAAATGTAGAAATGGAAAAGATATCAAAGAACCATCAAATCTAACCCTCTCATCTTAATATGGGAAACTGAGGTTTGGGGATGTGTCATGATTTGTTCAAAGTTACACAGAAAGTAAACATCAGAGGCAGAATTTGAATCCTGGTTCTTGTGCTGGAACTTTTTCCATGTAAGACTTGGAGTCAGCAACATCTCATACCATGTACCAAGATAAGGTGAAAATGGGCACATGATTTAGACATAAAAGGTGATGTCATAAACAAATTAGAGGAGCATAGAATTTTTTACTTGTCAGACTTATGGAAAAGGGAAGAACTTTTGACCAAACATGAAATAGAGAACATTATGGGATGTAAAATGGATAATTTTGATTACATCACATTAAAAAAGTTTTCCTCAAACAAAACCTATGCAATCACAATTAGAAGGAAAGCAGAAACTGGGGGAATTTTTTTCATAGTTAGTTTCTCTGATAAAAGCCTTACTTCTCAAATATATGGAAAACTGAGTTAAATTTATAAAAATAGAAGTCATTCACCAACTGATAGTCAAAGGATATGAAGAAGTATTTTTCAGAAGAAGAGATTAAAGCTATCAGTAGTTATATGAAAAAATGCTCTAAATCATTCCTGATTAGAGAAATGCAAATTAAGACTTGGAGTCAGGACACTTGGGTCCTGTGGCTATGTTGTCAACTCATTTTATGACGTATGGCCAAATTTAACCTGTCTGGGTCTTTTCTCATCTACAACTTAAGGATGGTTTAGAATTATGGATTTTAACCTTTTTTTTTTTTTTAAATCAGAAGCATCTGGGTTCAAAACTCTCTCTGTGACTCTTAAAGATTCTATGACCCTGAATAAGTTACAAACTCTTGGAGTCTCAACTATTCTCTAAGATTCATCTACTACATTAAAGATAAACTTCCATCTGCCTAGGTGGAGGGGTGGAGAACACAGAATATGTGTTCATAAGAGAGGTACAAGCCAAGCACAGTGTGTAGTCTCAGGGGAGAGATAAATAAGATGAAGTTCCTTCTAGTTTAGTAGGGAAGACTCTTCATGTATACAAATAACTAGAATACAAAATAGATCACGAGAAGTTCCTTATTGTCAGAGGATATGCAGTTTATTTTGTCCTTTTGACCTTAAAAACCCCAGCTACAACTAGGATCTTCAGCCTGAAGTGTCTTAGAGATTACGTAGGTGAGTTTTCTTACTGGATTGATTGATGCTGTGTTCTTCAGTTTTATTGTCATCGTCATCGTCATCATCATCATCATCTTCATCATCATCATCACCACTAGCACTTATACAATGCTTTAAGATTTGCAAAGCACTTTATCCATATTATTTAGTCCTCACAGTCACCCTGTGAAGTAGATGTTATCTCAATTTTTGCAGAAGAGGAAACTGAGGTTCAGAGTTGTTAAGTGACTTGCACAGGGTCATAAATGTCTGAAGTGAGAATTGAACCTACATCATCCTGGCTCAGAGTTCGGTGCTCTATCCATCAGGTCACCTTGACTCCCTGGTTCTCTAAGAAAGTAAAATAATGCATCATTATGGCAGAGCATTCAGTTTTGTTTTGTTTTTTTTTTTCTGGTTCTTGTTCTTTCTGTTTACATTGGAGTAATTGTACACATTGTTTTCTGGGTTCTGCTTACTTTATTTTGCATCAGTTCATGTAAATCTTTGCATGTTTCTTTGAATCCCTCATATGCACAATTTTTTATAATAGTAATATTTTATTACATGATTGTAGCATAATTGATTAACAATTTTTTTTGTTATTTATTGTTGTTCAGTTGTTTGTCAGTTATGTCAAACTCTTCGTGACTCCATTAGGGTTTTCTTGGCAAAGATACTGGAGTTGTTTGCCATTTCCTTCTCCAGATCATTTTTCAGATGAGGAAAACTTGCCCAGAGTTGCACAGCTAGTCAGTGCTGGTGGTCAGATTTGAATTCAGAAAGATGAGTCTTCCTGATTCCTCTGTTGTATCTTAGACATTTCGTAGACTCTGGAAAGGGGTGGGGAGAAACCACTTGTGACATTTACTTATTCCGGAGGCATTCATCTATTTTCAACCAATCAGCCAATATTTATCAAGTGCCTACTATGTATCAGGCACTGTGCTATGTGCTAGGGATACAAAAAGAGGAGAAAGACAGTCCTTGTCTTCAAGGAGTTTATAATCTATCCGGCCAGACGATGTGCAAATCAAATATATGCAAACAAATATCGTTAGCCTGTACTGCTGCTCAGTGAAGTGAAATCTGTTTTTTAATAGAAGTGTTTCTGTAACATTTTAGCCTGTTTATCACATACTCTGAGAGCATATATTTATCCTTTGGTCCTTTTGGGTGAGGAAATATTGATCCTCTGTAGCTGTTGAGATGATGGGACCTGTACTTTAACATTGTATGAGATTTTATTTGTACACTGGAGCCATTATTTCATTGGTGTAGGGAATTTTCAGTGAGGGAACTCTGTTCTAATGTAATCCAACTACTGCTTGGCACCTTATTTAGAGAATTTTCTATGAGATGTTAAGTGACTTGTGCAAGGTCACACGACTAAGACATGTCAGGGTTGGGACTTAAGCCCACATTTTCCTAATTCCTAAGGTGGTTCTCTTTCTACTATTGTATGCTGTCTCTCTTGTTATTTTAATTTTCCCCCATTCTTCTTATATTCTGTTTGATGGAATTTAGATAGTCAAGCCTTCTCCAACTTTGCCTTTTAATTCTAGTGTTTTCCCTCCATTGACAGTTCCTAGTTTTCTTGTATGCAGCTTGTTTTCACATAGTTGTTTGCATGTCATCTTCCCCATTAGACTGTGAGATCCTTGAGAGTAGGAACTGTCTTTTTCCTTTCTTTGTATCCCCAGTGCTTAGTATAGTGCCTGGCTCATAGAAGACATTTTACAATGCTCATTGACAGGTTGACTAAATCAAGGGACAAGCTTGTATCCTACTATTATTCTTTTATGTATTTTATGTTCATTAGACTATTGCATAGGTAGACAAAAATGACTGTCTTTTGTAATTGAATAGAAGTGTTGGGATGTGGTTCATCTTCTTTCAGTTCATAATTATTCTTAGGTAAAGCTAAGAAAAGATGCTTTAATGTGTCCTCTGATCAAAAGGACTGAAAATCAATTATGACCCAGTACGTTGGGTCAAGACTCACTAGTGGCAAAGGGAAGAAAGTATTGTGATCCTTTGCCTTCTGTACTGACTCTTGGTAAGACCCTCCCAGGCCTTTTTGTTGTTAGGTAAGCTTTGGTCTTATGCCTCTTCCCCGGTTTTCTCTGAGATCCCTTAGTATTTGGTAACCCCATGGAATCCATGGGAAATACACATCCTAGTTGGCCCAACCTTAATTTAACTTACAGAGTTGCCATTTCGTGTTAGCAAATCAGTTTGGATCTAGGAGTAATGGGCCATATCATGCCTCAAAGCAGAAGCAATGACTTATGTTGATGTCACCCACTGGCTTTTTATGGAAATTATTAATAAATCAGTAAATCTGTCTCCAGTGATGTTGTTGTGTTTATAAATATTTAATTTACCTTGAGGTGCCCACATTTTCTCTGTCTTTGCTGTTGACTCTGCTGACTTGGCTTTTCTTTTTGAAGTGTTGGCTTGATGTATTAAGTTATCAGGGATACCTTCTGTGGTGGAAAAGGTTAACAGATTGCCTTCTCCTTCTTGGAGGTGTATGATTTTATCTTTTCTTCTTCCTTCTTTTTAAAAAATCTCCTTGTGTGATTTGGCTTAGGGGTTTTGAAGACTCCAGCTGAGAGAACACAGCATCTCTTGCAAGCATGAAAGATTAGTCCACCATTGGAGAAAGACAGACTAAAACTCGGCAGTTATAACCTTGCATAAATGAAGACCTGTTGGTGGCATTTTCTCCCTTCCCCAAATTAATAACATTTAGGATCTGAGATCATTTCCAGTGATTTCTTTGGATGGAAAACCTTTTTTTTGTGTGTGTCTTTGATATGGGCTTCTCTTTGGAAGCCGAGAACTTTGATTATTCTTGTGAAGCAGGTTGTAAGAAGAGAGATGAAACAATAACAACATAACCCCTGGAACTAGAGAATACTATTGATCAGTGAAGACTGGAATCCCAATCTTGGAGGGTGGAGAATATTTGAGGGAGTTAAATATCAAATATTTAAATATGTTAAATATTTTTATCCATGATCCAATGTGAACTGATTATTTATTCCATGTTCTGTTTCTTTTTCAGGAAATTGCAGCTTATTTAATAACGTTTGAAAAACATGAAGAATGGCTAACCACCTCCCCTAAGACAAGGTAACTAACATCCCTGATACTGTCGCTCTTTCAGATATGTACAGTAAAATGGATTGATTTCCACTGATTCCCTGACTTCACCAATCCATACATTGGTGGCCAACTGAAAAGCCTATGTCATGCTTGATAGCTTGTGACATTGAGGTCTCCTTAACTGACTTAATGAGTATTATATTGAATAGAATCAGATGGATTAAAAATGAGTGCCAATGATCATACTGAGTTGAAAGTTTTAATCTGATGGGTTCCTATTTAATCATTTAATTAAACCCTTTCCCCAGTTGGTTTGGAATTGTTTGGATGGTAGGGGAGGGGGGAAGCTGGAGACATTTATCTCTATGGGACTCCCACTTGTCACCAAAGTGTCCTCCAGCTCCCTCTTTCTCCCTTCCATCCTTCCTTACTTTCCTCCCTCCTTCACTCCTTCCTTTCTCTTTCTTTCTTCCCTACCCTTTCCTCCTTTCCTCCTTTCTTTCCTTCTTTTTCCTTCCTTCCTTCCTTCCTTCCTCCCTCCCTCCCTTCCTTCCTTCCTTTCTTTCTTTCTTTTTCCCTCTCTCCTTTTTTTTCTTCCATCCTTCCCTCCCTCCCTCCTTCCCTCCCTCCTTCGTTTCTTTCTTACTCTACCTCTCTTCTTTCTTCCTTCCTTCTTTCCCCCCTCCCTTCTTTCTTCCATCCCTCTTTCTCTCCTTTGACCCTTTCCTCCCTCCTTCCCTACTTCCTTTCCTCCCTTTTTCTTTCTTCCTTCCTTTCCTCCCTCCTTCCTTCTTTCCTTCCTTCTTTCCCTCCCTCCTTCTTTATTTCTTTCCTTTCTACTGCTAAGTTGCTCACCTGTGTCTCCACTTGTTTAGGAGGCTGAGGGTTGCTTTTTTCATGTTGGGGGTTTCAATAATTGGTAGCAAGAGATCCCCCAAAGCAGACTTAATGGACAGAGCTACAGTTTATTATGCAGTAAATGTCCTCGATAACTGCCATAAATGTTTAACTTCTGTAGCCACTTGGGGACAGATGTAGTCGGTTAAAAGATTGCCGACCTGTTTCCCTTAGAGTGTAATTGACATTTTTATTATGTTAAGAAAACTGAAGTACATTTGTTTTAAGGGGACACCCCTCCCCCATGCCCAACCTGATGCTTTTATTTTCAGTCTGTGACATTTGGGGGGCATTTAAAATAAGTGGCTACACTGCTTTCTACTATACCAACTTTCTATTAGTAACGACAGGTTTCTGTGTATGTTAGTTTAAGGATGTTAGCGTGAATGTGACTTACTGGATGTCTGTGCCTTGAGTTTGAATTCAGGAGGCTACATCCTAACCTCTCTTCCTTCTGAAGGAGAAACAAAGTGTATGACAGACAGTGCTCATTCTTCTGTGGGCTTCTGTGCATTTTTGTGTTTTTATTGTTGTTTTGGTCATTTTAGTTGAATCTGACTCTTTGTGACCCCATTCAGAGTTTTCTTGGCAGGGATACTAGAGTGGTTTGCCATTTCTTTCTCCAGATAATTTTACAGATGAGGAAACTGAAGCAAACAGGGTTAAGTGTCACTCAGGTAGGAGAACTCTGAAACCAGATTTGAACTCAAAAAAATGAAGTCTTCCTCACTCCAAAGCTAGCGCTCTATCCATGGTGCCACCTAGCTGCCCTATTTCTGTGTTAGGGGACTCTTTATCCAGTTTATCCATAGCCCTAGTTTTCCTGGCCTTGGTAGGATCTTATCTCTTCAGGAAGGTGGTTGAAGGGAACAGAGCTCCATTGAGGTTGGCATTTAACTTCTTAAGTCAAATAAATAAAGGCTAATGAAAACACCCCTAGGATTTAAATATGGAAAAGACCATAGAGACTACCTGGTCCAACCTTCTCATTATACACTTGAGAAAAATGAATTCCAGAGAGGGGAGCTCAAATCAATGAATGCATTTAAGTGCTCATCCCCTGGGGTGTGTGTGGGGGAAATCAATGAGATTTGGATTTCACTACATTTGGATTCAAAGAAGTGGGATTCACATCTCAGCCTTGCCCCTTCCTATCCATGAAAATCACTTTCCCTCTCTGACCTCAGTGAGGGGGTTATGTTTGTCCTTCGTTTTTGAAGAGGACCGTGACATCAGGAAAATGATGAAATGACTTGTAGTTGACTTTGATTTGAGTGAGGGAGGGTTGTGCAAGGTCACTGGTCTCATTTTCTAGTAAAGAGCCATCTGGATCCAGTGACCTGATGTTCATCAGGACAACTGGAGATTGCCCAGGATGCAGTGGGAGACCCTGGCACTTTTAGCCTAAGGCCTTTTCAGGTACTGCCTTAGAGTGAGGTACTGTCCATTTGGTGAGTAGGTCTCTTTAAGAAGTAGTCAAGGGATTAGGAGTAGAATGAACCCAGAGGTCTCTTTTAGCCCCAAATCTATCAAATAATGCACTCACTAGCTGTGTGACCTTGGACAAGTCACTTAACCCCAGTTGCCTCATCCTGGATCATCTCTAGTCATCCTGATGAATAGCTGGTCACTGGATTCAGATGACTCTGGAGGAGAAGTGAGGCTGGTGACCTGCACAGCCCTCCCTCACTCAAAACAAAGTCAAGTGCAAGTCATGTCATTTCTCTGATGGCATGGTCTTCTTCAGCAACGAAGGACAAACACACACACACACACACACACACACACACACACACATATGAATCAGATAATGACTAGATGGCCTATATGGGACCTCCATTCTCTAGATCCTGTGATACAATTCACCCAACATTTATTATATAGTCATTTACTGTGGGCAAGGCACTGTGCTAGTCATGAGGTATTCAAAAAAAATAAAATAAAATTGTCTTTAGTAAGGAGAAGAACTGAACTTTGAACCTATTGAAGGTAGAAAGACTTATAGTAGTACTACCTCTGAATCTGGAGGGTCTGGGTCCAAATTCTGCCTCCGATACTGACTACATGTATGTCTTTGGACAATCACTTCTCCCTGTCTCTTGATTTCCTCCTCTGTAGTATTAAGTTGTTGAAATCTGCCTCTAAGTTTCCTTCATTTCTATATTTATGATCCTTTGACTCTGAATCAGGTATTTTTCAATCAGTCAACTGGCAACATTTCTTAAGTGCCTTCTCTGTTCCAGGCACTCTGCTAGGTGATGGGAACACCAAAAAAAAAAGTAAAATGATCTGTGCCCTCCATGAGCTTCCAGTCTAATAGAATTCTTTATACTAGAGTAGTCAGTCTTGTTGCTCAGGCTGCAGCCTGAACCAGATTAAAATGTAATTGGGAAATGCTTAATAAAATAATTAAAAATACAGTAAGACAGAGATTATATTAATGTGTGGTTTCCTAAGTCATTAGTTAGTTGTGTGATCCAAGGCAAGTCATAACCTCCTTCAGACTTAGTTTCCTCATCTGTAGAATGAGGATAATAGTAGCACCTACCTCCCAAGGTTGTTGTGAGGATAAATTGAGATAATATTTTTACAGTTCTTTGCAAACCTTAAATCACTGTAGAAATTCTAGTTGTTTATCATCATCATCATCATCATCATCATCATCATCATCATCATCATCATCATCATCATTATCCGTAGTAGTAATAGTAGTAGTAGTATATAGTGGTAGTAGTGGCAGTAGTAGTAGTGGTAGTAGTAGTGGTGGTAGTAGTAGTAGTGGTAGTAGTAGTAGTGGTGGTGGTAGAAGTAGTGGTAGTAGTAATGGAAGTAGTGGTGGTAGTAATGGTAGTAGGAGTGGTCGTCACTGATGGTTACATCAACCAGAGTTTGCCTTTTCCTGGGTCATAGCCAATGACAAGGGTCACTATTATATTATATTTCTACTTGACTGCAGAACAACTGGTTCATCATGTTACAGCTGGAGACTGGGTGAAATATTTTAGGACATAAAGCCATTGGGTCCCCAAGAGAAGAGTGAATGCCACTTGTGGTGGTGGGACTGGGGTGCACCAGGCATTCTGTAAAGTGCAAGGTACACCTTTGGTGGACACATCGGCCACAGAGGGGGTTTATGGAAAGTGTTCTCAGATTGCTTTTGTTTTGCTGGAGGCAGTGGGGGTGAAGATGGCAAGCCACTGCTTATTAGTATTGCAACACTGTATTTACACCCGATAGCTTCATGTCCCAAGAGGAAGAAAAGTTGCCTGGTTGTTCAAGGACCTTCCTAAATTAGTTGTTGAGTCGAGTTTGGTAGATATTCCCCTCTCCCCTCCAAATATTGAAATTAATTGGTGCAGTCAACTGCTGAGTTCATACAAACAGGCCTCCTGGTATTTAGGAATTAATGACACCAATACCCTTTGGGATAGAAATGTTCCACAACCTCTGTTTGCCTCTCTTGCTGCCACCACTCCTGCTAATTTCATTTTAGAAAATTAATAAAAATGAATTGCACTGCTGACATTTATAGAGTTTCCTAATAAAATGATGCATTGTTCATGCAGAGGAATCCCTATTAAATTAATTGTTATAATCAGCTCACATATAGATGTTGCTATAGGAAGGAGCAGCAGAATAGACCCACTGCTTGTGTCGGGGACTTCCAAGTTCCTGGAGGTTATAAATAGAGACCTTGCTGAGCCGTTGGCCTAATTACTCTGATGGCTTCACCTTTTTAATACAGGAATGAGGAGTGTTATGGATAGAGCTAGTCTCAAGACTGTAGAGACCTGGATTCAAATCTTACTTCTGACATATAGTGGCTGTGTAACCGTTGGCAAATCCTTTCATCTCTCTATATAAGGATGAAAAAAATTACACAGTCCTTGGCCCCCTGAGGAGCCAAGTCAGGAAGAGCTATGACATGTCTACAAATAAGTATAATATAAGGAAAAAGTAATAAGGTTGAAGAAGAGATCCAGATATTGCTCCAGAGAAATCTGTGCAAGGAGAGGTCATTCTAAGCTGTCTGTGTTCATCCTTTGTTTTCAAAGAGGACCATGACATCAGAGAAATGATGACATGACTTGCACTTGACTTTGTTTTGAGTGAGGGAGGGCTGGGCAAGGTCACCAGCCTCACTTTCTCCTCCTGAGCCATCTGGGTTCAGTGACCAGATATTCATCAGGATGACTGGAGATGGCCCAGGATGCAATGGGAGACCCTGTCCCTTTTAGGCTGGCCTTTTCAGGTTCTCATTTAGAGGGAGGTAATGCCCATATAGGGATGTAAGTAGTTTGCCAATCTAGGATAAGGCCAATGTGTCCATTTCTACTTCTAGGCAGGACCATGCAATGCATAGAGGTTATAATATTTGGCAAAGCACTTTACAGTCAGCTGTCCTTTAAACTTCATAGCAACCTCATGAGATAGCACAGCTATTACGAACTCCATTTTATGGATGAGGAAACTGAAGTTGGGCAATGTTCAGTGAATTGCCCAAGGTCATGTAGTGTCCAAGGCAGGATTTGAACCCAGGTCTTTGCCTTACTACAGGCTGAGGTTCTTTACACTTGGCCATATTGACATCCGTTAGATAGTGGACTATGTGTGAGAGCCCCATGAGGAGAGTAGCTGTCTTTCTAATGGGACATATATGTGTCATGAGATATAATGATAAATATGTATGTGTACATGTATGTATGTGCATACATAACACACACACATATGTATACACATATGCATATGGGTAGAGAGAGAAGGAGAGAGAGAGAGAGAGAGAGAGAGAGAGAGAGAGAGAGGAGAATGGGATTGTGAGCTACTTGAGGGAAGATTTTATACCCATTATTTCTTGAAAATACCACCTCCCCCTCCCCCTCCCCTGATTAATTGATTGACTTAGTAGAATATTATCTGCACATTTCTAGTTTAATAAATCATTATTAACTAGCTATCAAGAGGGCTCCACATGTGTGTTTGAATATAGGTTCTGGATATACACAAGGATTGTAAAGTTCATCTTCTGGAAGTTACCTTCCTTCCTTCCTTCCTTCCTTCCTTCCTTCCTTCCTTCCTTCCTTCCTTTCTTCCTTCTCTCTCTCTTTCTCTCCCCCCTCTCTCCTTCACTTTCTCCCCTTTTTTCTCCTCTCCCTTTCCCTCACCTTCCCCCCTTCTTTCTCACTTGTTACTTAATCATTATAGAGAATTCCTGGTGGGATATTTCCTCTATTAAGGAAAATTGATACTTTCTCTACAGTTTATATCATAGAGAGTAGCCAGGAGCACAAAGAGAAGGACAAATGACTTGCCTAGGATCACACAACTATGATATGTCAGAGATACGACTTGAGCCTAGGTCTCCCTGGTTAAGAGTTCAGTCCTCCTTCCACTACTCCTATAATCTCTTTTTTAAAGGCAATTTTCAAAGTAAGATTTTTATTATTGTTATGTCAGTGGGGTTGGACTAAATAATCTCTCACTCATTTCAACAAACTTATTAAGATTCTATTACAGTCTAGATGTTGTGCTAGGTGGTGGGGACTCAAAGACAAAAATGAAATGGTCCATGCCCTGCCCTCAAGGACCTTATATTCTGGGGGAGGGAGGGAAGAGAGGAGCCTCGCCACGTACACAGATGAGTAACTATTATTTAACTACAAAAAAATACAAAGTAATCTCAAGACCAAGAGAGCACAAATAGTTGGGGCTGGGTTGGGTGGAGAAATTAGGAAAGTTCTTCCTTCTTAAGAGTCAGCAGCTGAGCTGTGCTTTGAAGGAAACTAGGATTCCAAGAGGGAAAAATGAAGAGAGAGTTCAGTTCAGACATGGGGACAGCCAGTACAACAAAAACACATTCCACAGGAAGGCAGACTGTCATTTATAGAGAAGATATAGTGGACCAATTTAATATAACCTAGGCATCTCTGAAGCACCACCTTCCTCATCCTCTAGGAAAACAAAACTCTTGACTCTAATCCCTGATAAGCAGGGAGGATGGAAAAGAGAATTATATAATTAAGGGAAAAGGGGACATTGATGGCTCCCTAGGAACGATATCTGTCTTCTTAGTCCTATATGGAGAGTATTCTTTGATGCTGAGGTTTCATTCTGACCTAGGGATTTCCAGAACATTCATATTGAAATGAAACTTTACTCTTAGAGTAGAGGTCTAACTTAAGTGATGAGTCTCAAGTTAGAGTGGAGAGAGATTCCAGGTCAGATATTCTACTAACATTGGACAAGAAGAGGCTGGAACATTCTTTTCAATATCTAATGAATGAATTAGATTTGTAGAGCATCTTTCCACTGAAGAGCTAGTATCCTCCACTGATCCATATGGGCAGTAAAACTGGTAACTACCAAGTAGGGAGGGGAAGAGGAAGACCAAATAAAGAGGAGAAAAGACCTAAGAAGCAGGAATGGAATCTCCGAGAAGGAGGAATACCTCCAACTTTTCAAGGTTAACCTTTCACCTATGCCCATGATGGCTTACCATTCCTTCCTGGCTCATCTGCCAACTTGGACTCTTTGCTACTTTCTTTCTCTTTCATCTTCAACATTCTCCTCTCTCTAGGTCATAGACAGCCTGTAAATTAGGAAAGTAGTCTTTAGGACTTCACTAGAGTAGTGGTCATGTGAGCAGAGAGGAGGGGATGGATGTGAAAAATGCACAAATAAGATTTAGCAACTTATTGAGTATTAGGAGTGAGAGAGACAGAAGAAAAGGGTGACTCCAGGGTTGTAAATTTGTGTGAATAGGAAGAAATAAATCAAGAGGTGAGTTTTGGGTGAAAGAGAATGATGTCTGTTTGGGATATGTTGATTTGGAGATGTCTACAGCATATCCAGCCTGAGCTGTCCAGTAGGCAGTTGGAGATGTGGAACACAGAAGAGATTCGGGCTGGCTGGACATCTATATCTAGGAACCATTTGCTTAGAGATGATAACTGAACCCATAGGAGCTAATGAGATCAGGCACCAAGAGTATAGACAAGATGGCCCAGGATATAGTCTTGGTGAACACTCACATTTAGGGAGTCTGATATGAAAGATGATCCAGTACAAGAGTCTGAATATATCCAAAGTAATTTGTATTCCCCAGGAGAGGTCAGATAGGGAGGAGGAAAATCAAGAAAGATTCTTGGCATGAAAATCCAAAAATGAACAAGGAGGAGAAGGTAGAAAACAGGAGAAGCAGATACTGGAGAGAGGTCAAAGAGGGTGAGGGTTTAGAAAAGGGCATTGGATCCAGCAAGAAGAGAGGATTGTTAACTTTAGAAAGAGCAGTCCTTGTAGGATGATGAGGTGAGAAGTGTGTGTGTTCGTCTTTCATTGCCGAAGAAGACCATGCCATCAGAGAAATAATGACATGACTTTGTTTTGAGGGAGGGAGGGCTGTGCAGGTCACCAGCCTCAGTTCTCCTCCAGAGCCATCTGCATCCACTGACCAGATATTCATCAGGATGACTGGAGATGACCCAGGATGAGGCAACTGGGGTTAAGTGACTTGCCCAAGGTCACACAGCTAGTGAGTGTCAAGTGTCTGAGGTGAGATTTGAACTCAGGTCCTCCTAACTCCTGCACTAGTGCTGTATCCACCTAGCTGCCTCCTGAGGTGAGAGGTGAGCATACAAGGGAGTGGTGAAGGGAGTGAAAGGAGAGTAATGAGAATAATCCTTTTAAGCTCTATGTCCTATAATTTTTTCAGTGAGAAGTTCCTCAAAGATACAGAACATTTTATAATAAAAAAAAATCCTCCACAATGCCTTGAACAGGGCTATGCACACACTAGGTGCTTAGTGATTTGAATGGATCTGTCACATTGCCTGCATATGACCTCACTTTCTCTAGTCCTCAGTTTCTTCCTCTGGGAAGGTACTGGAATTGACCTCTAAATTCCTTTCCAGCTGGTGTTCTAATGGGAGTGAGGATGAGGGTTCATGATGTGTTCACAGATGAATAGAAAGCACACCCAAAGAAGGAGTTTCATGAATTGTAGCCCCATTTCATGAAGGAGACAGTGCTAATCACTGAGAGAGAATCAGAAAAAGTCTCATTTGGACATTAGCACCCATAAAGATTCTCCCAGGCAGGGTTGAGGAGGGAGAGAGAGCAAAGGTCAACAAGACCATCCATCAGGTCTTTGCCATCCAAAGCCCCATGGAGGTCTGGGGGGGAAAGGGAGTGCCATTCTCCCAGGAGAGGTCAGTGTTGAAGACAGATTTAGTCCTCATAGCTCACCCAAGATTTGGAGTGCACTAATAACTCACATGAATAGAAATGGATCATCCCCACATTTATCTAACATGAGAGGCAAATCCCCAAGGTAAATTGGATTCCATTACTTATTTCCCTTCCCCCTTTTCCCTCAAATTTGCCTATTGAGATAATCACTACTATGCATAAGACATTTTTGAGTAACTTATCTTTCTAGGTGAGCTAGACAGAGCTGCAGAAGGAGAATTACACAATTCAACCAGAGATCTTGTTTTAGTGATCTATTATTAATCTTTTTTTTTGGAAAGTTGGCTTCCCTGAATTATTTCAGTAGATATTCCTGAAAAGTGTGTGTGGGAGCAGGGGATTGCAGTCATAGAAGTGGATAATTCCAGTGGCTGTGAGGGCGAATCAGTTAAGAAATTGGGTCAGTCCCCCCTGCAACGTGGTGACCTTTGCATTGTGCTGAGTTGGGCACCTACCTTCAAATTAACATAATAACATGTCATGTTACATACATTTCAGCACTGGGCTGATACAATGCGCAAATTCTTGACAAGGTAGGAGACCTATTATGTTAACCAAGGAGCAAATGTACTTTATAGTCTTCCGCCTTCTGTGAGCTCTCTACCCTACCCAGAGGCCACTGTCTCAGGTTTCCAGGAGCTCTCGAACTAGGCTGGAACTTGCCCAGAGGGCATGCAGGCATTGGCCCACTAGCCCCTAGGGTAGTGTCTAACTTTATGCGCTTTTCTATGGAAGGCTTAAGGAGTTGCTAAGGCTTGGATCCTGGGAAAGACATACATAGTGGCCTGGCATCTTGGTAAAATACCTACTAGTCTGTCACATCCAAGCCTACCTCCCTACTCTGATCATGCATCTGGATTTGTTAGCTGGGGGCTCTTTTTGTTCAGTGACATCATGCCTGTGGGCTCATCACCTTTAATTATAAAATCCTGAAATGTCAGGGCTGAAAGGGGCTACAAAACATAAAATTTCAGGGCTGGAAGGAATTCTAGAACACAGACATCTATTAGAATATAGAATGTCAGGATTGAACTGAACCAGAGAGAACACAGAATTCTATTAGAACATTGAATGTTAGGGCAAGAAGGGACCCCGGAAGTTATCTACACTTTTTTTAAGGGCTACCTTCTGTGTGAAATCTTTACTGATCAGTTAAATTCTTAGCAATCTCCTCATTCTCAAATCATCTTGTATTCACTTAATCTGTTTACATGTTGATCATACCTTAGACCGTCTGGTCCCAGGAGGACAACTATTGGTTGTCCAAGGCACCTAATGATGGACCTTGTGCTAATGCGTATAGGCAAGTCTTTTGTAACTTAAAGTCTTAGCTGCTCATTGTGAGTGTGTAGGAAGGGAATAAAAAAATAGGTAGGGACACTAAGAGGTTAAGAGACTTGCTTGTAATCCTACAACAGATACAAAATGCAAAGTCTGGGTCCTTTATCAGCAATACCATCCGGCCTTTCACATATGCCTTACACATAGCAGGCACTTGATAAATGCTTGTTGTTGAATGGAAATGAATTTAGTCCCCTTCTCCAAAAGGCAATGATTATTAGCAGAGGTGGGGAACTTGTATCCTTGAGGTTACATGAGACCCTCTGCATCCTCAAGTGCTGCCCTTTGACTGAATCCACACTTCACAGAACAAATCTCTTTAATGAAAGTATTTGTTCTATATAACTTAGCCTCAGTTAAAAGGCCAAACCCAAGGACCTAGAAGACCACATGGCTTAGACAATTAATTGAATAATCAGTATACATTTATTAAGTACCTACTATGTGCCAGGTACTGTGCTTAAGTCCTAGGGATACAGAAAGAGACAAAACACAGTCCCTGCCCTCAGCTTACAGTCTAACGGGGGAGACAACATGCAAACAATATATACAAAACAAGTGCAATACAGGATAAATAGGAAATAATTAACCAGAGAAGGCTCTGGAATTGAGAGGGGATGGGTAAGACTTTCCAGAGAAGGTGGGATTTTAGTTGGGACTTAAAGGAAGCCAGGGAGGTCAGTAGTAGTCATTGGAGGAGAAGAACATTCCAGGCCTGGGGGAGAAGAGTGATGGAAGGAGGTCAGTGTCACTGGAGCAGTGTTGGGGACTAAGGTGTGAGAAGCCTGGAAAGGTTATAAAGGGCTTTGAAGGCCAAACAGAGCATTTTGCATTTGATCCTGGTGGTGAGAAGGAATCATGGGAAGTTATTAAGTAAGGGGAGTGACATGATCAGAGCCCAGGTCTCCTCTATCTCCCCATCTGCCCAGGTAGAAAACTGTGGAGTTTGGATCATAAATAGAGGGTATGTGACCTAAGAGGGAAATGATCTCATTTTTCAAAGGCTACAGCTCACCAGCTCTTTGTTTGAAACAAAATATTTAGTCTGGAGTCTGTGTTAAAGTTGGCCATAGTTGCCACTCATTACCATGCCCTCTTTCTCTTTTCACCAGGGAGAGTCCCTGAGACAGAGTTTAAAGCTTCAGGCTTATTGGCAAGAATTAGAAAGGAAGGGAGGCCGCTAAGGGATGCGAGAGCTAGAGTGTTGGACCTGGAGTCAGGAAGACCTGAGTTCAAATTCTGCCTTAGACACTTAGTAGCTGTGTGACCTGGTTAAGTCACTTAACCCTGTTTGCCTCAGTTTCCTCATCTGTAAAATAAGCTAGAGAAGGAAATCACAAACCACTCCAGTGTCTGTGCCAAGAAAATCCCAAATGATATCATGGAGAGACTGATACAACAGAAAAATAAAACTAAATAAAGGCAGCAGTTTCCTGACTCCACTCCCAGCCCTCTATCCGTTGCACTGCCTACTTAGAGCTCTGCTGGTGCTGAAATCATTTCTGAGTAGGTCACCAGTTAGGACATTGGCCTCAACATTAGCTCTACTGCTAATGTCCGTCTTTAGGGCTGGGACTCGTGGATGAATCTCAGGCCCCTGTCACAGTGCTGATTCAATGTTCAGGGCTCTTCTTGTTCTCTCTCTCTCTCTCTCTCTCAATAATACATATCAATCAATCAATCAGTAAGCATTTTTTTAATACCTGCTATGTGTCGTGTACATGTACTAGACACTGGGAAAATCAAAACAAAAGGAATTAGTCCCTGCCCTCAAGGACCTTACATTCCATGGACTAAAATAACATGTATATATAAGTGAAATCAAATGAAATTCAGGACAGGGGAGGGAGGCAGAAGCAGCCAGTCAGGGAGGGAGTTAAGGAAAAGTCTCTGTTAGGAGGTAGCCTTAGTAGTGTCTTAACTCCAGGCCAGGCCCTCTGCACTATGGTGCCACCTAGCTGACCATTGTGAGTGTGTGGGGAGTAGGATGAAAGGTCGGGATGCTCTTTCCAGGTACTTCCTGCACCCTCTCCCAAGGTAAAGTCCCAGATTTGTCTTGGGTCTGAGTTACTCTAAAGCTCTGGGGATTGACCACTGGGGGAAAGGCACCTTGGTTGCCTTTTATCTCATTGCAGTAATGAATGTGGTCTTTCTCCTTTGACTGCTTGGTGATAAATGCACATCTTGGCCCTAGGCTCTGTTTGTCAGGTTACCACTAATGCAAGTTTGCCTGAGGAGTAGCCCACCCTGATTGGAGAATCCTCATCTCAGAGTGTCACTTTCTGCTATTTCTAAGCAGGGCAACCTGGCAGTGATGAATATTTCTGAGAATAACAAACCCCCTGGTGCTGTGCTCTCACAAATCGATAGCCATCTGCATAGCTTGCCAGGATCTCCTAGTGGTAATTTCGTTTTATTTATCCAACCTCCTTGTCTACAGAGGCAGCTTGATGTATTGGATGCAGAAAACTAGCCTGGGAGTCAGGAAGACCTGGATTCAAATCCCGTTATGGTGTGAACCTCAGCAAGTCACTTTCTCCTCAGTCTAAGACCATAAATTGCAGAGGAGGTAGAAACTCGCATTGGGAGAGGGGATTTCCTTGCCTGGGAGATCCCTATCCCAATGAAATCACAGGTCAAACCCCTTTCCCTCCCTCATGGTTGATTCTTATGTAAAGATGAGATTGAAACAAATTTTTAAAAAATTTCTTGATTTCATTTCAGTGCCTAAATTCCTTCCTCTATCCCTCCCAGATAATCCCATATAATGAATATTTTTTTAAAAAGAGAGAAAAAAGAAAAGACTAAGCAATTCATTGAAAAGAAACTCCAGCATTATGTACAATATTTAATGTCTTATAGATCCCTACTTCTGAAAAGGAGTGGGAGGAGATAAAAGACAAACTTTTATCTGTTCTCTTTGTTTTGCTCTCATAATCATTTCCTCTATATACTTCTCCTCAGAACCCTCCTTTATGAGACAGATACAATAAGGCAAACTCAACAAATATGAAGCCATGTCTATCTTTGCACATAATGTTCTATTAGCCACAGAAGCCCACCTCACTATTCTTCCAAGCAGCGATAGGTCCTCCTGGCTGGTTCTTGACTTTCTCTTTTTTCTCTCTGAACTGGGAAAATCCTCAGTTTTGGATTTCTCTGTCCAGATCCTGCTATCCTGAGTGTTTCCTCAGGAATCATTTCTGACCTCATGAATTCAGGCTATCTATGGAGAATGAGATCTAGCAAATTTGCATAGTAAAATTAAAAGTGGCTAATGTATGTTCCTGGAGTAACCTGCTCTTTGTAACTCATAATTTTCTGTGTAATGGAGAATTGCAAGATCAGCTGCTGTGGATTTCCCCCCTGTTCTCATTAGCAATGCTATCATATCCATGGTTCCTACCATAGAGGTTTCTAGAAGCTATCCTTACATTTTCCATAGTCCACTTGTGATGGGGACTAATTTTTTTTTATTTACGTTAAGAGAAAATGGGAAAAGAATATATTTCATTTGCTATATATCCTTTGTTCACATATCATTCTGAATGTGTGTTTATCTTCACACATACATACATACATGTACATATATATTTACATATATACATGTATGTATATATTTATGTATATGTGTTTCTTGCTTATTGTTCTCTTTCTCAAGATGAAGTTCCCTGGAAAAACTTTCCTTTTCATTTAACAAGATAGAACATTTTTTTTAAAAAAAAGATTCTCCCTTCCTCTCTCCATCCCCATTCTCAAACCAAAGACCACCATCGATCCAACCCCATTCTGTCTAACCCTGCTGTGCAATAAAAAGGAAGGTGGTGATCAGTTACTCTGTGAAAAGGCAGGTAACTTGGTGGAAAAGTTTTAAAAAAGATTCTCCTTTTCTGCCCCCATCCTCATCCTCAACCAAAGACCACCATTGATTCAACCCCTGTTGTGTCCTGTTTTGCAAGAAAGAAGGTGGTGATCAGTTACTTTGTGAAAAGGCAGGTAACTTGGTAGAGAAGTGGAACCACAGGCCAGTATGGGGTCAACAGACCCAGAGAAGTGTTAAAGGGCCCCCTCCCTGTGTCTTGACTATTCTGGTCACTGAACAGTCTCCCTCTCCTTGGGCTTGGCTAGGGACTGGCTCCTTTCTCAAAGCAGCAGAGATGCTGCAGGAGACCTGGTTTGGGAATCACTTTTCTCTTGATTAAAATATCGCTAGGCTTGTCATTTTTCTCACCCTTCTTTCCAGCTTTTCAGCCTCAGGACCTTGGGAAATAAGATTTGTGTTAGGAAGCGGGCATTGGTGCTGGGTTAAGGGTGTCCAGGGGAGCCAGCCCCAGCTTGAAAAGATGGAGAGCAGCAGGGACATGGAATGAAATTATTGCTAAGACAGAGCTTGCATGTAATGATTTAAAAATGAAAGTAAATGTGGAGTTATTGTTCTTTCCTGCGAGGGCTGCCTACCAAGTGGAATTTACCTTCTGTATATCTCTTTATATGAAATACCCTGAGGTTCCATTACCTCCATTACCTTGGCTTCAAGTTTACTCATTTAATTCCCGCCCCCCCACTCCTCCATCTCCCAAAGTCATGAGATGCTAAAGTTGTAACTGAATTTTCCTCATCCAGTACAACTCAGAGGTAGGTAGGTAGGAAGGAAGGAAATATGTATTTATGAAGTACCTGGTACATGCCAGGCACTATGCTAAGGACTTTACTAATATTCTCATTTTTATCCTCACAACAACCCTAAGGTGCTGTTATTATCTCCAGTTTATAGATGAGGAAACTGAGGTTGACAGAAGTTAAGGACTTGCCTAGAGTTATATATCTTCTTAGTGTATGAGGCAGGATTTGAATACAAGTCTTCCGGTCTCGAGGTCCAGTGTTCTGTGTCCTGTGGTGCCACCTCACTGCCACTTGTAGTGGACTTGGAGGCAGGAAGCTCTGGATTCTAATCCCAGTTGTTAGCTCCATAATTCTGGGAAAATCGATTAACCTCTCTGGGTTTCAATTTTCTCATCTGTAAAATGGGAGATTAGGCTCAATGATGCCTCTGGCCCCTTCCACTTCGAACTCTACAATCTTCTAAAGAGTACCTTTTATATCATACCCCACCGATGATCATCTAGTCTTTGCCTAGAGGCAGGGGTATGCTGGAGCTTCCTTGAATGGTTCTTGAGGGTTGATTGTAAAATTTTCAGTGTGAACATATGTGTTGTTGTTCAGTCATGTCCTACTCTTTGTGACCCCATTTGGGGTTTCTTGGCAGAGATACTGGAGTGGTTTGCCATTTCCTTCACTAGCTCATTTTACAGATGGGGAAACTGAGGCAAACATGGTTAAGTGACTTTCCTATGGTCACACAGCTAGTAAGTGTCTGAGGCCAGATTTGAACTCAGGAAGATGAGTTGTCCTGACTCCTGATCTAACTCTTTATCCATTGAGACACCTAGCATTTAACCCTCAGGGATTGGCAAATTCTATAAATCAGGGTTTAATTTATTATTTTATGGATTGTCTGGATCTAAGAAAGTGATGCCAAAAATGTTAATATTGCAGATTAACTTAAAAGTGTGTTGTGAGTGCCTTTCTCTTTTTTCTTTTTCTCTTTCTCTCCTTCCTTCCTTCCTTCCCTCCTTCTCTCTCTCTCTCTCTCTCTCTCTCTCTTTCTCTCTCTCTCTCTCTCTCTCTCTCTCTGTCTCTGTCTCTGTCTCTCTCTCAAAAGAGGTGGTTGTTAAATATTTACTAGCACATCCCTGCTTGTAAACTTGCAGGGATAGGGAATTTATTTCCTCCTGAGGCAGCTTATTCTGCTTTAAGACAGCTCTAATTCTTTGGAAGTTCTTTTTTTCTTGCTTTAGTCATTTATTTGTTCAGTCATCCAACTAGCATTTTTAAAACACTTGCTATGTGCCACATGTTGTACTAGGATCTGGGAGGAGGAGGAAAGGAACTCACATCTATTAATTATATAATATGTGCTAGGTTCTGTGCTAAGTGCTTTACCAATATTACATTATTTGAGATTTCTGGGATATGATCATGCTCCTGCCCTCAAGGGGTTTAAGTTCTTTGTGGTGGATAGAAGAACCATATGTGCAGCCGCACATACACACACATGGTAGAAACAAATGTAATATTAGGGGTGGGAATGAACCCCAAGGGGGATCAGGAAAGGTTTTTTGTAGGTGCTGGTACTTAAGCTGACTTCTCAAGGAAGCTTGGTTTTCTAAGCAGTGGCAATGAGGAGGGAATGTGCTCCAGGCAAGGAGGAGAGCCTGTGCAAAGGTATAGAGATGGGAGATAGACAGTCATATAGAGAGAATAATAAATGGGTCAATTTGTATGGATTATAAGATGCATAAAGAGGAGTCATATGCAGTCTACTTGGAAGGCAGACCAAAGCCAAAGAGTAAAGGCTTTGAATACCAAGATGAGGAGTTTGTATTTTATCCCAGAGGCAAGAGAGAGAGCCATGGGAGTCTCTTAAGTTGAAGAGTGAGATGGTCAGACTTTGGACTTTAGTGATATCAACTGGGCATCTGTGAGGAGGACAGACAAGACTTGAGGCAGAATGGGCAGTGAGGATGCTATTACAGGACAAAAGAAGTCTGAGAGATGATCAGGGAGTGAACTAGGGGTGATGGCTCTGTGAGTGGAGAGAAAGGGATAATCGACAGTGATGTGGCCATAGGATTGTCCTTCCTAGGAAACTGATTAGATGTTGGGGTTGAAAAAGAAGAGTAAAGAATTGCAGATGTCCCATCCCTGAGGTTGCAAACCTGAACAACTAGACAGATGGTGGTAGCCTCGGTAGAAATAGGGACTCAATCAATTATCAAGCATTTTTTTAGACAGGCACTGTGCTAGGCACTGGAAATATAAAGAAATAAAAGTAGTCTTAAGGAGCTTGTTTCTACTGGGGGAGCCAACCTGAACACACAGTATATAAGTGATGTGCAAAACAGATCCAAGGCAATTTTGGTGGGTAGGATGTGAGGAACTAGAGGGAATCAGGACAGGTTTCAAGTAGAAAGTGGAGTTGAGATGAAGCGAAGGATGAAAAATTCCAGGCTTGTGGGATAGCCTATGCAAAGGCATGGTGATGATTGAAGACATGTAGTGTTCCAGCCCACAGCAAGGAACACCAAGACTCAGCTTGACTGTAGACTGTGTGAAGGGAAATTCTGTATATAAGGCTTGGGAAAGAAAGTTGGGGTCAATCTGCGAGGGCCTTAAAAACTAAGCAGAGGAGTTTACATGATTTAGTATGTATTATTGTAATATATTATTTATATATTATTGTCATATATCTATATAGTGTATCAATGTAATATACAATTTAGTATATTTATATAACAGACTTTATATGTAATATAGAATTTAAATATGTTTATTATCTATTATAATATGCTACTTATTTGTAATATATTTACATAATATACAAGGTAAGATATCTATGTTATAATACGTTATTATTTATTATGCTATTTATAGAGATAATAGAGAGCTATAAAAGTTTATTGAGGAGGGGAGTGACATGACATGGTCAGACCTGTGTGCTTTAGTGAAATCGCTTTAGCAGCTGAGAGGACCATGGGTTGTCAAAATGATAAACCTGAGCCTGTGAGACCAATTAGGAGGCTGTAACAGGTGAGAGGTTGTTGTTTTTCAGTCATTCTGTTATGTCTGGATCTTTGTAACCCTATTTGGGATTTTCCTGGAAAAGATACTAGAGTGGTTTGTCAATTCTTTCTCCACCGAATTTAGGCAAATCAAAGTTAAGTGACTTATCCAAGGTCACACAGCTAGTGAGTGTCTGAGGCCACATTTTAACTCAGGTCTTCCTAATTCCAGGCTCAGCTCTCTATCCATTGAGCCACCTAGCTGCCTCCAGATGAGAGGTAATAAGGACCTAAACTAGAATGATTGTGAGCCAGGTACTAAACTTGAGAGAGGAGGGACAATTCTCTGTGGGATGGTAAATGATTTCAATGAGGATCTGGTTGGGGTGTGAAATGGACAAGGTAGGGAGAAAGAGTGAAGAATGAAGAATGTTGACAACAAAGAGGTCCTTATTATTTAAATAATAAATAGGGTCCTGAGAGGAGCAAGGCATCCGGCCACCCCTCCCCCTAGCTGGGGTGAGGGGACAGAAGGAAAGGGGCAGCCAGGGCTATGGAGGGGGCCAGGAGGGCCCAGTGTCTGCCACCGACGATTCCCAAAGTGGATAGTCCACAGACAGCAGTTCCAGAATAGGGACTACCCACTATCATTCCCACAGCAATCGGACCTTGCCCCTTTGCCACCAGGAAAAGAAAGAGGTTGAATGGTATTTGCCCGCTCAGTTCCTACTCTGTAGCCAAAGGGATCAAATGAGATCATATTTGTAAAGCGCTAAGCACAGTGCCCAGCACACAGTAGGGGGCTTTCTAAGTACTTCTTCACTTCTTTACCACACAATAAATGGATCCCCCCCCCAAAAAGTCCCAGCCTACCTTGCTTGCCCTGTTGAGGAGAGTTTTACTTAATACGCATGCTGACTTCACCTGGTGCAGGATTGAAGGGCAGGACTCCCGTTGCCCTGTCCCTGCTCCCCTTCTCCTTCCTCCCCCCTCTTCCTTCTGTTCTGTTTATACTTATCTGGGGACATTTTCCTCCTCTACTAGAAAGTCAGTTCCTTGAGAATAAGGTCTCCTTCACTTTTGTTTTACACGGTGCCTGGCACAGAGTAAATGCTTAGCAAAAAACACTTGTAGAATTGAATTGCAGAAATCCACTATCAAAATAATGGCTAAATTATACAGCTTTGCCGGTGGTCTGAATGCTAAAATGAGAGGAAATCTCTTTGTTCCTGTTCTATATTTTGCTTTTCTCCATGCCAAGCAGGTGTCGGGGGTGGGGGGTGGTTCCCCAGGATGCTGTAAGAGGTTTCCAGTTAAAACAAACTCCCGAGCACACACACACAAACACACCCCGCTAGAATCACCCAGATGTGTACAAACCACTTGTGTCTTGGCCAATGCAAACTTCTTTCTTGGCTCTGATACTTAATCTCAGTGGTCCCCACCCCAGAGGGGCTGCAAAGAGAGATGTTAAGAGTTTTGCAGTTTATTAATTTTGCATTAAATAATTAATAGTAAATTTAATTGATGAATTATTCAATTTTCAGGTAAAATGGGATAATAAATATTCATAACTTATTTTATTAAGGGAATTTCCATTTCCTATGTCATTAAAGCTAGATTAACGAACGTTGGTTTTAAATGAAGATGGAAAACAATTGTGCTTCAGAATTAATTTGCAGTGTTAAGGTCATTGCCTTGTGAGTTCACCCCTTGCCAGGAAGTTAGGGCTTCATTGCCTGGGTGAGTTTATGAGCTCACAAAAATAACTTTGCTATTAGGTTTTATAAGTTGTAGCAGCCCACCTGCATCTCTTCTGCTCCTCCTCCCAAGTTCTAAAGTCAGCAGAGTGGTGACAGAAAACTAAGGGCAGGGTTGAGGTTGGCCTTACTCGTGGAATCTCTGTCCTGGATTATCTGTGAAAAAATGTTAATAACAGAAGCTGGTTTATCTCCTTTCCCAAGGGCAATTGGTCCTTTGTAAATATTTGGTGAAAGGTGTTGTTCCAGTCCATTATTCTAGGATATAGACTTGGAAAGAACCTTAAAAATGAGCTAATCCAACCTTCTAAATATGGAAACTAAGAGATTTGCCTAAGATCTCACCGGTAATAATTAGTAGAGATAAAATTCTAATTTAGCTCCTAGGACACTAAAACCATTGCTATTTTTACAGCAATCAAGCAAGAAAGCAGATAAAATTTATTAAGCACTTGCTGTATACCAGGCAACTATGCTAATTAAGCACCAGGGATACAAAAAAAGACCAAAACAGCTGGTGCCTTCAATGCTTCCTTTCGTAGTAGGTGGACAAGGAAAAGTTAATTGTAATATCATCATGGGGTTATAGGCTCTCAGAAGGCATGTTGGAGGTCACTTAGTCTAACCTCCTAATTTTCCAGTTAGAGCTCAGAGGCCCAGAGAAGTCTACCGTGGAGCCCAGAACGACTCACCCAAGGTTGCATAGCCTAAGAAACAAAATGTAATTAAAAAAAAAAAAATTTTGGCCAGAGGTATCAAAGACAGCTGGTTCTAAAAGACTTCTGGATTGTCTGTTCCATAGCTCCCTGCCATTAATGTGGGTATTTGGTAGAAGTGAGAACATTGAGGGGAGAGCCTCAAGACTACTATGAGAATCAGCCAAAGGAACTAGGAATAATTTCTCCAGAAGTAAAGCCTCAGAGGAGACATGATGCCTGCCTCCAAGTATTGGAAGGGCTAACCCATGGAACAAGGGGCTAGCCTTGTTCTGAGTGAGGGGTCAGAATCAGGAGCAGTGGTAGAAGATGCAGAGAGGTCCATGTAGGCTTGATGTAAAGAAATACATTCTATGGATTTGAGACTTCAGAGCCAAATCAAGGGAGCTCACTCTACCTTTCCAGCTTCTTTATATATTACTCATCCTATACAATTCTGACAAACTGGTCTTTCTGTTCTGCATATAAAATGTTCCACCCTTGCTCAGGTCCAGGCTGGCCACTGAACTCGTCTCCAGCCTGGGTTCCTCTCTGTGAGCAGAGAGGTGCTCTGCATCACTAAGCATTCATCACAATTTTCCAGTGAAACTTGTTTGCTTGAAAAGGAAGTTGATCCTCCCCTAAGCCTTCATTTTAGAGCAGAGTGTTGGATGTCGTATCTCATGAACTCACTCTCTCAAAATTATCTCTAATTGGCTTGGAAAGTGACTTCCAACAGGCAGATGGCTTAATATCTTGCCTTGGTGGGTGTGATCTGATGAGGCATTGCAGCCGCCAGGATTAGATTTGGTTTGGGATAGAGGCCTTGTTAATTTGGTAGATAAGGGGTAACTAGATAATATCTCAGAGGTATAGATTGAAGTGGTTTCCTGTGGAGAGGTGTTGCGGATGCCACTGGGGACCGAGACAATATCATCAGGGGACCTGGGGACTGCAAGCGGGGGGTGAGGAGACAAGGTAGGATAAAATGTGATTCAATAATGTCCAACATTCTACAACAAGCTTTTATTGAGCACCTGCTGCGTGCAAAGGGCTGTATTGGGTACCATGGGGGATACAAAAGAAGTAAAAGACACAGGCCTTAATCTAATTGGGGAGACAAGCCATGCATATATAAAATAACTAGGGAGCTGTTTAGAGGTAGCATGAATGACATGCACAGTGTCAAGGGAAAGAAAAGCAAGATCATTTGGATTTTGTTGAGTCCAATGTGAGAAAAAAACAGAATATAGCCCAGCAGCCCAGATGAGTATGATTGTTCATGGAAAGGAAACAGACTGGGAGGGGGTGTTCCTCCTAATTGTTGAGAGAAGAGATGATCCTTAGAACTTTCCTACTTCTCTGTCCTGGAGAGAATTGATCATTTGGTGGAATTTGGAAGATGTGATTAAAGAATTTCAGGGGCTATTAAATGAAGAAAGATTAAATTAAAGCCCAGCATCCCCAAAGAGTTATGTCAGCTGGAGTCCTTCCAGAAGGAGTTGGAATGCTTTTTTTCCTCTGGACCTGGCATTGTCTCTCTAGCCAGCTCCTTTCCACAAGTAGTCTTTCATGTCTGGGATGTACCCCCTCCTCTCCATGATGTATCCTAACCTGCTACAAATCATAGTCCTGGTATCATCTTCTATTTAAGGTTATATGTACTTATGGGGGAATGCAGGTGGGGTGTGGGAGACAGAAGTTGAGAAAGACAGGAGCAGCTAACAGGAGGCCATAGATTGAGAGCTGAAAGGAGTCCCAGAAGCCACTAAATCCAATCCTCCCATTTTCCAGATGAGGACACTGAGGCTTAAGATCATAGAAGTAGTGAGAGAGATAATAGTATCAAAGATTTAGATCTGGGAAGGACTTTAGAGACACAGTCCCCTTGTTTTATAGTTGAAGGAACTGAGTCTCAGGTGACTTGGTCACACAAGTAATAAGTGGCAGAGAGACAGGATCTGAACCCATGTTCTCTGACTCCGAATCCACTATCCCTTCTGCTGTGCTGAGAGAGGAAAGTTTTTGGGAGCAGGTTTTTTTTTGGTCTATTTATGCCCAACATCCAGAACAGTGCCTTACATAGTAGATGCTTAACAAAAAGTTGTTGTATTGGGTTGAATTGATCTCTGATCTTTTAGTACTGTTTCCCTCCTGGAATTACTTTGATTTCAGTTTTTAAAAAGTAGAATGCTGGATTTTTAGAGGAGGTGTCTGTTTAATCTTCTCTGTGTATATGTTACTGCCTCTCACTTCCCCTGTAGAATGAGGGCTCCTTGAGGGCAGAGACTGTTACCTTTATTTTTGTTTTTGTTTTTGTATGCACTCTGCTCACTAGGATGCCTTGCACACAGTAGGTGCTTGATAAATATTTGTTGTATTGAATTGGCAGTTCTCCTTCTGTTGAAAACTGAATAGAAAGATCAGGGGTATGGAATGGGAAAAGAAAACTGGCACCCAGGACAGTGTATTGAGTTGACAGAGCAAATATGTGACCTCAGGCAAATCACTTCAATCTCTGTGGGCCTCAGTTTCCCCATATGTCAAATGAAGGTGTAGGAAGGTGACCTCCAGCTCTAGGGCTATTATCCTAAATGTTGGAGTCAATTCAATGATAAACACATAGTTATTGTTGGGACTGCAGGGGATATTAAAAAACTCAAACCATCATTTTTGCCCTCAGTGCTGAAGGCTAGCCTTCAAAGTATCTCCTTTACAACCATCCTTAGAGGTCCCGTGGAGGTTATTTGGGGAAATCAAGGTCCATACATCTGAAGCCGGTGATATGAATTCATTGCCCAGGTATGAGTGTTTGAAAGAGGAGAAAGCACTGTGGGCTGGGGCAATCAGGGAAGGATTTGTTATGAAACCAGTGGGGTCTGGGTTTCAAAAGATGACTTGGTTTTAGGCAAGAAGACAGGAAAGTATCCCCATGGAGCCAACATGGAAATGAAGCTGGTTTTTCGATGCCACAGGGCATCTGTTATTATTTCAAAGTTGTTATGGAATTCCAAACAGTGTTAATTGCAGAATACTTGAGTTTTTGAAATATGAGATGCAAGACTTTTAGAGGTAGGGTTAATTTATCAACCAAAATCATAGGATTTAGAGCTATAAGACACCTTAGAGACAATCTAGTCCTACCCTGTCATCTTAGAGATGAGAAAATTTAGGGGTAGAAGGGTCTATATGGCAGGATGAAGTTGAGTTGTATCCCTTTTCAGATTTGAGCCAGAGGCTAAGATTGGTTAAGAGTTTCAGATGCAGAGACTGGGAGAGATGTCCAAGTGTGCAATAGCATGTGGGCCTGCCTCTTCCAAGAATTAGGTTGGCCAGGGGGGTCTCTTTTAGATATCCTAGAATAGTATCTATTTCCCTCTCACCTTCAGATGCATTGGATTCACCTCTTCCACAGATAAATATCATTTCATGCTCTAAAAATATGTCAATAACTCAGCATCATTTCAATTCAGTCAACATATATGCCTAATGTCTGTGAGGCACTGGGCTAGTGGCTGGCGATTCAAATATGAAAAATGACATAATCCTGGTCCACAAGGCATTTGTAGTCTGCTTGGAGGTCAGGGAAAACTTTTCACGTATTCCAATAAATATCATATAACACAGAATGTGATGGGAGTGAAGGAAGGAGCATGAAAAAGTATTTTAGGGTAAGTTGAGGAGCAAGAGAGGGCTTTCATTTGCTAGAGATCAAAGGAGCCTTCATAGAAGACATAGGACTCAGTTTGAGTCTCAAAGGAAGAGAGGTTTTCACTAGCAAGGTTGAAGGTGGAGTGCATTCCAAGTATAAAGAATGACCTATGCAAATGCAGAGATGATAGAAGGATAACACTAATGCTAGTTGCTAGAATTTATCTGGCACATTAATATTTACAAAGCATTTTACAAATATTATCTCATTTGATCCTCACAATGAACCTAGGAGGGAGATGCTATTACTATTCCCATTTTACAGATAAAGGCAGTTGAGTTATTAAAATTATACTTATGAAGTCATCCAGTCTGTCTTGTAGAGCATCCTGGACAAATGGTCATCCACCTTTTGCCTGACTGACAGTCAGAGAAAATGGGGGATTGATCTTCTGATCATCAAAATGTTAGGATTATAGATTTAGAGCTGGGTGGGGACCTGAGAGGTCATCATTTTCAATCTCCCCATGTTACAGATGAAGAGCATTGAGGTTCTCAGAATGGTTGAGTGACTTCTCCTAAGTCACACGACTGGTAGGTGTTTTGAGCAGGATCTGAACTCATGTCATGCTGACACCAAGCCCAGTCCTCTATCCATTACACTGTACCACCTAGCTTCCTATAAGGAAACTGAATCTGAGGAATACTAAGTGACTTGTCCAGGGTCACTGAGTTAGGACTCTGAGATAGTATGGATACTCAGGTCTTCCCTGACTCCCAAGGCCATTTCTTTATCCATTGGACCACTTTGCCACTGACTAGTAGTGTGACCTTGGGCAAGCTACTTCTCTCTGGGCCTCAGTTTCCACATGTGTAAAGTAAGGGAGTTGGATTAGTTGGATTTATGATCTCCAAGGTCCCTCCCAGTACCCAAATTCTACATCTCCATGGCAGATACTTGTGATGGTGTAGTGTCATAGCCTGCCAAAGAATCCCAGAACTTTGACAATGAAAGGACCTTAGGGGTCATCCACTCCACCTTATAGAGCATCCTTAACAAATAGTCATCCACCCTCTGCTCCAATACTATTATTGACAGGGACCTCAGTACCACTTGAGGTAGTTCATTTGATTTTTGGACAGTTCTAATTCTGTGGAATTGGCAGAAATCTGTCTGTTTACAACTCTCATTGGTCTAAAATATTGCTGAAATTAAAAAAAAAAAAACAAAGAGGAATCTCCAGAAAAGCATTACTTCTTTAGCCACTGACCACTTTGAAATCTCAATTCACTAGAAAAAAGTAATAGAGAATGTCTTTCCTTCCTTCCTTCCTTCCTCCCTCCCTCCCTTGCTTCCTTCCTTCCTTCCTTCTTTCCTCCCTTCCTTTCTTCCTTCTTTCCTCCCTCCCTCCCTCCCTTCCTTCCTCCCTTCCTGCCTTCCTTCCTTCCTTCCTTCCTTCCTTCCTTCCTTCCTTCCTCCCTCCCTTGCTTCCTTCCTTCCTTCCTTCTTTCCTCCCTTCCTTTCTTCCTTCTTTCCTCCTTCCCTCCCTCCCTCCCTTCCTTCCTTCCTTCCTTCTTTCCTTCCTTCCTTCCTTCCTTCCTCCCTTCCTTCCTCCCTTCCTCCCTCCCTCCCTCCCTTGCTTCCTTCCTTCCTTCTTTCCTCCCTTCCTTTCTTCCTTCTTTCCTCCTTCCCTTCCTCCTTCCCTCCCTCCCTCCCTCCCTCCCTCCCTTCCTTCCTTCCTTCCTTTCTTCCTTCCTTCCTTCCTTGCTCCCTCCCTCCCTCCCTCCCTCCCTCCCTTGCTTCCTTCCTTCCTTCCTTCTTTCCTCCCTTCCTTTCTTCCTTCTTTCCTCCTTCCCTTCCTCCTTCCCTCCCTCCCTCCCTCCCTTCCTTCCTTCCTTCCTTCTCCTGTAGCTGAAGAATTCACCACAATTCAGTCCAACAGTCATTTAAATACCTAATAGGTGCCTGGCACTATTCTAGGCACTGAGAAGAATGCAGCACACACACACACACACACACACACACACACACACACACACACAGTTACAAGGTAATTTGAGAAGAGAAAGCACCATCAAACTGTCATGGCATTCATAGTTCCCCTATAGGAATAAGTCCCTGAGCCAGATCCGACCTAAAGGAAGCTTGAGATTGTTACAGGCAACATGTAGCACAAAGGAATCAGGTAAGATGGGTTCAAGTACTTCCTCTGAAGCTTGCGGGCTACATGACCGAGGCAAAAGCTCCTCTTCTCTAAACCTCAGTGTCCTCATCTGGAAAATGGGGATATGCCTATTCTACCTACCTCACTGGGTTAAGAGGATCAAATGAGGTCACTTGGGCAAAGCCCTTTGCAAATCCTAATGGCCTATTATAAGTGAGGAAACCAGTGCTAAGAATGGACTGTATTAGGCTTGTATGATTTGGTGGCCCTGAAATTCTCTTGGGTTAATGGAGTAGACTGGAGCCCACATTTCTTTAGCAGTTATGGGTGTATACTTGGTCCTAGATCTAGAATTAGAACAGACCCTAGAGCTGATCTAGTCCAAGTCCTTCCTTTTTTATAGATGAGGAAACGGAGGCTCAGAAAAAGTCAATGACTTGCCCAAGGTCACACCGATAGTCACAGAGCCAAGATCTGAACCAGTCCCTACTTCTAAATCCAATGAGTATTCCTTTTACTCTACTCCAGTGCCCTCAAAGCCCTGTCTGTATCCCAGGCAGAAGGAGGGTAGATTCTATCTCAGCAGTTTTCATGGCCTCTGAGGCTATTAAGAGGGCAGCAGATCTTTCTTTAAATCAGCTCTTTCCTGGCTGATATCTTCTTCTGTTTATTTTTTATTATTAGTGACTCTATCTTGCCCCTCTATGCAGCTTATCATGTCCTGCTGGCTTTAGGGTTCTGAAGATCTGAGTTCAAATTCTCCCTCTGAGTTGCAACAGCGATGACCATATACAAGTCAATCAGCATCTCAATGATCCCAGTAATGCTCTAACGTTAAGTTGCATCTCTGTGACAGTGGAGAGAGACATGCATCAAAGGAGGGAGCTTCCACACTGGGAGTTCTGTATAGCTACAAAATCACAGATTAAAAGAAAATTTTCCCCTAGGTCTCACCGACCAATTTAGTTTGGTTCCATTAACGTTAACGTGGAGTCCAGAGTACTTTCCTGGATCTTGGTATTTAACCCTTTGTCCTGGTTTCACTGATATTTCTATTATGTTTTGTATTTTTTAAAACACTTTTTTTTTTTTTGCTGAAGTCAAGAGCCTCCATTCAGAAGCAGTTTAATAGGTATCGATTTACAATGATTTTCAGCCACTGTGGTTCAGGAGAGTTGAAAAGGCAATCATTAATCCTTTCTACATCTCATTCCTTTTGTTTTAAAATGACCTCCTGGCTGAGTTGCTGCAGCAGCCCTGAATGCCTGACCCAGCTCTCTTCATTGTCTTGGCTACTTCATTCAAATAGGTTTCCCATGAATTATTCAGTCGAGTTGCAGGTGAGAGCGAGGGGGACCAAGGGGGCTGCTCGTCTAATATTTAGCTTGTAGCCACGAAGGATAAAATCATTTTTAAAGGCAGCTGCTGCACACTGAGCAGCAGAGTGCAGAAATGCTCTCGTGTTGAGTCTCTGGAATCTCTCCTTCCCACAGAATGATGGGATGCTGGGAGCCTTCTTCCTTCTTTTTCTGTTTCCCCATTAGAGAGTGCAACCACTTCAGGGTCACCTGGCTGTAGGACCTCCCCACATGCATCCCTGCCATTGGTCAGTCAGTGCAGTTATTGGTTGTGTCCTGTGGGTCAGGCACCTTGTGAAGTTCTGGGAGTTCAGAGAGGGCAAAAGATACTCCCTGCCCTCAGGAAACTCACACTCTGGTGGGGAAGATAACATGTAGAAACACACGGGCACAGTTATGTGTATGTAATGTATGCATCACAACATACAGATGGGCTACATGTGGGATATGTGGGAGAGAGGCCACAGAGAGAAGGCCCCAGAACTAAGAGACGACTCTTGTAGAAGGCAGGATTTGAGGATAGATTTGGAGGAAGCCAGGGAGCACATCAGGAGGCCTGTGAAGTTTTCTTTCACCCAACTCCAGAACAATAAAAAGAGGTATCTGGAAAGGTCCTTAGAACCCAGAATGTCAGAGCTGGGAGGGCTCTTAGAACCCAGAATGTCAGAGCTGAGAGGACCTTTAGAACACAGGATGTCAGAGCTGGGAAGGGTCCTAGAACACAGAATGTCAGAGCTGGGAGGGCCCTTAAAACACAGAAGGTCAGAGCTGGAAGGACCCTTAGGATGCAGAATATCAGAGCTGGTAGAGACCTGAGAAATTAGGTGTCAGAGAACATAGAGCTAGAAGAGCCCTTCATATGTTGGATATTGGAGCACAGGAAGTAGACCATTGAAGCAGACAGCAAACTTAGAACACAGAAGAGTGGGATTTGAAGGGATCTATCTTAGAACTCTGAATTTTCAAGAAAACATAAAACAGAACTGTCAGAGTTGAAAGGTGTTTTAAATGAAATGATTTAGGACCAGAAGGGTCTTTAGGGTAGGGTTCTAACCTTTTCTGAGTTATAGACCCCTTTGGAAGTCTGGAGAAGCCCTTGTACTCCTCAGAATTGTGTGTTTTTTAAAAAAAATCATAATTGAAAGAAGTGCTAAAATTCAATTTACATCAGTGAAAATAAAGATTTTTTTTCTTGCAAGTTCATGAACCCTCTGAAATCTATCCACAGAACTCTCAAGGGTTAAACAGATAAAGATGATAAAGCCCAGAGCACAGTGACTTGCCTGAGTTTGGGCAGTTAGCTCTTGCAGAAACAGGAGCCCTGGTCTCCTACTATGTACCCCATCCATTACTCTGTCCACTGTACCACACTGCCTCTTTCCTGCCTGAGATGGCCTTAACAGAATTCCCCAAATCAGGAGGAAACAGCCTTGAGTTGTGTTTACCTTCTGAATTTGTGTGCGTGCATGCGTATGCATGTGTAACTATGTTTCTGAGCACATATGTGCTGGCTGCAGGTGAGTTGTGGATCTGTCTTGGCAGAATCTGAGACCTGGAGCAGAAGAAAGCAGGGGTCTTGTTTCTGTTTGGTCACTTTGGGCTGAGTACCTGTCATGGGCCATTGTAGCACTTAGGGTTGCTCTTCCAATAATCCCCATTAGGTTCCTTTCTCACTAGGACATTGAATTGCAGGTCCCTTGAGGAAAGGGATGGATTTTCTTTCTTTTTCCTTTTTCTTTAGATATTGCACTCAAGTTTCCTAGGCTGGTATTTTGCACATGGTAGGTACTAGATGCTTGGTGAAGAGTGCTGATTGATTGACTGACCCGGTTGTGTTCCTTTGTTGATTTGTCCTTCTATACCCTGTCTCTAACTCCTAGAACCATAACCAGGGTGGAATAATTGGGGCTTTGCTCCACAGCACTGAAATTTAAAGGATTCTAACAGCACTTACTTTTTGTTTAGTGGTATGGCAACAACTGAGCTTAGCATCTAGTCAACAACAATAATGAGTTAAAATATTAATCGATCAGACTTCCCACCTCCCTGGTTTCTCCTGGCTTCCTTTCTTCCACTTGCCTTCCTTGTAGAAAACTTGTAGTGATCTTGCATCTTTACATCTCCTCTCTGGGGTGGAATCTCAGAATTTTCCTCCACCCTCACCCCCAAATCCTTTCTAGAGCCTTATGTACCTGAATGTATTCCCTCTAACTGGATTCATCTAAAGAAATTCATCTTAGGACCTCAAGTTGCTAGTTTGAACTTTGACCCCTCTCTTTATGGGCAACAGACTCTAAAATCACCCAGAGTCTCTACTTGCCCCTATCCCTTGGGCATAAAGGCACAAAGATTCACAGGAATTTATTCCCTGTTAACCCTTTGTCCCTGCGTCCTTTGGAGGCAGAGTAGATCTGTCGTTCCAAAAACTGAAGGATAAATCAGAAGTATTCTTTAACTGGGGACTTGACTTGTGTTGGCTTAGACCACTGGAATCCTTTGGTTACTAGTATCTTTTCTTTATTCATTCAATTTTCAGAATTCTGTTCTTTGCACAAGATTTTGTGTTGCTTACGTGTGTGTGTGTGTGTGCCATCCTTAATTGAACTCTTCTGTTTATTTAGTGCTTCTTTCTTCTATTTTTCTCTCTTTTGCTTCCCGCCCTCCTGTCTCCCCCACCCCATTTCTTGCTTATAATTCTTATGGAGCAGCATCATGTGTACCTTTTGTGCTTTGCAAGCCGGCCTCCCCCACCCCCTATGTAGCTTTGCTTCAGGTTAACCCCAGGAAAGTGTAGACTCAGCAAGAAAAAACAGCAACTCTCCTAAATGCAACGTGTGCCGATAAATTATTCAAGGAACCTCAGTCTAACTTTATTAAGGCTGGAACCATCCTTTTCCATCAATAGCTACAGCCAGAGAAAATGTATACCATTGGGATCTTTCTAAGTCCCAGAGGCGAGCAAACAGGCTCTGCTTATGCTTATGTGTGAACCTAAGTCCTGAGGGAGGGAAGAGTTGCAAGGGTGATGGATACCTAAATGTAAACATTCTGGGATGAACTTGAGGACTTGGGTGCCTGATAAAATGGTGGATAGGGAGGAGGAGAGAGGGATCTTTACCAGCTCCCCTCTTTTGCTCTTCCTACACTACCTACCTTTAGCATCCCCTCCAAAGACCAGGAGACAGGGAGATGCAAACAAATTGACATGTGAGTCTAACTGGGGTCTCTTAGGAAAAGCTCCTGCAGAAGAAGGGGGCATCAATGACTGCCTCAGAGATTTCAAGAGCGTTGACAAAGGAAATTACAAGGATCAGTAGAGGGGATTGAGGGTGTTTGGCCTGGAGAAGACATTTGAAGGAATGGTCAGACATGAGAGCTCTATTCAAGTATTTGAGGGCCTATCCCATGGAGGAGAGATTAGGCTTGTTTTGGTTGGCTCCCAATGGGGAGAACTAGGGTCAATGGGTAGGAGCTATGAGGCAGCTAGATGGCATAGTGGACAAATTGATGGGCCTGGAGGCCGGCCTTAGGTACTTAATAGCTATGTGATCTTGGGCAAGTTAACCTCTATCTGTCTCAGTTTCCTCAACTGTAAAATGAGTATCATAATACTTCCTATCTTTCAGGGTTGTTGTGAGGATCAAATGAGATAATATTTGATCTTAGCACAGTGCCTGGACTCTAGTAAGTATTATATAAATGCTAGTATTATGAGAATTTTTATTTCTTTTTATTAATTTTTAGTTATTTGGAGCTCAGGACCATCCCTTTTGCAACTTTTGGTTAGCTGAAAGCCTGTCTTCTGTTAATATTAATCTTACCTGACCAAAATCTGACTCATGAAATAAGAGACATTCCTCAGATAGAAGCCAAAGGGGAACCAAAATGATTGACTTATTTGTCAGCTCCCCTAGCTAACTGTTGAAGGGAGGATTTCCCTAACAACTAGTTTTCTTGGTTATCTTGGTGACATGTAAATCCTCCTCTTTAATTAATCTATTTGTGAACTCTCTAAATGTAGTTTAATTTGTAACCTGACTTAGTTTACCCATAGAGTTTTTTGATGAAGTTTGTGTCCATGAAACATGTTTCAATGAAATTGTGAGTGTTTTAACTTACGTTTGTTCACCATTTGTGACCGTGAAGAAATATGCTATTATAAACTTATCGTTTCTTTAATGTTTATGGCCTAAGAGGAATGTAGAAGATTGCAATATGTAAAAGAATTTTATATACTAAGGCTATGTTTGAACTCAAATGTTTGTCACTCTGACGTAATTTTGCCTAGAAGAAAGCTCATTAGAATCCTAATGATTGTTTAGATTTTCTCTGAGGCCTGAAACTGTGCTTGAACATAATAATAAAACTGAGGTTTTTACCTCCATCGTTTCTGCATTATGGTTAATATATTTTGGTAGCACTTACCTAACACATGAACTCAGAGAGGAGATATTTCTCCCATAACACTAGCTATAATTATTATTAGTATTATTATGTTGTAAGGAGATAAATTTAGACTTGCTATCAGGAAAAACTTCAAATAATTAGGATTATCTAGAAGTGAAATGGTTTCTTTGGGGTGGTGTTACTTCCCCTTGCCCTATCTTCAAGTAGAGATTGCATAACTAATTTAGTTCAGGAAGCATTTATCAAGCACCTGAGAGGTAATGTGGAGTGGAGCTGAGTGCAGTCAGGAAGTGCTGGATTCGAGTTCAGTCTCTGACAGATGCTGACTGGGTGAAGCTGAACGAATCATATAACCTCTAAGGGCCTCGGGGAGCCCTGTAGCTTAGTAAGTGGCAGAGCAGGTATCCACCAATGAAATTGTAACCTCAATCCAAAAACTTTCAACTCCCTGCGCTAGAGCTGGAGACAGAGCAGTAAGATGAAAAAAAAAACCAACCAAAAATAAAACAGCTTGTTCCTTCAGGGAGTTTACATGCTAACTGGGTGGATATACCATGCTCAAGCGTGTGTCCCTACCCAAGGAAAGAGCATTTTTCTGGGATTGTAGAGATGATGGCTGTATTGGCTGAGATGGTTGTGGTAGAGGAGCTGGTGGAAGGGGGTTGACTGCACAACCTCTGAGATTCCCCCTAACTCTGGGATTCTGGAATTCTATTGAGGAGACTCTTTCTTTGACAAACACCTTTGAATCACAAAGAGCCAAAGAAACCCATATTTATTCATGGGTATTTAACGTTGTAATAAAATTAAAGAGTTTGTGGCATTTTAAATGCTTTACAGATTAATTTATATTCTGGCATGGTAATGAGGAAAGCGGCTTTTTGTCCAAGAGGTGAGATATGCAAAAATAACCTTTAAATTTCTCATAATTAACCTTTAATGATATTCTCTCACTTTAGCTGTATATTTTATGCATCAAAAATGTAACAGACAGAGAAGGCAAGCACACATTGCATCTAAATGCCTTGAAAAAATGAGCTTTGGCTGAATGAAAACAAGAGTCTTCTGTTGAAGAGGGGTCATGGGGGTGTTTGCTTTCTGTCCTGTCAGCTACAGATCCTGAGCTTAACATAGTCTTGTAGGTATTTAAGAGATGCTAGTTGGCTGACTGACTGCCGGGTGGGGGAGGGGGGGAGAGGGATTGATAAAACAAAGGAACAGAGTTGCCTGGTGTAATTGGGTCATTTCACGTATTTGTATCTTTTATTCATTAAGCATTTATTAAGCACCTAGGTAGGAGGGATTGTTTCTCTTTAGTCCTTTAGAGTTATGGTTCATCGCTGCATTGGTCAGACTTCTGAAGTCTTTCAAAGTTGTTTTTCCCCTATAATCTTGGCTTTATATAAAGTATTCTCTTAGTTCTGCTCACTTCCACTGAATCAGTTCATGGAGTTCTTACAAGTTTCTTCTGAAATTGTCCGCTGCCATTTCTTATGGCACAATAATATTTCATTGAATGAATATACTTTTATTTTTTAATTAATTTTTTAAAACTAGCAAGCATGTTTTTTCTGTCCCTCCTACCTCTCTTTCCCATTAGGGGGAAAAAATCCCAAGCAAACAGACAAATTTGTACAAATAAGCATAATCAAGTGAAACAAATTCCCATATAGACCAAGTCTAAAAATGCATCTCATTCTGTATATTAGGTCATCTCCTCTTTGTCAGGAGGTGGGTAGCATGCTTCATCATTAATCCTCTGGAAATCATGTTTGATTACTGTGTTGGTCAGAGTTCTTCAGTCTTTCCAAATTGTTTGCTTTTACAGTGTTGATATTATATGAGAAAGTATTCTTCTGGTTCTGCCTACTTCACTCTGTATCAACTTATACAAGTCTTCCCAGGTTTCCTTGAATCCATTTTTCTTCATTTCTTACAGTACAATAATGTTCCATTACATTCTTATACCATAATTTGTTTAGCCACTTTCGAGTAGAATACACCTGTAGTTTCTAATTTTGACTATTATTTAAAAAGCTGCTATAAACATTTGTGTATCTCTGGCTCATTTTCCTCTTTCTTTGATCCTTTTAGGGTATAAGACTAGGAGTAATATAGCTGGGTAAAAGGGTATACACAGTGTATAAGTTTTTGCAAAACCTTCATTTAATAGATGAGAAAAACAGGGAAATTAAGTGATTTGCCCAAGGCCATATAGAAAGTAAGTGTGAAAGGCAGGTTTTGAACCCAGGTTCTCTGACTCTAGAGTCTATGCTTTTTCTACTTTATCATGATGCCCCTCAACTTAGGAATAGATTTCTGGAAAGAAGAGTCTACATTAAATGCCTCCACTTCCCCTTCATCAACTCATGCCTGTATGTAATATCTCTTTATTTTAGAATATAAGCTTCTTGAGATCAGGGGCTATTTCACTTTGTATCTGTATCTGTATCTGTATCTATATCTGCCACATAGTAAGCATTTAACAAATGCTCATTCATTCATTCATTCATTCATTCATTCATTCATGCATCCATGCATTCACTACTCAACCTCTTGTAATTTGGTTTCAGTCCTTACCACTTGACTGAGACTAGGCGCTTGAAGGTGAGCACTGGCCTCCTGATGGTTAAATCTGATGGTCTTTACAGTCCATATCCTCCTTGACCTCCCTGGATTATCTGACACTATCTACCCTCCACTTCTTAAAATAATTTCTATCCTTGGCTTCATGGTATATTTTGTTGTTCAAGTATTTCATTCATGTCCAACTCTTTGTTACCTTACTTGGGGTTTTCTTGGCAAAGATACTAAAGTGGTTTGCCACTTCCTTCTCCAGCTCATTTGACAGATGAGGAAACTGAGGCAATTGGTGAAATGACTTTCTACACAGCTAATAAGTCATCTGAGGCTAGATTTGAACTCTGGTCTTCTTGACTCCAAGTCTGGTGCTCTATGCATTGCTCCACTTAGCTGCTAATTCTCCCATTTCTCTGACCACTCTGTCTCTCCTTTTTTTTTTCTTTCACGGGTTTATCCCTGTGCTTACCTACTAAAGGTACACATACCTTAGGATTAGATGCTTAGCCTTCTTATCTCCACTCTCACAGCTTCAAGTATCATCTTTATTACAGTGAAACCCAAATCCATATCTTTGACCTCTCTTCCAAATTCTAGTATTTCATTTATAACTGCCTACTGGACTTTTTAATGTGTCTGTGCTTCATCTTTACCTGAAACATAATATGTCTGAGCTAGAATCTATCATCTTATCCCATATACAAGCTCCTCCTGATTTTCTTATTCTCAATAATGACCAGAACATCCTCTCATCCACAAGTCACAAATGATCTTTGAGTCCTGCCAATCCTTTCTTTTCTACCTCTCTTATATGCATTCTTTCTTTCCTTTTCACCCTCACTGCTCCTTCCTAGTTCAGGCTCAGACCCTTCTTCTTTGGCCATATGGTTTTCATTCTCTCTTCCACCAATCCAGGTTAGGCATCTTGCAAGAATAACTTTCCTAAAGCACATTACAAAAATTTTTTGGTCATATAATTGATCAAATTCTCCTTGAGGACAAGGATAATTTCAAATTTTCTTCATATCCTCAGTTCCTAGTAGAGTGCCTGTCACATAGTTGGTGGTAAATTAATGTTTGTGCATGTCACTGGCCTGCTGAAAAGCTTTTAATGGCTTCATATTGCTTATTAAATAAAGCTTACCTCTCTTAGCCTGGTATTGATGGTCCTCCCCAATTTATCCCCAACTTACTCATTCAGCCTCATGTTCCATTATTTCCTCTTATGCACTGTAAGCTTCAGGCTAACTGGGAGGCTATTTCCTAAATATGCCCCAAGTATTCTAGGATCTGTACCCTAGATCAACTGGAATGTCCTGTCCACCCATCTCTATTTGGCAAAATCCTAGCTACCTTTCAGAGCCTGTTGCAATGTTCTCTCTTCATAATGCCTTCCCTGATTCTCTAAGACAGAAATGTTTTTCCTATACTCATTCTCATAACAACTCCATAAAAATTATTATTTTTTTGTTTGTGACTGATGCCTAACCATGATAAATGTTTACTGACTAACTGACTAACGTAAAGGAATTTGAATGGACATTTTTCAGATCCTGGGACAATCCTGGGTCAGATTAGACCAAAGATTCCATCTCAGAGTATGTGCATGTTTAGTAAGTCCAGAGGAGGAATAAGCCAATGGAAGAGATAAGAGAGACAAAGTGATCAGAGACGAGGAGAAGCATGTGAATTGCACTGTGTAAGCAATTACCTCTCTGGTAAGCAGGAAATCTAGTCTTGGAGCCATATTAGGAAACTCAGTTTCATGTTCCTGGTTTGATCTCCCAGAGGGGAGGAAGGAGGGGGCCAATGTGAAGCTCTAGAGGTTTTTTGGTCCCTTGACTCCTTTGGTTTTCAGTAAACCTTCCTAGTACCCCTTATTCAATATAGAAGGAAATAGATTCTAATTAGATAATACAGTTATTTACCAACCATCCCCATTCCTTCTTGATAGCGTCAGCTGGGGTTAGGAACTCATGCTGGAGAATCAAAACACCAAGCTCCAAATCTATCCTCTGATGCGTCAATAGCTCTGTGACCTTGGGGAAATCATAACTTCCCTTCATCTATAAAATGAGGGCGTTGGACTCAGTGGCCCTTCGGGTCTCTTGCAGCTTGAAATCTAGAATTCTGTGATCTCTCCCTCGAAACCCACCCAGAGGTTAGGAGGGAGATATGGTTTACGGATTGAACCTCCTCAGTCTCCAAAACTTCCATACAATTAGATGATTCTAATCAAAAGGTGGCTTTTGGACTGTAGCATACTTATAGCTGTGTTCTTAAACATTATGTTTGAGATTTTTCATTGTTAAAAAAAAAAAAACTGGGACCCAGTGTGTCAGATAAATAGCACTTCATTTACTTTCACAAACACATACTAAACATAGTAAGTAGGGAATCAAGTTTGGTGGCGCCCTACCCATCTGAGTGTCAGGGACACTGGCAGGAGACCTTGATTGAAGGGAACTCGGCATAATGGAGGGCCCACTATTCAGGCTTGCTGAATACAAATCCATTTGTATAACAAGATGTGTTTGTCAGGAGAGGAGCTGACTTCGGAAGCTGATTTTTTATGCTGAAGAGTGGAGCGTGGCATGTGTAATGAACAGAGTTTATCTTTGTGGGGAATGAGAAATAATTTGCTAAGCCAGTAGCCTGTGAGCTCACCCCATCCCCCCCCTCCTCAGCCTGCCTGGTGTTTGCAATCTTGACTATTGCTTCGGTGATCATCCAAATCCCTCTACTTCACCGAACCCTTAAAGGACCCCTGATGTCAGTTTGGATTTAAGAAATTAGAGAATTAAATGTTTTCTGTTTTCTCTGAAGACTCGCTAGTACTTGAGCCGCTTCATCAGAATTATTCCTGTGCTACCATCTCCCCAGTAGTCAAACCATCAAGAGCTCGCTGTTGACACTCCAGAAAGGGCTACCTTCCAGGTCCAGCTGTTTTCTGAAGCTGGGACCCAGCTGTGAAGCCAGGGCACAGGAGGTTGGCCAAGCTACTAAGAGGTAAATGAAAACCAACCTCCAAATAGAGAACCTAAGAGACATCCACACAATGCATGCTTAGCATCCCCACCCCATGCTACCCAACTTTGCTGTTTTTCTCTCCTCACAGTTTAATCCCTAAGAAATATTGACAATCAGAAAAGGCAGGGACATGACTTTCCTGGGCAAAACCTGAGTCTTAGAGATTTTAAATCAATGGACCTTTGAACCCAGAATATCCAGGAACCAAAATGATCTGTTCATTCTTGGCATGGAGTTTTCTCTGCTGCTCCACTGAAATGAGATATAGCTCTGTCTACAGAGGTGGGAGTTGCCTTGCTCCAGCTTCTAGCAGGCATATATGTGCATAGTGTAATTTGAGGCCCTCTCATCCCAGCTCTCAAATATGTACCTTATACAGGCAGGTACTACAATTAAGGGAAATTGGTAGAGGCTTCCTGTAGGAGGTGAGATTTTAGCTGAGATTTGAAGGAAACCAGGGAAGCCCGGTGGCGGAGATGAGGAGGAAGAACATTCTAGGTATGGGGGACAGCCAGTGAAAATGCCAGTCACAAGATGGCAGGTCTTCTTGGCAGAACAGTAAGGAAGTCAGTGTCACTGGATTAGAGAGTAAATGTTTAGGAGCAAGGTGTGAGAAGACTGGAAAGGTGTGTTTGTGTGTGTGTATGTGTGTGTGTGTGTGTGTATGTGTGTGTGTGTGTGTGTGTGTGTGATAAAGAGCTTTAAAAATCAGACAGAGGATTTTATATTTGATCTTGGAGGTACTAAGTGGGGTAGGGAGTGATGTGGTCAGACCTACCACTTAGGAAGGTCAGCCTGACAGTTGAGGGAAAGATGGACTGGCCTAGAGAGAGGACTGGCAGGCAGACCCACCATTAGGCTATTACAATAGTCTAGGCATGAGATGATGAGGACCTGCCCCAGGGTAGTGGCAATGCCAGAAGAGGTAAGGGAGAGATGAAGCTCAAATTGACAGGCCTCATCAATAGAATGGATATGGGGGTGAATGTGTGAGAGAGGGAGGAGCCGAGGATGACACCTAGGTTGGGAGCTGCAGGGCTGGCAAGGATGATGGTACCCCTGATACTAGTAGAAAAGTTAGGAAGAAGGGAGTATTGGAGGGGAAAGATAGTGAGTTCAGTTTTGGTCATGCTGAGTTTAAGAAATCTCCTGGATGTTCATTTCGAGATGGCCAATAGGCAGTTGTTGATGCTAGTCTGGAGATTGATAGAGACTTTAGGTCTGCAGGAGTTGATTTGAAAATCTTCAGTATAGGGATGACATGTGAATCCATGGGAACTGGTGACATCACCAAGTAAAGACTATATTCCATTATTACATATGGAGAAAACCAGGGTGGTTAAAGGGCCTGACATTCATGCCATATGACTGAGCAAGTTAAGCAGGAAGGGATGTTTAATTGGGAGAACCCAAAAGTTTTCAAATATTTGAAGGACTGGCACATTGAGGAGGGATGAACCTTGTTCTGTTCAGCTTCAGAGGACAGAGTTAGGAACATTGGGTAGAAGTTGCAGAGAGGGAGACAGAGAGAAAAAACTTTCACTTTTCTGGCCCTTAGTTTTCTCTTCTGTCAAGAAGGATATGGGACAGCTAGGTAGTGTAGTGGATGGAGCACCAGGCCTGGGGTCAGGAAGACTCATCTTTCTGAGTTCAAATCTGGCCTCAGACACTTACTAGCCCTGTGACTGTGGGCAAGTCACTTAAGCCTGTTTGCTTCAGTTTCCTCATCTGTAAAATGAGCTAGAGAAGGAAACAGCAAACTACTCCAATATCTTTGCCAAGAAAACCCCACAGAGAAAACGACTCATGGAGAGTCAGATGCAATTGAAATGACTGACAACAAAAGGGGGATAATAATAGCATCTATCTCCCAGGGCTGTTGTCAAGATAAAATGAGATAGAATTTGGCTTATTCGATATGTGTTCTTCTGGCATGATCTGGAATAGAGATACCTCAAATTAGAATGGAAAAACCCCAAATGAGGTCAAAAGAGTCAGACATGACTGAGATGCCTAAATAGCAATATTTTGAGGTGGTGAGTTCCCTGTCACAGGAAGCCTTCAAGCAGAGGCTGGAGAGACTCTAATGGAGATTTTTGGACAAGGACAAGTTAGACAAGATGGCAGCTGAGGGTCATTCCAGTCCTAGCCCTTTGTGACTGATAGACTATTGTAGATTAGTTTAAAGATAAAGGCTCCAAGTGGGGAGGACCTATTTCTTACTACTTCTCTTGGTCCTTCAGGGCTAGATAAACAGAACACTTCTCACTTAGTATAGGCTAATGGGCGAAAGCTGAGAAATTTGGTCCTGAGGGAACAGTATACTGGGGAAGTGATTTCTTAGAGGGTTGGGCCAAGGGCCCCCTAGCATCCAAGAGAAAGCCTGAGAGTACTAAGGATAAGGAGGGAGAGATCATACAGCACCGGAGAGGAGGAGCGGGGAGGGGACTGGAGGGCAACAAAAGACAAGCAGGTAAGGGAAAGACCATGTCCCAACTGGTTGGGGAGACTGAGGTATGAAAAAGGAGGAAACAGGTATTGAGTTGGAAGGGACGTCAGAGGTCATCTAGTTCAGTCCTCTTGTTTTCCAGATGAGTAATCTGAAGTCTACCAAGGCAAGTGACTTACAGATAGATAGTGGCCCAGGTGGGATTTGAGTCCAGAAATCTTTCCACAGACCCAAACCACGTTTTTCAGGTGTGTGTGTGTGTGTGTGTGTGTGTGTGTGTGTGTGTGTGTTTGTGTATGTGTGCTGACACTTTCTATTTGGAAAGATATTGATCTAGAACACAGGTTCCTGACCTTTTTGGTGTCACGGACCCCTGCTTTAGTAGTCTGGAGAAGCCCATGGACCCCTTCTCACATTCATGCTTTTAAACAATCCAAAGAAATGCTAAATTTCACTTAGAGATTATTAAAAATAAAGTTGTCATTTTTTCCCCCAACTAAGCTCATGGAGCTCCTGAAATTGATCCATGGACCTCTTAGAGGGAGGTCTGTGGACTCCAGTTACAGAGAGGCAATAGATTTAAGATGCAGAATGAGAAATATATCTTTTTGTATATAGCCATGAGAGGAATTCGTTTTTCTTGACTATGTGTACTTTTTATAAGAAATTTGTTTTTCCTTTCTTTTTTTGTTTCCCAATGGGGTGAGGGTTGGAGGCAGACAAATTAGATTTCTGTTAATTAAAAAAAATAGAAGTAGGGGTGCTATAGATCTGAAATGTTGTATAAACTTTCAGATGGATTCACTGTATTTATTAGCTTTGTGACAGGAGACCTCTCCAAAATATCAGTGATCTGTAAATGTAATGTAAAAATAAAGCACAGTGATAAAACTTAAAAAAACCCATAAACCAAAAAACCAAGCAGCTCTGTTCTAGAGGCAGCTTTTGGGTTGGGTGCCCTTTCACATGGGTACTCTAAGGTTTACTCCCCAGGGTGTGGGCATGGGGTGGGGATATTGCCCTTTATCAAGTGGAGAAGGCTTCAGGCACACCCTCCCTCTGCCATGAGAGAGAGGCTTTCAGGCTCAGTGACAGCTATATGTCCCTGGGCTGATGCTGGGTTGTTTAATTGGACTGGCCACTTGGTGAGTGATAAGGCTTCCTTGTTTCCCCACACTTTGATGTTATCAGGGACGACATTAAAATCTCAGAGCGGGAACTTTTCTGATTAATGTGGGAGATAAAATATCACACATTTCTGAATGTGATTTACTAAAGAAAGGTAGCCAGCCAGCCTAGAGGAGAGATGTCAAGGACGGAGCAGCTTGGTGGAAGCTTGGCAACTTCTGGCAGCTTTATAAAGTAATGACTGAGATGGACCCATGCTGAAGAAAGGGCCACTGATTATACCAGCATTGTGGAGTGGCCAGGTACTAGAATCAACCTTCTGAGGGTCCTGTTCCCAAGACTGTCAGAGAAAATAAAGCCATCCTCAAAGGGAAATTATTTATTCCAGTCCATTCAGCATGAATACCCAAGAGTGCTGTGTATGGCAAAGGGATGCAGGAGGTCTCCAACGTGTTCCCACCAAGGCTTACTTGAGATCTTTGCTGTTATTTGGTTGTGCCCAATTCTCCGTGATCCCATGTGGTGTTTTCTTGGCAGATACACTGGAATGATTTGTCATTTCCTTCTCCAGCTCATTTTGTAGATGGGAAAACTGAGGCAAATGGGGTGAAGTGACTTGTCCAGGGTCACACAGCTAGTAAGGGTCTGAGGCCAGATTTGAATTTAGGTCTTCCTGACTCTAGGCCTGGTGCTGTAGGCACTATGGCACCACCTAGCTGCCATGTATCAGTTTTCAACAATAGATATCAGCTACTACATTGATAATATAAAGCAGTTCTCATAGGGGTAAATTATATCCCTGCATGGTGAGTAGTGTAAGCATCCTTGCCCCCGTTTTATAGGTGAGGACATGGAGGCTCACAGAAGCGCATCCAGGGTCTTACAGTTTCAACTAGAGGGTGATGGAGAGATCAGTCTTTGTCTTTTGGGTTTCTTCCTTGAGAGAAATCATGACACAGAGGAAGGGGGCAGGATTTGGAGTTAGGAGACCTGGGTTTGGAACCCATCTCTCCCCTAACTCTCTGATCACAGGAGAGTCCTTCTGTTTCTACATCTGTAAAACGGGAATAATAACAGCTAGTATCTACATAGCACCTTAAAGTTCGTAAAGCACTTCATAATCGATAAGCGCTTATTAAGCACACACTGTGTGCCAGGCCGTGTGCTAAGTGTTTTACAAATATCATCTCATTTTATTCTCACAGCAGCTGTTAGGTAGGTTATGTTATTGTCCCTATTTTACAGATGTGAAAATTGAGGCTAAGTGACTTGCCCTGGGTCACACAACTTGTAAGTGTCTTGGACTCAGATCATCCTGATTCCTGATCAATTTTTCTATAATTGGCTTGTGTTCCTGCCTCTTTCTTTTGATTCCATATCTCAGTGGTCATTTCAGCAGAGTGCAGTGGACCTCCTATACTCATAGCAACTAATTAGTCATTCAGTAAATATGGATTAAGTCCTTAGTATATGCCAAGTGCTAATAATACAAAGACAAAAATGAAAGTTTTTTCCCTCAAGGCGCTTACAATCAAAATTGAAAAACAGAACTTGGAGAATCAAGACCTGGGAGAGATACCATGCTTTGGCACCTCAGGGAAAAGTCTTAGTTACTCAACAGAAGCAGTGAGTCTTCATTGGATGGGACCCAGGAGCCTCTTGGAGGTGCCAGGCATGTTTTGACAAACCCCAGATTGACGAGGAGCTGTTTTCAGCAGGGCCAATATTCTGTAATGGAAATGCCCAGCCTTCCTTTTGGTCTCTTCAGGCTTAGCAGCATGATGAGAAAAGTCCCCTTGGTACACTCAGCAAAGAGATGGATGAAAATAGTCCTGGTGATTGGCAATGGCCTCATTCCAGTATGTCTCTCCTGCTGAGATGTAAGTTATTGGGCAAGGTAAGCAGGGAGGCCTCACAATCCAGAAATTTCTGGCCTCCAGGGACTTTTGTTTTTATGTCAGAATTTTTCAGGTTGAAGGAATGGACATATCATCCAGATTCTTTAGCCATGTCTATCCCAATTCACATTCCAGTGAAGACCCTGTTCTATTATTGAAGCTCTCAAGCTCAGCCGAAAGGTTAGACCTGGACATTTGCACAGGGAAATATGCAGAATTCCCTAAATAAAAATTGTAGACTGTCAAAACTGAATGACCCTTCAGAACAGGCAATGTCAGAGCTGAGAGGGCCTTTAGAACATGGAATGTCAGAGCCAGGAGGGCCTTAGAACACAGGATGTCAGAGTTTGGAGGGCCCTTAGAACAGGGAATATCAGAGCTCGGTGGGGCCTTAGAGCAGGGAATGTCAGGTCTGGGAGGGCCTTCTACTGGCAGAGTGAAAGGGATGCTTGAAAATAGATATATAATATTTTAAGAGAGATCAGAGAACATCAAAATATAAGTGACCTTAAAGGCCATTTAGTCCAGCTTTTAGGAAAGAATCTCTTCAGCATCTCTGACAAGTGGTCATACCTTCTTCCATTAGACTGTGAGGTCCCTGAGGGCAGGGGCTGTGTTTTTGCATTTTCTTTGCATCCATAGAGTTTAGTCCAGTGCTTGGCACACAGTAGGTGCTTAATAGATGCTTGCTGATTAAAGGACTGGCCACTCAGACTCTGCTTGAATATATGGCAGGAGGTGGGTAGGTGGGGCTGAAGCAGCTCATTTCACATTTGGTTGGGTGGCTCTAATTGATAGCAAGTATTTCCTTATATTGAGCTAAAACTGGTCTTTCTACAATTTCCATCCTAGAGGCCTCAGAATATAGAATACAGAACATCGGAATGAGAAGTGGGTCTTAAAGCTCATCAGACATTCCCAATTTACAAATGAGGAGACTGAGTTCCAAAGAAAAGAAGTGACTTGTCTAAGGCCATGTAATAATGACCGAATGAGTGACTTGAACGCAGGCCCCCCGGTTCCTAGGGCCTTCTATTCACTACACAACACTTATCTCCCATGCCTGTGTTGAAGTACTACACGAAGGTTACTTATTACCATGAGATAGTATAAAGCACCTTTAAAACCTTAATGCACCGTGTAAATGCTACATATTTTTATTGCAGTTGTCACTAAATAATAAACATAAAGCACTTTGCTGCCCTTAAAGCACTGTTTAAATCAGCATTATTAAAAGTTCTAGCTCTGGTCCATTTCTTTCTGTTCAGTCATTTTTCAGTGTACCTGACTCTTTGTGACCTCTTTTGGGGTTTTCTTGGCAAAGATACTGGATTGATTTGCCATTTCCTTCTCCAGCTTATTTTACAGATGAGGAACAGGAGGGAAACAGGTGAGATGACTAGCCCAGGGTCACCCAGCCAGTAAGTGTCTGAGGCTGGATTTGAACTCAGGTCCTCCTGTTTCCAGTATTCTCTCCACTGTACTACCCAGCTGCTCTTTCTGGTTCATAATTGATTAGAATAGACAGTAGACCTCAGTAAACACTTGAGGAATGAATGAATGGGCAACATGGTTAAAAAAACCAGTTTATGGCTCATAGGAAGATGGGAATTTTAAAAGGGGCGTATTTAAGAGGGTAATACTTTTCACATTGAAGTCTGAATGGTAGGATTTCAGGCATCTTGAGAGTCAGTAGAGGTGGGCAGATTCTCTGGATGCTTCACCAGTTGCGTCCAACCCACAGTCTACTACTCTAAAGGCTGATCTTGTCAGGGGCTAATACTGAGGATGAGGATGAGGATGAATAAGAAAGCCACGTGGTAATGAGAGGAGATAAGCTTCCTCCTCACCACCCTGCCTGTGGCTAAAGTTCAACGAAGACCTTCTTGGGGAGCCTCTGGAGGATGAGTGTACATCCCCATGTTTTTTATCCGATTACCCAAAGCAGTTATTTCATCTACCTGTTCAACTCTTCACAGGACATTAAATGTAAAGGGGCATTAGTGGGATTGTGACACGTCCCAGGCAAGGCGATGAGGCCCTTTGCCTGTTTGTCTCTGAACCTCATCAAAAAATGAGTAAGAGTGTGTTAGTAGTGAGAATATCAATAAACTGTCCTGGACGCTCGGCACTGTCACTGATCAGACCATGTCACCCAGAGTGACCCGTGAAAACTTAAGAACAATGCTTTAAGAGATGTAGCCATGCAGAATACCGGTGACTTCCCCCTACATGGAGAGAAAAGCCCTTGAGAAAAAAGAAAGGAAACAGAAGAATCGGAACCGTATGGGAACAGGAGGACATCCCCATCCATCCTCCTCATCCTACCGTCTGCTCTTGGAGTTTTGTCCCCAAGATGCTTTTGATGAGCCTGCATCCATCCCCCAACTTTTATCCAATTACAAAAAAAAAGATTGTTTTATCCATAGTGAGCCTCAAACATAACAGAAAGGTAGCAGGTCAGCAATTTGTCCCAGGACACATTTCTATTTGGGCTCTATGGAATGTAAACATGAGAAGCACAAAAATGCAATAGTAACAGATTTAGAGTTTAACACGGTGCCCGGAACACGATAGGCACTTAATTAACGCTTGTGGACTGACTGACCAATTGACTGGAAGGTAGGTTATTTCATCCAGGATTCTCCCATTTTGGAGAAGGAGCCTGCAACCACCAAGAAGGGGCTCACACAGTTAGTAAGGAGCAGATCACACAGTTAGTAAGGAGCAGGGCTGGGTTGGGAACCCATGGTGCTTGACTCCAAATTCAGGGCTCTTTCTATCATGCTAGTTCACCTTGCCTGGAAATGTCACAACTTGTATTTGGAGATCCCTTGTTGGGTTACAGACTCCATGCAGTGGTAGGAGGCAGCTAGCTGGTGCTATAGTACATAGAGAGCTGGGCCTAGGGTGAGAAAAATCTGAGCTCAACTCCAGCCTCAGACTTATTAGCTCTGTGACCCTGGAAAAGTCGCTTAACCTCTGTATGCCTCAGTTTCCTTGACTAAAAGACTGGGATAATGATAGCACCCACTTCACAGGGTTGTTGTTGAGACAATATTTGTAAAAAGCACTTAGCACAGAGCCTAGCATATAGTAGGCACTATATAAATGCTTATTTGGGTGCTATATAAATGCTTATTCCTTTCTTCTCTATTTACTTATCTGTATCCTTGCTGCATCTCTCTAATCCTTGAGGACAGCAACTGGTTGGTTTTGTCTGGGTGTTCCCAGAATCTAGACAATAAAAATCTCGTTAGATCTTCATTACAACTATGTGGCAGTTTTATGGCGATTACCAGTGCCCTTCATTACAAATGAGAAAACTCAGGCTCAGAGTCTGATCAATTAGTCTAAAGTGGAGGTACCTTGTGGCTGGTATATCTGCCTAGGTCCCCTTCTAGTCAATGACATCTGCTTAAGACCCAAGGATCCTAACTGGGTCAGACCCTGAGCTGTGGATGCTTTGGAGTCACCTTTGCACTGTCTCTGCTCTCTGGGTTCTAAGGCAGACTCATCTTTTGGGACAAAAACACAAGGGACATAGGGAGAACCCAAAAGCTGAGTTATATTACCCAGAGATGAGGAAGCTACAAGTGTCCACCTAAGTAGGTAGCACCATACATGGAGTACTAGTCTTAGAATCCAAAAGACCTGAACACGGAATATCAGGGTTAAGGAGGGAACTTAGAACACAGAATATCAGAGTTCACATATCACAAATGTTTCATGTAGGCTTTTCTCTCTCTTCCTTCTTCCCTTCTTTCCTCTCTCCCTTCCTTCTTCCCTTCTTTCTGTCCTTTCTCCCTCCTCCCTCCATTCCCTCCCTTCCTTCCTTCCTTCCTTCCTTCCTTCCTTCCTTCCTTCCTTCCTTCCTTCCTTCCTTTCCCTAAAAGTCTCAGTGAAGTTTTAAGCTTTAATAGTGACATTTAATAGTATAGACCTGCATGGAGATTTGGTCACCCTCCCTTGGACACAACCCTGTATGTTACTGTCCCACCCTCTGAGACCACTTTCCCCTAGGGCAGCCTTGGGAGAGGCTAAGAGAATTGATGGGTACCAGCTAGTAAGGGCTGATGCATTCCCAGGTTTCAGGGCAGAAGTTGAGGTTGGTCCCTTTTCTCCTGGTTCCTTCTGGAAGCCCAGGGTTCTAGATGATCTACCAGGTGTGGTTAGGGTATCAGTGGGGGTGCCTACTCTGGGTAGCATATTTGCATTAGTTAATTTCTTCTGCTGCCCAAAACCGTGCAGGTATCCCTCTAATCCCTAGTTGTCTGGAGCACATTCCTGGTCTCTATTACCAACAGCTAATGAAACAGAGTGGTGTCTAATTGTGAACTTTGCAAATTTGAAAGATTAAATAATGGATTTTGTGATCCCGGGGCTCTTTCCTGGATAGAATGATAAGATGTCAATTGGAAAAATTTAAATATTGATGAATTTTAACTTTTGTATTGATTGGGCAGTGACATATTTTGAATAATGATCCCCATTAAAATACAAGGATTTCTATTGATTATGCAGTATCTGGCTATATTAAAATAATTGAATAATACTTAGGGCTTTGCAAGCTTTTCCCAAATTTGTCTCAGTTTGAATGTTTAAAGCCTCTTGCACATCTCTGTCTTCTGTGTCTTCTCTCAGACCCCAGGGACTTCCCTTGCTTAGCCAAGGGCCACAGGAATGTTCTGGGACTTTGGAAGAGAAATAACCCAGTGTTACCTTTAAAATCACCACTGTTCTGGGTATCTGAATAATGTAAGGGACCCCAGGAGAATTCCCCTGTGTTCAGATTTTCTAGGTAGTATTGTATAAAGGGAGTGTTGAATTTGCAGTCAGAGAATGTGGGTTCATATCCCAGCTCTGGCACTTACCACTCTCTGTGACCTTGGGCAAATTAAGTCTGTTCACCTAAAAAAATGAGGGAGTTGACTTGGATGACCTCTAAGTTTTTTCTTGCTCTAAATCCTATGATCTTTTCCTTCCGTGTGTAGAGAAAGGGCCCTGCTCTAGGAGAGGTTTAAGGCTTTTTTTGGGTAGTAATAGTATTATATAACCTTGGCGGGGGGTGGTGGTAAGGTTAAACAAGTTCAATTTGTTGTCTAAGTCCCATTACATGGCACTTTACTACTTGAATATACCTTAGAATGCAGAACATCTCAGCCAGTAGATAAAAGAGGGAGAGCAAGCATTTATTATGCACTTACTATATACTGTACTAAGCACTCTTCAGATATAATTCTGTTTGATCCTCACAACAACCTTGTGAGGTAGGTGCTATTATGATTCCCATTTTACAGTTGAAGAAACTGAGGCAGAAAGCGTTAAGTGTCTTGTCTAGGGTCACAAAGCCAATAAGTGTCTGAGGTTGGATTTGAACTTGGGTCTTCCTGAGCCTAGTGCTCTGTCCACTCCATCACCTAGCTTCCCACTGCATCACCTAGCTTCAGAGACTGACCTTAAAACATACACTGTCATTCTAGCTTCAAAAGTCCCATCAAACCCACAGGTAAAATTTCCATCTTGATGGTTTCTTGAGGTATCTAGGTCTTGTTTTATCTTTTTTCTACTTTAAAGATCAGATCATTTCTTCTATCAACCAAAATAGATTGCAGACCCTCCCTATCTCAGTCAGTTGTCCTCAAGAATTTCTAGAACTGAGAATTCATCACTCTGGGGTCCTCCCTACAGTGATGAGCTTCTGTAAATCAAGCTAAGCTATTCCTTAGACAACAGACTTATGCCTAGGGCCATGTTTGAAGCCATTTCATCTTGGTAGGGCCTGTGGACACAGTCAAGAACTTAGCATCACCTTCATGTTCTCTTTTCTCAGTCCCTATTCTGACTACTATTTCCTAAAAACAAAACAAAACAAAACAAAACAAAACCCCCCACTTGACTCCAGTTACTTCTTTCATTTATCCAGAAAACATTCATTGAATGCTTTTTGGATACAGGGCACTGACTTGGTTACTGGGAGACATACAAAGCTTAGATAAAATGTAGTTCTGTGTCCTCATGAAGCTTATAGTTTAGTAGGATAATAATACAGATGATTAAGTTTTAGTGAGAAAAAGGGACTGATCAGGGCAGAAACGGAAAACAGAGGAAGAAACAGAGTCAAGGGTGGCAAAGACTTATAAGCATTTCTTCCAGTCTAATATATGAGCCATAAAGCCAGGAGTCAAACCTCTAGGTCTTCTGATTGGGTATATTGGAAAAGTAGATGGCCAGAAGGCCTCAGGTCAAATTCTGCCCCTGATACTTACTATCTACATATCCTTAGGCTACTTTGCCTCAGTTTCCTCATCTGCAAAATAGAAAGTAGTATTAGATTGCTGCTGAGGTCCCCCTTCCAGCTCCTATGGTTTCCATCAGCTTTTCCACTATGCCATGTTTTTTCTTCATTTTTTTTGGTATACAAATCTTAATTTGTAAGTCCACTTAGACCCCTATGTGTCTCTCTGTTGCATTTTGGTTAAATTACAATATACCATGATAAAGAAAAAGCATTAGGAGTGTCAGTGTAATATGGTGTTCAGACCTCGGCTTTGCTGCGTATTAGCCATGTGAACATGGGCAAATCATTCATCTTTCTGTAGTCTCAGTTTCCTTATCTATAAAATGGGAGGTAATCACCCCTGCCCTGTTCACCCCACAGGGTGATCCTGCAGAAACCACTTACTAAACTTCTATCTGTTGTATAAAAATGAACTGTTATTATTTTTTGAGCAAAACAAAGGAAAATACTTGGAGAAATCCAAAGGTGGATGGAAAGTTGTTACTGACAAAGATTCTGATGCTGAGTTTTATAGGAATAAGAAGCAGTTTGGTGTCATGGATTGAGAGCCAGCCTTGGAGCCAGGACAACCTGAGTTTAAATCATGCCTCTGACACATGTGGGCTATGTAATTATTTTTTCTCCACTTAATAGTATTTAATTTTTTTCAAATTATATGTAAAGATAGTTTTTCACATTCACTTCTAGAAGATTTTGAGTTTCAAATTTTTCTCCCTCCCTCTCCAAGACAACAAGTAATCTGACAGAGGCTTTACATGTATAATAATGTTACACATATTTCCACTTTAGCCATGTTTTGAAAGAAGAATCAGAACAAAAGGGAAAAACCACAAGAAAAAAACCAAACAGTGGAAATAGTATGTTTCAGTCTGTATTCAGACACCATAGTTCTTTCTCTGAGGGTGGATAGCATTTTCCATCGAGTCTTTTGGAAGTGTCTTAAATCATTGTATGCCTGAGAAGAGCTAAGTATCATAGTTGATCATCACACAATGTTGCTGTTGTTATGTACAATGTTCTCCTAGTTCTGCTCATTTCACTTTGTATCAGTTTATATAAGTCTTTCCAGGTTTTTCTGAAATCCACTTGCTCATCATTTCTTAACTTGTTCATGCATTCCCCAATAGATGGGTATCCCCTCAATCTCCAATGCTTTGCCACCATAAAAAGAATTACTATAAATATTTTTGTACACGTGGGTCCTTTTCTATTTTTTTATGATCTCTTTGGAGTACAGACCTAGTAGTGGTATTTCTGGAACAAAGGCTATGCACAGTTTTATAGACTTTTGGGCTGGGCTGTGTAATTCTGACTGAATCACTAAACTTCTCACTGCTCTAGGCAGCTCTCTGAAATTCTAAGTTTCATGGAATCTTCCAAGCCGCATTGGTCATGAGAATTTCTCTAACTGGGAATCCCTTGCATCAAGGAAATTGCAGGTTTATCCCCTTTTCTTATCCTTTAAAGCAGGGTTTTTAGCTTGGGGTGCATGTATTTATTTTTAAAAATGTTTTGATAATTGTATTTCAGTAGAACTGGTTTCCTTTGGAATGGGATGTATTTGATTTTATGTATTTAAAAATATGATTATGAGAAGCGGTTCATAGGTTCCCTAATACTGCCCACACACTCAGAAAAGGGGAGGAATCCCTGATTTAAAGGAATAAGGAGAGGAGGGAAGACTTTTTGGCCTAAGAGTAAGTCTCCAAGAGCAAAGGTATGGTGTGTGGAATTGGAGGTAGAAGTGAATTGGGGAGAGTGGTGGGGATTTACATCTTTTCAGTGGCGATAAATATTTAAAACAATTATTTATTGATTTTTGGTTTTATATTGCCTTCATTTCTGAATATTTTCTGCTTGTCTCCTTGTGGCCGTTCCTTGTGGCAAATATTAAAAAAAAAGATGTTTGACAAAACTGATAAACACAATTAGTTGAATCTGATCATATAGGTAATGCTCCATACCCCTAGCCACCCATCATTTCAAAGAAGGAAGACATTGGCCAACCAATTTTTTTTGAGCCTGGGGTCTGCTCTAATGGTGAATTCTGACCATACTTTTGCCCACTGAGCCAATAGCACTTCCGATTTGGAGAAAAGATGTGGAGCTGCTCCATTTTGCTGCAGAGGGAGCCTGATTCCAGGAGTGGTTTGCTTTTTTTTTTTTTTCTTTGAGGTTTAACTGTATACCCTCATTAGCCACTCTTCAAGGTCCTGCCTAACTTTAATATGCTAAAGAGATGCTTTCCCATTGCTGGCTAAAGATCCCAGATAGGGAGAGTCATTAGATGCTCATAAACTCTTCTGATCTTTTCATCTGCTCTCCTCATACCTAGGACCCAGTACTGAAGCTTTCAGGGGGGCTTCCCAAAGGATGGGGCTCCCTTGGATCCAGGCAAGAAGGCCTGGAGTCTGCATAGTGTTCCCTTGGATGAAAACAAGCATCTTTAGATCTGGCCAGAACTCGTGGCTTTAGAAGTCAGTTCAAAGACCATGAGAAGGTTATTACAGTAACTTGAGGGCATCATGTATTAATGAATTTCCCTGTCCACGTGGGACTCTTAATCACTGGCTTCCAAGTTTATCTTCTGTAACTGGGCCCCCTGCCATTGTGTAAAGAATGAATCTGCTTTTTTTTTGAGTCTGGCTACGTTTGGTAAAATGGAAGAATCCAAGAAAATAATGGGCTTCAGGGGTGGGGGTTGGGGGGGAAGGAGAAGGGAATCCTGTAATTCACCCCTCTTTTTATAGGTGTGGAAACTGACACCCAGAGAAGGAAGCTGGACCAATGGAAAGAATGCTAAGTTTGTACATAGAGGAACTGGGTTCCAGCTTTGGCTCTACTTGTATGACCTTGGGCAAGTTATTTAAGTTATCTAGGCTTTAGTTTCATCTATAAAATGAGATGTTTAGATTAAACAGCCTCCAAGTTTCCTTCTAGTTTTATATCTGTTTTCCCTCTGATTCTATGAAAATAACTTAGAGTTAGGAAGGTCTGAATTCCAATCCTTTCTTAGGTGCTTACTAGCTGTGTGGCCCTGAGCTAGTCACTTCTCTGTGCCTCAGTTTCCTCATCTCTACAATGAAAAGTTGGGACTTGACAGTGTCTAAGATCCCTTTATTTGCCCAATATCTGATAGTAGCAGAGCTGGAATTTGGATTCAAGTCTTCTCATTTCCAATTCACTGTTATCTAACTTTGATACTACTGCTGTCACCAGGTTGGAGACTCCAGGTTTACCAAACTGCCTGAATGGAGACATGGCCTATATACCTATGAATGTGTAGGGAGCCAGACTGATCAAGTTGGGGGAATTGTGACTAGAGGGTTCAAATCTCACCCCTGGTGCTTGCTACTGGTGGGATCCTAGGTACATCCTACACTTCTCAGAGCCTCAGTTTCCTAATGTATAAAATGACGGGTGGGAGAAGGTCTTGAAAATCTTCCTTTCCAGCTCTAATGTAGGAGCTGGCACTTTAAAATTAATGAGGAAGAAAAGAGGCCCCCAATACCATATGTCAGTGCCTCGGAGTAGAAGAAAGCAAAGGGAAAGCTAGACAGTGAGCTCCTGGAGGGTGTCTCTACCTGTATATTCCCCCACAGTGCCTTGGTTCAAAAATGGCACCCAAAAAAGTGGCAGTGGGGCTACTTCCCTTTTACTTTTGCCTTGAGCAAGAAGCTTACCTTCCCACTGTCTTTGGGTCAACTACCACAGAACTGTATATTTTACTTTGTTTCTGTGTTTCACCAGGTTGGGGGGCCAGGTTTGCCAGACTGTGTGGTTCTAGAGAATTTCCCCCTCCTGCCAGAAGGGATTACATTTTCAGTCCTGGCAAATATCTTATTATGTTGACGTTTTGGATTTTGTTTGAGAAAATGATTCTCTAATGTGTGCATAAAATTCGAAGTGGAAAGACCTTTTCTAGGAGCTACCTACCGCTTCGCTTCCCTTTCCTTCCCTTCCCTTCCTTTCCCTTCCCTTCCCTTCCCTTTTTCGTTTCCCTCTTTCTATCTGCTTTCCTCTTTCTGCTGTCTTCTCTCCCTTTCCCTGTCTCCATATCCCCTTTCTCTTTATGCATGACTTCTTAGCCTCTCCCTCACTCTCTCTTTCTTCCTTTCCTCCTTCTCTCTCTCCCTCCCTTCCTTTCTTTTCCCCTCTTCTTTCTCTCCCACTCTCCCTCCCCCTTCTCCTTTTTTCCTTGAAAGGCTATCAGAGGGCTGGTGCAGGGCAGAGCTCACCCAAGATTCTCAGGCCAGCTCTTGGGCTTGGCTCCTGAGGAAGCAAAGCAGAGTTGGTCCCCCACTAACAACACCAGGGGGAAGCGGATAAACATTTTTGGTCCCCAGTTGCTTTGTTATGTAAGCAATAAACACATCAGCTGAAGCTGCCAATTGTGTGTCAAACCGATCTCTTGGTTCTATAAAACATAGATTAAAGGAAAAAAAATAAAACCTATCTGAAGAGATTTTGTTAAAGTTCCACTTGGTTAGCATGCTTGCAATGCACACTGTAACAATGCTTTAATATAATTAAATTTTAAATTCCATGTAGAATCTAGTGGGTAGGCAGATGTACCGCTATGTTAAACTTTATGTCGCTTGAAAATGGTTTTCAAGTACATCAGAGGGAGACCATCCAGCTGTAAAATTATCTGCTTTATGACACCGCATCACAGCTCTGGTCTTTTTCTTTTAATTAAAAATGCACCTTAAAGTTGAACCATCCCCACTCTGTGCTACTTACCTTTCCATCTCTTTTCTTTAAAATTTACCAGCAAAAGAGAGAGTACAGGGTCCTCTCCATGAAGCTTCAGGGCTGTTTCAAATATGTTTTCTATTAAATGTTAATTGTCATTATGTTTGAGCAGGGCCTGGCTTATGGAATGGGGTGGGTCAGAGGGCATCTGCCCACAAGACCTGGCCTTGCTCAAGGTCATCACAACAAGAAGGAGAGGATCCTACTAGTCAGGCTGGGAGTGGACTAGCCTGGAACTTGGAACATACCCCTCATTGTGGTCATTCTATAGGTCTACAGATTGGGTGGTGGTATTGCTTTCCTCAGAATCTGAGTCTTCAGTTGATTTGTTATGGAAGTAACAAACAGTAATGGTATTATCCATCCAAGGGGTAAGAACAGAATTGACCTTAGGGAGAACATGGCTCTGCATTCCCATGCATATGCCTTTGCACTGACATACTCAAAGCCCCCCTCACCTCTCCCTCTTGGTGTTGTGGCTTCTTTCATGACTTAGCTCAAAGCCGGCCTTCTACAGGAGACCTTTCCCATTCCCTTCTAGCTGCTAGTGTCTTCCCTTCTGAAATAATAATAATGAGTATACTAATAATGATGATGGTGGTGATGATAATAAAGCAGTATTTATGTAGCACTTTAAGGTTTACAAAGTACTTCTTTATTATCATCATCACCATCATTATTATTTCATTTGAAATTACCATCCATCTACTCTGTATAAATCTTATATATTCAGAGTTATTTCCATGCTGTCTCTTCCATTAGAATACAGGCTCATTGAGGGAAGGGAATTTTTTAACCTTTTGTTGTAACCCCAGGGCTTGGCAAGGAACATGACACATAGAATTTGCTTAATCTGTCCTTGTTTGTGTCAAGTTGCTTGAATGGTGTCTCCCCCATATTAAAGTGTGAGTTCCCTGAAGGCAGGGAATTCCATTTTTTTCTTTTGGTCTTTATTTTCATCTTCAACACTTAGCATGGTACCCAGCACACAGTAAGCACTTACTAAATCCTAGTTGACTAACTTCCTCCTGTAGCTAGGTACCACCCCCCACCATGTCACAGCTAGAGCTTTGTGTCCTGGGTCTGTGTCTAGGAGGAGTCAGACATACCTTGGTGTGAATGAGGCGATTGGTATTTTGTTTTGCAGTTTTCTGATACTCTTGGGACCTTAGCTCTAGAACTTGAAGGAATCTTGGAACCTGTTGAGTCCAACTCCTTTATTTTACAAGTGAGGAAACTGAGGACCAGAGAGATTGAGGGATTTGCCCAAGGTCATGCAGCTCATGAGTGGCAGAGTTATGACTGAGTTCAAGGTCAGTCCTCTTTATGCTCTACCTCAGGAGATCATGAGCTCCCCGCCAACTCCTACCCCATTGAGTATCTTAGAGCAGAGGGTAGGTAACCACTTATTGGTGATATTGTGGAGGAAAGTTTTATTCTAGCTTGGGTTAGGCCTGATGACCCTTCCAGTTCTGTGACCTGGGTCACTGTTCTATCCATCTATTATTTAACCTTTATTAGTCATTAACTAGCCAATCCATCAGTAGGGTCATAGCATTCTCGATCTAGAGGGACCTAAGATGTCATCTAGTCCAAACTTTTCATTGTACAGATGAAAGAAGTAAAGCCTATGACTGGCCTAAGGTCACATAGGTGAGATCCGAACCCAGGCTTTCTGATTTGAGAGCCAGTGTTCATTCCTTTGTACCAGATTATCTCCTATATTGAATGAGCATTTAGAAGTCTTTAGGGTCTAGTAAGGTACCATGAGGGCTTTAGCACAAAAATAAAGTGTGGCCCCTGGAAATTTATAGCCTAATTGGGTAAGACCAACAGCTGAGGACAGAAGAGCAGAATGAGACTGGGGCATAATTGTGTGTAGTAAAATATCAGAATTATAGAAATTTACAGTATCATTGACTTATAGACTGAGTGCTGGAAAGTATCTTTGAGGCCGGGGAGGGGAGGAGAGGAGAAGAGAGAAGAATGTAGAGGAATGGAGAAGAGAGGAAAAGAGAGGAGAGAGAGAGAGAGAGAGAGAGAGAGAGAGAGAGAGAGAGAGAGAGAGAGAGAGAGACAGAGAGACAGAGACAGAGAGACAGAGAGAGACAGAGAGACAGAGAGAGAGACAGAGAGAGAGAGACAGAGAGAGAGACAGAGAGAGAGAGAGAGGGAGAGAGAGAGAGGGAGGGAGAGAGAGGGAGAGAGGGAGAGAGGGAGAGAGAGAGAGAGAGAAAGAGACAGGGGAAGAGAGAGAGAGAGAGAGAGAGAGAGAGAGACAGAGACAGAGAGAGACAGAGACAGAGAGAGACAGAGAGAGAGAGACAGAGAGAGAGACAGAGAGAGAGAGACAGAGAGAGAGAGACAGAGAGAGAGACAGAGAGAGAGACAGAGAGAGAGAGGGAGAGAGGGAGAGAGGGAGAGAGGGAGAGAGAGAGAGAGAGAGAGAGAGAGAGAGAGAGAGAGAGAGAGAGAGAGAGAGAGAGAGAGAGAGAGAAAGAGACAGGGGGAGGGAGAGAGAGAGAGAGAGAGAGAGAGAGAGAGAGAGAGAGAGAGAGAGAGAGAGAGAGAGAGAGAGAGAGAGAGATCCCCTAAGGTTAGAGCAGTCAATCAGGGAGGGCTTCTGGAGGCATGGGGCCTTGAAGGACAACTAAGATTTGGCTTGTCCCAGCACTTCTATCTGGGAAGTACCCAGATCCATCCTGTACTCCATGCATGAGCTGTGGGACTGCCGACAATGAGTGATCCACATGACAGAAGGACAGTTTATTTACAAGTGAAATTATGTTGTATTTTAAGTCATCCTGTAAATATAAGTGACAGGCCAATGTATCACTTTGAGTTACAGCAGTGAGAGACAGTCAGGATGGAGGTTTTTGATACAGCTCTGTCTGTCTCTGTCTCTGGCTGCCTCTTTATTTCTCTTTGTCTCTGTCTCTCTGCTTTCTGTTTCTCTCTTTGTCTCTGCCTGTCTCTGTTGCTATGTCTGCCACTGTCTCTGTCTCTGTGACTAACTCTGTCTCTCTTTTTCTGTCTCTTTCTGTATCTCTTTGTCTCTGTCTCTCTCCTCTTGCTGGAAATGGAGTCTCTTTTCACTCCTACCAGGCAGTATGAGCTCTCCTCTGCCTGCCATGGAAGAGGAAGGACCAGCTGGTAGGAGGAGGGCAGGGGAGCAGGCTCTGGGGGAAGATCCTGGTGGGAATCTTGGATCAGGAGTGATGAGAGTTCCTCTCTCTGTCTCTTAAGTGGTTGTCTGACCTTGGGTAAGTTCCTTAGCCTCTTTCCATATGTAGAATGAGGAGGTTGAGCCAGATGATCTTTGGGTCTCTCCCAGCTTAGAGATGCTGAGATTTTATCATCTGATGACAGGGGTACCTCCAATGTCTTCCTGCTTCTGTCTATACTTAGAGTGCATTGTCTTTTCACTTTCCATCTTATAGAATATTTGTCTTCATTCAAAGCATGATTTGGGTTTCAGCTCCTCCAGGAGGTCTTTTCTGATTCCCCTGGATGTTAGCATTTTCTCTTCCATGAAAGTGCATTGTTTTTCTCTGTATATACTTTATATTTACTGATCTGGGCAGCTAGATAGTTGGCACAGTGGCTAGAATGTTGGACTTGGAGTCAGGAAGACCTGAATTCAAATCCTGCCTCAGATACTTACTAGCTGCGTGACACTAGGCAAGTCACTTACCACTCTATGCCTCAGTTTACCACTCTGTGCTTCAGTTTCCTCCTCTGTAAAGGGGGATAATAATAGAAAGCACTTTGTTAGTCTTAAAGCACTATGTAGATAATAATAGCTAGTATTTCTGTAGCGCTTTAAGGTTTTCAACATTATTGTTTTTATCATGGTGTATCCCCTCATGATATTCACTGCTGGAACTTCATAAATCTCCATTAGATTGAACTGTAGATTTTGTGTGAAATCTAGCTCCTTCCAAGTCCTTTTCATTCAATGGGAAGCCATGCTGTAGCTGATGGGCTGAATGAAGGAAGGAATAAATGAATGAACAATCATTTATTAAACATTTACTGTGTACTAGGTCCTGTGATAAGCACTCAAAGGGAGATGGTCCCTGCCCTCAAGGAGCTTACTCTTAATAGAGGAGATAACACATACAGAAAAGTGGAAGCCAGGGAAGGATGTTTTCATTTGGGAAGTCCCAGGCTGGCTTCCCACATTTTCTTCAAGACTCAGCTCAAGTCACACCTTCTACAAGAAGCTGTTTCCAAGTACTCCATGGCTAGTGCCTTCCCTACCTCTAATTTACACCAAGGTATACATACCTCATATATACATAGCTTTTTTTGCATACTGTCTCTCCCATTAGACAGTGTACTCCTTGAGGGAAGAGATTATTTTTGTCTTCCTTTGTATTCTTTGAACTTAGCACAGTGCCTGGTGCATAAAGTAGAGGCTTAATATATGCTTGTTGACTTGCCTTGACTGGCGAGTGGAGCAAGAGGCCAGTTGACTGAGTCTTTTCAGGAATGGCCATGTTTATTTGATTGCTATTTCCAGAGCCAGGGGTGGAAAGGAGGGTGGAGGAAAGGGTGGTATGGTGTGAAGAATGGTGTGCTGGAGCTTGTCAGGTGAAGTGTGGGGAGCTCTCGCCCATCCAGAGCTGAGGGTCTGCAGGTCTCTTGTTTGTAGTGGGGACTTTGGTGTGCTTTGGGGCTAAGGATGGACCCTAAGCACACAGAAACCTCATGGGATCCTGCAGTAGGGACAACAGGGGCTGCACTCAGCCATTAGGTGAGGCTGAAAGTGTGGTAGCCATGCCACTGGGCACAAAACCAAAGTGAGTGGCTGTAACCTTCCCTGAGAAATGCCCGACTTTCCCAGAGTTAGTGATGTTTGGAGCCACATTCGATGTGTGAAACCAAAATTAATTGCATTTTACACACATAATTGAGCTCCTAAGTGTCATAAACACCCAGTTTCCTCCTGGCATTGGTTAGAAGCCACCATGTGTCTGGATCTGATGCTTCTGGCCTTGATGGCTCTGTTGCTTTTCAGAAGAGACCCTTTTCCTTTCATCTTCTAGCACTGGACATAGTCCTTGTCTGCCATTTTGATAAAAGATTTATCCTTTATCTCTACACTACTCCCCACCATAGTGGAAGAAAATGCAGCTTGGGTTAGTGGCAGAAAGAAGAGTGGCTTTGAAACCAGAGGACCTTCCTCAGGAGACGGTTGAACTAGATAAACTCAAAAGTTCTTTCTGCTCCAGATCAAGGATCCCATGGTTCCGGAACCTGGGGTTGATTTCTAGCAGTGTCATTTATTACTTGTGACCTTGGGAGTGTCATGTTATCTCTTGGGCTTCAGTTTCCTGATGTATAAAATTAGGAGATTAGATGATATGACCTTGGACGATCCTTCTAGCCTTAGAACAGTGATCCTAGAACTTAGAGCTTTGACTCTTAGTTTTGCCATTCTCTACTTTTGTCCTTGGGTGTCATTTCCTTTCTCCAGGCCCTTGTTTCATAATCTAAAATGCAGGGATTAGACTGAATGGCCTCTGGGGTTCTTCGCAGTTCTGGATCAAGGATGTTATGATCCCAAAACCTAGACTTCAAACCCAGTCTTCCACTTACTACCTTGAACCTTGGGCAACTATCCCCTTCTCTTGGCTCCAGTGTCTTTCCCATATGTAAAATGATGGTGTCAGACCAGGTGATTTCTGAGGTCTTGTCTAGCTTGAAAGCCTATGTAGGATCCTTTGAAGGGCATGGGAAGAGAATAGGATCCCTTTGGCATAGATGATAAGGCACAGAGAGATAAAAAGAAAAAAAAGCACTTGGCTGATGTCACCCAGCACATCAGCCTAATACTCTTCCCCCTCCCTCTTCTGCCTCCCTCTAAAGTCCTTTTTTGTTACTACAGTTGAGGTAATTCTTACGTAGCCTATGTTGGACCTATCAGGGTAGCACTACTTGGGCCCCAGGACAGAGGGCAAGGGGAAATCTATACGTCCTTATCAGCATGTGGAGAGCTCCCCAAGTGTCCATCTGGCAGCTTAATCTTGCTTTTAATAAGGGTTTTATTGGGCTGCCATCTTATTCATCTTCTGTATTTATGGAAAATGTTAAAGACTTTTCCAAAAAGAGCTTAATTCACTGTGAGGGTCTATGCTTAAAGAAATTTGTTAATAGCACAGAGAAAATTGGACTTTTTATTGAGGACGAATAGTAGAGTTCTTCCATAACTTACTCAAGAAAACTGAGGTGGAAATAGGAGGTATTGATGATGTCCAGAGGGCCTAGGAGGGTGAGAAGGGTGGTCCTTTGGCTTTGGTGTCCTGCCCTACCCCTTTCTCCCTATATAGAGATAGAGCCAAAGAAACATGGCTGCCACTTCTTCTTGCTCCTCCTGGCTTTTTGGGGAGTGGCTAGAGTCTAGAGCCTGGCTTTTCCCTGACTCATTAGAAAGGTATCATCTTCTTACTGAGTGTGGAGTTGCTATTAGGAGGATGGTGGAGTCTGGAGCCTGCCTTTCCATGACTCATTGAAGAAGTACCATCTCCTTACTAGGTGTGGGGTCACTATTGGGGGGGATGGTGGAATCTGGAGCTTGCCTTTTTCTGACTCATTAGAGAGTTATCATCTCCTTACTGAGTGTGGAGTCACTATTAGGGGGATGGTGGAGTCTGGAGCCTGTTCTTTCCCTGACTCATTAGAGAGGTATCATTTCCTTACTAGGTGTGGGGTCGCTATTAGGGATGATGGTGGAGTCTGGAGCCTGTTCTTTCCGTGACATTAGAGAAGTATTGTTTCCTTACTGAGTGAGAGGTGGGGAGGGATGGGGCAGCTAGAAGGAGCAAGTCTATGGGCCAATCATGTATGAGGAAATGGGTCTGGAAGATTCTAGTATCTGGGGACTAGAGGGATTAACTCAGGTGGTGATATAGTAGGGAAAGAGTGTAAAGATTCTCAAAGTCAAGCTTCATAGCTAAATGACCTTGTGATATAATCCTAGTGCGATCCCTCTGTGATTGGCTCAGCCCCCTCCAACTCCAAGGCTGTGGTGGTCCCAAAGCTGTCCTTGAGTTCATCTCCCTCCTGGCTGCTCCCTAGGCACATGGACAATGGGGGTGGTGATGGTTGGGCATTAAAAGTCCATTTTCGAACACATTAGGAAAAAAAAAGAAGATAGTGGCGAGGAGGAGAGAAGTGAAGAGATAAGAAAATGTGGGAAGGTTATCTTTCAATTAAGAAAGGCAGAAATTCTTTCAGTCAAGTGTCTTGTCTCGGAATATCTGTCTCATTTGTTCAATGAGAAGGAGGTCATTCGTATTCTGCTTGGAGACAGTGTTGCAGAGACAGGAATCACGCCCCAAATGGCCTTTCATTTAACAAAGTCAGGCCCCCAATTGGAACAGCTGGAGTGTATTTTGATGAGTCCTCTGAGAGAAGGATGGAGACATGATTGTGCTCCTTTGTCCCAGCCAAGGATCAGAACCACTTGACACCAGGCTGGTAGGGGAAGATGGGAATCAGTTACTGGGGAGCTGGCCTTGGGATTCTATTAGGATTTCTTTCCCAAAATATTTCATAGGGATGGAAAGAGGTTGGAGGTAGAAAGAGTAAGGGCTTATTTTTCAGGCATCATGGGAGAGTGAATAGAACTTTGGACCAAGATTCAGGAAGAAATGAGGTTCGAATTCCACTTCTAAAACTAACTATGCAAACATGGGGGAATCAGTTAACTTTTCAGTACCTCAGTTTTCTCATCTGTAAAATGGAAATAATGAAATTTTCAGTATCTGTGTCTCAGGGTTGTTTGATGAAAATGAGATAATGTATGCAAAACTTTATGTCAATGCCATCTATTATTATTTAATCAATCAATAAATGATTATTGAGTATTACTATGTGCTAGGCACTATGCTAAGTGCTGAGGATACAAAGAGTCAAAAGACAGCCCTTGACCTCAAGGAGCTCACAATCCAAACAGTCAAGGATCTGGGGTGTCTTCTATGCCAAGTGCTGTGGTGGGTGCTGGAGATATAGAGACAACAATGAAACACTGCCTACAGGGAGCTTAAGTTCTATAAGGAAACAGGAGGCAGTATCATTGTAGGCATGTGGCACCTTGTGTTGGCGTTTAAGGAGGAGCTGCAGGGGTCTCCTTCACTCTCAGGTGGAGCTGTATCCCCTTCCCACCTCCTCCCAGCATAGACAATGTAGGATAAAGATTTTTAGAGAGCAAGATTTCTGCCTGACAAAGTAATGATAACAAGATAGAGAGACAGATGGACAGGTAGAGCTTTTATTAAACACTTATATTTCAGGCATTGTACCATGCAATGGCATACAAATAAATGCAATAAATGCAAATAAAAACAATACAAATAAATACAATACAAATTGTATACAAATAAAAATAATAAAAAGTGTTTGCTAGGGAAAGCAGGATGTAAGACCCATTAGCTAATGCTCTGAAAGGAAACCAGGGGGTTCAGCTGAACAATAGGAAGGCATGGATGTGACCTCTATGAGAAAAAAGTGGGTATGGGGGTTGTAGAGGTAGAGAAACACTAATATAACTCATCAGGGCAAAAAAATACAAGAGAACTGGGAGGGGCAGTACCCCTTCTCCCATTCCCCACTCCCCAGCACTGATTCTACTATCTGAAAAAGCAAATCATTAGACAGCTCTCACAGCCATCATCCAGGAAAAGGGGCCAGACATAATTACAAACCACCAACCAACCATCACTGATGGGGCAGGTAAGCTGAAGCATCAAGTTACCCTGGGAGAGAAACAAGAGATATATTCAAGGCAAGTGAAAGCACCACCACTGCCTTGACCGCCATCTTTCCTTAGTCCCTGATGGAGACAATGCAAGACCCTGAACCCAAGACCCATGAACATGGCAAGGTTTCCAACCCTGTGCCTATAGCCATCATCCTGGGAAGCAGCCCCCATGGGGATGTAGCCTGGGCCTGATCCTGCAGATGTAACAACCACATCTATTGGCGACCCAGAAAAGAAAGTTCTTGTTGTCAATGTCCTTGGCCCTGTCAAATGGTTGAGTTGTTCAACTGAACAAATTCACAGCGTTAAATGTTCAACATCAAAACTGATATGATTTTAATGAGTGAAAATGACATTAAGGAAGAGGTGTTAACATCTGCTTTGTTGCTGCCTCCTAAGGAACAGGGGATCTTTCCGTCTGACCTGCAACTGAAACGTTCCATGTGTAGTGTCTCCCTTATCAGAATGCCATCTCCTTGAAAGGAGGGACTGTCTGACTTTTTTTAGTTGTATCCCTAATGGAATTTAGCACAGTACTTTGCCCACAGTAAGTGCTTAATAAATGATTCATTCATTCATTTGTTTATTCATTCATTCATAGAGTATGGCTCTTTTGGAAGAACAGTAGATTTCAGAGTAGTAATTATGCCATGAGAAATACATTTTCTTTTCCTTATCTTTTTCAAGGGCTTTCAATTCAAACGCGACTTTTTGCCTGTTGTATCTCACTAGATTCTTAAAACAATCCTGTGAAGAGGGGAGTAGGGTATGGGATGGGGGAAAGGGCACAGGGGAAGTCTAGGTAATAGAAAGTTTGCATTGAGACCATAGAACTCTGGTATGGTCAAAAAAATTCAAAAGCCAAGGATAAAGAAAGACTTATCTGGGGCAATGGGCATCACTTGATATGATCCTTGGAGAAAGCTGAGAAAAGCCCCTGAGTGGGACCTTCTCAAAGGGCTTTGTCTGATGACTCTGGTTTCCCATCAGCTCCATGTCTCTATCTGATGTCCTTATTGGGGTATGTGCAAAAGCACAGTCCTTTTTGACTAAATTCCAAGCCCTGGCTCTGAGTATTATGCTGTCTTCCTGGGGCTCCCCCTATGCCCTCTTGTCATTTGCATCCCTGAGTATGGATGGGCTTGACTGACTTTCTAGCCTAGCAGGTGGACATTCTCCCATTGAAATGAGCTCATAGTGGGTTGGTCCTGACTGTGGTTAATGGAGCAGGGAGCTGGAATCCCTCTCCAACTGTCAGATGGGCGCAGGGAGGGCTATGAAAACCAGAGGGCTGGGTCAAATCAAAATTCCTTTTCCTCCATTGTGGGCACAAAGCTGCCAAGATTTGGAAGTTATGAGGCATTTCCTAAAAAAAAAAATAGGAAGATATCAATACAATTGTGCAAAAAAAACCCCTTTATAGCTAGGAGAAAAGGTCAAGAATGTACTGAGGCTGCTAGACTGTGTCAGAGGGAAGGAGTTGGGGTTAAGGTCAGAAGAGTGGCTTGGATCAGTTCTATTTTTCTTCCAAAAGACAGTTGGGTTCCTGGCTCTAGATCTTCCTCTCCACACCCATCTCTGGCCTTTTTTCTTGGTGACTCCAGTATTTTTTCCTTTGTCCTCTCAGTTCATCCCTCTCTTCTAGTCTCATGACTTCCATCTCCACCATCATCCCCAAATATTCCACCCAACACCTTGAAGGTCAGAGCTTCCCTGATTGATCATGATCTTCTGTCTCTTCCAATTCACCTGCTACCTACTTCTCTTGAACTACTCTTTATCCTTTCTATAACTTATAGTCCATAAACCTTTCTCATTCTGTCTATCTCTTCTGACCTCACTTTATTCCCTTTAAAATTTTGACCCTGTGGTTACTGGAGTCAGTTCAATCAGACATTGTCCCCCACCCTTGAATCTCTTGCTCCCCTGACCTGAGGGAGGTAGTGTGGTATGAAAAAAAAACCAACCATTTATAAAGTGCCTACTAAGTGTCAGGCATTGTGCTAAGCCCTTTACATTTGATCTTCACAAATCCTTGGGAGGTAAGTGTTACTATCCTCATTTTACAGATGAAGAAACTGAAGCAAACAGAGGTTAAGTGATTTACCCAACGTCACATAGTTAGTAAGTGTCTGAATCCAGATTTGAACTCAGGTCTTCTTGACTCTAGGCCCAGTGCTCTGTCTTCTGTGCTATCTGGCATCCATTTGTATAGCAGAGAGTAATTAACAAGTGTTTATTGATTAATTGGAGTCAGAATACCTAGGTTCAAATCCCACATTTGACCTTTACTACCCATATGGGCCTTGGTCAAGTCTTCTTAACCTCCATTGTCCTCAGTCTCCTCACCTATAGTTCGATTAGATGACCTTCCTGTTTGAGATCTTTGATCTCTGTGACTCTTGCACTGTTCATTCCTGTGAATACTTAGCCTTGTGTCTCCCCCACCATCCAGCACCTCCACTCCTCCCGAGCTGCTGGGGGTTTCTGGAACAAGTCATGGGACTGTGGACCTCTGCTGGTTCTCCCTTTTATCTGTCTCTTGTTGTCTCCTTAGAACTCCCTCCCCCCACTGTCTCTTCTAAGCTTGTCTCCTACCGCCCCTCTCCACCAGCTTGATGTCAAAAGCCCTGAATGCCTTCATGCCCTGTGCAGAGCCTTGCCAGAGTTTCTCTGATCCAGCCTCAGAGGATGAAGCAATCTTATTCCTTGTCAAAACCCATGGATCATCTTCAACTTTTCCCTCATCTTTCTGGCTGAATCTTGTTAATTCTCTGTGTGCAGCCACACTCATGCCAGACCCCATCTCTCTACCCACATGGCCATCATTTTAGTTTTCATCCAAGCAACAAGCATTTATTAATCCATAACTACAAGCTAGGCACTAGGGAACAGAAATGAAATGATCCAGGCTCTCAAGAGATTTATATTCTACAGGGGGATAAATCTGGGCTCCCATCACCTCTCACCTAGTTATTAGAAAAGCTTTCTAATGGGTCTCCTTGCCTCCATTCCCCCTTCTTTCATTTTCATATGCTTGCCAAAATAATCCTTCACACACTTGCAAAAAAAAAAATTTCCTAAACCACCACACTCTCTTACTCTAAAATCTTCAATGGTCCTTTGTTGCCTCTAACAATTAAAAAATAAATCCCCTTACGCAGAAATGTAAAGCTTCCATAATCTGACTCCAACCTAGTCTTTAATCTCTTTTCACCTGCCCAAACTTACAGTCAAAGGCCCAGTAAAATTAGGCTACCAAGTATCCTTTAACCCTAGTCTCCACATGGTTGCATGATTTACCCCTACCTGGTTTGTCTCACCTCTTTTTACTTTCAGAGTCCTTTTCTTCTTCACATAAGAAAATGAAGCTCTGCTTCCTCCATTAATCCTTTCCTGAGTCCCCCAGCTGAATACTTTCTCTCCTTCCTCAAATTTTTTCTCTCTTACGTCTCCATCACACACTGCCTTGCATCATACGTAGCCTTTTATATGGTGTCTCTCCCCATCCTACAGAATATGAAATCCTTGAAGACTTCCTGGAATGCCCTTCCCCATCATCTTTGCTTCTTTGGAATTCCTAGCTTTCTCCAAGGATCATCTCAAGTGATGCCCATCGCCCCAGACAAGCCCTTCCTCATCTCCAGTTTTGAAATTGTTTTTTGACCACACCAGAGTTCTGTGTATATGCTAGATTCTCCCAGTAGATGTAAAGTCCTTGAGGACAATACTGTTTCTCATTTTTTTCTTTGTATTCCTGAAACTAGGACAGTGCCTGGTGCATTAAAAAACCAACAAAAACAAAAAACTAAATCTATTATTTCATGATTCTAGGAACTCTAGGAAGGAGCCTGTCTCTGACAATGCAGATTGGAGCCTACTCTGCATTTTATTGCCTTAGAGACTGCTAGGAGTCCTGAGAAGGGGTAGCTAGGTGGCATAGTGGATAGTGTGCCAGGTTTGGAGTCAAGAAGACTTATCTTCTTGCATTCAAATCTGGCCTCACTTACTAACTGTGTGACCCTGGGCGAATCACTTCACTCTGTTTGCCTCAGTTTCTTCATCTGCCAAATGAGCTGAGGAAGGAAATGGCAAACTACTCCAGTATCATTCCAAGAAAACCCCAAATGGGAAGAGTCGGCCCCAAATGAAACAACTGAACAACAGGGTTCCTGAGAAATTAAATGACTTACTGAGAGTTCCACAGCCAGGATGTGGTATAGGTGAGATCTGAATCCAGATCATCATGCCATCCACCTCACCCCACTGCCTCTGCCCCTGACACCTAGTAGGCATTTAACAAATGTTTGCTGTCATTGTGATTTCATTTTTGCTTTTGTATCTCCAAGGCCTGGCACCTAGAAGGTGTTTAATAAATGTCGACTGACTTGAGTTGTTGGAAATTAGCACGGGTCTCACGTGTTGTGGCTGATATTAGAAAGCACCCTTCCATTCTGCCCGAGAAGAGAAGGATGATTTATAGTGCCGCTGAGATATTGATTGACTCATCAAGCGATCTGCCTCAGCGGCCTGCTTTTGTTTACGGGGTGAAAACTGGCCACAGATGTTTACTGTATAATAGGATTTGAAATCTGTGAGGGAAAGAAAAGTTTAAACCACCAGGCCAGGAAGGGGAAGAACACTTTTGGCATGAAGCAGGATTTGGTTCACTAAGTAACCCACCCCCTCACCCCGCCACTCCCCAGGGCTGACCAACAAATGCTAACGAGAATCGTGGGTCTCCTTTAGTTTTTGAGGGACTCCTGGCTTCCATGTCTGTCTCCTTCCTTTTCTTCCCAATGCTCTTTGATGTGACGCCTTCCAAAGTGTTTTCATTAATGAAAGAATCTTCTATGAAAGGGAAAACTGGAGCCTAATTAACTGATACGTTATCCATCATTAGCGCTGATTGTAGAGCTTTTCGCTTACCTGATACTTTCCTTCCCCTCTTTGATGCCTGGTGGGGGTAGCCCAGTCAATGTTTCTTAGCCTGGTCGACACCTGAGAGGTCATTTAATCCAGCTTCTATTATTTTATGAATCAGTCCATAAGCATTTATTAAGTGCCTACTGTACGTGCCAGATCCTGTGGTGCCTATTTATTGCCTCAGATGGCACTTTTACTCTCTAAATTCCCTGGTTGGCCCTGGCCATCCTTCTGGTATCTGATATCAATAACCAGCTCTCCAAGACTGCTCCCCATGTCTTTCTTGTTCCCCAGATTTGAGGGGAAACTCAACCCTAACTCTAAATTCATGCTATTAATAACTGCTTGCGTAATTCTGGCCATAGCACATTGAGAAAGTGATAATCCTGGACTGGAAAACTCTCTGTATGTATCTTGGCAGTAACAAAAGAGTGTGATGCAGAAAAGAATGATGGATTTGGTGTCGGAGAACTTAGTTCAAATCCTGCCTCTGCCTCTTTTTATTTAATTTGGCATTGAGTCACTTAATCTGGCTTCCATGTCCTCATCTATAAAGCAGTGAGGTGGTGTGTGTGTGTGTGTGTGTGTGTGTGTGTGTGTGTGTGTGTGTGTGTTGTGTATTATGTGACCTTTCAGGTCCCTTTTACCTCTAAATGTCTGATCCTACAATGTTGGAGTGAGTGAGACCCTGGCATTGCTTTGCACGATGTTTTCCTGCATGATAAATGATTTGAGGTAGAAAGGAGAGCTCTCTGGCTACTTACATGTTGAAACTCCTTACCATGGAGGACTAAGACAGAAAGCTGGTAACATCCCATTGTTTCATTTCATTATGACATTCCATGCTTGGGTAAGACGCCTGGTTGGTCAGTGTCACTGGTAGAAACTAACAGCAGGTGGTGGAAACATTTAAGAGAGGCTTTGTCCAAGACCAAGAGGCTCATTATCCTTCTCAGAAAAGTTTTTTCCCCATGGCCTCGAGTATGCATTTTCTGGACCCCAAGGCTCATTTGCGTTCGCACTTTCTCCAAATTTCCCCCTCTCAGCCAGTTCTGATTTGATTCACCACGGATTAACATTTTCCATTATACGTTGTAATGTGTTTTTTTAAACCAAATCTCCCTTCACAGATTGCTGTCTTTATAATATAGGGATTATTTCTCAGTCACTTTAAAAGTCCTGCTTCATTAACTTGGTGACTGTTTGGTAATTTGCAAAGTCACTTTCACAAGTTTTAACACTGCCCGGTTGAGAATCACAGTAATAAATGTATTAGATCTTAATAGTGTTATGATTCTGTCTGAAGTGAAAAAATTGGAATCAGTAATTAGCTCTGACCTCAAGATAAGCCAGCAATAGGGAAGAGATGATGCTGATTTGGTATGCAGAGCATCTGTCATTTAAAGAGACTTGGGACGAAAGCTTCCCAGCCCCACCCCACCTTTTTTTTTTCTATTGCTGATCTCATATCCAGGCAATAATACTAATAATTATTATGAAAACATAATAATTGATGCCTTTGATTTCTCTATCACTTTTTCTCCAGAAAGGTCTTTTGTATTTGGGATCTCATCTCTCTGCTTAAAACTCATTCATAAGTCATGAATTGTATTAATAAATATTATTAATTATTATGTAATAAGTACTATTAGTTCCATTTGATAGGTGGAAAAATTGAGACACAGGGGGATAATGACATAGTCATGTGGGTTGTCAGTGGGGCACTTGGATCTAAGGCACAAAGCTCCAGTTCCTCTCTTTTACCCATCTCCATGCCTGAAATACTTTCCCTCCTCACTTCTGTGTTTTCACTTCCTTGATTTTCTTCAAGACTTTTCTGTAGGAGGATGTTCCTGGTTTCTCCCCCTGCTCATTTCCACAGAATATTAGTCCCTTGCCTCTGAGATCAACTTTTATTTGCACTTATTCATATATGTACAATTTTTTTTTTGGCATGTGATCTTTTTCATTCTGCTAGGGTGGAAGGTGGGGGAGTGGGTACAGCAAAGATAGTTAGTAATGAGAGCAAATTATAGTCATTCTGTTCTTTTCAGAAGGCCCTTGAAAAAAGCCAAATCACTCTAAAGGACTTGACCAGACCAGCATTGGTAGATACAGGGAAGTCAGCCCAAATGTAACCACTTGCACAATCCAGTTCTCAGGTAGTTTCTTCTACAGAATCAGAAGGACAAGGAGATGGAATTTAGTCTGTAACTCCTAGAGCCTTTATTCTAGTCTGCCTTTCTGTGTGGGACTGGGCAAGCTGCCTTAACCTCACTGTCCTGTGCTTTCATCCATAAAATAGGCAGAGGTAACCTGAGAGAAGGGTGGAAGAGATGAGGCTACCCAGGTGCAGACTGCAGGAAAACGTTGGCAGAAACAGGCTCTCTTGTGTTGAATGGACATCCTTTATACCTCATTGTCTTGGCCACAAAACCAGCTGACGTTCCTGCTAGCAGGCCTTTAGACAGCAATTTGTGGCTTACCAAGCCCACTTGTTTCCTGAAAGTCAGCTTGGTACATCCATTAAAGTGCTGGACTTGGAGTCTGATGACCTCATTTGAATCTCAGCCCGGCCATTTACTATTTGTACAACCTTGGACAAGTCACTTCACATTCTCCAAGTATAAGTCAAATGCAAAATGGGCTAACTCCTTCCCAGCCTACTTCACAGGGTTGATGCGAAGCTCAGATGAAGATGTAGATGGCAAATCACTTTAGAAACTGTGAAGAGCTATAGAAAAGTTAGAGAGGATGGTGATGACTTACAATGGTGACCATGAGAGAAATGATGATGATGAAGAGAACCCTTTGCCTAAAGGGAATTTGGTCTGATGATCTCCATCTGCCACAAACCTTCTTCTCTACAAGGAGGCCCAGTTATTCTTCCAGTGGGTGATTTCTGCTGGTTGCCAATTACTATGCAGTTGTTTCATTCATGTCTGACTCTTTGCGACCCCATTTGAGTTTTTCTTGGCAAAGATACTGGAATGGTTTGCCATTTCCTCCTCCAGCTCATTTTACAGATGAGGAAACTGAAGCAAACAGGGTTAAATGACTTGCCTAGGGTCACACAGCTAGTAAGTGTCTGAGGCCAGATTTGAACTCAAGAAGATGTTTTCCTGACTGCAGGCCCAGTGCTCTATCCACTGCACCATCTAGCCGCCCTAGCTGGTTATGGAAGATTGGCTCAAACATAAAATTCCTAAGCTAGATTTAGGACAAAAAATCCTTCACAAATGGGGTTATGAGATTCCAGCAAAGTCCTCTGATTCTGTGAATGGTTTGGCCCCCTACAAACAACTTCTCATCAGGGGATGGATGAGACAAAAGAATTGCTCAAAGTCCCTTTAATCTTAGAATGAAGAGAATTCCTTTCACTTGGGAGAAGGAGGGAATGCTAAATAAGCATCTTCTTGAGCACATAACTTTCCTTCTTAACTCCTAAATTCCATAGCTTCTTTTAAAGCCCAGCTTGGACACTGTCTCTTACAAAGACCTTTGCTAACCCTGCTTTTCCTCTCAAGGTGCTATTGCCCTCATCTTCTATTATATTTTATTATATTTCACAATATATTATTATATCTCACAATATATCAGTATTATATTATAATACCTCATCTGATATTATTTTGTATAAACTTTGTGCTTATACGTGTGCATGTCCTACCCTCAGCCCTGAATGTAAGCTCCTTGAGGATAGAGACTGTTTTATTTTTAAAATGTGTATCTCCAGCATCTATCACAGTGCCTTGTGGAGTTGAATTTGTAGAATCAAATCGCTTCAATTTGTGTATAATTTACAGAATATTTTCATATATGTTTTCCCACACTGATCTTTGTAACAACCCTGTGAGGGAGGCAAGGTGGCTCTTATTATCATCATATTACAGAGAAGGAAACTAACGTTCAGGGAAATTTTCACTTGGCCAAAATCACCCAGTTAGTAAGTAGAAGAGCCAAGATTTGAACTCAGATGTCCTAAATTAGAGACATAACTAGGGATTTTTACATTTGGGACAAGGGGCATGAACCCTGTCTGTGGAATCAACTGTGGCAAAGAAGATAGAAGGAGGGGAGATAGGAGAGAGAGATAGAAGAGAAGGAAGGGAAAGGGGATAAGCATTTATAGAGTGCCCACTCTGTGCCAGGCACCGTGTACAAAAGTTTTCTCATTTGAACCTCACAATAGCCCTACAAGGTAGGTACTGTGATTATCCTCACTTTATAGATGAAGATGAAGATGAGGCAAAGAGGGATGTGAATTCAGGTCTTCTTGACTCTAGACCTAGTGTTCTATCCACTGTGCTACCTAGCTGCCTCCATGTGATTGGGGAGAAGCTAATCTGATGTGCAGAGATAGGGGTGGGAAAAAGCCTCTCTACCTGATAACTTCCTATTTTAACTAATTATCCTGTTGCTAGACTCAGTTGGTTTCTATGCTGTCACCAGAGATGCAGTTGATTCTATGCTGTCAGTACCCTTTAAATTTTAAGACTCCTGGTGAAGCCCTAGGTTCCTTGCTCTAGTTAACACTCTTGTCTTTGTCTCAAGTCCAGTGCTTTTTTCTTTGACCCACTCTCAGTCAGTCAGTCAACATGCACTGAGGATACAAGGAAAGACCAAAAACAAAAAGAAGGTCCCTTTCATCAAGGACTGTACATTCTGCCCAATAATCATGATAGAAGAATAATCATAGTGTTACAAAGTGCTTTACATAATATACATTATCTCCTTTCAGTCTTCCAAACAACCCTATGAAGGAGAGGTAATGAGTATTATTAGCTCCACTGAAAAAATTTTAAGTTGGAAACTGAGGCTCACAGAGGATGTGCTTTGTTCAAGGTCACTCAAGTACTATGTGTGCACAGACGTGTGTATGTGTGTATGTGTGTGTGTGTGTGTGTGTGTGTGTGTGTACAGTGGGGAGAAACTGCAACAGCTAGAACTTTAGGTGGCTTTATCGTATCTTATTTCCACTGATCAATTTGGCAGTGCATCTGAACTCCAAGCAACAAGCCCCCTCCCCAAACTTCTCACAGATGTTTCCGGTCGGCATTTAGCAGCAAAATAGATTGTGACATTTTGATAAGAGCTCGCTTATTCTGAGTGTTCTCAGCATCTTCACATTTTGAATTTTTGAGTCTAAGCTGTTCTGAAAACCAGCTGTGAGCCGAAATCTGGTTTGTAAAATCTGCATACTGCGACAGTAGTAAAAAAAAAACCCAAAAAAACCCCACATGAACTCAACGGGCATTTCATAGACACTTGAAACAAGTCGAGCTGGATGTAGCGATATTGAATCTCAGTAGTTTATCAGACTCTTGCCACGAAAGGATATTGTGATAGATTCCTAATGAATTTCTTGAACCCTTCTCTGCTCCGCTCTCAATTTGAAATGCAGAAAAACTCCAAGAAACAAAACAAAATAAAAAATAAACCCAAACAACCCAGGGCCTTTAATGGAAATATTTTATATTCATGAAAAAGACAAAGTTCCCCTACTTAGAAAACTTGGTTTAATGGAAAATGGAATCAATCCATTCAGGGCAGCCTGACCTTCCATCACTTATTGTAGGGGGGCAAATTAAAAGTTGTATTAGAAACGTTTTGGGATCTTCTTCCCTCTGTGAAATGGATAACCTTTAAGGTCCTAATAGAGTTTCACGGGATGTTTTAGTTTTCCCTTAAATTTTATTTTACCAGCAGGAAGAGAATGCTCTGCAGCCTTCATTAGCTTCTAAAGGGAGCCTCTCCGGGCTGCCAGGGTGACTACAGCAAGAGTGATGGTAGCTCCCTTAGGAGCCTTCTCGGAGGTGACTCCTCTAAAGAAACAACACAGATCTAGGAAGGACAGTCAGAGTATGCAAGGAGAATGGTCTGGGAGAAGAAACAAAGTCTTTGAGGCCCAGGAAGAAAGAGGAAGTAGTTGGGGCAAGGCTCAAAGTTGAGCTCCTGGGCTATGTCTACCCACCCCTCTGGCTCCTGGCTGCTATAAGCCTCATAGGACCATAGATTCAAACCTCAAAAGGACCTTAGAAGCCATTCTGTGTTCTAAGGGCCCTCTCAGCTCTGACATCCTGGGTTCTAAGGCCCCCCAGCTCTGATATTCTGTGTCCTAAGGGTCCCTTCCAGCTTTGACATTATGGTTTCAAAGGCCTTCACGACTCTGATTTTTTCTTTGTTCTAAGGGCCAAGTTCTGACATTCTGGGCTTCTTTAAGGGACAAAGTCTAGAAATAATTGGGGCAAAATGTCAGCAGAGGGACAAGGTCCTGGCTTTCTTTCCCCAAGGTCCCAGCCTGACAGGTGCGTTTAATTCCTCCCACACTCTAGCTGTTGAACCTGGATGGCTCACTCTGAAATATTTTACTAAAAATCCCTTGTGTCAGGTGAATTCATCCCAGGCTTGAACTAATTACTTCCCCCAGTTTGCATTTCCTTTCTGATTCAGGTCTTTTTCAGCTAGAGTGGGTGAGATGTACAAAGCTAAATGTTAATGCCCAGAAATACCACCTTGTGAGAGACTGAAGAGGCGTGAGAACATCGCCTCGGCAGAAAGGTCACTGGCTGGGGCCCAGGCTGGGCTGGGGCCTGGGTGGCTGGAGGGGCAGCTGGGTTGGCTGGCATCATTAACACTGCTGTGTACAGGTTGGGGGAAGGCAGCCACCCTGGGGAAGCAGAATGGAAATTAACCTTTAGCAAGTAAATAAAACACAAGTTTAGCGATCTTGGAAGATGCCAAACATTTCCTTTGGTACCTTTGTCCAGTACAGAATTTGGGGAGGTTTCCTAGAATGGAGCACATAGGTCCAAGGGCTTTACTTTTTACTTTGCATAGTCCAGGTCATTGGGGAAAGGGCTTGGAATTGGAGGGAAGGAGGGGATTCTAACTCTAAACCTCAGAAGGAATTAGTTCATCAAATTGGCTTCAAGCTACAGGGCAGAGACCTGCACCCTGAGGGACTGAGTGGAGTCTAAGCCAGTTTGGATGAAGACTGAGGGGAGAAGGGAGGCAAGGACACAAGCTGGGGTGATTCTGGTAAGCCAGAGTCTAACATGGGAGCCTACCTCTGGCTAGAGAAGGGGATCACAGGGTCATAGATTTAGAGGTATGAGGAACTTACTTGTTTTATCTGTAAAATGGGAGTTGGACAATATGATCTGAATCAATGTTTTAATGATCCTGGAAGTCATGAGATCTGGATTAAAATGCCATCTCAGACCCTTACTGCCATAGGACAGAGACTCAAAGTCTCAGTTTCCTCATTCATAAAGTGGGAATGATTCTTGTACTCCATGCCTCATAGGGGGGACTGTGGAGAAAATGCTTATCAGACCTTAGAGCACGAAAGATATGGTTCTCAAACTGTTTTTTCTCAGGCCTCCTTTATACTCTTAATTACTGAGTGTGCTCCCTTCCCCCATCTTTTGTTCATGTGTATTGTATCTCTGGATATTTGCCATATCTGAGATTAAAACACAAAATTTAAAAATATTTATTCACCACTTCATTGAAAAATAACAATAATAAACCTGTTATATGATAACATAAATGACATGTTTTATGAAAAATAACTATATTTTTCAAGACCAAAAAAATTTAGTGAGAAGTGACATTGTTTTACATCTTTTTGCTTTTCTCCTTAATGTCTGGCTTGATAGAAGACAGTTGGATTCTCAGATCTACTTCTGCATTCAATCTGTTGTGATATGTTTTGGTTGAAGTCTATGAAGAAAATCTGGCCTCACAGTTATGAAAAGGAGGGAGGAACTAGGTGGCCCTGTGCCTGGAGTCAGCATGAACTAACTGTATGACCATGGGCAAGTCACTTAACCTTTAACTACCTCAGTTTTCTCAAAGGTAAAATGGGGATAATTATAGTATCTACCTCTCTGGATTGTTGTGAGGATCAAATGGAGTAATATTCGTAAAGGTCCTGACACATGGTAGGCCCTTAATAAATCCATTCTTTCCTTCCTTCCTTCCTTCCTTCCTTCCTTCCTTCCTTCCTTCCTTCCTTCCTTCCTCCCTTCCTTCCTTCCTTCCTTCCTTCCTTCCTTCCTTCCTTCCTTCCTTCCTTCCTTCCTTCCTTCTTTCTATTTAATAAACACCTACCATGTGCCAGACTCTGGGGAAACAAAGAGAAACATGAAGCAATCCCTTGCCTTCAAGGGCATTATATCAGGGCAGGGGGAGGTGAAACAACATGTATCAGAAAATTTAATGCAAAACATTTGCAAAGAAGATGGAAAATAATTTATGGAGAATGGAACAAGGATATGGGGTGGGAGGCATGATAGGCTTCTGGTATCAATGATTTGTAAAGTGCTTTGCTATTTGTAAAGTGTTTTGCAAATCTTAAGAAGCTATATAAATGCTAGCTTTGTTTTGTTTCAATTTTTTTCCCAGTAGGAGAGGTGATTGAGCTGACCTTTGAAGGAATCTCAATGTGATAATGGTGGAGGATGGAGAACCATCTAGTTTGGCTACTGCAGATTCTTAGTTTTTGAAATATCTCCTCCACTTAAATAATCAGAGAATTATTCACCCTCTGAGCTGATGGCTCCTTTCATTGGGTCAATTGAACCCTCAGTTATAGTAGTCAAGATGTTCAAATGTGGAATGAACTTTCCAGTAATTGATCTCTGAGTTCTGGCAATGCCGAGGGCCCTGGATGCTGTGTTAGAGCTGGTGGGGTCTTCCCAGTCCCAGCTGCTTTCATTATCAGCTATTTGGAAGTTGGGGCAGCATATTAGATTGGGTTGCAGAAGGACTTTGCCAGTATGGGGTAAGGATGAGCTGAATTTAGGATCGTTTTGCCAGAGGCCTTTTGCCAGATATTTTTGTCTGATATGAGCATCTGACCAAAGGTGCCAAGGCTTTGATGGGCATCCTTGTTGGTGCCAGCAGAGCCTGTGTTTGAGCTGGCATCCCCCATTCTGCCTGGAGCTTTATTAATTCAAAAGCTCTGGGAGCTTTTATTGCCCCTGCCCACTGTGGCCCCAGCAATTTAATCAGCCCCTAGAACTTGTCACCCATCTCTGTCTCCCTCCCTACCTGGTGTCCCTGTGTCTTGGCCCCTAGTCTCCAGTGAGAAGCCTGAACTCAGATTTTTACCTTTGAGAAGCTGAGAGAAAACCCACTTGTCCACCATTCATTTTTTTCTTCTGACGGCCAGCAAAGAGAGAAGGATTTTTGCCAGCTTGGGTACCATCTCAACATCTTGAACAGCAGCTCTGAATGGTTAGGGGACATATCCAAGTATACCCAGGGCATTGGAAATCCTGGTTACTGCCCTCAGGGGCTAACTTTCCAAGGAAGCTAGAAGACTATGAAGTATAAATCATTTTTTTCTATGATACTCTCCCTTTCCTTTCTCCTCAAATCACATAAAAATATAAAACGATTCATTAACAATTAATTAGGCTACCCTACTTGCCACCGTAATGGTATCATGGCATCTAAGTCCTTACTCCTAAGAGAAGCCTGGTGGTTAGAACCAGAGCAGTTAAAAAAAATACTGCTGTCCCCTGCCCTGCTCAGAACATGTCTGGAGTGCTGTGTCTAGTCCATAAGTTGGTAAGAGGGAGGGCATTCAGAACAGATGGCAAAAAAGGTGATGAAGGGCCTTCCTGATTATTCTGTAGGAGGTTTACTGTTCTATTTGAAGAAAGAGCTGGATGTTTTTAACTTGGAAAGAGAAGATTTAGGGGAACACCGTAGCTGTCTTCAGCTATTTTGAAAGATTTTCTGCTAGGAAGAAGGCTTTGACTCATTTGGTTTAATAGAAGAGAACAGAACTAGAAGAAATGAATAGAAATTGCGTAGAGGCATATTTTGACTCCACAGAAGAAAAAAATTTCTTAACAACAGGTACAGTGGAAAGAGCCACTGCAGTCAGAGGAACTGGGTTCCAATCCTACTGATGCTATCTCCCTAGACAAATCATTTAAACTCCTTGGGCCTCAGTTTCCTCATCTGTAGAATGAGAGTTGGACTCTGTGAATTCTAAGCCTCTTCCAAGTCTAGATCCATAATCTGTTAATTAGAGCTGTCCAGAAGTGGAGCGGGCAGCCGTAGAATGTAGTGGAGGTCTTCAGGCAGAGATGGGGTATCTTGTCTAGAGGATTCTCCTTCAGACAGAGCTTGAATGGATGGCCTACAGGAGAATTAAGCTCCCTGAGACCATGGACAGTTCTACTTTTCTAATTTGTAATCCCAGCATGGCATAGTGGTTAGAGTTGGCCCCAGTGCCAGGAAAACCTGGGTTCAATGTCCATGTCTGATGAATACTGATTTTGTTCCCCTAGGTGCATCTCTTAGCTTCTCAATGCTCTAGGAAATTCTCTAAGACTACAGGTTGCATAAAAGATGCCAATTTTCATTGATAGAGGGAATTTCTTCACCTGGGAGTCCTATATATTAGTCCTATCCCTAGCCTCTATCCTCAGCCTCTATCCCCTGTACCTACCTCCTCCCTGACCTAACCTGGTATTTCAGTGATACCTTACATTGTGAGCTCCTCTAGGGAAGGGACTGGCACATAGTCAGCACTTAATAAATGTTTATTCAATGACTAACTAGAGGAAGGAACTTCAGATAAGAGAATTCCCTCTCCCAATGCAAGTGGTACAGTACAGTCTTAGAGGGCTACTTAGGGAGGATGGTCAGGCAATGGAAGGCAGTGAGCATTTAAGTGACTTTGCCAGGATCATACAGTTTCTGTCAGAGACATATGACATACAGAAGGTGCCTAATCACTGTTTATTGAACTGATTTGAGTTGAATGACCTCTGAAGTTAGTGGCATTTATTAAACACCTATTATGTGCCAGGCTACATTGAAAGGCAAAAGTAGTCTCCGCTCTCAGGGAGCACCCAGTTTCATCCAGACTTTGTCAGGATCACAGTTTCTGTCAGAGGCACATGACATACAGAAGGTGCTTAATCACTGCTTATTGAACTGATTTGAGTTGAATGGCTTCTGAAGTCAGTGGCATTTATTAAACATCTACTATGTGCCAGGCTACATAGAAAGGCAAAAGTAGTTCCTGTTCTCAAGGAGCCCCCTTTCTTATGGGGGGAGTCAGCATGAAATTCTGCAAAGTGGATGGAAGGAGCAAACTCTCTCTTTGATAAGATGAGAGACATACAGTATTTGCCCTTTTGTTAGAAGGGCAAACTCAGGAAGACTCAGCTTTTCTGGGTAGCAGCAGACTGTCTTTTGTTAAAAGAGTAAACTGAGGAAGACTCAGTTTATCTGGGTGAGAGAGTGGACTGCCTTACTCACCTTTAGATGACTTTCTGGGGTCATCCCAGTGTCTCCCCAGAAGCCTCCTCTCACCCCCAGTCCCAGGGGCTTATTATGCTCTGGCCTCCCACTGGAGATGACAGCCGGCTTGTGTTCTGCCAGTAGAGTAGCTAGTTCTAGCCCAGGACAGTGGGGAATGTCCTGGAGCCCCCAAGGGGAGGCAGCATCAGAGCTGGTTTCTCCAAAATCGCCCACCTCTCATAGGTTCTCCCTTCTGTGATTCCCTCTGGTCCCAGAACCGCCAAGTGTTTAATGATCTCCTTCCGCACCAGCAGTTTTAGGTCCTGGGAGCTAAAATTAGCTTTCCTTCCCCAGCCAGGGGAGAGGATGGGGACAGCCCTGATCATCCGTCACCAGGGCACTTCTGGTGGCACCCCAATCATGGATGCAACTGCAGAGCTGTCTTGCCGAGCCTCAGGGGACATGGCTTTCCGGGTGCGTGCTTCTGAATTGTTAGTAGACAATGATGGTGCTAGGAGTAACCTTAGTCCTTCTGTTATAAACTGGTGTGATCTTTGTCTGGACTGAGAAGAGGCAGAGAGGCGTGTTGTGCAATGGACGATGCAGGAGGCAGGAGAGATCTGAATTCGAGTCTCAGTTCTAATGCTGGTGGTCTGACCCTAGTCAATCACGAACAAGAGTTTAGTTTGAGTATTGCATGAAATAAGGTATTATTAAAGTTGCTTTCAAGCCTACTTTAACTTAACAAGTAGATTTTAGGGAGCTGTCTGAAGTTTAAAGAGATTCATTGAGTTCCCTGATAGAAATCCCAGGCAGGATTTGAACCTAAGGCTTCCTAATTTCAGGACTGTTTCTCTATCTCCCTATGCCAGGACTGTATAATTGGGCATTATTATGAACAGCTAGTTACCCTGCTTGGTTCAAGAAAGTTTATCCATTCAATTCAACAAACATTTATTAAATGTAAAGGATTACAGTCTTAATTATCCATTATATTTTGTGCTTGGAATCAATAAGTATTTATTAAGCATGATGGAAAGAATGATGAGTTTGGAATGAAAGGATTTCATTTTAAATCCCATCTCTGTTGTGTCATTCCTGTCTGATCTTGGACAAGTCTCTCAATCCTTCTGGGACTCAGTTTCCTTATCTGTAAAATAAAAGGGGATGGATTAATGTCTCTAATCAACTGTAAATCTATGACAAGATACCCAAAGATAAAGAATCTTTCCTGGGAGGATATTTGGCTTGTCAATGATGTAAAGATCATTAGAATGAGAGAAAGAACTATGTTTCTTTTTGTCATAACTATAATGCCATACATAGTAGTTAATGGTTTCTATTTGTTTTGGCTTTACCTATGATTTCCAGTGTTGGGAGACCTCTGGTGTAGAAACTTCTATCAGTGCAGATCAGTAGCTTCTATTATAACTTATTTAGGGCAGTGAGAGAATAAGCCACTTAACCATGTCATGTAGCTAGCAGAGAAAATGTGGAGTAGTGGCTAGAGTCTGGGACTTGGAACTAGAAAGCCCTGGGTTTGAATCCTACTGTAAGTAAGTCACATAACCTCTCTGGTCCTCAATCTCCTCATCTGACAAAATGAGAGGGTACCCTCTGGCTCCAACTCTGTCTTCCTGTCAGAGGCAGACTTTTGTCAGAGGCAAGACTCCAATCCAAGTCTCTCCACTTCCAAGGTCAGTCCTCTAGCCATTTTGCCAGGTACATAGTAGGTGCTTAATTAAAATCTATTGAATTGGTTTGGATGCCTTCCAACCCTTTGCAGAACAGCTCTTTGGTGCTGGGAAACCACCCATATTTTTCTTCTGCAGGAATTATTAGATTTGAAACCTCACAAAAACAGCCACTGCTGCACTAGCTTGCTATACATAGTTCCCCATCAACAAGGAAAATTTATGCCTTTAAAATAAAAAGAAACTCGATGTGAGTTTAGTCAGTGTGAGGAAGTGCTCACGAGAAAGGTTTGTTCTCCAAGTAAACAGCCACAATGGAATTGTAATCAAATTTCTTAATTATTTCCATAAATCTCTGCTACATAAAAATACACCAGGCCCTTTTTCAAACAGTCACTGTTTACAAGTGCCTTGTGTGGGGGAAGAGAAAACAGAGAAAGCCCTGGAATGACTGGGAGCTTCCGAAAAAGGAAGCACAGAAAGACAGGGTGGAGAGCAGCTTCCCTTTGCCAGATTGGAAGGCATCAAGAACCTGGGCTGCTCATGGGCCTTCCTGGCAGATAATAACCAGGCCCAGGGAGCTCTCATTTCCAGCCAAATGGCACCGGCAGCCTTGATTTTGGGGGAAAACCAAGCTATTCTCCCCTCGAGGGGCACTGAGAAAGGGTTCTCTAATCTCCATGTCTAAGGCTTCCAACTTCTGAAAAGGAAAGAAGAAAAAATTACCACTTTACCCTCAGCTTCTTTTGAGGGACAGTGGCAGACTAGAATGGACTGTCTGGAGGCTGGGAGACTGGAGCCTGGAGGTTCAACTCAAGTCTCACCTTTACAGATTTCCTCAGCCCCCACTGCTTTGTCCCCAAACTACTTGTCTTTCAATTTGTATATATTTATTTGGTATAAATTTATGGATATATATGCTATTTCTGCTCCTTGGGATGTATGCTCCTTGAAGGCTGGAACTGGTTTTTTTTGTTTTGTTTTGCTAGGGCACAGTGCCTGACACTTAGTAGGTGCTTAATAAATGTTGATTGATTGATTATTTTGTGTCTCTGTGGATGGTAGAGTTGGCTAGGGACCTTCTTTTCTTCCCTTCTCCCTTCTAGAAAGGGGTGCAGCTGAATTCTTCCAATGCCTTGCCTATGTCCTCCCTGAGGAGACAGTTTAGAGTGTGATCTTTTCTTTGGTCAACTGCCCTCTCATTTCTGGAGATTTAATTAGCCATACCTTGTTACAACAATTAGTTGGGTTTTAGCTAAGAGGCAACTTAATGGCCTTCTGGTCCACTGGAAACTTCAAGTGGAGTTTCCATCAGATGAAAAGATGTTAGTATAGTCAAAAGATCTCAGAGTCCCTATTTAGGAAACTCTTAACATCCAGACAGAGGTTTGACTCTCTGTTCTAATTTAAATTTTGTATATTTCCAGTTAATTACTAGCTTCATTATATTTGAGGCAAAAATCAGTATATAGGTAATGTTAAGGTAAAATAAATAAATGAGCAGAGCATATTAAAATGCCTGTAACTGGACAGGTATGAGGAGAGAAAGTTGGAGCAGAAGTGGACCCTTTGGGACTTCTCAGTCTTTGAAGAGGTAAAAAACAAAACAAAACAAAACGAGCCTGAATCCTGTTTGGAGAAGCTCACCCTGATCTCTCCCTTCTTCCTATCTCTTCTTCTTTCTTCTTTTGCCTATTGCCATTATACTGACAATTTTTTCCAGTTTGGCTAATTAAATCCCTGGTAGGGCTTGGGATGTTGTCCTTTCCACTGTTGCTACTGCTCAGCTCATGCAGTCCTTATTTCTTCCCATATTCTCCCAGACTGTGTGGATGACTTTTAAAGCTCCTGGGTTTAAATCGTCTGGTTTCCAGCTCAGAGATCATGATAGTCTAAATCACTCTAGGGTCTGATTGGGATCACTTTTTCCTCTGAACTGCAACTACTAGGATGTCAAACCCTGTTACATTCTTCCCCAGTGTATGAGATTTTGCAGTTCCTTGCAAAATCACCTGTGGCACACTTGATGCCCAGGCATTCTATCCATTTTACCACCTAGCTCACTGTTAATGAGATTAGACCCCAATTCTCAACTGACTCACAGTTATCACTGGAACTCACAGTACCAAGGAGTAAATGGTGATAGGCAAGGGGATAGATGTAGAGGATAGTGTGGAATTTAACTGGTTTACCAGGAGACAGAGATAGAAAAGGGAGGAAAGTATAGCTAATGTATAGGTAATAGCTTGAGAAAGGACCAAGAGATGGAGGATTTGAAAGTCATGGTAAGGATATGTATATATATGTTGCACATGCATACATACATATTACACACACATACACACACACAGAACATGTAATTTGTTGTTTCCAGGCCCTCCTCCTCCATTCTATCTGAGCTGTATACAGAGAGGGTCAAACCTGTGGTGCTGCCATCACCTGCAAGTGTTCCACTTCCATGTTTGAGATCCCCAAATTCCTTTATCTGATCATAGCCTTTTATCATTCTTTCTTTCTTTCTTACTGCCTTGTATCCCCCTAAGTCTTAGATAGAACGGAGGAGGATGCATATAGAATTTACAGTTTGTCAGCACTTCATTTACCTTACCTTATTTAATGAATGGATAGATCTAGAGATTCCAGGGACCTCTGAAATGATCTAGTCCAACTGCCTTATTTTATAGATGAGAAAAAAGAAGGCTCAGAGGTTGAATGACTTGTTCAATGTAACACAGACAGACACAACAAGGTGATGTAGATAGGATTCAAACTCAGATCCTCTGACTCTAAGTTAAACGTTCTTTACACTTTACCATTCCACACTTCAGAACAATGATTTAGATGCTATTAGGTGCTTTCCTAGAGCATCCAGGTGGCACAGTAGATAGAGAACCAGGTCTGGAGTCAGAAACACCTGAGTTCAAATTTGGCTTTAGACGTTTGCTAGTTATGTGATCCTGGGAAAGTTACTTAACTCTATTGGCCTCAGTTTCCTTATCTACAAAATGAGCTGGAGAAAGCAATGGCAGACAATTCCAATATCTTTGCCAAGAAAACCCCAAATGGGTCAGCAAGAGTCAGACACAGATGAACAAGGTACTCTCACTCTTTACTCCAAACTTACCCTCTAGTCCCTCTACTACCACATTGACTGCCCCACCCTCCCCATGAGGGATTGTATTCCTCTCTTCCACTGCTTTCACACTGTCCTTCAGGCTTTATGTTTTACTTTTATTTTTATATTATAAGCCCCTCAAGGGTAGAGACTGTCTTATTTTCTTGCTTTTGTAGTCTCAATCATTTAGTAGAGGGTCTACCACAGAGTAACTACTTCATAAATGCACTCTCTCTTTATCTACCTATCTATCATACCCATTTTTGCAGTAGAGGAAACTAAGACTGAGAGGTTAATCTTTCTTAGAGACAAATGAAATTGCCCAGGATAACAAAGATAGTAAGGTAGTAAGTGGGAGTAAGAAATTTGAACCCAGGGTTTCTAAATCCAAATCTAGCATTCTTTCCCCAAAGGACTTCTTGTCCAACCATATACTGTTATTTGAGCAATATGCATTCTTCATCCACTTTGTTTTTCTTGCATATATGGCTAGGTTGATTCCTTCTGAGTGATCATGGAGCTCATTACAACATATTGGTTTCAGTCACCCATGAATCAGCTACATATCAATAAATGGTTGAGAAATATTAATTTTTTCAAATGCCTCATAAAAAGCTCAGTGTTGAAATTTCTGTTCTAGCATTTCCTGTGCTGCTGCAATTTGCTCAGCTCTTTGAGAAGGCTCTGATAGAGTATCTTGTTTGAACAGTTGCTCACACATTCACATGATAACACGATTCCATTAAGATGTTCCTACATTCAGCAGAAAGGCACCCCGCCAAATGGGATATGTATTGTATTAAGCTATAATCAGAATTAAAATGTGGAATCCCAAGCCTTTTGAAATGTGGTTTCCTCTGCAGCAGCCCAGTGAATGAGGTTGCACATGGGGCAGCAGCCTGTGGGAGGCTGTAATGGGGAGGCTGAGGAAGTTTCCAAATGTGTCTATTTCGACTGTGCATGGAGGCCATTCCTGTTAATCATGCTTGGTGTTAGCGGAGGTGGGGATGCTGAACACAGATAGACTGGGACCATCATATTCAGTGTTCCCTGGCTGAAGTGGGATGGGAGAGATTCTCCTTTGGAATGGGGCTGCTCAGGACTTTTAAAAATGGGTAATATTCCAGGTCCCACAGCATATCCTACAATACCTGAAGGAGTATTTCATCTGGGCATGCAAACCATCAGCCTGCTTGGAGAGCCCTCAGTGCTACTAGGGATCACCCCCTTACTTCTAGACTTAGTCAGATGGCCCTATCAGTGACCTGTGACTTACTCCCATTCTAAGAAGAGTTTCTACTCCTGTTCATAAGATCAGAGTGGCCTTAGTGACTATCTAGTCCAGTCTTCTCATTTTATTCATTTTGAAATAAAAATTTTATTTACAAATAATAATTTATTTATATTTTAAAATAATAATTTATATAGAGTATCATGTATAATCTCAGTGCCATTTTAAGCTATTTAAGGTTTGTGTTCAGTCATTTTAGTTATGTCCTACTCTTCATGAGTCTATTTGGAGTTTTCTTGGCAAAGATACTGCAGTGATTTGCCATTTCCTTCTCCAGTTCATTTTACAGATGAGGAAATAGAGGCAAATAGAAAGTGATTTGCCCAAGGTCACACAGCTAGTAAGTGTCTGAGGCTAGATTTGAACTCAGAAGATGAGCCTTCCTAACTCCAAGCCAGGCATTCTATCCATTGTACCATCTAGCTCACTATTAAAGAGATTAGAACCCAATTCTCAACTGACTCACAGTTCTCACTGGAACTTATAGTTCCAGTACTAGGTTCAAAGCCAAATTCAATGGTTTTACAACTTCCGTAACTGGCTTTGTATGTATTTATTTACATGTTGCCTCCCCCATTAGACTGTTATCTCCTTGAGAGCAGGGACTGTCTTTTGCTTCTTTTTGTATCCCTGGTGGCACAGTGCCTGGCACACAGTAGGCACTTAATTAGTATTTGCTGATTGCCATTGGGCAACTCACCTCAGTTTCTACATTTCAAGTCCCTCATTTTACAGATGAGGAAACACAAAGCCCATGTGTGGTAGAGCAGATAGAATACTAGACTTGGAGTCATAAAATTGAGTTCAAGTGCTGATTTCAACACCTAATAGCTACGTGACCCTGGTCATGTCACTTAACCTCTGTTTGCCTCAGGTGACACATTTAAAAAGTAATCGGCAGTGCTAGGATTCAGCGCCTTTAACTTCATTTACATCATTACTTTTCCCACTGAACAGAGGTTGGAGCCAGGTTGATCCCGGATTTCAGTGCCAAACCAATGGTTTGCATTTTATTTATTCTAGAGGAAGTAGAGAGGTGTTCTCCTTCTCCCAGCCCTGAGTGGTATACAAAAGAAAAACCATTACCCCATTTTAGAGAGTAGGAAACTGAGGTTCATACAGGTAAATGGGGCTTGCTCAAGATCACATGACTAGTAAGTGGTAGTGTTGGAACATCTTTTGAGACGAGTTTGGTGCTCTTTCTTTTATAGCACACAACTTCCTTAAAGAATCTATCCTTAGATATTGGAAGAGAAATTACTCAGAGGGAAAACAAGAACTACTGTGTCCATTAGACTAGCTATGATGATATCTGGAGGCAATTTTATAAAGTTATTGAGGTTAACCTCCTTGCTTTTATGAATGAGGAAACTGAGATACTGAGAAGTTAAGTGACTTATCTGAAGAAAGATTTGAACATAGGTCTTCCTGATTTCAATGAATGGAAAAGCATTTTTCAAGCATTTACTATGTGCCAGGGGCCAAGACAATGGAAAATTGAGACAGTCCTTGACCTCAAGGAGCTTATATATTGCTTGGGAAAGGCAATTCATAAAAGAAAGTTCAGGTTTGGGGAAGATGAAAGGGATCAGGAGTTATGAGGGTGAAACAGTGGGGAGGTCAGCAAGGCTCAGGGGTTCTTAGGATTTTACATTTCTGCATTTACATTTTACATTCTGCTGGGGAGGAGGGGGAAGTTTACAAGGCATAGAGGCAAGGCATTTACTAAGGGCTGCTGACCCTCCATCTTATCAGAAAGAATGTAGTTGTTAACTCCCATCTCTCATCTTAAGCCATCTAAGTAGTTAAGCAGCCTGGGCTAAGATGGAAGGAAAAGGGAAGATGCTGTCCCTGGTGCTGGTGAGCTTTTCTGCCCCATGGAATCTCAGATACGTTCTGGGATGATTTGGCATTGGGAAAAGGGATAATGGCAGAGAGAAAAGAGAGAGGAAGGCCACCTCTCTCCACCATCTTTAAGATTTGCTGCAGTTATGCGGGATGTTTCTCAGCCAACTTCATGTCCCTTTGGTAACTGACCATCTGCTTGGATTTCTGAGCCATCCTTTTGCCTTGCCTTTAGGCTTTCATGCCCCATTTCTGTTTTATGTATCTCCCTGCTTCTGGATCTATGCTTCCTCCTGGTCACTAATGCTCTGGATCCCACCAGGATCTGCATATGGAGGGGGGTGAGTGGGCACAGTCTTGATTGAACCCAGCATTATCCTGAGCTAGGTTGGTCTGGTCTGGTCTGGCCGGGCAAGAGTGATGCCTCCCTCACTTAGGACTCATTTGTATGGTGTGCCAAACCCCTTCTGAGCTCAGATCGGTCTGGATTTATGTTTACGGTGACGATTAATCAGCAATCAAACGTGGGCTCAATGGTAAATCAGCATTTTTAATTAGGTTGATAGATCCTGTAAAATATTTTTGACTGTGTGTTGGGCCGGGGAAGGGAGGAAGTGAATTTTAATGATGTCTAACTTGATCCTTTTCCTCCCCCAGTCGGCTGATTAACACCAGTCTCATTTTCGGCAGCTTTTTGCTTTGCTAATCAGGATAGTCCGACTGGAGCGCTTTCCATTTGCATCCCTACACGACGCCGGCCCAGCCTGAAGCTGGGAGTGCTTTATTATGAGACACTTTGGCTTTGGGGCTTTGTTGCTAGAGGAGAAGAGCTTCTGCTGTGACCTACTAGGGATCAGGAGGAATTGGGGGTGAACCTGGGCATTCAGGGAAGCTTTCAGTCAAGCAGTGACCACTGCCAGGACCTCCTCCTCCACCCCCCCAACCCCAATGTGCCCAGAATGATCACAGGATCAAAGGATTAGGAGAAAATGGCACATGACCTCGATGTATTTGATATCGGTGGACCTAGGGTCATATCCTAAATGGGCCACTTGCTATCTGTGAGACCTAGGGCAAGTTACTTCATCTCTATCTCAGTTTCCTAATCTGTAAAATGGTTTGGGAGGGGCATGGGGAGAGAGTTGGAATTGCTGTGATTCCTCATTTGCTCCATCTCACTTCAATTCCAAGTCTAGATCAATGACCCTACTACTGTGAATGGGACAGATTGTCCGCAAGAAAACTTAACAACATTCAATATCATTTTTATTTTAGTCTCTTGTTTTCTGTTCTCTCTAGAACTCGGGTTGGATTAAATGTCTCCCTCCCTTTCCTGACAGCTGCTGCTTTGCAGGGGCTGCTGGGGTGGTGCACGGAACAGGGAGCTCCTTGGGGGTACTGGTTGGGAGTTGGATAGTGGCACCCCAGCAGGCTCCGATTTCCCCTCTCTCCAGCAGCCTGGCAGCAGGTGTCCTCATTCACAGGAAGAAAAACAAAACAAACCATTTCCAAGGAGTTAGAATTTGCTTGAGGGAACGTGTTTTCTGGATGTTGAAGTTGATAGGACAAGGAGGATTCCAATGACTTTTCAGAAATTACTGTTGCCCATTGCATGGATATTCTATCCTGGAAGCTATACCCCATATTAGGCATGGAGAGTAAATATGAAAGTAAGTAATAGAGAATATTCATCTTCAAGGAGCCTTCAATCAAGAAAGGGAGTGAAAGTGTATGAAGTTCCAGGTAGTATACAATCACTATGCTTGAAAAGATTCCAACAAAGAGTTTTAACTGGTCAGAGGAGGGAGGGCTTTTGGAGGATGTGGCATTTGAGCTGATTCTGGAAAGGTGACATTCAATCTCAGGAGGACAAGATGGAATGGGGAAAGTTATTTCAGAAAGAGGGACTGGCATATGCAAAAGGTGGGAGTTGAAAAGGACAAGGTGTGCTGGGGTTGCTTTTTTGTAGTTGTTGTTCACGGGTGTGTACAGTGTCTATGTGCATGTATCCTCGGGCATCATGGGATATAGTAACTTCCTTTCACCATCTGTCCTTTTCCGAACCAGCCATGTCTTCTAGACTGGTTCTCATGGGCCGTGTTTTGGGGAAAGATAAATGATAGGGAAATGAAGAGAAGTCCAGGGGAGTGTTAATGATCTGATCAGAATCCACACACTCAGTGCTAGTATCCCTTTGGTCCTTTTGGAATATACCTTCATTCTTCCAGGGGGAGTGGGGCTGGCTGACTCATTGCTTGGATGGCAACTGGAAATCTCTGGCTGAATGATGATGTAAACTCTCAAGCCATCACCTCAACAAACATTTATTACATACCTACTATGTGCTCTCTCTATTCACATTGGTTCTTAGTGCCACTTTCCACATGAAACTTTTCCTGATTTCTGCCCCCTCCCACTGAAAACTATTGTAGTACTACTGTATTATTTTTGTATTACTATGAATATTTTTGTATTTACCTATTTATCTACATATTGCATTCTCCTAGTAGAATGTAAGCTGCCTCAAGGCAAGAACTGTTTTGCTTTTGTCTTTGTATATAGAACTTAAGCAAGGATTTAATATATCTTTACTGAATTTATTAGAATGGGCCAAACTTTGCTTTCACATTAGTTCAATGTTTTGTGTGTTCCTTGTTCTTGCCAATGGGTTTCCTTGGTAGTTGTTATAACACATAATGAATCAAGAAGCCTCTAGTAAATCCCCATTATTTGCCAGGCACTGGAGATACAAATGTGAGATTTTTCCTTTCCTCCAGAATCTTTTCTACATTCATACTTCAATTGGATACAATAAAAGTTTTTTTTTTAAATGTCAGAACTCAGTAGTTCAATCCAATACAAAAATTTAAGTATCTCCTTAACTTTGACTGACCATCTTTTGGAATCAGAAATGAAGATAACCTTGCAAATAAGCATCAAATTTACCAGCCCATATAATTTATGGTTTTAATTTTACTTGCCTGCATTATTTTTGTTAGATACAAAAATAGTGATATAAAAGAAATATAATCTTCATTTTAAACTACTGATGTCTCATTTCAAAATCAATGTGGGTAAAGAGCTATTTATAAGATTATGCTTTATAGATTATTTTCATGTAAACATTATTGTGTAGCTAACTTTTACTTTTCACTTGTCTTACATTAAACAGATTGATATGATTTTTATGACATCATTTTCTTGTTCATTTCTTCTTCCCAACTCCTTTCCTTTGCCTTCATCATAGTTTTCTTTTTTCCTGTCCACTCCCTCATGCTTCCTTTCCTCCATTCTTATTCTTTTCTCTTCTCTCCTCTATTTCCTATCTCCTCTCTCTTCCATCTTCCCTCCTCTCCTCTTCTTTTTTCCTCTTTTCTACTTTCCTCTTCTTTTCTCTCCCCTCTTCTCCCTCTCCTGCTCCTCTCTTGCCTTTTTTCTTTCCTTTTCCTCTCCTCTTTATTCCATCATCGGAAATATTCCAGCAATGAATGAAGAGGGTCCCCAAATCTTTAACAAGAGGATAGTATTTCTTCTTGTTTTGAATGACACCTAGCAGCATTGTTTACCATCCTAGATGCAAAAGAATCTTTGACAGATGATGGGGGTGGCTCCAAAGTCACCACTGAATTCTCTAATACTGGAGATGGAAGCTTATTATTATTTTATCTTCTGCACAAAGACGCCATCCAAATTGTTCCTAATTTGCTAAGTGGTGGGTATGGGGATCCTGCCACAGTATTATCAATAATTGTGTGTCTACAAGAACCATTATTTAGTTACTTTACAATCATCCTTTTCTTTGGCAGAGACTCCCAGGGTGGTACCATTGCCCTTAGCAGCCCCCAACAAGCAGCCTCAACAACAAAGATTTCCAAGTGCATCATTTAGTTAAACTCTTAAAACTGTTAAATTAATAAAATCAGCTGAACAGAGCCCTGATTAGTTCAAAATTGCTTTAAATTTGGTCATTAAGTTTCAGGGAACATGTAATTTTCTCCACATCTGCTACAGCTGCAAGGCATGAGCGATGAGGACAGAAGTGGCGATAACAAATACGGATGCTGGGGAGGAGACGCTCTGTCATTGACGATTTCCGCATCACTAGTTTACAATCCCTTGGAATGATCTGCCTGGCAAAGTGTCAGGTTTCACAGGGCTTCACCAGTAATATTCCCTTCCGACAGAGAAAGAGAGAGAGAGAGAGAGAGAGAGAGAGAGAGAGAGAGAGAGAGAGAGAGAGAGAGAGAGGAGAGAGAGAGAGAGAGACAGAGAGAGAGAGAGAGAGAGAGAGAGAGAGAGAGGAGAGAGAGAGAGAGAGAGAGAGAGAGAGAGAGAGAGAGAGAGAGAGAGAGGGAGGGAGGGAGGGAGAGGGAGAGGTGCAGGGCATTAGCATCCTTGCGAGAGGAGAGAGAGCCTGCTGGGAGTCAGGACACCTGTCTTCACTCGCTGACTCATAGGATCATAGCTTTTGAGATGGCAGGTTCCTCAGTACTTATATAATCCAAAGCACCTCTTTTTACAGAAGAGGTAACTGAGGATCAGAGAGGCAGAGAGGCAAAATTATATGCCCAAGGCCATATGGATAGGAAGTGAGAATCAGTATTTGAACCCTATTCCTATGACTCCAAATCTAGTCATTTTTCTATTGTTACCATGATGTGGTAGCTGTTATAGACTTGTCATATCACCTTGAGCCGGTCTCCTTACCTCTCTGCCTCTGTTCTGATAGGAGGTAGATTGGGAAGGACCCTCTACTCAAATGTTTCCATAAATCTGTGATCTCATCATTTTCAATAAAGATCCCAACCCATTCATGTCCACCTAATCTATGTAACTCCTGTCCTAAAGGTTTGTCTCAGGGAATGGGGGATTCATTTAATTAATAATAGCATCATAGCATCATGAATTTAGAGACAGAAGGGAACTCATGGGTCACCTAGTCCAACTGTTGATATTTTACAGATAAGGAAACTGAGACCTAGATAAAGTGACTTGTTTAAGGTCACAAAGATGGTAAGTAGCAGGGTTAAGATTTGAACTCAGGTCCTCTGGATCCATACTTTCCACTGCACTACATTCTCATTTTATAGATAATGAAAATGAAGCTCAGATAGGGGAATTGCCTTGCCCTAAGACAAATGGTAATCAAGAACCAGTTGGTCAATAAACATTTATTAAGCATCTACTATGTCCCAGCGCTGTGCTAAGTGCTGGGGATACAAAGTGGTGCAGTGGATAGAGCACCAGTGCAGAGTTAGGAGGACCTGAGTTCAAATCTCATCTCAGACATTTGACATGCACTAGCTGTGTGACCTTGGGCAAGTCACTTAACCCCAATTACCTCATCCTGGGCCATCTCCAGTCATCCTGATGAATATCTGGTCACTGGATTCAGATGGCTCTGGAGGAGAATGAGGCTGGTGACCTGCACAGCCCTCCCTCACTCAGAACAAAGTCAAGTGCAAGTCATGTCATTATTTCTCTGATGGCATGGTCTTCTTCAGCAAGGAAGGATGAACACACACACACACACACACACACACACACACACACACACAAAAGACAGTCTTTATCCTCAAGGAGCTCACAATCCAATGAATCAAACATTTGTGGCATCTCCTATATGCCAGGCACCATGCTAGATACAGAGACAAAAATGCAACAGCTCCTCCCCTCAAGAAGCTTATGTTCTTTTGGGAGAAGACTGGACAGAGGAGGCAGTGTCCTTGTAGGCACATGTCCCCTTCTGCTGGGGTTTAAGGAGGGGCTGCAGAAACTTCCTTTACTCTCAGACAAGTCATTTTCCCTCCCCACCTCCTCCCAGCATACATAAGACATCTAGGCAGACTGATGTGGAAGAGAACATATAAACAACTTGGTTTAAACAAGATATTTCTAGGATAAACTGGGGATGACAAACAAATGGAAGACATTACAATTAAGAGGGGTTAGAGGGACAACTAGATGGTGCAGTGGGTAGAGCACTGGACCTGGAGTCAAGAGGACCTGAGTTCAAATCCAGCCTCAGACACTTGACACTTACTAGCTGTATGACCCTGGGCAATAGATCTGAATAAATTCCTCCCTTTCCCTTATGAAGTGTCTCTTATAACAAAGAATATAAACTAAAGAAGGGGAAAAAGCAGCTCAGCAGGAGTAATTGACATAGCAACTAATTCTGACTGTGTATGCAATGTTTCATACCCACACCCCCCTCCTCTGCAAGGAAGTAAAAGAAATTGGTCATGTTATCTCCTTTAAGAAACTAGTCCCTTTACAAATAACTATGACAGCTTCATACTTGATTATCATTTTAAACCATCACTTCTGCCAGAATCTATAACCCAAGTAATTTATCAGACAGGTTAGAACTATTCCCTTTCTGAAAGTGATCCTTCATGCATTGTTTGGTGGATCATCAACAGGTGCAGATTTTCCTTTAAGTATTGACTTTGCCTTGATATCCTGGGATCTACCTATTGAAGGACTAACTAAACAGATCAGGACTATTTTATTGGAGAGGAAATTTCCCCAGAGAAGGAAAATATATTGTTCAAGGTTGCATAGCTAGTGTCAGAACTGAGCTCTTGGTCTAGGTCCTCTGACTCCAGGGCCATCATTCACTCAATGACATTACATTCCCCATTTGGGAAATGGAGCCAAACGAATATCATGCTTTCTAAAGGTAGTTGGAGAGTGACTGACAGAGTGGCCATGACATTTTGGAAATGCTTATATATACAAGATGAAATGTAGGTTACACGTGGTATTATTCTGTGGCACACACGGCTCTATTGGCCACCCAACTCACCTTTTTTCTTGGGGATACAAGATCATGTTGGTAAGCCACCAAATCTGGAGATGTTAGAGGTTTGAGGAGTAGTTTTTCCAATTTTCTTAAACTGGACTCAGTTTATTGGACATGGGGAGTGGAGTTTATAACTCTTTGCCATTTTGAATAGTGTAAACATGGATGAGGGTATAGGTGTCACATTGCATTATTCTTCACTGGCCGCTCTGAAACCACCAGCTGTTCATCTTAATGAGAAATATTAAAAAAATGTGATTGGACCAGAAAGCCAATTATTGACATGGAAAGGAGGTGAAGCAATAGTGACTCAGCAAGTCAATTTACCAGTTAGTTGTAAAGTAAGAAATAGGTTCCAGGCACTGTCCAAGGTGCTGTAGATGGAAATACAAAAATGAGACAAGTCCTGTCCTTGAAGAGCTTATTTTATACTGGATTCTCTCCAGGATTAAATGGGGAGAGAGAAGCCAGAACAATAGCTCAGAGATGAGGAAGCTCCCACACTTTCAAATCTGAGTATTTTTAAGGAATGGAGGAAGAAACAGAAGACTTGGTAAGAATTAATTTTTTTGGAGGTACTTTATCAACCATTCAGGGGAGAGGGATCAAGATGGAAGATAAAACTAGAGGTAAATATGTTTTTGCATCCCAACATATACTCACCCAAGCCCCATCCCAATCTACTCATAGTAAATTAGCCCTACTCCTCCCCAGTCACTATGCTCCTTTCCATACCTTTTATACTTTATCCTCTGCTGTTGTAGAAAGATCATTGGATCAAGAGTCAGAAAGCCTGAGTTCAAGCTCTGCCTTTGTTCCTTATAGACTGTGTGATTTTAGGTTTGTTTTTACTTCCCTGAGTTTCAGGTTCTTAATCTATAAAATGAGGAGTTAGATTGGACCATCCTTATGTTCTAAATCTGGGATCTTGTGATCTTAGATTCTCTGCTCTTTACATTCCTTCCTTCTTCTGATAGTCGTCAAAGCCCAGCCTTCTCATGTGGAGATCTGTTGGCCCCCTTTATCAGGCAGTGCTACTTCTCCCATACCCATTGACACATAGGGACCTGGAGGAAGAGGAGTTAGCATATTCTTTCCTCCCCACTTCTACTTTCATATGTCCCCTCTGCCATCAATACTTGGTATCTACCTCTCTTTCTTTAAATTTCACTCTGTCCTGTCTAGATTCTTGTAGCCATCATCTAAAAGAACATCAGAATATTTACTAATGTCCTGTTGAGTTAGTTCAGTGCCTGGCTCACAGTCTCCTTTTCTACTCTTAACCTGGCGCATAGTAGGCATTTTATAAGTGCTCATGAATGAACAGACTAAATTTATGCCAGGCACCAGGTTCCTAGTGATGGTTTTGCCCCCAAAGGATAAGAATATGCTGCAATTAGGATTTCCATTTGTTTTGAGTAACTGAATTGGGATTGTAGAAATACAATCAGTCTTTTGCATCATGCACTGCTAGCCTCTGCCCCAGCAGTCTGGAGATGGCATCCTACATAGCCACTTCCCACCAATATGGAACCAGGGGAAAAAGTCTGCTTTCTAATCATGAGGCCAGTAGCACTCACAAGTGCACCTAAGCCTCCTTGGAGTCACTCTCTTCTGTTTGGATTGGTCCTTTAAAAGTAATCATCCAGCTATGCAGAATGAGACATCAATTTTTTGGATATAGCCAGTGTGAGAGTTTGTTTGAACTGAATATGCATATTTGTTACAAAGGTTTTGTTTTCTTTTTCCTTTGGAGAGGGAGGGAGAAAAATAAATTCTTGATAACTGAAAAAAATACAGTTTAATAAAAGAATTCTATTTGTACTCCAGAGAGAGTATCATTCTTCAAATTGAATTCTCCATCTCCCATATTCATCCCACCCCCTTCTCCAGTGCCCAGTGCCTTCTGGAATTTATGACTCTTATGTAGGTTACTTCATTCTGACTGCATTTCCTTTCTTAAACGGTTGATGTTTTGATAATAGAGAATGGCTTGCTGGAGGAGGATAGTAAGGGGTGGTGGGTGGGAAATGGTGAAGATGAATTTAAAGGAAACAGAACTGATAGCGAAATTGTCTGGAATTTGGAAGCAGCAAGTTTCGCTTTCCTTGGGGAGAGAGCCTAGGTTTGGGACCTAATGCATTTAGAACCCTTTGTCCAAAGCCCTGTGGTACCTTGTCTGGATAAGGATGTCTAGTGGGATGTGGAATTTCTGCTTTTAGAATTCCCTAAAAATGAATTAGAAGGCTAAGTGGGGTTACAAAGATGAAAGGGAATAGCCCCTATCCTTAAGAATTTTATATTCTCAGGGGGGGACGTAGAAAAAGAAGTAAGATCCTTTGCCTCCTAGACATTCCATCATCCTATCCCATTTTTTCCTTTGTGTCTCCTATAATGAACATGTGAAAGGATTGAAACTATTTAGGTATTCAGTGAGGGGAGCAGGAATTATACTGGGAGGGACCACCTGGAAACTTGGAGGAATCATAGATTTAGAGCTGGGAGAGACAAGATAATAGGATCAAAGAACCTTAGAAGTCATCAAGTGTGCCCCCCATTTTCTAGGTGGAGAAGTTAGAGGTCAAGTGACTTGTCCAAGGTCACACAGGTAGTAAGTGGAAGAGGTGGGATTTAAACCCAGGTCCCTGGACCTGGATCCTATAGGATCCAATCTTTATATTGTCCCATGAGTGGTGTGTGGGAAGCAGGGGAAGATCTGTCTCTCTCTATCTCTGTCTGTCTGTCTCTGTCTCAGTCTCCCTCTCCACATATAAACATACACATGTATTCACACATATATATGTTGTAATGTATATATATATGAACATGTATGTATGTATGGAGAGAGAGAGAGAAGGAAGAGAGGGGGAGAGAGAGAAGAGAGAGAGGAGAGAAAGAGAGAGGGGAGAGAGGGACAGAAGAAAGAAGAGAGAAGAGAGAGAAGGGAGAGAGAAGAAAGAAGAGAGAGAAAATACGCATACATACATACATATATATCCTAAACTTAAAGAGTAAAATATGAAAACGTCAGATTTTCACTTGAAATTATCAAGCATCTTTATCTTATCCAATGTGGTCTTTCAAGGCAGAGGAGCTTGAAAATGACTAGTGTAAGGGAAGAGTGGACTGGATCCAGGGGAGCTGGTTTCTAATCCCTTCTCTGCCCCAGAACCAGCTGTAGAATCTTGAGCAAATGACTTCTCTTCTTTGGTCCTCAGTTTCCTCATCATCTGTAACCTGACAGCATCCCTTCAGGTGGCTTCTTAAGGTCCTTCTGGCTCTCTGTGGAGAAGTTCTCATAAGTCATGCATTGCAGGCACTCAAAAGCATTTCCCGGCTGATGGAAGATTTTCATATCTTATCTCATTAGAAGCATTTTGTGGGGAGTAGCTGGAGAACTGCCCTCAAAGTCAGGGAGATCTCTTCAAGTCCTGCCTATGATATGTACTGGCTGTGTGACCCTGGGCAAGTCCTTTAAATTCTTAACATCCAGATAACCCAGGCTGCTGGAAAGTGTGCCAGCCTGTATTAGCAAAGGGACTCTCCTCCCCCGAAGCTTCTGATACCAATGAAGTTGTAGGTTGAGTTAAAAAAGAGCACACATACTGTAAGATTATCATCAATTTATTTTTATCTGTCTTGTGGTCTGTTCCATTAGATTGTGAGCTCCTTGAGAGTAGGGGTTATTTTTTTCTCCTTTTTTTGGTTGGATTTCCAGTGCTTAGTGCAATGCCTGATACAAAGTAGGTGCTGATTTGATTGGACTTGACATACTCACACAGCAACAACAGCAATAAGTGCTCATGTGTCATGTTGATAGACCGGGTATGATGATTCCTACTTTACAGATGGGGAAACTGAGGCAGAAAGGCACAGTCAAGTGACTTGCCCAAAGGGAGCTAGCAGAGCTTGACCCAGAATCCAGGTCTTTTGACTCAGTCTGTTACTCCACTATACTGTTCCATCTCTTGAAACTTAAAGAAAAACCAACAACCAAAAAAAAGCCCCAAACCCTTTTGCTAAAGCATTCTTTCTTCACCCCACCAATCCCCAAACTATCTGCTCTGCATTAGGCTGTTTTAAAAATAGTAGCCCTGTCTTCACAAAACACATGGCAAAGTTTTCATAGTTACTGGTTCTGATACTTCCTATCTTGGCAGGCTGTCTCTGAGTGCAGTTGGAAATGATCTATACTGGGGATAAATTTGGACAGGTATTGAATATAATAAACTATATCTAAATATTTATATGTGGAATTATTTTTTACTGTGCTGTTCCTTAAATCATTGAATAATGCCCTATCATTTTTCCAAAAGATTTATGAGCAGTGCCTTTCACCCTGTATATCACTCCTGCCTTTGAAGGATATCTCAACTTAAAAATGATTTCTACATATGATCTTTTATATACATTTATTACTGTAGTGAGTATCATTTCCTGCTGTGATGCGGCAACACTTGGAGGATTTCTTCAGAAAACAGTGCTCTAAAAAGTGGGGTGGTGGAGAGGAGCTGAAAGGAGGCACGTCAGGAAGAAACATGCTGTATTTCATTTGCCCGGAGTGTATTAAAAAGAGTTAGAGATGCAGAGCAATGCAGAATTTGCCTTTCCAGATTCCAGTCGCTCATACTCAGCAGCTAGGGATTGCCAGGACTCCAGCTCTAACTGAAGGAAGACTTGGCTCTCCCCTCGTGTAGGGCATTAGAGCTCTGTGGTTTGGTTTTTTCTAATTATACCACTGAGACATTCCTTCTTCTTCTTTCCCTAAATCCTGAGGGATACTCTCTAGTCCCAGCAATTATTCCCTGGATGGCCATCTACTAAGGAGTGATTCTAAACATCATGTCTACCAAGATGGCGGCCATGAGAGAGAGTAAGGGGAACCTAATTCATCATTGTCCTTCTTCAGAGATAGAGATAGAAAAACCCTCTGCAAGGTAAAACTATCATAAATAACACAAAAAAGTTAAAAATCACTAAAGGAAACTGGTAAACCAAAGAAGAACTCTGGCACAATTTTTAAAAATGCCACTCGAGTATTATAAATTTAAAGCTACAAGGGATCTTAGAGGATATTGATTCTAATCTCTTCACTTTACAGATGAGGCGACTGAGGTACAAAGAAGTTAAGAGACTCAATCAGGTCTTTCTGGCACTAAGTCCAGTGCCTCATTTCTCATAACTTGGTGCCTCTCCCATGAAAGCCATTGGTGGCCATCATGTGGGAGACCATATTAGGTGTACTGTGGCATTTTGTAGCACTTACCAGCATGATAAGGTTGTTTTTTGTTTGTTCATTTGCTCTTTGTTTTTCCTGATTGGAGGCTTTTGTGTCTGTTTGGCAGGATCATCAAGTGCAAAGTAAAAAAGAAAAACCCAGTGAGAGCACTATATTCTACTTACCTCAAAGAATTAGCAAGACTCTTAGCACTTATCATTAGACCAATCTAAGGTGTCCTGAAATAGAGATGAATGGAATGAAGGTTCAATCTTGCTATTAAATGAAAAAGGTCTGTGGATCACTTCCTCTGCACATGTGTGCACACACTAATCCATGCACCAAAAGCGGCCTTTTTTTTTTTTTTTTAATGAGACGACTGGCTTGCCAAGAAAACCAAGCAATTATCCCTAAAATGAAAGGCCATAGTTGAATTTGAATTTGATTAAGATAAAGAGTTTTGTTGTTGTTGTGGTTGCTTTTTTGATGGGGGAAAAAAGTTCATTATAACCTTAGGTGTTAAAAATAATGACCTGTTTCTATGGAGACCTCAATCAATAAATGGCATTGCCTGTTAGCATAAAAGGTGGTCAGGCACCCTCTGGCTTTGTTGAAGCTCCAACTGGAGCCTGTCCCCGGCATACTAACAGATAGCTGAATGATTTATATGAAAACAGTTTAAAGCATTCACTAGCTGTAAGAACTAATTTTCAATAAATCAAAGCAAGGCCCCATTGGAACCAGGAATAAATGAGGGTAAAAGAAATTGCTGAACGTTGTTGAGCAATAAAGAGATGGGTTCTAGATATCTTAAAATTATTTTTAAATGGACAAAGTTGATTTAACTGTCTTTTCCTCCCATGTCTAGGACTAAGATTTAGGTCTGTGGTATGTCATTAGAGTCAGAAATTATTCTCCAGAAGACATTCAGCATTTCATGCACATTCCATTTAATGGTGATTTTAATATTCCAGCTTCAGTCTTAAGTTGTAATGAAAAAGCTTTAATTGCTTGGTTCCCTGGGAAGTGCATTAAAAAAAAGTTTCTAGAAGAATTCCAGAGCTGGCACACGGGCAGAATTTCAGGATAAACATTTTGAAGCCTTTTCTTTTTCAGATTAAAGATGATAAATGCCTATTTTCCATTATAAGATGGAACAAACATCTATTGAGCATCTGGTGTGTACAAAGTGCTAGAAAGGTACAAGGTACAGAAAATAACATAGCATTTGTATTGGTTAGTGGCACCTTAGTGTTAATCATCCAATTTGATTAAACTCAACAAGTCTTTATTATGCACCTACTATATGTAATCCCTTTGCAAGGTACAGGGGATATTGAGATAAAAAACTACATTTATAATGGTTGATGTTCTCTGGATGTTTGCCATTTAATTAGATCTAATTAAATAAGTATTAAAGGCAGTTGAATGTGTCATAGTGGATATAGGGCTGGGCTTGGAATCAGGAGAACCTGAGTTCATATCTTTCCATAGATGTGTTCTGGCTGTGTGACCCAGGTCAGGTCACTTAATTTCTCTTAGCCTCATTTCCCACATATGTTAAATGAGGATAGGAATAATGCCCACACTTCCGGGTTGTTGTGAGGATCAAATTAGATCAACATGTGCCAAAAGCTTTGCAAACCTTAAAAAGCTCCATACATAATAGCTGCTGCTACTATTCTTACTACATTTATTATTGCCACCTACTATGTACAAGGCATCATGTTAGGAAAAGACAGTCTCTGCCATCAAAGAGTTGACATTCTACCGTGGGAAAGTGATTATTTACTCAGATAAGTAAGGCAGAATATTGGCCAAGTAATCTGAAGTGATTTAAGAACAGCTAAGGAAGGAATGAAAGGGAAGGGAATAGACATTTAAATAGCCTATGTGCCATGCACTGTGCTGAGCTGTTTACAAATGTTATTTCATTTGCTCTTCATAATAACCCTGGGAAGTTGGTGTTGTTATCCCCATTTTACAACTGAGGAAATTGAGGGAACCAGAGGTAAAGTGACTTGGCCAGGCTCACACAGCAATCCAACCAGGAAGCATTTCCAGGTAGTTAAGTGGCAAAGACAAAGAGGACAGAGAGCAAGACTTTGAGTTGAGAAGACCTGAATTCAAATCCTGCCTCAAAGAACAATAGCTAACACTTGTTTAACACTTTAAAAGTATTATTTCACCTAATTCTCACAACAGCTCTGGGAGGTAGGTGCTATTATTATTTCCATTAAATATGTATTCCCCTCCCCTCTTTTCTGTTTTATAGCAGAGGAAACAGGTCAAATGACTTGCCCAGGGTCACATAGCTAATAAATGGCTAAGGCAGGATTTGTTTTCAAATCTTCCTGACTCAAGGTTTAGTGACTCAATTCACTACTGCTTTAGAGGCAGCATAGAGGGATATACTGGTAAATATTTAAATATACTGGTAAGTACTGGTTCCTTGAAAGCACAAGACACACTTTTCAGTTTGCTCTTCATTATTAATATTTCCTCTACTACTTTCTTAAGTCTAGAATTTCAACAACAACAACAAAAGAAATCAAAGCCTAACTTGTATAATTTTTTCCAATTTCCCAGTTGTAAATGGTCACATAGAAGATTTGATAATTATCTCGTCAAAGACCACCTTGACAGAGCTTTGTTCTGGGCCAGCAAAGTAGCAAAACTGTCCCTGCTTTCAGGGACCTTACATTCTACCGTTAGAATCCAACTTGCAAAGAGATAAATTGGGAGAGAGAGTATTCCAGTTTTCCCTTAACAGGCAGCCTTTCTAAGAAGTGGTTTTTGAGTTTTGAAATGAAATTAAAATGAAGACCTCTTGTGAAGAGGGACCTACTATAGCTTTTGCCAGTTCATTTCACTTTGAGACAAGTATGATTTTTAGAAATTTTAGAAAATCACCATTTTCCTTATGATATAAGATAGTCTTTGATTGGAATTGAAAGGAGATCTGAATTTAAAGTAAATAGAGACAGATTTTGTCCTTTCTCTGCAGTTTATTGGCTATGTGACCTTCAGCAAAGTGACTGCCTTTCTCTGAGCATCAGTTTCCTTGTCTGTAATACGAGGGAGGTTGGACCAAAGGATCTCGAAGTTCTCTTTAGGCTCCAACAAACATTCTTTGAGCATGTGGGACTTGAAAGATCTGAAAATGTGCAGAGGAAGGAGAAGGGACATTCCAAGCTAGACGCACCCCGTGAGGCAAGCCACAGAGACAGGAAAGAGCTTATTGGATTCACAGAGAAAAGGAGAAGTGTATCATATTGTAAAGTATGGTGGGCTATCTTTGCATTTCTAATGAGTGAGATCATTAAAGTTATCATTTCTTTTTTAAAAAAAATATTGGTATTGTCTTTAGTTCACCTTCATTTCTGAGTATATTCCTCTCCTCTCCAGGGAAACATTCATTGTAACAAAGGATATAAAAAGAAAGAGAAAATATAATTCAGTAAGATTAGCCAACACACCAATGAACTGACGATATATGTGATATTCCTTTCCCCATAGTTCCCCACCTCTGTGAAACAGAGAAGAATGTGAATTTTCTTAGTTCTTCTATAGAGTTGCATTTCTTGGTCATAATAATCACACAGCATTCAGTGTGGATTTTGCGGTTTTTTCTGCCTACGTTGTTGTAGGAAAGGGTAAGGGAGTAAGCATTTATTAAGCACCTACTGAGTGTCAGTTGCTATACTAAGCACTTTTTATCATTGTTTTCTCATTTGATCCTCACAACAATCCTTTGAGATAGGTGCTATTATTATTCCCATTTTACAGTTGAAGAAACTGAGGCAAACAAAGGTTAACCTTTTCTCAGAGTGATAGAGCAGAGAAAGTGTGTGAGGCTGGATTCGATCTTGGGGCCTTCCTGACTCCAGGTCCAGCGCTCTGTCCACTGCAGCACCAACTGCCTCATTGTGTCTATTATTTTCCTGGTTCTGATTTCCTCACTCTGCATCAGTTCATAGAGATGTTCCTATAAGTCTATGTATTCTTCATGTTTATTTTCTCCTTCAGCGCAGACCTCCTCTGAGACATTTCCAAGCCTCTTCTCAAGGTATCACCCCTTCCTCCTTTTTCTGGCCCCCTTTCATGAGCTGTCTTCCCCCACTGGAATGTAAACTCCTTGAGGGCAGGCACTGTCTTATTTGATTTGGCTTCCTAGTGTTTAGCTCCGTGCTTGGCACATAATAAACACTTAAATAAATACCCATCATCCATATGTGCATCTACCATCTTTTGTTTGGCCATCCTTTAGCTTATACTTTCTGCTTCTTGGGGTCCACTGAGGCACACTTCCTGAGAGGCAGAGGGTGTAAGCTCATCATGGCCCAACATGGAGATGAAAAAATTTCCTTAAGGAACTTAAGGACTTCAAAGGACAAGGGGAAGAGGGTCCTCCCTCTGGTAACCAAGCAGCTTCCACATGGCTCATAATGAACCACCATGAGCTCCTCATTTCTTCAGCCTCCCCCTACCCCAGCCCCAGACTCTTGGCGTGACTCAGAGCCCAAGAGATATTGAGGCGAATGGATGGCTGAATGTGGGAGTCTTCAAGGGACCATTCTAATAGGATAATGAGTGAGGTTCAGAGGGGGAAAATAGAAACAAATGGAAAATGATAGATACATTTTCCAAAACGAGGGAGCAAATGACATTCCATTTTTTCTCTTTGTTTTTTGTCACCTCTTTCAACTTGCTGTGGACCCAAATATGGAGTGAGTGTCTTCTGTATACACTCAATATATTATCTTCTGCCAAGCCTGCCAATTCAGCAAACAGGCAGGCTCCCCCAAGAAATGGGAAAGGCAGAGTTGTGCTTGGGGCTCTGAACTTCACTTATCTCAAGCACGAAAGAGGTTTGCATGTCCCAAGCCCACAGCCCCCTAGGTCATTGGTAGGAAATTGAAAGGGTCTTTTGATAGGTACTGGGATTCCTGCAGAGTGGGAAGTTGCTGGAAGGGAGCTGAAGCTTGATTGACTGGGTCGCATTGCTGATAAATGGACATTGGGGCAGTGATGTGTGCCTAGCAAGCAGAAACTGGCAAGGAGAGAGATCCTGGGCTTGCCTGTGGGCGTGTTGGTAGGAAGAGCTGCTGACTGGGAGATGATGCTTCGGGGAGGGTTGCGATTCTATGCTGAACACTGGGGATGCAAAGCAAAGGGGGAAATAGTCCCTGCTCTCAAGGACTTCACAGTCTAATGGAGAAGACAATTATATACAAACAAAATGTAGACAGGTTAAATTGGAAATAATCAACAGAGGAAAGGCAATAGAATTAAAGGAAGGGGGTGGGAAAGGTTTCTTGTAGATGATAGGATTTTCTCTGGGACTTGAAAGAAACCAGGGAAGCTAGGAAGTGAAGGGTATTCCAGGCACAGGGCACAGCCAGAGAAACTGTCCAGAGATGAGAGACACAGTATTGTCTGTGAGGAAAAGCAAGGAGATTGGTGCCACTGAATCAGAGAGTATGTGGGGAGATGTAGGGTGTCAGAAGAATGGAAAGATAGGAGGTTGTGAAAGGCTTTAAAATCCAAAGAGAGGATTTCTTATTTGATCCTGAAGGCAATAGGGAGCTGATAGCTAAATGAAGGATAGATTGGAATGGGGAGATTTCAAGTCTCTTGCAGGAGACCATTCCTCCCAATCCATAGTCACCCATTCTTTCAGTCTCAAGGTCTCTCTCAAGAACTTTGGATTTGATTGTGCAATATGGGAGACACTGGCACAAGACCACTCAGCATGGCATGCCCACATCAGAAAAGATGCTGTGCTCTGTGAGCAAAGCAGATTTGAGACAGCACAAAGTAAACATAGGATGTGCAAATTTGGAGTATCCACCCAAATATTCATATGGACTATCTGTGCCCAACCTGTGATAGAACATTCTGAGCTTGTATTAGTCTGACCAGCCACGGTCAGACACACTGAAACTTCATTTTATCATGGTGATGTCATTTTGATCCTCTTCGAAAATGAAGGATAACAACCAACCAGAGGCAGTGTGGTACAGTAGATAGATCATTCTTGGAGTCATGAAGACCTGGGTTCAAATCCTATCTCTGACACAATCAATGTCGCAGAAAACTCTCTTAATGCTGTCAGAGCTCCATCTCCCCTTGTTCAGTCTTATCCGACTCTTCATGACCGCATTTGGGGTTTTCTTGGCAGAGATACTGGAGTGGTTTGCCATTTCCTTTTCCAGCTCATCTTAAAATGAGGAAACTGAGGCAAGCAGGGTGACTTGCCCAGGGTCACATAGCTAGTCAGTGCTTAAGGTCAAATTTGAACTCAGGTCTTCCTGCCTCCAAGTCTGGCGCTCTCTCCATCGCTCCATCTAGCTGCTCATTGCTTCCATGACACCATCTCTCCTCAACCTCTGCCTATCCCTTTCTCCTTTTGCATTCAATCTTTCCTAGCATCAGGACCTTTTCCAACAAGTTAAGCATGAACATCAGTATTTGTCTTTCCAATGAATAACTTGAATAAATGAAATCAGTTTGTAAAGAAAATGAAGTCCAGCCAACCACTAGTTAAGCCTCCCTGCTGGTACTATATCCTCCTAATACATCTCTCTGCCTCTAGTCTCTGCCCTCAATGTTCCATCCTTCAGTCAGTCAATGGGCATTAGTGTTTACTATGTGCTAATCACTTGCCCAGTTAACAGTGATTTTCACCATGCATAGGTCTGATTGCCTATTTCCCTTGCTCAGAACATTTCAGTGACTCCCCATTGCTTACAAATAGAACATTTACTTCTTAAGCTGGCATTTCAGGCCCTCCTCAGTTTGGTTTCTACCTACCTTTCTGGTCTTAGTCTACATTAGTTGCATTCATGCTCAGTTCTGCTCTTTAGCTAGACCAAACACTTCACTGTTTCTCAGTCTCCTTTTCTTGCCTTGGTACACCCTCGCTGGAGTGGTATCCCCTCATACCCCTGTTGAATTCTTTCCGTTCCTTCAGAGCTCAGGAAAGGTCTAAACCATGATCCTTGCTCACAAAGGGATTACAGTCTTGCTGGGGAGATAATAGTCACACATTTAACAGCTACAATAATAACAACTTCCACTTCTGTGGAGATTTATAGGCATAGCCTGATGCACTAGTGCATGCACTAGCTTGAGAGGACATGGATTTGAATCATGCCTCAGATGCTTACTATCTTGTGTGGCCTTAGGCAAGTCACTTAATCTACATTTGTCTCAATTTCCTGGTCAGTGAAATGAAGGGGTTGGACTAGAAGCCTCTAAAGTTATGATCGCATGATTCTCCTAGTGCTCAGCATGAGAGTCAGTGCAGGTCTACCCATTTTACAGAGGAGGAAGTGAGAGGCTATTATATACCCTAACTGATCACCTGGCTAGTGAGTGGGAGAGATGTGACATGAGAAAATTAGTGATGAGCTCAAGGCAGAATGTAACTAGTAATTAAGTACTGGATTGTGTGGACTCTGCTAGGACTCTGAGAAGGCAATAATGAGCTTCGTTTTGAGTGGCTTGGTAGTTTGGGGATAACCTGAAGAGAGAAGGGAAGGTGAAATCTGAGGCCGGGATATAGTGAGAATGAAGGCATAGAGACAGCAGACCAACCTCAGTAAGTCTACACAGGGCTAGAAATGCCCTAGCCCTTGGCCTCCTAGTTGGCCTTAGCTGACAATATGGCGACGCTGTGTCAGCTTGGAAAGGAGAGATGTCAGTGTGAGACCTGGCATTGCCCCTTTGTCCTGGGCATAGCAGTTGGAATGCCCCGCCTTAGCCTGGCTTTATTCTCTGCCTCAGATATTGTCATTGCAGCGGCCTGGGTACCCAAGCTGCTTTGCCACTTGGTAACACGGGCCTCTTTTGTTGTTGTTGTTGTGTTAGAGTTGTAGGTAATTACACCCCGTACTTAATGAATAGCATTAGTTTTATTGATGAACACTGTGGCTACATGCTGGAAAGAGGAGGTAAGGATGAAGTTTTACAGCCCACCGCTGCTATGAGAAAGAGCATCTAGACACCAATGAATGCTTCCTTGGTGGGATTAGTCACTGTGTTAACTGCTACTCAGAAGAAAAAAAAATTGCTAAGTCTGTTATTTTAGACTTTGGCTTTTAAAAGATTGCAGATGCCGAATAGATTCCCTTCCATCTCCAATGCAAATTGCGTTTGGGATTGGAGATGACAGCTGATGTATTTACGTTCAGAGCTGATTTTTATCCAGAGTAATGTGGGAAAGAGGGAGTCATACTCTTGGCATATTAATTCCATTACTGGTTGTGACCAAAGCCTGGGTAGGAAAGAGGGAGCAAGGGTTTGGGTATTTTGGAACTCATGCTTGAAGACTCAGAGCTATTGTCATGGACTATGGAAGGCACTAGCTTCTCTGACTGTTTCAGATATTTGAAAGCATCTCTCATGTCCCCTGTGGTAGCTAGGTGGCCCGATGGATAGAGCACTCAGTTTGAAATCAGGAAGACTGACCTTCATGAGCTCAAATTCGACTTCAGACACTTAACTGTATGACCCTGGGCAAATCACTTCACCCTGTTTACCTCAGTTTCCTCATCTGCAAAATGAGCTACAGAAGGAAATGGCAAACTACTCCAATGTCTTTGGAGTCAACGGGGTCACAAGGACTTGGACCTGACTGAAATGACTCAAAAATGATATTATTCCCTCCTTTCCAACAAACCCCCACTCCTGCCTTCTCTTCTCTAGGCCAAACAATCCCAGTTCTTTCACTTGGTCCTCATGTGATGTGGACTTGAGTGAAACTGTACCATCATAGGTCTAGCCCTAGAAAGGATCTCAGGGTGACATCTAGTCTTACCCTCTCATTTGACAGATAAAGAAACTGAGAATTGATGAGGTCATCTACATACATTGCAACTTTTTGATCACCAAATCCTAGAATTTCAGAATTGGAAGAGATTTTAGCAGCCCTTGTGTTCAATTTGAATTGTAACAAGAATCCTCTCTACAATTTAAATGACAAGTAAATAATCCAGACTCTAGAGAAAGCTAATGAAGGGGAATCCACTATGTCTTTAGGCAACCCATTCCTCTTTGGGATAGCTCTAATGGTCTGAACCTTTTTACTCTCTTCAAGTTTAAATTTGCCTGTTAATTCCCATCTACTTCTTCTGGTTCTCCTCTCTGGGGCAAATTCATCTTCCACATGACTGTCCTTTAAATATTCAAATACAGGTATCAGAGCTCTCCTGAGTCTTCATATGTCTGGGTTAAATATTCCCAGTTCCCTTAACCAATGCTCCTAAGAAATGGTATCTACTCCCTTCACCATCGTGGTTCTTGTCTTTTGTGTACTCTCCACTTTATCAATGACCCTCCTGCTAGGACAGGTAGCATGACTGTACTGGAACCAGGGGACTTGGGCTCAAACCAGGGGGCTCAGGATCAAATCTATAAACTGTAAAATGAGAGGGTCAGATTAGACCATCTCATAATTTACTTCCATTGATAAATCTATGGGGGGCTGGGATCCTATAATATAAAGAGATTGTGAATTCATTATTTTTGGAAATTATAGGTAAGCACTGGGCAGCCTATGTGGTGCTGTAGTGCAAAGAGCGCTGGTCCTGGAGTCAGGAAGACTCAATCTTCCTGAGTTCAAATCTAGCCTAAGACACTGATGAGCTGTGTGATCCTGGGCAAGTCATTTAATTCTGTTTGCCTCAGTTTCCTCATCTGTCAAATGAGCTATAGGAGGAAATGGCAAACCACTTCAGTCTCTTTGTCAAGAAAACTCCAACTGGGCTCACAGTCAGACATTATTGAAAGTACTCAACAAGGATAAATAAGTAAGCAGGGCCTCAGTGCCCTTCTACCTAAAACCTCTTCTTGAGTCCTTGGTCATCCGTATAACTCTTTAACAAGAGCTGAAGATCAATCAGTAAATTATCAAGCATTTATTAAGCGTTAATTACTGGGTATGGAATGAAAGTGCAAAATTAGTGCCTGCCCCCAAGGAACTTACCTTCTACTGCAGGAGATTCATTAGCTTAGTAGACAGATGAAAAATTCATTTCCAGGCTCTTAGGAGGTTGCCACGAAATTCCTGCCCTTATAGCCAACTTAGTGATTCACCTCTCTGAGTTTTATAATATACCTGAGCCTTTCTAAATCTGGGAAATAATTGTTTCTCTGAGTTGGGCTGGCTCTGGCTTTCCCTGCTCTTTTTCTCCTCATCATAAATCTGTTTGATAAGTTCTCCATCTCAATTTCTTTCTCTGTTTTGGAGAGAGAGGGGACAGTTCTCAGAGGCTGGTGACACTCAGATGACAAACTGTGTGGTTGTCACCAGCACCTCATGGTAAGCCTTTGCAGCTTAGTGGGTTCTGACCAGAACTTCAGTTAGTATACCCTAGGAGAGTCTAGAGTCACTGTATTGTACACTGGAGGGGGACTGGAGAAGAGAAATGGAGAGAAAGAGAGAGAGACAGACAGACAGAGACAGAGACAGACACACATACAGAGACAAGAAGAGAGAGACAGAGAGAGGAGAGAGAGACTGAGAGGTAGTCAGAGACAGAGACAGACAGACATACAGATACAGGAAGAGAGAGAGACAGACAGTGAGAGACAGAGACAGACACATACAGAGACAGGAAGAGAGAGAGAGACAGAGAAGAGACAGAGAAAGAGACAGAGATAGAGAAAGACAGAGAGACGGAGACAGACAGACGGAGACAGACACACATACAGAGACAGGGAGAGAGACACAGAGAGACAGAGAAAAGAGAAGAGGAAAAGAGAGGACAGAGGAGGGGAGAATAGGCATTTATTAAATACTTACTGTGTGCCAGACATTGTGCCAAACATTACAGATCTGTATAAAACAGACAGGCTCTGCACCTCAAGGAGTGTACATTTTAAAAGGCGCTGGAAAGGGGACTAAGTGAGGGGATTGCAGGAAGTGGGGCCCAGTTCTTGGCTAAATAAGGCAAAAGGCTCATCTGTGAGAGTCTGGGGGAGTGATCAAGGGAAGAGCTTTAATAAAAAATGGAAAAGAGCCCACTTGAGCCCCAGCGCAGAGCCCGCTCCATACCTGACCTGTTGCGGAGTCAGTGCGTATTGAACAAGCAACAATAATTCTGAGGACTCAGGAGAGGCTTCTCATTAGTGACACCTCTTCATTTGGACTAATTAGGGGACAACTCCTGGGTATCAGTGAAAAGTCTGGATTGTATCATATCTAAAAAGAATATACAATTTTATTGCTTTCAAGCGCCTCCAGTCTTTGGCACCGACTGCTCACTGAAGGCTGGCCCGCTGTAACAAATGACTTATTTGCACTCAGCCCCTTAATTGTATGCAAATGAATGTTGTTAAAGCACTTGAAAGGGCTGGTTCTCTGAAGGAGGTTAAGCATCCCCCCTGCAATCCTGTTTATACTTGTAATGTACTCAGCAAACCTTTTCTTCCTGTATCTTTCAATGGAAACTACTCTTTCCAAAGTTACCAGGGAGGTGTCTAATGGCCTTTTCTCAGTCCTCATCATTCTTGATCTCTCAGCGGCCTTTGACACTGTTGATACTTGGTCTCCTGCTGAGCAGGCTCTCTCCTCTCTGGATTTTCTCTCTCCCCAATCTTCTTTCCAGCCATCTGTCTACTTCCCCTCAGTTTCTTTTTCTTGTTCTTTGTCCAAGTCACATCTGCCAACTCACCTTTGGTGTCCACTAAGGCTCTGTCCTAGGACCTCCATTTCTGTTTGCTCTATACTGTCTCATTTGGTGATCTCATCAGCACCCATGGGTTCAATGATTATCTCAATGAAGATGATTCCCAGATCTATGTATCTAGCCTCAACTTCTTCTCTGACCTCTAGTCTCTTTGGACATCCCAGACTGGATCTTCTGTAGGCATCTCAGATTCATCATATCCAAAAGAGGACTCAGTATTTCCCCCCCAAACCGTCCCCACTTTCCAATGTTCCTTTTACTATCAAGGGCATTACTTCTGCCCAGAATCCCCAGTCTTATAATCCACTGCCAAATCTGAACATTTTTATCTTCCCACTTCTGTTGCTTAGCTCCCCTCTTCCCTACCCACATAGGCACTGCCCTAGCTCAGACCTTCATCACCTTTAGTCCAGACTATTGCTTCCTCTTCTGTTAATCTGGACAATTTATATTTTTGTAAATATTCATCCATTTCACTAAGATTGTCAAATTTGTAGGCATACAGTTGGACAAAATAATGCCTAATTACTGTTTTAATTTCCTCTTGATTGGTGGTGAATTCACCCTTTTCATTTTTGATACTAGCAATTTGATTTTCTTCTTTTTTTTAACCAGTCCAGACTATTGCAAGAGCCTTCTAATCGACCTTCCTGCCTTAAGTCTCTCCCATCCATCTGCCACTTATCTGCCAAAATGATTTGTTCTACAGTATAGATCTAGAAGGGCTGATCATGTCATCCTTGCTCCCCACATAATAAGTTCCACTGACTCCCTACTACCTCCAAGACCAAGGAGAAGCACCCTGTCTTTCTAGTCTTACTAATTTACTCCTCTCCAAACATTCTACAATGTGGTAACAGTGGTCTACTTGCAATTCCTCAAACACAACACCCTGTCATCTACTGCCATACCTTTGTAGTGGTTATTTTTCTCATGTCTGGATTTCCCACCTTTTCTTCTTAGTTCCCATGCCTCCCATCAATATTCACCTTAAATCCTTCCTGCTGAAGGCCTTTCCCAGGTCCCTCAGCTGCCAGTGCCTCCCCTTTTGAGATTACCTTCCATGGACTCTCTGCATTTATGCTGAATGCACCCAGCTGTTTACATGTTATCTCTCTCATTAACATGTAAGCACCTTGAGGGCAGGAACATTTTTTTTTTACTTTCTTTACATCCCCAGTGGTTAGTAATATGTGCATGATGTCTGTTAAACACTTAATTCATGCTCCTTACCTTGTCTATAAAAGTGAACTTCCATCTAGTCCTGAGAGAAATCACCCCAAATTACCAATGAGTGGGGCCCACTGCTTTTGTGTTTGTGCCAATAGTGAGACCCTCAAATGTCATCAGAGAAGTATAAGGATGGAGTCAGTGATAGGGATTGGATCTGTGATTTCATTAGATTTCAAAGGTGATGAGCTCCCTCTACTAATACAGGTTGGCATCTTCTCTGCCATCTATTGTCTTAAACAATTATCTGGGTTGAATGATTTGTTCAAGATCACACAACCAAGGTATGTCATAGGTGGGACTTGATCCCCTTGGCTTCTCGGTGCTTCCTTTTCAGAGAAATGGAAACTGGAAAAAATGGAAAGTAACCATGTGTAGAGACAGTGGACTAGGCAAGGGATAGTCACTTTCTTAATTGATATCTATGACATGGAAAAAGAATATGAAAGAAAGCTCCTGGAGTGTTGAGATGCAGATTTTGTGGAGGACATGGATGAGATTCTCTTGGGCTAAATAGCCATGGAAGGTGGACAAGTGCATAACAGAAAAGAGTATCTTATCGCTGATCCATGGATCAGTTGTAGGAGAGCCAAGGGTAGGATCTTAGCTTTAGAGAAGGAAGGGATCTTAGTGATTATCTTGTGTACTTTCCTTCATTTTACAGATGAGGACACTGAAGTTAAAGAGGGGAAGTGATTTACTGAAGGTCCCACAGGTAGCATGTGACAGAGCTGGGGTTCAAATCTATATCACTAAACATTTATCAAGGACCTACTGTGTGCCGGTCACTGTGCTAAGTACTAGGCATACAAAGAAAGGCAAAAGACAAATAGATCATAGATATAGAGCTAGAATAAGGATCGTAGAGATCATCGAGTCTGTTGATTTTCATTTCACAGGTGAGGAAACTGAGACAGACATTAAATGACTTGCCTAGCTAGTAGACATCAGAGGCTGTATTTAAGCCCAGGTCGTCCTGACTCCAATGACAACCCTTTAACCACCATGCCACACTGCCTTTGGGAACCCAGTGAGAAGTAAGCATTTGGCCACCTTGTTGTTCTGCCATCAAGGACTCACCTGCCTGGATTTTTCTTATACGTGAATCATCTGCTCTGTGCCTGTAGCTCCTTCATTTCTGGAGAGACCCACTCAATAAAAAGTAGCATTGTTTCTGAAGATGAACCACCTACAAGAGACACAACTGGGAAGGAGAGTCCCACTCCCCCAAAAACATACTCAGATGGAGAACTTTGAAATGGATTTACTGACAAGGAAAGAGATAGAAGGAAAAAAGTCAGAACAAGGCCAGTTCATGGGGAGAATTGTTCAAATGGTCAGGGAATGGTTCCGATACATTTAGAAAAAAAAAATCTAAAGGAAAGTTAGAATGGAATCTTGGCTAAGAAAGACTAGGCACCTGGAAGGGTGGAATTCCCAGCCTGAATGCGGTAGATCCTTCCTGAGTTTCCTTTCTATTTGGCTCCATTTCCCCAGGAGGCAGATCAGTGACCTTTGGATCAATATCTCAGCTTCCTGGAACACTGAGTGCACACACAATAGCATCCTGAAATCATTGAAAGCAATTTTTCTCTCCTCAAAGATGGTTGATTTTTTTTTTCCATTTGACATCTTTAGGGTACCACATGATTTCTGCATAGGAAAACCCCATTTTGGGTCAGGGGCCAGGTATCTGACCAGGCTCCCTGATTTAACCCAGGGCCAGACATGACTTTGGCCATATCCTCTGGCCAGACAAAGGCCAGAAATGACTTTGAAATGAGATTCATTTTTGGAAACTCCTCCCTCCCTCCCTCCCTCCCTTCCTTCCTTCCTTCTTTCCTCCCTTCCTTCTTCTCTCCATCCCTCTTCTCTTCCTCCCTCACTACTTTATTGTCTGTGAATCTTAAAATCTCTCCATGGAGTCTCACAGAGGTCACAAGAGTGCATTATAATTAACTCATCTCTATGTCATTGAGTCTCAGATCTATATATACAGCCCAGTTTCTTTCCTGAACATCAGTCCCACATCACCAATTTCCTGTTGGCCTTTTCAAACTCATTCTCCTCAAGACATCTGAAACTTAATATAAGGCCAAACTGAACTCATCATCTTTCTATCCAAACCCTCCCCTGTTACAGATTTCCCTGTTTCCATTGAGGGAGCCACCATTCTTCTAGATCCTCTGATTTATAACTTCAGTGTTGTCTTCAACTGCTCATACAACCAGAATCTTAGCAGAGCTCCCCATCTCCTCTCCTCTGGACTATTGCAATGGCTGTCCCTGAATCAAGTTTCTCCCAGTCTTGATCTTCTGCCACAAAGTGGCCTAAGGGATTGTTCCTGAAGTGTAGATCTTTTACTCTTTAAATTCCTACAGCTCCCAATTGCATCTGCAATCCAATGTAAACTCCCGTTTGTCTATAACCTGGCTACAATCTATCTTTCTGGGCTCTCTCCTTACCACACTCTATATTTTAGTGTCCTGGTCTTTTCTATGTTCTTCCCATAGGGCATTCTTCTCCCACTGCTATGCCTTTGCATTGTTGGTCTTTTTGATTGAGCCAGTGGGACTCTGTGCATGCTGCAGGGGGTGTGATCCTCATGGGACCTTGTAACTCAGACCTTCATTGTCTGCCCCTGGCCTTGTCTAGCAGGAGGCATCCTTGGCTAAGATATTTTATGATCTTCTGCTTGCTGGGGCTGCTGCCCTTTCTGGGTATCTTGTACCAAGAAGAATAGTAGCTAAGATCATTCATTGGGAAAGCCTGAATCTAAGACTCTCCACAGGAAACTCATGGAATAAAGAGGAACAGAGTGCTGACAAACTCTTCCATTCATCAGGGAAAGGCCTTGGGAGGCTGGAGGAAGATCCTAAAGCATGGGAAGCCTTGAGGTCACATGTGGCATTCTAGGTCCTTAAGTGTGACCTTTTGACTTATTCCAAACTTCACAGAACAAATTGCCTTAATAAAAGGATTTGTTTTGTAAAACTTGGACTCAGTCAAAAGGCCATACCCAAGGACCTAGAAGACCACATATAGCTTTAAGGCTGCAGGTTTCCTAGTTAATGCTAAAGGCAAATAGCATGGAATTGGATTACTCTACCCAACAAAGACCTGATGCAACAATCCTGGACTTTTGGACTTTAATCTGGGTAAAGCCTGAGTCATAGCAAGAAAACTGTCAAGAAAATGAAGACTTATGATAGGGCAGATCTCTGAGGAGGAATAATTTCTGTTGGTAAGGCTGTCCCCCATCACTTCCTCCCCATTCTTCCCGCTTGGAGCCCAGCAAGATGCAATCGCTCTCAAATCTCCTTGTCAGGCAGCATCAGAGTCAGCCTTTGCAGACGCATTTCTGACCACAGATCTGAAGGCAACTGAGCTTTTAAAGCCAGGATTGTACCAGAAAAAAAAGGAATTAATGGGATGGTTTTCTGAGAATCCATCACCTGGAACATTTGATGCCCCTGTGAAAAGGATGAATTCAAAGGGAGAAAGCTGTAGATTACAGGGACATAACAGGACAAAGGCGAGGCAAGAAGGAAAGATTTGGGGGACTCCATTCCCAGAGCAGCTCCTTGTTCTTTAGGCATGGCTATTATTTACTTCCTGGGATATATTTTTGGGGGAGGGGTGTTTATTCTCTTCTAGTATATAGAAGGTCATTTTAGCCTCTATTCCTTCATTCATTTTGCCATGAAACTAACATCAAACACAAAGGGTCTGCCATTTCCTCAAGAGAGACTGTGTAGCACAGTGGAAGGAGTCTGAACACAGGCAAATCCAAGCCATGGGTGACCTTGGACAAATAACTTATCCTCCCTGGACCTCAGTTTACTCATTTGTAAAATGAACAGATTGGGCTAAGTGATTTCTGAAGTGTTTTCTGGTTATAAATCTAAGATACTAGGACTTTTGTGACATGGGAGAAATCACTTCACTGCTATAGACCTCAGTTCCCCATATGTAAAATGAGAGATTTGGACTAAATTGCCTCTGAGGTTCCTTCTGGTTCTAGAATAAGCATCCTATGATCCATGCATTGACCAGGGTGGGCTATGACCAAGTGAAGTGGCCTGAGCATCTTGCTTTCTGGACCCAGGGAGGGTCAGTGATGGTGGTGGTGGTAGTGGCAAAAAAGGGGCTGGTGGGAATCTGACTTTAGTTACTGGCTTATTGAGCTGCTTCAATGCCAGATCTGTCATCCAGGGTTCTTATAATGTCAGCCAGATCTGGGAAATAGACCAAGCGTGATTTCCAGCTAAATGAAACACTTTGGGGACATAAACTGAATGGATAATACTTTTGAGAAAATCCCTTGAGTTCTGTGTCTGATGGAGACCACAGGACCAGACAAGGTTGCCTTTTTCCATTTACCTCTGGTATGATTATGTATCACTGAGGCTTGCTCCTCAGCCCCTTTTGGTAGAACAGATGCATGCTTTGTCTTAATGTACCCACAGGGTGAAGCACAGATCAAATCCTTATGAGAACTTTCCGTCTTCAGAGAGTTTTCCCTTTCTTGTCTGTCTCCATCCCCCTCTCTCATCCTACCCTCTTTCTTTTGCCCAGCTCTGCCAACCAGTGGCTAACATTTTATTTAGAAAAGTACCATGGCTAGGGGTGAATTAACTGTTTTTCAGATGCCTGTTCTTTTTCTTTCTTCCTCTGTCCTGTCAAATGCTATAGGTGTCTGTGGGGAGTGGGAACCTTTGTTGAGGGGAGCTATAGGCTCCCACAGTCTTCTTATGTCCCTCCCCACTCTGAAGCAGTTATTTTCCAAGCTTCTGGCATATGGGCAGTGCCACCTCATGGTACCTTGCCAGGCTATGCTCTCCTGCCTTGGCTGCCTCCTCTCTACTGATCCACATCAATCATTTCCTCCAAGATCAACTTCCTCTGAGCTATCTTTGCTAACAAGCCACATTCTACGCTCATCATTCCTGATTTGGTCTTGATGTATTGTTGATAACTAATGCTGAGTAATGGAATTGTTTCATGTGTAACCTTGGGAAAGTCATTTCCCCTTCTAAGTCTCAGCTTCTTCTTCTGTTAAAATGTCTAGACCAGATAACCCATACGGTGTTTCCCAGATCTCAAATCAAGCAGTGTTTGTGGGCCACTGTTCATTGCCCGCCACATCACAGAATCACAGGATGAGTCTGTCGGAAGAGATCAAGAGAAGTCTCTTGTTACAATATCTATCTCCACTCGAAGACTTCCAAGGTCAGGTAGACTACCATCCCCCATTGCAGCCCTTTGAATCTGGGGATCATTCTCATTGATATGAGGTTTTTATTCTCTCTTGCACCAAGCTGTAATGTATCTCTTCTTCTCACTCCCAGTTCTGCCATCTGGGGCTAGGCAGAATGGACATAAACCTTCTTCCCTCACTGAGAGAGGCATCACCACCCTTGATTTGGGGTTAGAGCATGTGGATTCAAATCCCATCCCTACCCCTTACTCTCTGTGTAACCTTGGAAATCTTTTTAATCTCCCTTGGCTTTAGTGTCTCCATCTATATATTCAGGTAGCCCCTGAGGTCCACTCCTATCATCTTCCTTGTGTTTGAGATGTATTTCTCCAACCACATTGTAAACTTATTGTGGGCAGAGACCTTCTTTTCCATGTTCCTCATCACCTAGCTTGGCCGAGCATCCAGTAGGTGCTTCATATACCAGCATCATGACAATCCACACTCACAGACTGAGTAAGGCCTTGTCCTCGATGCTTGAGGAAGCTTTAAAATCTTGCTAGTGAGACAGAGCACAGAGAGAAGATAAGGAACAATGCAGTGATCTACACACCAATAACTTCTTGTTGGATGCTGAATGAATGAACAGGCTTTTATGGGGCTTGTATCTACCATGAAATCTTTCCAGCACATATTAGATCTCTGACTACTGGCTAATAAGAAGCTTAAAGAACTCATCTGTGTTTTCAAGTCAAGCTCATGAATACGCAATCAGTGGCTTCCTTTCATCTCAATTTTTATTTTATTAAATCTCATTTTTTGATTTGTATATTTAGGAAATTTAACAAAAAGTATCCTATCCTATTTTTTGTACAAAGGGGGAAGGAACAATTGTATCAGGTGATGTCCTTGTTAGACACTTTCTGGATTATCTATTCAACACAAAGACCAAACATTTCTGAGATGATTATTTCTGTAAAAATAATGACTAATAAATACCTTGGATTATGAGAGCATGTGTGCCCACGTGTGTGTGTGTGTATGTGCATACATACATACATACAACATCTTGAATGTCTATTGAGTGTTGTGTTTGGAATCAGAGGACCTGGCTTGAAATCTGATTCTTTCATTCTTGTTTAGTCATTTTTCAGTTGTACTTGACTCTTCATGACTCCATTTGAGGTTTCTTGGCAAAGATACTGGAGTGGTTTGCCATTTCCTTCTCCAGTTCCTTTTACAGATGAGGAAACTGAGTTTAAATGAGTTGCCCAGGGCCAAATAGCCAGTAAGTATCAGGTTGGATTTGATTGAACTCAGGAAGATGAGTCGTCCTGACTCCAGGCCCTCCAGGCTCTATCCACTGAGCCATCCAGCTCTAAGTGACCCTTGAGAAAATCACCCAAGTGTTCTGGGTCTTCGTTTTTTCATCTGTCAAATAAGGGGGTTGGACTAGGTGACTTCTAAGATTCCTTCTAACTGTAAGTTTATGATTCAATGCTTCTAAGATATCTACCTCCCTGAACCTCAGTTTCCCTTTAAATAAATTGAGGTGAGAGGGTAGACTTAATGGCCCATAGGGTCCCTTCAAGTTCTAAATCTATGATGCTCTGTGTTACCGAAAATATGGGCCAGACAAAGGCACCTAGTCCCTGCCATTAGGCATTATCCTCATTAGAGGATAGATGAGGAATCTACAACAAGTGAGATCAAACTGTAGCAATAATGGTGATCACAAGAATAGTGATAGCCAGCATTTATCAGGCTTATAAAGCATTTTATCAAACATTATCTCATGTGATCCTTACATCAACCTTGGGAGGTAGTTGCTATTTTTTATTATCTCTTTTTTACAGTTGAAAAAACTGAGGCTGAGAGAGTTTATGTGACTTGCCTAGGGTCACACATCTGCTAAATGTCTGAGGCTGGATTTGAACTCAGATTTTCCTGACTCTAGGTTCATCAATCTATTCATGGGGCTGTCTAGCTATCTTACTTGCATAACTACAGCAGCTTCCAATTGCCTTCAGAGGGAGGAAGGGAAATCCAGAGGATGCTCACACCCATAATTAGCTACAAGAGAGGAAACAGCTTTCTAAAATCATTTTTTCACTTGCTAAAATTAATTTTAAAAAATAGGCTGCATGCTGGTTTTATTTTTAAACCTCTTCATCATTTTACATGGCAGCTTGAAACCTGTGCTGTTTTCTGTTTCTCCTTCTGCCCCAAGTGTGGGATCCCACAAGCAGATTGGGAGGTTCAGCGGGAATGGTGTACCTTCTGAGAAAGTTTCCCTCTGGGCAATCAGTAGATAGCTAAGTGCAGTGCTCTGGAGTGGGTCCCAGAGTGCTCTCTCTATACATAATTGGACTCCTTCCACTTACCTTCATTCCCTTTTGGCAGGACCTTCCAGGACCCTGATTAGCCTAAGAGCATCATGACTCAGAATTCAAAATACTTTCTTGTTTTAACATACTGGATGATAGAAACAGGATTAAGAAAAGATCTTGGCAGGCTAGAACATTGAAATAAATCCAATAAGTTGAACTTTAGTAGAGACAAATGTAAAATTTTACACTTGGGTTCAAGTAGCTAATTTTACAAATATAAGATGGGGAGATATAGTCAGACAACAATTAATCTACAAAGGATCTGGGGGTTTCAGTGGGCCACAAGTTCCCCATGGTGTGGTAAAGCAAACAAGAATACCAAAACATTTAGGTTATCTTAATAGAGGAATAGCAGGTAGGTTCTAGTCCCCTTGTACTATGTCCAGGTGACAGCAAGCCTGGAGTGTTGGGTTCACTTCTAGGAAGGACCTCGTTAAGCTGGAGAGTGTATGAAGGAAGGCCCACAAGGATGGTGAAGAATCTCAAATTTATGTCATATAAGGTTCAGTGGAATAGAAATGGAAACCTTATATGGAATTCTAGAACTGAGGATGAATACTCAATTTTATTAAATCCCATTTTCAAACTGAGGATGCTTAAACTTGGAAGAGCAGAGCCTTGGAACTCAAGTGGAGCTTGATAACTGTCTTCAAGTAATTGAATTTGAATCAGACTGTTCAGCTTGGCCCCTGAGAGGAAAACCAGGAGCACCAGGTTGTGGAGGAGCCAATTTAGGCTTGATGTCGGGACCAGCCTCTTAGCAATTAGTGAGCCCCAGTTGGAATGGGTTGGAGTGTGGGAAATTCACCCTCACTGGAAGTCTACAAGGTAAACAAAGGTATGATGACCACACATTTATTATTATGTGGTGTGGGGCTGGGGAAATCTTTTTTAAGGTATGGCCATGGAAGTCCCCTCTTGCTCTGAGATTCTGTGATTTGGAGAGAATACAATGGGGGGGGGGGCACTGGATGACTCCCCAGAAATACTGCTTATCCATTTGTCTCAGCTCTTATAAAGATGTCAGGCTCCAACTTTTTGGAATTCCTCCTACTTAGGGCTCTTTGATTCTAGGACTGGCACAGAGGCTGCACGTTCTGTTACCTGACCTACTCCCCATCCCATTATTCACCTTTCCCCAGAAAAGCAAGTATTCTACTAAGCCTAGTTAGAAGGAATCTAAAGGGAGCTGCTGGGAGGTACAGACCAACCATCCTGAACCCTCCTGTTGCATGAGTAACATTTTCTAGACCAACCAATAAGAATGGTTTTCTCCTGGTAGTTGGAGTTGAGGCACCCAGATGGCTAAAGGAACAATCTCAATGTGATTGGCTGCTGTTCCTAATGTGTCAATTTACAGGTTTTGAGAACATGGCTATAGATGGTAGGTAGGTAAATGATTTCTGAAATGTAGGAAGATGAAACTTATCACTTCCAATATTTTGGCATTATGAAGTCATTTATTTCTTGGCTAAGTCTCCCTACTGCAGTCTGGGCATGTGGCCTCCTGAAGTTTATGTGTGCCTGAAGATCTACTCTCTATATGTTTTATAGATTTAATGTATATTATCTTGAAAGAGTTATGGGCAATTGCATTTCCCCTTCTTTGATTTGCCTAGCACATTTTATTACTTGGAGGTGAGAATTATTTATCCAACCAGATTGTTACCTCCTTGAAGGAAGACACCATTTTATATCTCCTCCTTTTATATCTCCCACATTTCTTAGCATAGCTGAGCACATAGTAGGTGCTTGCTATCATCACAATCCCCAAGCACCGATTAAGTAGGACACTATTTTAGTACCTGATACTAAAGTTGGACCATGATAGGAGCTCAGTAAATATCTCTTGAATTGATGTACTGCTGCAATTTGGGTGCAAATCTAGATATGACCTTCAACAGAATAGCTGTCTTCTATTCTGCTTCTCTCATTAAAGTAGTAGCTCTGGAAAACCATGGATAGATTTAAGATCACAGGGCTCTTCGAACTCAGAGACCATCTAGTACACCCTCTTCCCCACTCATTCCCCACAGGTAAGGAAGCTGAGCCCCAGAAAGTTCGTGACTTGCTTGAGATTACACAAATTGTGTCCGAGGTGTCCTTTGTTTCTAAGAGTTCCTCCCCCTCTTTTTTTTTTTAACTATCAGAGGTCTTTTTTCAAGTATCCTTGTATCTCTTTGTTATCATACTGAAAAGACACTACCCACTGAAAAGACAGTGACAGTAATTATTTTAGGCTGCAGTATGAGAGTGGCATAGTCCCAAGTAATAAAATTTAGATGATAATCAATTCATAAGCATTTCTTAAACACCTACTGTGTGCCAGGCACCATGCTAAGCCCTGGGGATATGAATACGAAATATGGAATGCTGTCAGAGGCAGGCTATTGTGTCCATTGATAAAATGGAGAGTGTTGTGAGGAAGGCAATCAGCATGTTAAAGAGCCTTAAATTCATGGCATGTGAGAGTCAGTTGAAGGAACTGGGGATTCTTAGACAAAATAGAGGATTGGATAGGGACATGATGGTTGAATCCAATTGTTGGAAGAAAAATTTGAGTAGCACTGCTTAGCCCCCAGAAGCCTGAGCTAGGAGCAGTAAGTGGGAGATGTAGGGAATCAAAGGTAGGCTTGGAGTCAGGATGAAATTGGGAACACTTTGAGCTGTCTTGGAATGGAATGCTCCACTTTGGAGAGGGTTGCTTCCTTCTCCCTAGAGGTCTTCAAGCAAAGCCTGGAGGGCCACTTGATAGAGAATTCTTTTTACAGGTGGAATTAGAATATAGCTCATGAGCATGTATTAAGCACCTACTATGTGCCAAGCACTGTGCTTGGTTCTAGGCATACAAAGAAAAACAAAAAAGCATGGTCCTTGCTCCCAAGAAGCTCACAGTCTAATGGGAGAGAGAGAGCATTCAAACAACCATGTGTGAACAAGATGCATACAGGATAAATTGGAGATTATCAAAAGAGGGAGAGGACAAGAGGTCAGAGTCAGAATTGGAAAGGACTTTATGGTCATCTAATCCAACCCATCCCCCACCTCCCACAGATGAGGAAATTAAGAGAAGCTAAGTGACTAACTCAAGGTCACCCAGGTAGTGTTGGTCAGAACTGAGAAGGGAAGCCAAGTCCTCTGTCTCCAAATCTAGCACACATTTTATTGAACCATGCTCCCTGGCTAGGTCCCTTGAAGTTCTAAATTTCTGTGACTTCCTATTGATAACAGCACTTTAGGGTTTACGAAGTGCTTTTCTAAAGCACTACTTGGTAAGATCTGCAATGGCAATAGCCCCACTCTGCTGGTGAGGACACCGTTGTTCAGAGACTTGAGCTGACTTGCTAGAGTTCTAGGCTAATAAGTATCAGAACTCATGTCTTCTGCCTCCCAATTCAGGATTCTTTTCTGTAGCACTCTGGTAGCGGAATGATTTTCTCTTAGAAACTATATGCAATTCAACCCAGTCCAAGTCACCTAATATATATGGTTATTTTATGCAAGGTATGGGAGTACACAGACAAAATCCAAAGTAGCCCATATTCTACTGAGAGGGGGCTGGGAGTATATTGCATGTATAGAGAGAGTTATATATACATGATAATTTGAGGAGGGACAGATAACTAACAACCAGAAGCACCAGGACTGGTTTTCCAAAGGAGATGACACATGAGGTAAGTCAAGGTGCTAAGAGGCAGAGGATGATAGAGTGCATTCTAGACCTAAGGTGTAGCCAAAGGTATGCTAGTAAATGTGTAACAACCAGAGCCACAACCAACTTCTAAATTTAATGGGCATTATTAACATTTTCTCCATCACTTTCTTAAGTCTGGACAATCCATGTTTTGTATTTTGCTGATCTCTAAGGTGTAAATGCTCACACTGAAAATTTAACGGTTGGCTCTCTGTGCTCTAGATATAGTTTATGCAAAGGCATGGGTGTAGAAGGTGGAATGCTGAATTCTGGGAATAGTAAGTAAGCCAGTTGTATTAGAATGAAGAGGGCATGATCAGGAACTATGGGAAAGAAGCCTAGAAAGGCAAAAGCCAGATTGCAAAGGGCTGGGAATACCAAACTAAATAATTTATAATAAAGAATCAAGAGAATAGCCGCTGACAGTTTTTAATCCAAAGAGTAACCTGGCCAGAACTATGCTGTAGGCAGATTGTGTTGAAGAAAGAGACTAGAAGCCAAGAGCTCCAATGGGAGGTTGTTGCAATAGTATAGGTAAGAGGTGATGAGGGATCTGAACTAGGGAGACGGCTTTATAAATAGATAAAAAGGGCATGAGAGATATTGTAGAGGTAGATCAACAACAATTATTATTGATTCACTTTTACTTGATTCAATATGGGAGAAGGATAGGGAGAAGAGTCAAGACTGACTCTGAAGCATTAATGGAATGGAAGACTTAGACTATAAGATATAATGAAGGAGATAGTTTCAAAGAAATCTGGGAAGATTTGTATGAACTGATGTAGAATGAAGTGAACAGAACCAGAAGAATAAGTAACACAGTAACAACATTGTAAAACAGGGCAACGTTGAAAGGCTTAAGGGCTCTGATCAGTTCAATGATCAACATAATTCCAGAGGACCAATAACAAAAATGCTACCTGGCTCCTGAGAGAGGGATGATAGACCAAAGATGCAGAATGAGGCATACATTTTTAGACATGGTCATTTTGCTTTGCCTCACTATTCGTATTTGTTTCAAAGGTTTTGTTCTTTTTTTCTCCTTCAAATAAGGGGTTGGGTGGAGGGGAAGAGGAAATAAATGTTTGTTAATTGAATTTTTTTACATTTTATTTTTTATATTTATTTTTTTTATAAAAATCAGAATTTTTTTTTGTTTGTAATTGTCTCTGAAATTACAAAACTAGGTAACTGGATGCATGATCATCCTCTCAAAAGAAATAGGAAATTTGGAGGAGGAATGGATCAGAGCCCAAGATCATGAGTTCCATTTTGGATATATTGATATTTCATATGCCTATGGGACATCAGCTAGAGATGTCTAATAGGTGTTTGATTATGCTGGACTAGAGATTATGAGAAAAATTGAGTTGGATATATAGACTGAGGAATAATCTACATAGAGTTAATAACAAAATGCATGAGATTACTAAATTGAGGTTACCAAGAAAGGTGGTGTAGAGGCAGAAAAGAAGAAGAGAGACCATATCCAAGTCTTGGGAAACACCCATGATTAGGAGGCAGGAAACACAGATGAAGATCTAGCCAAGGACACTTAAAAGGACAACATGTATCTATCTATCTATCTATCTATCTATCTATCTATCTATCTATCTATCTATCTATCTATCTATCTACATATACATATCTATATATATCTATATACATAGATATGTATATCTGTGTATATAGTAGAGGTATATGCAAGATATGTATATATAATCTTCAGCATGAAGCTCATGTGTCCCAACTGTTATCTCTGACTTTGGTATTGGAAAAGCTAGTTCCATTTCAAATAAGTTACAATTTCTCCTTGGGCAAATCATTTTACCTCTCTGATCTCCAGCCTCAGTTTCCTCATCTGCAGAGATGAGGGGTTTGGATGCCTCTAAATTCCCTTCTCATCCATAAAAATTTATGCCCTGTAGGTTGGTTCAGTATTCTCTCCCAGACAGTGAAAGGGCAGCACCAAAGAATGACTAGGTGGGAACACTCAGGAGTTACGCTCTAGGATCCAAACCTAGAAATCTTTAGAAATTTTTCTTATAATGATATATTTCTTATAATGATATATTATGGATCAGATCCAAGGATTCAGTCAACAAATATTTATTAAGCACTTAATGTGGACCAGGAACTGGGAATACAAACGGAAGCAGAAAGAAAGTCAGTTCCTGCCCTCAAGGAGCTTCCATTCTAATGGGTTGAAGACTACTTATAAAAGGGAGCTGAAAGGAGAAGAAAAGGAAGTACTTGGCCTGGAGGCAGGGCAGAGAAAGTCCTGTGGAGGTGAGAAAGCTGTTGAACCTAGAGAGGGCTGAAGACAGCATAGTCTACTCATAGAGAGAGAGTACTGGCCTTGGGGTCAGTAAGAGCTGGATTCAGATCTTGCCTCTGAGACCCGTTGCCTGGGTAATTGTGGGCATATATCAATAAAATGAGAGGGGCTGAACTAGCGTCCCTTCCAGCTCCAAAGCCAGGGTTTTCTTTTTTATACATATGTTGTAGTTCTCTGTGTATTTCTTCAGCATTTTAAGCATTCCCTCAAGCAGTGACAACAACAGCCACCATAAGTAGCATTTAATGTAATACGTTAAGGTTTGCAAAAACACTTTTCAAATATTTCATTTGATCCTTTCAACAGCCCTGGGAAGTAAGTGCTATTTTTGTCCCCATTTTAAGAGAAAACAGAGGTTCAGTGATTTGCTTAGGGTCACAAAGCTAAATGAATGTCTGAAGTCCCATTGGAACTCAGGGCTTCATGACTCTAAGTCATACACCACCAAGGTGCCACTGATGCAGATCACATACCGTCGTGACATAGATGCTCTTTGAACGTTGCCATGTTGGAAAAGCTCTTCATCTAGCATCTACCTGGTGACACACTTCTCTGACATTAACTCAGTTGGTCCTCAAGTAAAACATCTAACCTGAACCTAGTCCACATTTTCTTGCTGGGAGCATGTACTCCAATCACCTTTGAGAACACAAGATTACCTCCCTGACCCAATGAGACATCAAGGAAGGATTTGAATCCTCCGGGCCAAGTAACAGAAATCTTAGTTTGGGAACATAGACCCATGCCTCAAAGAACGCCAACTTAAACGTTTTCAACAAATGGTCATCCAACTTGTTCTTGAAGTCTTTCAACAATGAGAAACTCACCATCTCCCAAGGCAGCCCATTCCACTTTAGGACCACTCTAATGGTTAGGAAGAATTTCCTGATATCAAGCCTCAGTTTACTTCTTCCTAAATTCCATCTACTCTTTCTAGTTCTGTCTTCCTAAGGCCAAGGACATCTAATCCTTCTTTGACTTGTCAGCACTTCAAATACCTGAGGAGAGTTATTATACCCCCCTAAGTCTTTGCTCAGGCACCACCATGCTATGAGGTTGGTTCCAAAAGCACAATTATACCCTTTTATGTCAAGGCAAACTGAAACTTGGAGAGTTTAGGTGACTGGTCACAGTGTCACAGAGGTGGTAGTTGACTGATCCAGGTGTCAAACCCAAGTCCTCTGGTCCCAAGTCCATCATTCTCTTCATGATGGTACCATGATGTCTGGAGCAGAACTAGCCTGTCCCATGAAAGGCTACACGCATAATAACAGATTTTTTTTTTCTGGATCACCATTGTGCTTCAGGAACAAACTTTCCTGATGTTGCTGTTTTGCATCCGCTCCCTTCTCTCCCCTTCCCCACTATTCAGTTAACCTTGCACTTTCTTTACTGCATCATCTCGGCCCCCAGTCCCCCAGCAGTAAAACACAGTTTTCCATTAAATGATGTGTCTGACATTTACCAAATTTTTATGTGACAATTTAGAAGGAACTGGTTGCATTAAGCAGCCTTATTAATATTGCAGTAATGTGATTAGGGGAACATCATGGCCGCTAGACCATAGGGCTCTAATTTATGAGCTCTAGAGGGAGGAGGCAATGAAGTCTCTATTGACCAAAATACCTAAAGCACAATTCATGTTGTAATTAATGAAATTCAAAGAGGAACCCCCTGTGATGCTAGAGTGCATGGATAATGAGAACTAGGCTTTGGAGTTCCTGCATTTCCAGCCTGGGAGCTTAAATCTACAAACTTAACTTTGGGGGAGTTAACACCAAGGTGTGTTTAACCACCCAGAAATCCCTTTTCAATTGATGCATAAAAGTCATCACTGTGGAGGGGCTTATAATCTACTGGAGAAGGCAGGTAAATAAATATAGCAGGTGGAGTTAGGAAGTCATGGCTTTTAGACAAATAGACCAGAGCTTATGAAAAGGAATTTCTAACTGGAATAGAGTATTGTTGGATAGGAGGTAGCACGGTGGATGGAGGGACAACCTGGAATCAGTAAGACCTGAGTTCAAATGTGGCCTCAGATACTTATAAGAAGTTTGACTCAGCAAGTCACACTGACTGCCTCAGTTTTCTCAACTGTGTTATGGGGATAATGATAGCACCTACCTCCCAGGTTATTGTGAGGATCAAATGAGGTGATATTTGTAAAACATTTAGCACAGTGCCTGGCACATATTAGACACTATATTAAATGTTTATTAAAAAAAGTTAAATGCTTATTTAAAAAGTTAAAACAGAAAACTTTTAAAACTTGGCATTTATTACATCTTCCACCTTTGTCCCTTTGCCTCGGCTGTCCCTTACTCCTGGAATGCATTCTCTCCTTGGCTCTTTCCTCTTAGAATCTTTAACTTTCTTTGAAACTCATCTTAGGTAACCCAAGTTGTGGGAAACCTTTCCTGATCCTCATGGTCCTTATTGGTTGAAATGATCATGCATATACTTGTTCACTTATATGCTGTAATCCCTCTAGTAGAGAGTAAACTATTTGAGGGCAGAGAGTTTTCTCATTATGTCTTTGTATCCTGAGTGCCTAGCATAGTCCTCGCCCTCCCACCAATGTAACAGACATGTAATAAAAACTTGTGTTGGATTGAACTTGACCTTGGAGATTTTCTAGTTCAGTTCTCCCATTATTCAGATGAAGGCACTGAAACTGGGAGAGGCAAAAAGACTTAGTCAGGATCATGAAGGTTGTTACCAGAGCTGAGATTTCATCTTTTGCTTCCAAATCCATTACTCTGTCTACTAAAAGAATATAATCTAGTACTGATGATGGGTCTTGTCAAAACCTCTTTGGTTTGGTTATGGGGAGCTGGATTGGGTACTTCAGATCCATAGAGATGGAAGGTTAGATGATTAATGTCAAAGTCTTGACCCGGCTCTACAGGTTGCTTGGTTCATGTGGCTGCTGAGTTATATAGTCATAAAGATCCAGGATGATTGTGCCTGGAACAACTCGAGAGCCTCAGGGAGTAGGAATATTGAATTCTGATGGTTACTGTTGGCATCTTGACCTCCATTAGGATGACTTTCTTGACCTTTCCCTCTGTCATAGGTAAAAGTGACCTCTCAACACTTTAATTAGACCTTTGGAGTCAGAAGGACTAAGTTCACATCTCAACTCTGATGCTTGTGGATCAATCAATCAACAAGCACTTTTAAAAATTGCTTATTACATGCCAGGCACTGAACTAAGTCCTAGAGATACAAAGAACAATTGAAATATCCCTTGTTCTCAGGGAGCTTATATTCTTTTGGGGAGAGACAACATATGCAGTAGAAGCACATGCAAGATACCTACAAAGCAGATATGAAGTGGCATCAGATGGGAAAGCATTAGCAGCAGTAGGGACTGGGTAGGAACAGCCTCCTGAAGAAGGTGGCGTGGGATCCAATTCTTGAAGGAAGCCAAGGATTCTAAGAATTGGAGGTGAGGAAGGAAAGCCTTCCAGGTATGGAGCTCAGCTGATGTAGGAGGAGGTGGGAGGTGGAGGGTTGGGTGTAAGAAACAGCATGCAGTCCAGCATGTACTATAGAGTGCAAGGTGGGGAGGAGTATATGAGAAGATGGGACAGAGGAAAAGCAAGATTGGGAAAGGCTTTCAGTGCTAAGGGGAGTAACTTCAGTGATCATAGAGGTAATAGGGAGCCATTGGATTGTCTTCTAGTTTCGTTTCATTTTGTGTGTGTGTGTGTGTGTGTGTGTGTGTGTATGTGTATGTGTGTGTGTGTGAGAGAGAGAGAGAGAGAGAAACAGAAACAGAGACAGAGAGATACAGAGAGACAAAGAGAGAGGCACAGAGAGAAAGACAGAGAGAGAGAGAGTCAGAGAGGGGAGCAGAAGGACAGAAATAAAGAGAGATAGAAGCAGAGACACACAGAGAGACACACAGAGAGAAACAGACACACAGACAGAGAGGCAGAGAGATAGAGACAGAGATAGGGAAGCAGGGAAGGAAGAAGGAAGAGAGAGAGAGAGAGAGAGAGAGAGAGAGAGAGAGAGAGAGAGAGAGACACAGAGAGAGAGACACACACAGAGAGAGAGAGACACACACAGAGAGAGAGAGAGACAGAGAGACAGAGAGACAGAGACAGAGACAGAGACAGAGACAGACAGACAGACAGACAGAGACAGAGACTCAGACCTATGCTTTACCTTGGGCTCCTCATCTATAAAATGAGGGGGATGAACTAGGTGACATCTAAGGGGCTCTTCCAGCCAGAGATTTGTGATTTTCTTAGCTCTTTCCTTGCTCCTGCTTGTACCATCATTGTGTGTGGTCTTGTTTTTCCTACAAGCAGTCTGTGCCCTGTCTCTTTCCCCCTGGTGTCTAGCTCAGTGCCTCACCTGTAAGAGGGGCCAAGTAGATTCTTGCTGCATTGAATTGCCTTTTGTGGATGCCCCAGGGGTTCTCAGGAAGGTTGCCCCTTCAGAGCACTGGTCCCTTTCCTTTCCTACTCTAGACACATACTTGCCTTTCATGATGACTTTATTATTCAACATTTCATATTCCTGGCTTTGGCTCTGGGAATCTGCCATATTTAAATGTAATGAAGCCCTTGTTGATTAAAGGGAAGGCTTTTCAGTGACAGAAAGGAAAGAATGGGGAAGGGAGGATAAGAGAAAGTCAGAAATGAATCAGAATTTTGGAGCTGAAAGGGACCTCAGAATATATCAATTTCAACTGATACCTCAGTCAATCAATCATTCAATCAACAAGTATTTATTAAGTCCCTACTATGTGTCTGGCATTATGTTAAGCACTGAAGGTACAGAGAAAGGCCAAAAAGAGACCCAAAATAAAAAGCAAAGAACCAGTCCTTGCTCCCAAGGATCTCATAGTTCTTCCTGCATGTCAGTTTTTTTCCCCAATTTTATATCATCTGTATATTTGATAATGATAGCTAGCATTTCTATTGTACTTTTCAAGCTTACAAAATACTTCACATACATGAACAACAACCCTTTGAGGTAGGTGCTATTATTATCCTTATTTTACAGGTGGGGAAGCTGAGGCTGAGACAAGGTTAATGATTTGCCATGGCAGAATTTGAATTCAGGTCTTCCAGACTCCCAATTGTAGTGCTTCATCCACGAAACTATGTGGCTACTCATTTCCCTCCCTGTCGAGCAAGACTTCACCTTGTATTTTTCCTCTTGCGTACCAGTCTTGGAATCTCCAAGGCCCTTTCCTGGGGCTCCTCACCATATTCCCAGGTCGCTTGTGGCTCTGCCGCCACTTTGCTCAGACCTGAATTCTCCCTATCCCTTGATACCCCTCCCTTCCCCAGCAGGTTTGTTTTTTTCCCCTTCTGTTTGACCCCACTCTCCTTTCTTTGACTTCCTGGCCTGCCCACTCTTTGTGAGAGAGCCTCTCTCCCCCTATCTCTCACCATCTGGAACAGTCTTCCTGTATCTCTCTGCCTCATCAACCCTCCATCTGTAGAAAAGGTCATTCCACTGATTCTGTTATTAATCCCTGCGGTATTTTCTGGAGTTGACTGTTTTGTGCTGGAGAATTTAAAAAAAAAAAAGACTACCAGTTGTTCAGGTCAGAACTTGGATGAAGGCAGCAGATCTCCATGTTAGGGATGAGGTCTATGGCTACCTTTCTGGGGATGGTCCCTATGCCAGAGTCGGAGCCAAAACATTTCCTGGATTTCCCTACACAGGTGGGAAACAGACAGGCAAAGAGATGTCTTTGCATGTTACTGAGGCACATTTAAACAAAGCAGGGGGTACTGGATCTTTCCTCTGAGATGGCTGAGTTTCCTCCTTCCAATTCAGGCTGGGCCCCCCTATTCTCAGGGACCCATCACTGCGCTTTGCACTCAGTAAGTGTTCATACTGTATCCTGTATCCTACTACCAGCTTCTGTGACTAAGGTTAGTGATACAAACCACTGCCAGGGCAAAGGGTTTGAAGTGTGCTAAATCCACCTTTTCAGGTGGTGAGGAGAGACCCAGCACTCTACTTCTCTGTAGAAAAGTTCATCTACGTCTGTACAAATGAAGGGGTTAAACTAGAACTAGACCTGTTTTAGAGCTATAATCTCATTAGTTCATTTCTCTGGTCTTGTTTCTTCATCTGTTAAAGGAAGAACTAAACGATCAATATAAGTTACTTTTTGTCTCTAAAGCTGTGATCCCATGGCCATGCTAAGTGCTGCTAGGGAAGCTCCTGCCCAGAGAGGGAAGGAGAGAAGCTGGTGTATTGCTAAGGCCAGGAGGCTGCTGCAAGGGTTGGGAGAGAGAAGAGGAAGGCTAGCTATAGGTTTGCCCATCTGTGATACGGCTGCTGGAAAAAGACCTTCTCTTAACTAATTATTCTTGTTAACTAGGTGCTAAGCCCAGTTTTTTCAAGCTGCTAAAGGACTTCAAGTAATGCACATGTTCTCTAAATTTTGCTACTCTGGTTCAAAAGCCTGTTTACACCACCCTCTTTATGCCTCTCTCTAGTTATGCAATAGCTGGGGTAGATGAGTCTGACAATTACAGCCTTACTGCTAGGATGATTCTATTCTGTATGTTCCTGTTAGAAACTTTTTTCCCCTGCATTGAGGAATTGCTTCCACGGCTCAGTGCTCATCCCAGCATTCATTTTACCTTATGTAACCCTGAACAAAGTGGCTTGTACATAGAAGGCATTTAATAAATGGTGACTTGTATCTAATTCACCCCTCATCAATATTTGCCTGCCTACTGTGTATAGGGTAGAACTGCAGAGGAAAGAGATCCTGTCCTGGATAGAGTTGATAATCCTATTAATTGGGGGTAGAATGGGGCAAAACATAGACTCTCAGAATTGGAAGGGACTACACTCTTCCCAACCCTGAATGGGAAACCCTTTCATATTGTTGTTCGTCTTTCGTTTTCAAAGAGGACCAACGACATTGCCAGGTGGCGTCTTAACTTGCATGTGAATTGGATTTAAGTGAGGCAGAGTTGAACTCAGAAAGTGAGTCAGCCTTACTCTCTCTTCCTGAGTCATCAGAATCCAGAGGCAGTGGTTATCTGGCTTTTGTTTGAAGATGTCTGGTGAGAAGGAACCCCTTATCTCCCAAGATAACCCATTCTTCCCAGGGATGGTTCTAATTATACAGAAGATCTTCGGCGACTCAAGTCTAAATTTTCCTCTTTATAACTCCCATCATTGTTCTGGTTCTGCCTTCTGGGGCCAGGCAGAACAAAGCTAATCCTTCTTCACTGTGACAGACCTCCAAAAACCTGGAGATAGCTAAGGCTCTTCTTTTGTTCTCCAGGATAAATATCCCCAGTTCTTTCAAAAGCCTCTCACAGGACATGATGCCAAGACTCACCATAGTCCTTGTTGTCCTCTCCTGGATGGTCTCTAGTTTATTCACGTCCTCTTTAATAGCCCAGTCCCAGAACTGAACCCGGTGCTCCAGAGATGAGCTCAATAGGACAGAGTCCAGCGCTAGAACGACCTGTCCCTTGGACCTCTATTGACACAGTCTATGAGAGCATTACCTTTATTTGCAGCTAAACCTTAGGTTGTATGATGAGGTAGTATGATATAGAAAATGAGACTTGGAATCAGATCCTGCCTCTGATCCATCCTGGCTGTGTGATCTCTGGGCAAGTTATTGAGCCTCCCAGAGTTCCAGGCAACTCTCCAAGACTTTAAGTTGAAGAGAAGGGACTGACTTACCTTGATGGAGGGAGTTTCCTATACTAATGAAATCACAGATCTGATCTCTATTCTAAACAGACCAGAAGTTCTCCAGCCACATGGCTCTCGTCCCCTTCAAAGCAGTCACCTTGGGGGGCTATCTATACCTTTGTTGCTGAGGTACTACAGTGGCTCAAGGCTTATCAGAAATTCCTTTTCTCAGAGTTGTTTTCAGAGATTGTGTGACTGCCTCTTGACTATCCTCAATGTTGGCAAATCTCCAACCTTGGAGGGTGGATTTGGTTTGGGGAAGCAGCCAAAATTTTTTCTTGAGCCAAGTTTGCTGACTCATGGTGGGGATGGAAGGGGGCTGGGTGTGGTAAAAATAAAATAAAATAAAATTGAGCCTAAAATTACTAGGATTGCTTTTCTTAGGTTGCTTGGGAACTGACTCTTAAGGCAGTTTTCCAAGAAGAGGACCAGAATGATTGGAGCAATAGCAGAACTGATGAAATAAGCAGATGGCTTCCCATGATGCCTCTGATGAAAGTCAGCACTTGGGTTACCTTGGGAAGAGATAGTAATCAACTAATCAATAAGCATTGATTAAGTACTTCCATTGTGTCAGAGGCGAGGGAGACCAGGACAAAAATGATACAGCCCCTGGCCTCAAGGAACTTAGTCATCAAGAGGGACTTAATATACAAAATAAATATTGTCTTTTTCTTTGTCGTGAAAAAGGCACTAGCAACTGGGAAGATCTGGACAGACTTTATGTAGAATGAAGATTTTTAACCTGGGGTTCACAGATTCCCCAAGAGGGTCCATGGATAGATATCAGGGGTCTGTGAACTTGGATGGGAAAAATAACCTCATTTTCATTTTCCCCAACCTCGAACTGAATCGAGTATTTCCTTCAATTATTTAAAGGCACTATTCTGAGATGGGGTCCATAACTTTCGGTACTCTTCCAGAGAGGTCCATGGAACAAAAAAAGGTGAAGGTATTTACCCTGATATAAAAGATGGCACTTAAGCTGAGTCTGGAGGAAGAGGTGAGGTGAGAAAATATTCTGGGCAAAGGCTCAAAGACAGATGAGAGAATGTTGTTAGAGAGAGTTGTTGGAGAGGAATAGTGGGAAGGCCAGTTTGACTGACCACCAAAATAAGGAATGATAAAGTTGTGAAAGACTTTAGATGCTTCATAGAGGAGTTTATAGTTGAACCTCAAGGCAATTGATGGCCATTGAGTAGGGGAGTGACATGGGCAGAAGAATCCCTTTGCCATCTGTGTGGAGGGAGAATGGCAGAAATGGGCTCTGGATCCCCAAAGTTTTGGGGTATATCCATGGGAAGGTAGAAGTGAAAGCTCATGGGAAAGGAAGTTGGACAATTCGAAAGATTAGTGCTCAGGTGGAATGTAGGCTTCAGTACACCAGCCACAGGAAACTTGTGATACTGAGTGTTGTGTTTTGGGAATAATAACTCTCATTTCTGTTAAAGTGTTGGTTTTTTTGTATTTTTTAAATGAACATGCATTTATCTTTGCACCCTTCTACTTCCCACCCAATTTAAAAGAAAATGGAAGAAAAAGAAAACCCCAGTAACAAAAATGTAGTCAAGCAGAACAAATGTCCTAAAATGTCTGTCATTTTGCATTTTGAGTCCTACACCTCTTTGTCAGGAAGTGGGCAAGAGAGTTCATCTGTGGTCCCCTGGGATCCAGCTTTAAGGTGTGCAGAGTATACATGATCTCATTTGCTTTTCGCAACAACCCTGTGAGGTAAGTACTATTATCTCCCCTTTACAGATGAGGAAACTGAGACTCATAGGAAATGGAACTCACCCTGGGTCACACATATAGTAAATGCTCGAGGCAGGAATTGAACCCAAATCTTTTTTTAAATTTTCCCCAAAATTTATTAATGTATTTGTTTTCAGTTTTCAACAATCACTTCCATAAGTCTTAGATTTTCTCCCCCTCCCTTCCCACTCCCTCCCCAAGATGACATGCAATTGTATATGGATTCTACATATGCATTCCTATTAAACACATTTTCAGATTAGTCATATTGCATAAAAGAATTAAAACGAATAGGAAAAACCATGAGAAAACCAAAACATAGCAAAGGAGAAAATAGTCTGCTTCATTCTGTGTTCCGACTCCATAGTTCTTTCTCTGGATGTCTGGATGTGGATGGCATTTTGCATCATGAGTCCTTTGGGAATGTTTTAGGTCCTCGAATTGCTGTGGAGGACTGTCTATCAAAAACAGTCTTTGCACACTGTGGCTATTACGGTGTGTATAATGTTCTCCTGGTTCTGTTCGCTTCACTCAGCATCAGTTTGTATAAATCTTTCCAGGTTTTTCTGAAGTCCTCCTGTTCGCCATTTCTTATAGCACAATAGTATTCCATTACATTCACATACCACAACTTGTTCAGCCATTTCCCAGTTGATGGGCATCCCCTCTATTTCCAGTTCTTGGCCACCACAAAAAGAACTGCTGTCAATATTTTTGTATTTTGGGTCCTTTCTCCATTTTTATGATCTCTTTGGAATACAGCCTTAGAAGCAGCATTGCTGGGTCAAAGGGCCTGCGCATTTTTATAACTCTTGGGGCAGAGTTCTTAACCTCAATCTTTCTGACTATGATGCTCTAGCATCATCACAGTCTACTCTAGATTATTGTTCAGTGCCAGATGCCACACTTTAGAAAGGACATGGATAGCTTCCGGAGTGTTCAGGGCAGGGAGATCAGGATGATGAAGGATCCTGGCTCCATCCCCTGTTTGGACCAGTTGGAGGAGCTGGGGGTGTACATCTGGGGCCAGAAGACTCAAGGAGAGATGCCAGAGTTAACTTCAAGTATTTCCTGTCATGTGTAAGTGAGATTAGGTTTATTCTATCTGTAAGCTGGCTTTTGACCATCAGTTTCTTTTGCTGGATCATGACCCTTGTCCAATCCAAGGGCTTGTTGGACCCAATTCGAACCAGCTCCCAAGAACTGATGGTTAAATTTCAGAGGTGAGCATTTGCTCCTCAGAAATACGCCAGTTTTATAAATCAGGACTTGATTTATTGTTCTGGTGATTGTCTAGACTCAAAATGATGGAGAAAATAATAATACAGATTAAATTTAGGCATGTATCATGCATGCTTTTGTTAGAAAAGCCAGAAATTAAACATTTTCCAGCACAAGGCTGGTCTATCCCTATTTTTGGGTGTATCCCGGGGCTCCATCCTGGGCCCTCTTCTCTCTTCTTGCTACCTTCTCTGTTGTCTCTTCATGGCCCCTTGTGGGGATTTCTTGGCGGAGTGGTTTGCCATTTCCTTCTCCAGTTTGTTTCACAGATGAGGAAATTGGGGCAAACAGAGGTGAAGTGACTCGTCCAGGGTCACACTTACTGTGTCTGAGACCAGATTTGAACTCATGAAGATGAGCCTTCCTGACTCCAAGCCTGGAGCTCTGTGGACTATGGTGCCGCCTGTATGCCATTAGGGACCATTTTATAGATCCTGAAGCTGGGGTTCAAATATTACAGATGAAGAAAAGAAGACCCAGGAAGTGATTCAGGCTAGAATAACTGATCTAGAGCTAGTTGGATTCACACAATTTTTAATAGATGAGGAAACTGAGACTGAGAAAAGTTACTGAGTTTATTGAACATTGAAAGTAGGATTTGAACCCAGGTCCTTGATGCCATATTTTTTTCCCCTCTCTATGTGGTAGAGAATAGCCTCTAAAAAGGGATCATAGAATTCGAGGGTTATCTAGTGCAATTGCCTCATTTCTATAGAGAAAAGGGGACCCAGAGAAATAACTTGCTTAAGATCTTATGTATGGGAAACATCTGAGCTCAGATTTGAATCCAGTTATCTTGATTCTACATATAGTGAGGGTTCTTTGCAGCACAGCACAGCACAGCACAGCACACCGCACCACACCACACTACACCACACCACCATCCTGGGTCAGCACTTGCTTGTATTAGGACTGACTTCATGCATAGATATTCACCAATGTGGTAGGCTTTGGGGGTACTGGATGATTTATGCAAAGAAGTTAAATACAAGTTAGCTAGGTAGGAGGGCACTGGCAGTTGGGGAGATGATGAATAGTTCATATAGAAGGTGATGCTTAAGCTTCGTTTTGAAGAAAGAAGAGGCAAAGATCAGAAGGGAGTGCATTCCAATCATCAGGGATAGCCAATGCAAAGGTATGGAGATGGGAGATGGAATATATCATATGTGAAAAACAGAGAAATCCAGTTAGTCTGGACTAAAGTAATGCACAGGAAAATAGATTGGGGCTAGGTAGTGAAGGGCTTTAAAATCTAAACAGAAGACTGCATATTTTATCCTAGAGGCAATAGAGAATTAGAATTAGAAAATGAGAATTTGCTTGTGGAGCTCTTTACATAACCCTTGCCAGGGAAGCTGGTGGGAAGAAATGACTATGTCTCCTCTGACTCAACCCTTCTCCCTCTATCTAGGAATCTTAAAATCATCTGTGAGACCCCAGGTAAGAGTTCCACCTTCTCTAGTTGAGTCATTTTTTCTAAATGACTAAGCTGTAGGGTATTTGTCCATCTGCCATGGTAGAGGGAGGTTCCTCACTGGGAATTCTCCACGTTAGTAAAATCGCAGAGCTGGGCCAAATGAAAAGAATGATAAAAGAAAAATAACAAGAATTCACATCGCTATGTTTATGGCTTATAGACCTCTTTGCTCCCAACAGCCTTGTAGGGTACACAAGTGATATCCTCCTCATACCTTTTGTGGGTCATGGACCCCTTTGGCAGTCTAGTGAAGCTCCTGGGATCTCTTCTCAGAATCATGTTTTAAATGATTAAAGGGAATTTAGATTTCAGTTAGAGGTTAATAGGGAAAAAAGTAACTTATTTCCCATCCAAGTTCTGAAATCTATCAAGTCACCCCTCCCCAGGTTAAGAACCCTTGGTTTAAATATTTAATAAATATTTGTTGAAATGAATTGAATCAAGTCTTTACTTTTCAGGAAATGTGTAGAAAGGTTTATAGACCAGAAAAATGATTAGGTAGGGGACCTGCCTCCGTGTCTCACAGCTCATAAGTAATGGGTCAGGTGGGCAGCAGCTGGGGATGACCCAGCTTTCCCAGCCTGAGAGAGGAGCCAAGCCCAGATGTGGCCCAGTGGCTGCTTGAAGGAAGATGGCGCCCACCTCTCAACCTCTCCCTAACCCCCCCCTCCACCTTTGACTCTTTGGAACCTTGTAGCAAAAGGAGGGGTTTCTCCTTCAGGTACTGGGTGCACAGCTGCTGACCAGGTAGTTTGATCCTTCCAGGTGTAAGAGACTCCCAGGCTTTCCTCAGCTGACCTGTATTGGCCCAATTACCTTCACATCTGTCTGAACCTGCTGTTAGGTTGCCATTTCAACAGACTTGGCTGATTCTTTTTTAGAGGCAGAAGCTAGAATCAAAAGTACCTTTTATTTTGGGGGCAGGGAGGGGAGGGGGTGTGTAAGAACAGTTTCTAAAGTGACCAGTCCTATTTTAATCCACACGAGTGCATATTAAGGGTTTTCAGCCTGACTACTTAGAAAATGTGGCTGGAAATACAACTGTTCCTCGTTGACGAAACTCACCCTTTGTCATGGCACCTGCAGCATCTTTTTGCTACCACATTTATGTATCATGGAAAAGCAAAACAAAATCCATTAAGAGATTTCCCTACATTTGATCGGAGGAAGTTTCCATCAGGACGGCTTCATTTGTTGGTCTTTAGTGTATTTCCTTCCCGAGAAATGAATATTGCCTTGTCTCCTTGAGAACAAATTGATTTCAAGTGGAAAGGAGAAAAATAGATCCTTTTTTTCTTTCCTTTTTTCCCCCCAAGGCAAAGTTTATCTCATAGGTAAAAAAAATCCAGAATAATTGAACGAAGGAGATAATTTCCCCCACTGTATTGTTTCAAGAACTCCCACTAGAATGTGGGGAGCCTGGCTCACAGTGCCTGCTAATGATAAATGACAGCCAGAACAGACCATCACATTGAGATGTTTAGTTCCCACTGCTAGGAGATGTCACATTAATTTTTCTTCAGATTTACATTAGATTATTAATAAACTAGCAGTATTGGGATGTGACGATGAGGACCTACAGAAATGCCCTGCCCTCCCCCTGTCTGTCTTCTGGGCTTTTTGCTGAGCATGGGGGGGGGGGGGATGTTTCAGGACTAGGACCCCTCATGGCTTTGGGTGAGTTTCTTGGAGATGGGGAGTGCCCGGTGATTCTGCCAACAATGAGTGTGGCAGAAGTGAGATCCTGGAGGTTCCTTCTTCTTTCCAATGGGTGTGTTATTCAGTTGGTTTCCTGTTCCTTTCATCCTGGAGGGGAAAATGCATTTGATCCTCACTCACTTTCCTGGCCTTTTGGGCCTTTATTTTCTTCCCTGGAAAATGTAATCTGTAAACTAGACAGAAGGGGAAAGGGAGAGGAGACAGAGCTAGGGAATGGCAGAGTAAGGAAGGGAAGTGAGATTAGGATTTTATTTTTGGTGAAACACTCTAAGGCATAGTTTTCTCATCTACAAAAGGGGGAAAGTATACCTGAATAGTGGAGACCAGGCCACAAATTCTACCTGAGGTATCCCCCCACCTCTCCCTGCATTAACTTCAATGCAAAAATGTATTCAATGTAGCTTACTGTGGGAAAGGTGCCATGTTATGTGCTAAATAAAAGATAATAAACTGCCATTCCTGCCTTCAAGTTGCTTATACTCTGGTTGTTTCTGGTATTGTGCTAGGGGCTGGGGATTCGAAGTCAAAAATAAAACAGATTCTCACCATATGGGGGCTATAGAGGGATGGTGGTTGTTAGAGATATACTGAATACAAACTAATTTCTGAGGTGGTATAAAAAGCACCAAAGAAGTATAGTGTATAGTGTACTAAACTGGGAGCCAGGAAGACCTCGGTTCAAATCCTACCTATGACACTTACTAGCTGGTTAAGTTATATAATCTCTTCATTCCTCAGTTTCTTCATCTGTAAAATGAGGTGATTGGACTTAACGGCCTCTAGGGTCCATATCTAGGTGGCACAGTGGACAGAGCACTGGAGTTGGGGTCAGGAAGACTCATCTTCCTGAGTTCAAATCTGGCTTCAGATACTTACTAGCTGTGTGACCCTGAGTAAGTCATGTCACTCTGTTTGCCTCACTTTCCTCATCTGTAAAATGAGCTGGAGAAGGAAATGGCAAACCACTCCAGTATTTCTGCCAAGAAAACTCCAAAAGGGGTCAGGAATAGTCAGACATGACTGAAATGACTGAACAACAACAAAAGTTCCCTACCAGTTCTAAATCTATGATCTTATAGACTAATGAAATTAAAAATCTAAGCCTTGTGTTTTTATTTGAGCTAAACCCTAATGAAGAGCTAAGGATTTCAAAAGGAGAACCTTTCCGGCAGGAAGGACAGCCAATGCCAGGTCCCTTCCCCCATTAGTTCCTTCTGGGATTACCATTTTGGGGACAGGCCCAGGCCAATCATGCTTCATTCCCCTTCTGGATGTAATTCTGACTCTCTGGACTTCAGCACCATGACCCCTCTTGTGTACCCCTTCCCCATTTCTGCTTCTTTTTATGTGTTTTCTTTTCCTGATAGAATATAAATTCCTTGAGGTCAGGAACCATTTTCCTTTTTGCTTGTATCCTCAATACTTTGGACAGTTCCTGACATGTTCTAAAATAAATGCTTGTTGCCCTCCTGGTCAATGCAAGGGAGATAGAATGTTGTGTTTGGAGCATTGCTGGTAGGCTTATGGCCATACTGCTCAAACTAGCAAACTGAATGAAGAGTTCTTGAAAATGTTTTCTTTTTAGCTACCATCCATTGGCTAGTCAATGGCCCCTAACAATAATTTTATGTTTAAGACTAAGAAGAGTGATCTGGCACCTGCAATTTGTAATCACCAGTAAGTACAGCCTAGTTTCTGCCTTTTGATACTTGAAGTTTGTTTGTGAAGAGGTGCAAATTTCCCATCCCTTTCCATTCATTATATCAACATTTTAAGGAATCTTGTGTAATTGTGACATTTATGGGAGACGCCTTTTTGGAGCTGAGCCATTAAAAAGGCATTTTGCTCTAACGAAGCAAGACCATTTTTTCCACGGAGAGGTAGCACCCAGCACCTGCTAGGTGCCAGGAGATGGGATGCAGTTTTTGATGATGGGCCCTTCCACTGCAGACTTCAATTTTTCTTTCAAACACTCAGTTCTGCAGTGGTCCCTAGTTCCCTTCACAAAGTCACAGAATTCTCGAATTAGAAGGATCCTCCAAGATTCAACAGATTCAAAACATAACATGGGCATCAGCTTTTTCAAAAGACCTTTGCTGATCCTGTCCTCAGGAATTTCTCTCCTCCACCCCTGTGTCTGTCTGTCTCAGTCTCTATCTCTTTCTCTCTCCTTTGTTTCTGTCTGTCTCTCTGTCTCTTACTTTTTCTTTCTCCCTTCCCTCCACCTACCCCCTTCTCTCCTCCACTTCTCTCTCCCCATCTGTTTCTGTCTCTCATACATGAGCTTATTTCTATATGTGTTGTGTCCAAAACAATGTAAGAGCCATGAGAACAGGGACTACTTTATTTTTGTCTCAGTATCTCTAGGGCTTAGCAGTTTTCCTTTCACATGGGGGTTTAATATATTTTTGTTGAATTGATTTGACTTGGTGATCTCCGAGTGGGGGTGTATAGAAGAGAGCACATCTATCTTAAAATGAATTCATCTTGTCACATCAACTAGGAAAGCACCTTTTTGAAGTTGGTGGTGTGAAACCTCTTGGGGCTATCACTTCTATATTCTGGTCACCATCAGGGATGGTCAAAGTAATGGCAGCCTGCTTTTCCAATTCCCATTTCTGTGCCTCTCTTCTCCACTCCCTCATTCCCATATTCCAACAAATCAAAACTCCTCTTTCCTAATACTGAGTTGTTTCCAGCCAGCTGTCACCAAGAAAGTGATCCGATAAACCAATTCACAAGAAGGTGTTAAGTGCAGATAATGGCAAAAGGTGTTTTTTCCCTGGGGGTATTAGCATTTGAAGAGACAGCTGCCTAGAAATGACATTCATTCCTGAACTGACATGGATCTTTAAAGTTGAAATTTCTGGCATGGCAGCCAGTTGGGGGATTTATTTCTGGAGAGGGACGACAACAAAGCCCACCTCCAAGAACGCCCCCTACAGGCCACCACTTATTTCACTTACATGTAAGTTTCACATCAAGAGGCTCCCAGAGACATACTGACAAAAAATAGTTTTCTGCCAATGAAATAAGATGAAAGTCAACATGAACCCTCCATGTGTTTGTACCAGTATGAACGGTAATCAGTCGAACAAGGCAGACCTTGGTGTCTTTGGAATTAGAAAGAAGAGACCAGATAAATGGTTGAATGGTGTTAAGATGAGAAGAGCCCACAGATGTGGAAGAACTCACAGAACCTCAGAGCATTGCCCTCAGGGTACTGATTCAATGTGTAGCTAAAGGATTCCCTGTATGTTGCACCTGAGGAGTGGTCATCCAACCTTCGCTTGAAGGGGAAACTCATGACTTCTAGGATAGTTCATTCTCCTTTGAGCCTGGGGTCCTAGAATCCCAGATATAGAGTTAAGAGGGACCTCAGAAGCTATCTGGTCTACCCCTAATTTTATAGATGAGTAAACTGAGGCCCAGGGAGATGAAGTGACTTGTCTCAGAGCACACAGATAGGAAGCATCAGGAATAGAATTTGAACACAGGTCCTATGGTCACAGTGTTTTTTACACTGGACCAAAGATTCTCTTTTTAGAGTTGGAAGAAACCTCAAAGGTCAGCCAGTCCAGAAGACCACCCGTGAAGGGGAATGCTAAGGCATCCCATTCCATTCTGAAACTGCTCTAATTCATAGAACCACAGAATGTCAGAATTAGAAGGGACTTCCCATGCTATTGGGTCCATTCCACGCCCAGACAAGATTCCCCTTTACAACACAACCAGCCTCTGTTTTAGGACTTTTCAAGGAGGGAGAACCCATGCCCTCCTTTGGCAGCCTATGTCTGGACATCTTTCCATGTTAGGAAATTTTCCCTTCCATTAAGGGAAAAAAACTGCTGAGTCCCCTAATTGTCACAAGGACTATTTGCTATTTTTTCCCTCATTTTTTAGAAAAGACCGGGAATGACTTTTATTCAGAAAAATGAAAACGTTGTTATTATCCCATTAATGAACCCACAGTCACTGTCTCTCAGGAGCTCCAGGCTTCTCCTTGTGTGAGAGTATTTGTAGAGCAAACACATAAAACAGCAAGAGAGCCAGTAACATAGTAAATGGCTTACAGATTATTGGGGTCTTTAGACTCGCCAATCAATGCAGGTTTTTTTCCCTTAAAAGAAGCCTATTTTATGATGTTCAATTTCCTTATATTTTAATGAAAAGAAGATGAGGGCTCGAAAGCCCAAGTTGGAGCTAATCAAATAGTGCAAATTGCTGTTACCTTGTTTGTTCTCATTATTTCTATGGCTCCAAATGGAAATATACATATATAGAGAGCAATTGGTTTTCCTATCTGTCAAATTGCAGTCCAGGCTGGGCTTTGCGTCTTGTGCTGATATACACTAGGTCATATGGGGGTGAGTCATATGAGGGTGACTCTGGAAGGAGTGGAGTTCTTGGTGCCTGGTCTCAACTCTCTCCCCACTAGTGATCTCCTCCTCCCCTATAATCTCAAGGACCCAGTAAGAATCAAGATGGAAATGCCAGCAGGAGAGTTTGTAAGCAAGTTCTTTAGTGAAGGTTTGGACTGGCAATTATGCCTTCTTGGGGTTCCTATCAGCTCTCCATCAGCTCAGCCTTGCTGTAACCATCAATTTCTTTCTCTAAGCTTTGTTTGTGTGTGAGGGAGATAAGCACTGGACACATTCCTTTGCCAGATTCCCCCACCCCCAGTCCAATTTGCAATGAGGAAAAGAAATATGGGAACAATTTATATCAAGACCAAATTATGCATCCTTTTTACAAAAATGTCTCCCAAAAGGCTGATTCTTCCTCTGAGTGCTAAAACTACCTGGAGGCTCTGTTAATTGGGACAATCCAATTGAATTTCTCCAATCCAACAAGCATTTATTGAGTACCTACTGTATATCAGGCACTGCACTAGGTTCTGGGGACAAAAAGTCAAGCCAACCAACCTGTCGACCAACCGAACAACAATCAACCAATCAAAACATTCCAGCTCTCAGTGTGGGGCAGTGGAAAAGGATGTTGGATTTTGAATTAGAGGATATAGGTTTCCAATCTGTCCCATTTGGTATTATTGTGAGGGTCAAATGAGTTTTTTATGTAAAATGCCTTTTAAAGTGTTGTATAAATGTGAGCTGGTGAATATGGTCATCCTATTCAAGGAAATATAATTTAGAAGTCCCTTAATTTGATCATCTCATTTTGGAGAGATTAGAAAGTCAATATATAAGGAAAAATAGTAAGGGATGAAAGGTTCTTTGGAGGGAGAGAATGCATCTAAGATCCTTTCCAAGGATAAATCTAGGACCCTAGTATAAAGGAGGTGCTCAGGATGCCCCTGATTTACTTACTTGGGGCATCTCCTGTGAAGTTAAGAGTGTGCCCTGGCCCCTTGCTGGAAGATAACATCCCTTTTTGAGAGAATATAGCAACTCCTGATTGGTTCTGAAGGCTGGGAGTTGTGCTAAAGATGACTGGCCACAGAGTCAAGAGAAACCACTGGACTTTGAAGCAGAACCGAGAAGAATCATTTCCATCTCTTTCTTTGGAGATCTTTGCTCTTGGTGACTCTTTCAACAATTTTTCTTCTTTAGACTTGGGTGGTGGAAGGGATGGGATTTGTCTTCCAATCAGTTCCCACTTCCAAAACAATGACTGCCTGTGGTTCCAGGACATGCAATCCTCCTCTGCAGTCTGAAGTAAGCCTGACACTGGCCCTTAGGTTCCTTAACTGCTACTTTTGCTTTCTTTCTCCAGAAGAGTGAGAATCCTTAATCTGGAGTTAACAGGAGACTCCTTCATTTTCTTCCTGTAGAGTCTTAGCTCTGAAGTCTGTGTTCTATCTAAGTGGCAGGTGCCATGCTCAGTCCTCTCCCCAAGAACTAGACCTTGTAGCCAGCCCCTCTAGCAGGTTCCTCTTCTTTGCTTTGAAGCTCTGAATCTCTCCCAATGGATCACGTTACTAGGTCTATGTCAGTCCTCAGACTATGTGATCTTTTTCTTGAGAATAGGTCACTCCAGGTTTCATGCCTTTCTTAAGCTCTGAATGGGACTTAATGTTGGAGGGTCCTTTACAATCTGCAAATCAGCTACTCAGGGTATGAATAACACTCTGTATTTATTCACTATCTCTTGCCTTGGATACTCTGCCAAGGACAAGAAATAAAGCATTGCTCCCTTGGATTTGGGACTGTGATCAAGGAAGATGCAGGCCCAATCATAGTAGAGTGAAAACTGGAAACCAAGCCCCTCTCTTTCTCTAATGACTAGTTTTACCTCTTTGGGGTAGGTTTGGCTGGAAAAGACTCTTAGAAAGTTGAAGTTGCTTGGAACTGGCCATCTTTGCTTAGAATCCAGGCCCTCTATTTTCTGTCATTAGGAGGAAGAGGGTGGAGGCAGCCAAAACCCACTGGGGCCATAAATACTGGGGAATGGTGAATTTCCAACACAAGGCTTCCACAGCCATTGATCTTAGCTCAACTGGTGGGTGGAAGGTGCCAAGTTCTGAAGAGCGGAGCTCTGTATAGAGCCTTTTCACCCATTTATAGGCCATCCAAATATTGTTGATTTAATCAGGTCAACAGTTGGGGCATCCATCTTTCCTTTAAAGGGAAGCAGCGAGGTAACAAGACCTATGAATCCAAGGGAGCAACAACCAGTCAACTCTAACAGAGTTTATTATGGGGAGGCCAAGGCTCAGGGAAATGGATTTGCAAAAGAACACACCCTGAGGAGGCCCATGAATCTCTGGAATAGGAGACTGGATATCGATTGTCCACAAGGAATTTTATGTGGTTGTAGAATTTCTGGAAATGATCAGTTAAGTGCTAGGGAATGTTGGTGTTCTGGTGGCGGGGGGTGCCGTAAAACAGTCCTATTTGTAGGGACATTGATTTCCTGATGTTGGACCTGGTCATCATGGAGGGAGGGGAAGGGCCTCTCCTTACTCTTTCTTCACCTAGTCCTTAATTCAACTTCATTTCATGCCATAAATCCCAATTTCATATTTACAGAAAAACCTCAAGAATGATATGGCCTCTTGGTCTTTGGCTATTATTCTCAAAATAATTGCCCTCTGTGGTGTGACTGTGAAAGAAAAAAAGATTTTCTAAAAAATTACTTCAATTTGCAGAACACATTTCATCCCCAAGTGGGGGAGGAATGAACGCAGGAGTCTACTTAGGATTCTCAATTATTCAGTGCCTGATTATCCTATTGATGGAAGCTCAAGCCCCTTATCACTTTTTCCCCTCTGCCTTCCCTTCTCACCCTTCCTCACACCCCCACGTCAGGGTTTATTAGCCATTCTATATCTGTCTCTACCTGTTAACCCAGGAGAGAAACAATATTATTGGGACTCAAGTTCATTGGTTTTGCCTTTTGTTAGGAGGGTTGGGCTGAGGACTACTATGACCCAATGGAATCCAAACCAATCGGCATTTGTTAAGTGCCTAAAGTATGCCAGGAACCATGCTAGATGCTGGAGATCTAATGAAATAAAACAAAAAGGAGTTCTTCCCTCAAGGAGATTATGTTCTACTGGGAGCAAGAGTATACATACATACATGCATGCATACACACATACACAAACACACACACACATATATAAACAATATACATATGTATATGTGTGTGTGTATATAAATGTATATCCACTGTACAGATATATATCCATACTACATACTATATATGTGTGTGTATAGATAGATGATGGATAGATGGATGGATGGATAGATAGATAGATGCAGCAGATGGTAAGCTGATAAGTTTGGAAACTAAAATTCAATTAAATTCAGCAAACATGTGCTAAATGCATACTATGTGAAAGGTACCATCCTAAGCACTAGGGATATAAAGAAAAAAATAAAATTCAGTCCCTGATCTCAAGGAACTTATATTCTTAAATTTCTTTTTAAAAAAATTATAAATATTCTTTATTTTCACGTCTTTCATTTCATTATGTCTCCTCCTCCCTCCACTTTGAGTCATCTTTTTTATAACAAGAATATAAAAGAGAAAAGAGGCAGCTGAATACAACTACCCAACAGCTGGGTGACACAATGAGTGGAGTAAGGAAGACCTGAATTTATTTATTTTTCTGTCATTTCCTAGCTGTGTGACCCTGAGCAAGTCATTTCACCTCCATTTGCCTCAATTTCCTCAACTGGAAAAATGAGGATAATTGTAGCACCTACCTCTCAGGACTACTGTGGAGCTCAGATGAGATGATATTTGTAAAAGTATGTTGCAAACTTTAAAGTGCTTTATAAATACCAGCTATTATTACTATCAGTCTGATAGTATATACTGTATTATATACCCACAGTCCCCTATTTCTGCAAAGAAGTAAGAGAAGTGCATTCTTATACCTTGTCTTTGGGGTGATTAAAATGTCAAAATGTTCAGCATGATTAACCCTTCTGTGGCCATCTCTACTTGTTAATCCAGAAGAGGAACAATAATATTGGGACTCAAGTTCATTGGTTTTGCCCTTTGTTAGGGGGGATTGGCAAGAGGTCTTTGCTGTTTTTCTTTCCATTTATGTTGCTATCGTCATCGAGTGCATTCTTTTCTTGATTCTACTTCCTTTACTTTGCATCAATTCATATAAATTTTTTCATGTCTCCCTGTGTACTTCATGAGCATTGTCATTTTGTGACATGACAATATTCTGTCCTATTCATGTATGACAATATATTTAGCCATTCCCCAATAGATAAGTATGTGCTTGGTTTTCAGTTCTTTGCTACTATAAAAAAATGCCTACTATAAATAATTTGGTGTATCTGGGGCCTTTCTTTGACCTCCTTGAGATACACATCTAGCAGTGAGATCTCTGGGTCAAAAGCGTGGTAGACATTTTGGTCGTTTTCTTGCCATGGCATTTCCTGACAATGAGCAGCGACAAAATGAAACAAAATAAGAAAGCTTTTATTCAAATGAAAGGGATATTAGGACTGATCTAGCTTCATTCTTTTACATTACAAATGAGGAAACTGAGACTCAAAGCAATGACGCGATTATGTATTCAAGAATACGTAAATAGCAAGTGATAGATGTGGGATTCAAACCCAGATTCTGAGATTCCGATTCCAGAGCTTTTCCTCTTATACTCCAACAGGATTAAGCAGGGTTTGGGGTTCAACAAACAATGTTTAGACTCAGCGACTGTGAGCAAGGTCCCATACTAGGTCAAAGAAAGTAGCCTTCGAGTAGCTTACCATGTGATAGGAGAGATCACATTCCCAAACAAATAAATATATACCAAGTGAAGTGTGGTCATTACACAAGGGAGGAATAGTAGAAAGAAAAATGTTTTCTTAATAAACATGACCTTCCCCATTTGGAGTGAGCCAAATTCCCTGGTCTCTGGAAGTGCTTAGAGACCGATTGTGTGCCAGGCCCTGTGTTAAGCCCTAGGAATGGAAACAAAAGGAAACGACGTTCCCTGCCTTCAAGGAGCCAGCAGTACTGGGGAGAGGGAAATTAATGTGTACAAACAAGCTATATATGGGATAAAAGGAATAAGAGAGGAAAGGCATAAAAATTAAGAGAGGTTGGGATAGGTTTCCTGCAGAAGATGGGATTTTACTTGAGACTTAAAGGAAACCAGAGGAACCAGCAGGCAGAGATAAGGAGGGAGAACTTTTTAGACATGAGGACCAGCTTGGGATAAAGAGCTGGACTTAGAGTCAGAGAGACCTGAGTTCAAATTCTGATTGAGACACTACCTGCAAGAGTCTGGGCAAGTGGCTTAATTTTTCTGAGCTTAGTTTTCATGTCTGTGAAATGGGTGTAATCCTAGGACCTTCCTCCCAGGGTTGTTGTGAGGAACAAATGAAATAATTTGTGCAAAGTATTTTACAGACTTTAAATCTTTGTGTAAATCCTAGCTGTAATGATAAACTATAGCTAATATTAACAGCTTCATCAAAGATACTGAAGATAAGATTCCTGGACTGGGGAAGAAGATTGACTGGCCAACATCCAAGATCCTGTCCAACCATGAGATTTGATGACTCTGTGAACCTTGCCTTTAGCCATTGGTCAATTGTGTCTGAGTCTTTGGGACCCCATTTGGGGTTTTTCTTGGCAAAGATACTGGAGTGGTTTGTCATTTCCTTCTTCAACTCAGTGTACAGATGAGGAAATTAAGGCAAACAGGGTGAAGTGACTTGTCCGGGGTCTGTTGGTTGGTTGGTTGTTGTCCTTCATCTTCAAAGAGGACCAAAATGATATCACCAATGCAAAGTGAAATTTCAGTGTGTCTGACTGTGGCTGATCAGACCAATATGAGCTCGAAATGCTTTACCACAGGTTGGGCACAGACAGTCCATGTGAATATTTGGGGTGAATATCCCAAATTTGCACATCCTGCATTTACTTTGTGCTGTCTCAATTCTGCTTTGCTCATAGAGCAGCACCTTTTCTTATGTGGGCACATCATGCTGAGCGGTCCTGTGCCAGTGTCTCCTATGTTGCACGGTCAAATCCAAAGTTCTTAAGAGAGACCTTGAGAGTGTCCTTTGTCTAGGGTCACATAGCTAGTAAGTGTCTGAGGTCAGATTTGAACTCTGGTCATCCTGACTCCAGGATCTGGTGCTCTATCCACTGCACCACCTTATGAACCTGGCTGACTTATCTTAGAATCTGCTCACAAGATGACCAAGAAACCAAGACCAGGATGAGGTTGAAGGAAGTCAGTGAAAAGACTCAGGATGAGGTAGAGTCTAGTGCAACCTGGCCATCAATTATCTTTCTGGCCTCATTCTATGACAGTTCTCAGATTTTGGTCAACCTCTCCTTGCTGTTTTTCACAAACAATCCGACATCTCCCATCTCCATGTCTTTGCACTGGCTGACCCTCATGCCTTGAATGCATTTTCTCATCACTTGCACCTCTTATAATTCCAAGTTTCCTTCAAAATTCAGCTTAAGCTCCATCTACACAAAACCTTTCCTGATCCTCCAAACCTCTAGTACTTTCCTCTCATCAAATTAACATTTCTTTTGTATATAAATTTCAGAAAAAGTACCAATTGTACAATGGTAGCAGAAATGTCCCATTAGGACACCAATCAAACCCTAAGTCTGGAAAAAAATAAACCAATATTTTGTCAGTATTGACTATAGATATGCCTACTATCTCTCTATAGAATGAAAACTCATGGACGATAGTAACTGTTTCATTTTTTAAAAATCTGCCACTTGTTGCCTCTTTTGTGTCGTCTATGAGATAAGAATGGTTTAAAAAGTTTTGATACAATTAAACTTTTCAAAAATATGTAAATATTATTCTTAGCTTCCATATAAAAATAGGCACATGCAAGCTGGAGTTTTTCAACTGGCTAACATATCCAGACAGACTGACAGAAGAAAAGACAGATTGATAGACTGCCAGACAGAGTATGTGTGTGTGCGCACAGATAGATGGATAGATGGATGGATGCAGTATTTATTAAGCACTTACTATGTCATATTGGAATATAAACTCCTTGAGGGGAGGACTATTTTTGCTTTCTTTCCAGTTACCAATCCTTAGTATAGTACTTCGTCCATAGTAGTCCCTTAACAAAAGATTGCTGACTTGTTGATTTGAACTGCCAGGTATACAAATAAGCAAGACATTCCTTGCCCTCAAGGATCTTACATTATTTATGAGACAGTTCAAAAAGAAGGGGAGCTGGAAGTGTAGGGATAGGTGAGAAAACTACCTGACTGCAAGGAGAAGGAGGAAGTAAAGTCTGTACATACTAGGTACTTTCTAAATGTTTGTTGATTTATTACTTCTATTATCCTCAGACTAGAGGATTGCCTTAACCTTTGGGATGTCCTATTCGGGTTGGTCAAGGAGTCTTTGTATGGAAGAGTATCCCTTTTTTATCTGTGCTTTAGGCAAAGAAGGCCCAGGAATCCCAGGAAGGCAGAATATCTGATTGCCTGATCTTCCCCCTTTGATTGGCACATAGTAGGTGTTTAATAAATGCTTTTAGACCATACTTGCCCTCTGTGATTTCTGTTTTTAGCTTCCCCTTTTATTTTCTCATTTTACAAAGATGAATCTGCTGCCTTTCAGGCAGTGATGAAACATTAAATGTCTACCCACAACCATCCCTCTGGGGTCAGTTTTTTATTTCTCTGAAGGCAGCAACCCTCCATTTATTCTTCCTCTCCTTGTAACCCTAGCTTTGTTTTAACTTTGGAAGTATATTACTGGCAGTGCAAGCCATTCTCTCTCCCTTTGCCTCTTGGTGGTGATTTGATTGTCTTCCAAGGCAGATGAGTTACTTTTGCTTTATCCCGCACCATCAAATTGTGGGAAGGATCTTCCTCTGATATACCAAGGGACAGAGAAGAGCGAAATTCTAATAAAATCAGAGAGTCAGATTAAATATTATTAGACTGCTCATTACCGCCATTTAAAGCCACTTAAAATGATGATTGCCTTTATTACAGCTGCTTAAGCTTCACTCCTAAATTCCCTCTGGGGTTGTGTCCTGCCAAAGTCTTGGGTGATGGGGTCATTCTTGGAATGGCATGGAGTAGGTTACCCATGCGAAAGTATTTTCTAATCACAGTCATGTAGTTTATAATTTCAGCAGTACTTCAGCATTTCACTTTATATCTATGGTGAGATCATGTTGCTTAATGATATCAAGAGCCTTGTCTGAACGGCTGTCTCTTCAATGATTTATTTACATTATTTTGGAGTCTTCTCTCTGAAATAATTTTGCAAAGGTGCTATTGAATGGTCATGAAGCACGATCATATTCAAAGACCTGAAGTTGAGGATCTCTTAAAGAATAATGGAGAGGTGCATGGTGGGTATGAGCAGCTAGTATCACCAACGAAGAGCTCTCTGGTGACCAATGAGGGATTCTCCTAAGTAGTGTAAAGGAGGTTTTCAAGGGAATGTATGAACCAGGGGGAAGAAATGGGCCAGGTATACAGTAAGAGGAATGATCAAATCTGCATCATTCCATTGTTTTCTGTGTGATAACAAGAGAATTTGAGAATGTTGGAGGGACTGTCTATGGTATCCTTCTGGAAGATATGGATGAGTCACAAGGGGATCTCTGGAAGGAGCACCTGCTTTGGTGAGATTTTGTTATTATCAAGTGTTTTTCAGTCATCCCCGACTCTTCGTGAGTCCATTCAGGGTTGTCTTTGCAAATATACTAGAGTCGTTTACCATTTCTTTCTTCAGCTCAGTTTACAGAGGAGGAAACTGAAGTGCACAGGGTTAAGTGACTTACCTAGGGTCACACATTTAGTAAACATCTGAGGTCAGATTTGAACTCAGGTCTTATTCCAGGCCCAGTGCTCTATCCACTGCGCCACCTAGCTGATCACAGATATTCATAATAGTACTAGAGTTTAGTCGGTTAACTGCAATAGCATTTACACCTACTATATGTTAGGCACTTTATTAAGACTGGATGCTAAAAAGACAAATGCTAAACAGTTCCTGTCCTCATGAAACTGCTATGCCAAAAGAGATCTTTCTGTCTTTCTTTCCTCCTCCCTTCCTCCCTCCCTCCCTCCCTCCCTTTCTTTCTCTCTCAATATAGAATATAGATATATGCATTTATACTTATAGAATATGTGTGGATAGATAGTAGGAAGTTAGATAGAAGTACCACCTTCTAATCCAAATGAAATCTTAACGATCCTTTTAATTGCTAGTGCCCTCCCTCCTTAACTCCCTTGTATCTAATTTGTATTTATTTATATGTACATATGTTTATATGTGTATATGTGCATATGTTCTGTATGTATGTGTATATATATGCATCCATATATATATACACATATATACGGAGAGAGAGAGAGAGAGAGAGAGAGAGAGAGAGAGGGAGAGAGAGGGAGGGAGGGAGAGAGAACTCTTTGAGAGTAGGGATTGTTTCATTCTTTGGATTTGTATCCCTAGTGCCTTGCACCATGCTTGGCAGATACTAGATGTAGTAGTAGCTGCTTAATATATCCTTGCTGATTGATTGATGGGATTTCAGAAAAGGGAAACATAAGTCATATTTTAGTTTGTAAGGACCTGGATACAAATAAATTGGCCCTTCTACTAGTGATGGTTTCTTCAGGGTGGTACCATAATAATGGGTCTGTGGTCCACTCTAAGATATCAGCATTATTTTGCTCTGCTCCCTTCAGACCATCATATCTTTGGGGTATTCTTTATGGGAACAACTGTAGGCAGTACAGGGACAGTCTACTCTGGACAGACTTATGTATTTTCTTTATGTCTAAATGGGATAGATTATAGGCATTGGACTTCCCAATGAATGAGCTGGGTTAAGAGGTTTTTTTGTCTCCACAAACATCAGTTTGTGCTCTGTAGGGTGATCAGGAGCCATAGCAAAATATGAGCTGAGAGAAAGGTAGGCTCTTGGTACATCCCATCCCCAGCTTGCAAGCCTTCAAGGCCCCAGAAAACAAGTGTGGCTTAAAAAAATATCAGTCTCCTTGAAGCAAGAGATGAGTGATGTCAGATGACAGAGTTGTGACAGGTGTTCACGGTTGGGTCCCGATTGTTTTTGTCTGTACTCGACTTAGGGGAGGATCACACAAAAGGAGGTGCCATCCTGCAGTGACACAAGCCAATTGCAGGTTGATCAGAGAACAATGAAGTGTTGGGAGTCACTGTAGAGAGACTGTCATTCCCAATGGAATCACTGTTTAGTCTTCCTAACACTGCTGGTTGACACCATGGGGGGGGGGGGGAAGGGAGCTGTGATTAGCTGCCATCTTACTGGCATATTTTTTCCCTTGCTGAAAATGGAAGATTAATCAAAGAAAGCATTTATTTCCTTACTTCTTAGATGGTTCATTGTTTAGAGATGGAGGTTAAAAAAAAGAAACTGAGTTTCTCTGTTCCTAGTTCCTCTGAGGGTTAGTTGCCTCCCTCCCCCATCTCCAGGGTTGCTTAGAAACCAGAGACAACATGATGTCATGGAAAGAGTACGTACTGGATTTGGACTCTTAGAACCAGAGTCCAAATCTTGACTTTGCCACTTATTGTCCATGTGACCTCAATTTCCCTGGTCCATGTCTTTGGCCAATCCAAGATAGAAGTTAAACCCATTCTCCTGCCAGTGGTCATTCAATTTCCTTTGCTACCAATCAGTTTTGCCTGACAACTCAGTGCCTTTCCAACTCACAAGGTCACCTTTAAACTGGGACATATCCATTTTGAGAATGATGTTTTGTCACTTATTCTAGAAAGGAAACACAAATAGGAAAAAAAAGGCATCCAGGGACCCAGGATCAGGATCAACTAGCCAAGTCATGAGCTGAAACTGTCACACACTCATGGTCACTTGGTGGCCATGGTGGGAGATAGATTCTTCCTCTTCCCTGCCCCCTCTCCCATCATGTCACCTAGAGTGTTGAAGGAAGAATACTTCTTTCCTTTAAAAGGGATGAAACACCTCGCTCCCTGTGCTGCATTCAGAAGGCCAGAGAAGGACCAAAAGACCTCCCATGGCATGCCACCAAAGTACAGTCACCCACATGTGGTTAGCTAGAAGCCCCAAGGTTAATTTTGCACATTTTATGTTCCAGACCTGAGTTGTTGTATTCACTTTCAATCGCCATGTTTCATATAGGCAGTCAATCGATCAGCCAGCAATAATTTATTAAGCATCTGCTGTATGCCAGTCGTTGTACTAGGCACCAAGGATATCAACACTAACAGATATACATTGCCCTAGTTGGGTCACATTTGGAGTCTTGAGTTCAGTTCTGAGGGGTACTGTTTAAGAAGAATGTTACTAAATTGGGAAGTTTTCTAGAGGACAGCAGTCAGGTTGGTGATGGGCCTCAAGGTCATGTCACCTGAGTATCCATGGAAAGAAGTGAGAATTTTTAACAGGTTGAAGAAAAAGGGTTGGAGGTAGGAGGCATGATAGCTATATTTGAGTGGTTGAAGCCTTATTCTTCTTAATTCTAGGGTGCAGAACCCTGCAGGGGCAATGGACAGACCTTGAGAAGAGTCATATTTAGGCTTCAGGAAAATGTTGACAAACATGTCATTGCCTTTGGAGCTATTCAAAAGCAAAATGAACCACCCCAGGTGTAATGGTTTCTACCTTCATTGATAATCTTTAAGCAAAGACTGGACAGAGACTCCTTATTAGGGATGATGGAGAGAGGATTCTTAGATCCAGGTTTGACTAATGATCATAGCTAGTAAAGTTTTCGAAGCAATTTGCATGCATTATGGCATTTGAGTCTTACAACAATCCTGGGAGGTGGGTGTCACTCTCCCAGGGTCACACAGCTAGTAAGCAGGATTTGAATTCAGGTCTTTCTGACTCCAAGTCTAGCACTCTATCTACTGTACCACCTTCCTAACTATGGTAACTTAGTCTCTTGAGGTCCCTTCCATCTCTGAGATTCTATAATTCTATAATCTATTTACACACAGGTAGAGTGAGATCATGGAAAATCTATGGAACTCTGGCCCAGGTCATAAGCTTTTTCCTTTCTGACTCTCTCTCCATTCGCTTCTCCTCCCCCCATTCTCCTTTACTTATTTGCTTTGGTTATTCAATCTCCGGCCGTGGTTCAGCTGTCACCTGCTAAAATTTGACTGTGGAAATTGTTGATCTCGGCTTTTGTCCCTCATCTGGCTCCATATTTTATTTCCCTCCATCCACGCTGTTCCAGAGCCAAATTACTGTGACTAATGTTAAACTGTAAATTTTTGTAACCATCTACAGTAGTGCTGTCTGTGGGTGATGCATGGTCTCTTTTTAGTAAATTTAGGGATGTTTTTGTCTAAAAAATGCAAAAAGAAAAAAAAGAAATCTAGAACTAAAGTCTTGCTCTTGACCAGGGCCACCGGGAAAATGATTTTCTTGAAGTATGGGTTTGTAGGGACCAGATACTAATGATGGTCCCGGGCAGCCGTATTTACCCCCAGATATACCAGGCTTCTGACAACTGAAGCCTAAATGGGAAAGAATCAGGCACTTCAACTTGCTAGGAAGAAGGGTGGAAAATGTTATTTCTTATCTAGTGGTAATCTAAATGCACACAATGAATCAGGGGGTGTTTGTGCCAGATGACTACCTTTCCTGTTGGCCTTCCCTTAACACCGTCATCTAGCTTCAGTGTTCAATTTATTTATTTCCTAATACGGGTTGATGGATTAAAAGATGTGTAGAAAATCCTTCTCTGGGAGATAAGATATTACTGGCTGCCAAAAATACCTCTGGCCTCTTTCTCTTTCGTTCTCTGTTTTGCTTACTTTTCAGCCCATAGCTCAGACCCAGGCTCATATATCTTGATTAGACGGTGGGTATTACTAAGAGGATGTTTCTTAAGCCCATCATCGACACATTTAATTCATTAGGTACGAAATCCACAAGCAAATTTTTTTTTGCCTGCCATAAAACATGGTTAATCCAGGGAGCTACAATAAAAGGTGAAAAATTATGTCCCAGCAAATATAGAATATTGCTTTTCTGTAGAGACTTTTACTGGGCTACAATATCTTTCTTCATAAATTTCCTCCCCTCCCCTGCCAGCATCTCATGGTAACTTAACTGTTTATTGTTTTCAGACCACAGAATGGCTCCATGATCCTTTACAACAGGAAGAAGGTGAAATATAGGAAAGATGGATATTGCTGGAAAAAGAGGAAAGATGGGAAAACTACCAGAGAGGACCACATGAAACTGAAGGTCCAGGGTGTGGAGGTAAGGACTCCACCATCTTCCTTTATTCTGCAAATTGAATTTCCTTGCCTCCATGTGGATCATCTCTGGTGAAAACAATTCTGGGTTTTCTGTGTTCCCAGGTCTTGTTTCTTTTTTCTTCCCTCGAATTCTCCATAAACATTTTGGTGAAAATTGATTTTATTGAAACCACTCCTGTTCCAAGAGAATTGCTGGTGTCTGGTTGGGGATTTGCAAGGTTATAGCAGAATTATTTATTGAATTTATCACACAATAGCCTCTGGGTACATTTACAATTTTAAATGTCATAGAGGAGATGATGTGCTAACAACCTGCCCTCTCTAAGAGAACCAACATTGGACAGCTAGGTCTCCCAAGGATAGACTTGCTTTGCCAACTGTATAAGCAAATATCTTGTCTTTTACATATTTGGCTAAGAACACTTAAGATCTCTATGGATAATGAGGCAGTGCAATGTTGTATATACATGGCCAGTTTTTGAGTTGTCAAGGTCTAGGTTCAAATTCTGTTTCTGACATACATAGGTTGTGGACTTTGGGCAAATAATTTAACTTGTCAAGGTGAAATCTGTAATTTAAGTAATTTAACCTATCAGTGTTAGAGAGTTGTCCTAGACAACTTTCTAAGACTGTATTTTGCAGAGAGGTGGCCATTCTACATTGGTAAAGGGAGATTCTGTATAGGAAGCTCCCTACATCAATTAGATCATAGGTCAGTGTCCCTGCCCTCTCCTCACCCTACCCCAATACAGCATGGCTTAATGTTCAGTGATGCATGTTACATCTGATGCCTAGCACTTTTCTGTAGCTTTTCTTTCTGACCTAGGAAGGATACCCCCTCTTCCCCTCTTCCCTGTTGGATGGTAGAGAGAGCAGACCACATGTCAAAGCAGGTCTTGCCAGCAGGCATACCCTAGGCATTTCCTGACCTAGTGCTGTCCAGGGAGTGCCCCAATATGACCTTCCTCCATTGACCCTGGTGAAGAGTGGCCTCACTGCATGGAAGACAGATCACAGAAAGGATTCTTAGGCCAGAGACTTTTTAGGAATGCAAACTAATCCCTTGGGATATAGTCATTCTTTTAAAAGTATATATTCAGGATCCGAGGATAGACTGTTGGTTTATCTGTTAGTTATTTAATAAACATTTATGAAGCATCTCTTGGCTGCCCAGGCATTGTACAAAGGCAAAAATGACACTTGCCCTCAAGCAGCTTATAGTCTATGTCCTTGAATGGTTGCTCACCCGTTTGAGAGACAAAAGGGTAGACCAGAATCCTTTTCCTCCCTTGGCATCTCTGGGTGGCAGGATTGCTAGTCTTGGCCTCTAAGCCCACTTGAGTCTAACAGATCATCCTCATGTACTGCAGCTTTCCCACGATGCACTCTATCACGACGGCTCCTTTAACATTCATCATGAGGCTTTATGGCTGTTAAAAATAGCATCCAATGACTCTTATTAGATCACCCCCTAGAGAGGAGGAACTTTTGTTTTGTGAGCCTTTTTTTTACACCTAATAACAATCTTTATGATGATGAACAAGGAAAAGAAGAAATTCCTGTTTCCCTTCTTTCTCCTCTGCTCTGCATTTGCACAGCATGATTTAATTGACTGCATGGGACATTAAAATGCAGATTATTTCAGGACACAGTGATTCGGAGCCCACCTCCAGAACAATGGCCAGTGATTGTGCAACAAGCTTAGGAGGCTTCTCAATACCCCTAGAACCAAGGGCACTGACCGGCATTGTTACAATAAGGGTAGGGTAGAGCAGAGGTCTGTCTTTCCAAATGGACCACTTTCCTTAGTCAGTTTGAGCTGATCCTGTCTGGGGATTTATGGGGACAGAGTTAAACTATGGAATCACATATCCAGATATGCCAGCCTGGGCAAAGCCTTCCAGGGCAGGCCAGGGCACAGTTAGGTAATGGAGAACAGCCCAGGCATGGCTCAGGCCATGAGGAAGAAGGTAGCTGGTCTCATGGGGATGAAGTGTTGCCTTTTCCAGATTAGTCTCAGGCTTTAGAATACACAATAAAGTGAACCAGCAAGCAGCCCCTGGCTTGCTAGGTCAGGAGGTATGGGACATATTTCACCTTTTGCAATATGTAAATCAGGTTTTTGGGGGATTGTAAGGAATAACACAGTGGAATTTTTCTTCTGCAGTATTTCCAAACCTGGGAAGGGGGGGTGGGGTGGAGAAAGCCCTAGAATTCATTTTCTTCCCCTATGTAATAAATTAGAATTGTCACTGAATGAAATCCGAGTGACTTAGGGTTATTTTTAGGCAGTGTTTCTGTTTGGGGTTATTTGTAGCTCCCACACTCACAGACTAGTGTGTAGACACATAGAGTACCAGCAGGCTGGTGCCTGCAGACCATGTGGGAAGGAGAAATGGGCAAGATCCGAAATGAATCTCATGGATATCTGTGTGGTACATGACTGCAGGCTGGATGATGAGCTGGACAGGAAGCCAGCTCCCCTGAGGAGGCCAGCCATAGTGTGGGCACTGGAGACAAAGGTTCTTGGGGGACTGGGGTGGGAGGAGGGCAGACAGCCAAGTCATAGATGACGTGACCATGAAATCCTAGACTTTTGGAGCTGGAATGGACCTTAAAAGAGGAAAGTGAGGCACAGAGAAAGCAGTTAGATGATTTGCCAAAGGGTACATATTTACAAGTAAATAGCAGTGCCTAGATTCAAACCCAGCTCCTCAGATACCACATCTAACTGTTTTTCCTTTGTAGCAACAGAAGCAGAGTCACTGGATATGACCCTTGGGCTCAACTCTGAAACTCTACCCCCAGTCTGGTAATTTGGTCACCACTTACGGGAGGATTGTGGTGCCCCCCTGTTTCAGTGTAAATGACTGTGGGGTGTAGTAGGATTGGGAATCTATACCTGTGTCCCATTTCTATCATAATTAGAGTTGTCCCAAAGTGTAATGGACTTCCCAAAGAGGTAGTACTCTTAAATAGATTGTCCCTTCTCTGAATTCCATTTTCCCACTTTGTGAAACAACTGGGTTTGGCTCAAGGACGTCTAAGGTTCGGTTCAGCTCTGACTGCATCTACAGGAACTACTGAGGGTTACTCTTGGACTTGAAAGAGGTCTTAGAGAGTACATATGCCAAATCCTTTCTTTGTATGGAGGAGGAAAGCACAATCACAGAATTTTCATTTGGCAAGGACCCCAAAAGGCTACTTAGTCCAGCCCATTCCTTTGCACCCCTACATTACAATCTTGGCATCCTCGAATACTCACTTGCACCCAATCTGTTACTAAGTCCTGTTGTTTCTTCCTTCTCAACACCCCCAGTAAACATTGCCTTTTTTCTCTCATTAGACCATCCTCACTGTGATGCAGTTCCTTCTCCATTGCATGGATGCCATTACAATAGACTTCTAGTCAGCCTCCCTACCTCAAGTCTTTCTTCATTCCAGTTCACCCTCTGCTCAACTGCCAAAGTGATTTTCCTAAAGTCACTCTATTCAATAAACTCCAGTGGCCCCCTCTTACCTTGTGGATCACATAGAAGATCCTCCATCATTAAATCCTTCTCAGTCTGTCCTCTTCCCACCATTCCTGTCTTCTTACACCTTGTAAGTAATCTACAGTTCAGCACTGCTGAGTTACTTGTTGCCTCCCACACATGACACTCCATCTCCCAACTTGATGCCTTTCCACTGGCTGTCCATCATACCCAGAATGGGTATGACCTGTCTTCTGTGGCAAAGCCCACTTGCTTCAAGAAGCCTTTCCTGGGTCTTCATCCCCTCCCCTATGTTAGTACCTTCCATCCTCTCTGAGATGACCTTCCATTTACATTGTGTAGACTCTGAATGAACATGGTCATTTACATATTGTCTCACTTTGTAGATCATGAGCTTCTCAAAGGCAGGGGTTACTTTTTACCTTTCTTGGCATCTCCAGTGCCCAGCACAGTGCTTGGCACATAGCAAGTGCTTAATATATGCTTGTTGATTATTCAACTGACTGAAATCCCCAAAAGTGATCACATGCCACAACATGCCAACCAGCCTCTGCTTGAAAGAGGGCAAAGAAGGGGAGATTCCCTCCTTCCAGAGGAAGCTCACTCCGCTTTTGGACAGCTCTGATTGTGAGAAGTGAGACCTCATCTATAAAGTGCTTTGCAAACCTTGGTGCTATATCAATATCAGCTATCGTTTAGGAAATTTTCTTTCTAGAAAACTTACATCAGCCTCTTTGTAACTTCCTTTCATGGCTCCTGGGTCTGCCCTCTAGGGTCAAAAATCCTAATCTGAACCTTTTCTACCAGAGATGTTTGAAGATGGCTCTCATGTTCCCCACAGGTCTTCTCCAGTTCCTTCAAACCAATCCTTCCCTGTCCTAGTTGCCCTCTCTTGGATGTTCTTTATATTTTTTCCCCACTTAATATTTTTTTCCCAATTGCATGTAAAGATAACTTTCAACATTCAGTTTTATAAGATTTTGAGTTCCAAATTTTTTTCTCCTTCTCTCCCTCTCCTTCTCTCTCCCCAAGACAGCAAGCAATTCAATATAGGCTCTACATGTACAATTACATTAAACATATTTCCACATTAGTCATGTGAAAAAAGAATGAGAATAAAAGGGAAATGTTCTTCCTCTTATTAATGTCCTTAAACTAAGGTGCCAAGAATGGGGCCACATTTTCTCCAGATGTAATCTGATTAGGGCAGAGTGGAGAGGACCTATATTTATGCATGGAAGCTATGTCTTTCTTAACCTCACCCATAACAATATTAGCTTTTCAAGCATGTCACATCATTATATCACATGATATAGGGCAGCTAGGTGACACAGTGGACAGAATACTGGGCCTGGAGTCAGGAAGACCTGAGTGCAAATCTGGCCTCAGAAATTTATTAGCTATGTGACTCTGGACAAGACACTTGTTTGCCTCATCTGTAAACTGAGCTGGAGAAAGAAATGGAAAACTACTCCAGTATCTTTGCCAAGAAAACCCCAAATGGCTTCACAAAGAGTCAGACATCACTGAAAATGACTATATAACTACAACTCATATTGAGTTTAAGGTCCACCAGAATCCTGGTATCTTTTTTAGACAAATTGCTATGTAACCATGCCTTCCCCATCTTGTATTTGTGAAGCTGACTTTTTTGAACTTAAATGGAAGACTCACTGAATTTTATCGTATGAAACTGCTCTCTTCAAAATTATTAATGATCTCTTAATTGCCTAATTGAATGGCATTCACCCTTCATGACCTCTTTGCAGCCTTTGACACTCTCGATTCCCTTCTCTCTAGGTTTTTGAGATCTTGATTTCTTCTGTCCTTTTGTCTGTCTGATCATTCCTTCTTGGTCCTCTTTGCTGGATCTTCAGCCAGGTCATGCCTGCCCACTGTGGGTGTCCCCTAAGGTTCTGTTGTAGACCCTCTCATATGTTTTGTTTGATAATCTCATCAACTTGGTTGGATTCAACCATCATCTCTAGGCAAATAATTCTCAGATGTATTTAACTTCTGACCTCCAATCTTGCATCTCCACCTGCCAGTCAGACATCTCAAACTGGATACAAGGTAGACATCAAAGCTTGGCAAGTCCAGAAGTGAAATTATTATCTCTCTGTCCCCCAAACTCTCCTTCTTGTAAGCTTCTCAAATTACTGTCAAGGCAACACCATCCTCTTAGTCCCAACCTAGGTGGTGTGCTCAACTCCTCCTTCTCTCATCTCAAATATCCAATTTGTTTCCAAGTCCCATAATTTCTACTTTCACAACATATCTATATACTCTCTTTTCTCCTCTGACATGGCTCGTTGATTGAATAACTGACTGAAATCCCCAAAAGTGATCACATGCCACAACACGCCAATACATGCCAATCCATTGCCAACGGTCTCTGCTTGAAAGAAGGCAAAGAGGGGAAGATTCCCTCCCTCCAGAGGAAGCCCACCTTGCTTTTTGACAGCTCTGATTGTGAGAAGTGAGACCTTATCTATAAAGATACCATTCTTGTACAGGTTCTCATCACCTCAAGCCTAGACTATTGCCAAAGCTTGCTGGTTGGTCTCTTTGCCTTTTCTGTCGCCAACTCCAATCTATCCTCTCCTCTGCTTTCAAGCTGATCTTCTTAAAGTGCGGGACTGACTACGTGTCAGTAAACTCCAGTGGTTTCCTCTCACCTGCAGGATCAAACTTTATGTTTGATCAAACCCTCTGTTTGGCTTTTAAAGTCCTTCATAACCTGACTCCTTCTACATTTCCAGTCTTCTTGCCCCTACACCCCTCCATATACTCTAAGATACAAGGACATCACCCTACTTTCTGTTCCTTGGACACTTCATCTTCAAACTCTAAGAATTTTTACTGGCTTTCCTCCACCCCATTGCCCCATGCCTAGAACTCTCTCTCTCTCTCTCTCTCTTCATCTCCTGTCTTCCTTGAAGTCCCTGACCAACCCATCACTTGTTTGCAAGGAGCCTTTCCCATGCTCTTATCAGAGAAGGTGCTGTACTCTATGAGCAAAGCAGAATTGAAGTAGCTCAAAGCAAAAGCAAGATATACAAATTTAGAGAATCCACTGCAGATGTTCACATAGACGATTTGTGCCCCACTTGGGGTAGACCCTTCTGAGCGCATACAGGTCTGATTATCCTCAGTCAGACACACCGTAACTTGACTCTAGCATAGGGCTGTCATTGTGGTTCTCTTCAAGAGTGAAGGACAATGAACCAACCAACCAACCAATCTCTCTGATATTATCTCCAATTTATTCTGTATATATCATGTACTTAGATAATTGTTTGCTTGTTGTTTCCTCTATTAGGCTTTGAGCTCCTTGGGAACAGGAATTTTTTAAAAAAATTATTATTCTATCTTTGTATTTTCAGCAATTGGCATAATCTGGTGCATAGTAGGTGCCTAAAATGCTTAGTGATGAATGGGGAGCAGCTGTTGCTCATTCAGTGAACTATAGGTCTGCATTTAGTAAACAGACAGCTTACTTAGGGCAAATCACTGGGGGTGAGATAAAATTTAGATAAGACACTGAGTTCATGCCTTCTTGAAGCCTAAAGACTAATTGAAGTCAGACAACACAGAGACTCACAAAAAAGATAATTAACAATACAAAACAGTGAACATGAGATGTTAAATGAGAAATAGTGTGCTCAGAGTTGAGAGGAAAAGCAGTTTAGACTTCTGTGGTCAAGGAAGACTTCTTGGAAAAGGGCTGGACTTTGAAGGAGTAGCCAGAGATGGGATTTGTACTCGTGTTTTGACTCCAGATCTGGGCTATATTACACTGCCTGTTTGTTAAGAAATATAATCAAATGATTGTACATGTGTAGCCTGTATCAGATTGTGTGCCATCTTGGGCAGAGAAGAGGGGGACGGAGGGGGAGAAAATTTAAAATTCAAAATCTTATAAAAGCAAATGTTGAAAACTAAAAATAAATGAATGAATGAATAAACAAATAAATAATATAAAAAAGAGAGATATAATCAAGTACCTGATTATACTTCCCAAAGTGCGGGACTATGTGTTCTGTGATATATACATATATGTCAGATTGCTTGCTGTCTTGAGGAGGGAGAAAAATTTTGGAACTCAACATTTTACAAAAATGAATGTTGAAAACTATCTTTACATGTAATTGGAAAAAAAATACTACTAAGAAAAAAAAATCAAACAAATGCCAGAGGGATGGATTTCTAGGGCAGGAATCACTCTTTCCCCCTCTGTAAGAAACCCAAGCGTAAGGGAACATCTCCCATATAATGTATGAGCTTCACTCTGAGTGGTGGAAGCTTTCTCTCCCACAGTGAGCCTTTCATTTGGCATGCGTACTCTGTGACAGTGGGGAAACATCTGCTTGAGTCTTCCATCCAAAAACCATGCTGGAAATGAAAATGGGAAAATACCAGTGGGCTGTACATGAGCACGAGGGCTTCTGGATGCATTTCTGGATGCATTTCACCATACGTATCCTCCATGTAAACTATGTTCCCTGCCACAGATGGTGAAAGCATATTAAAAAAGACACAACCCCTTCCCCCCCACCCCCAAACCAACAACAACTTACTGTTCATCAATGAGGAAGACAGATAAGCAAAAATGCTGTCCAGGTGATTATCCCTGCCTTGGAGCCTGCCTTTCTCAGCTGATAAAGGACTTAGTTATATGACTTTTCATTGAACTTACTAAGTGGCTTTCCCCAGGTCAAGGGACCACTCGGGGATGTACTTTCTTCTGAGTGAATTCTAGATATCTGAACACCAAAAGCATCTCCAAAGGGCACTGACTTTTTTTTCTACTAGTGCATGGGGTTGGTGTTAGGGCAGGCCTTCTTTTATTCTGAAGCTGATGTAATGTCAGCTCACCATTTGCTTGGCCTTTCTTTATGTTGAAGAGAACTGAACTCCAGAGAGTCTACAGTTACCTGTGATTCTTTGGACCAAGAGGTCCAGAGGTGAGGAAAAATGGGCAGAGTGGGTACAGAGGGGATAGTTTCTGTGTCAAAGTTTTTCAAGATGAAACCTCAGCATGACTCAGGAATTTTCCTCCCGCCTGGGTCTATTCAGCTCAGCTAGGCTGATGGCTGGCACTTGTGGGGGAAGTTTTGGAAGTTTTCCTGAGAACAGGCGGCAGACTATAAAGCATCTCCACTTCCCCTGATATTGCTGGGGCCATATGGTCTAATGAGCTGGGTGAAGTCGGCGAGAGTTGCTGTTCCTCCCAGAGCTGAGCTCAGAAGGGCTTCCTTTTAACTTTATACAGGAATCATCTGTCGCAATGGTGGCTGGGGGAGCCTAGAGGGCTGTTGTGTGTCTGGTGTTCTTGCTTCTTCCCTGAAAGTGACGGAGTTCCATCTTGCCTTCCCACCATGCCCGCTGTGCCACCAGAGCCTGGTTGCTGGCTCTAGATAGACATGCCCTGCAGAGAAAGCCCCAAACTCAGAACAGAACCATTATTCCTCTTGGAAGATGGGCAGTGCTAGAGTCTGTTTAAAACTAGCCAGTTTGACTTAAGCTCCAATGGAGTTGTGACCTTGAGCTGCATTACGAGAAACCTAGCATTTAGAAAGAAGCTAATAGTCCCTCTGTACTCTGCTGTATGCAGACCACATCTGAGATTATAGTAAGCAGTTCTAATACAGTATAAGTCCCTTGAAGGCAGGGTCTGCTTAATTTTCTTTTCTGCTTATATTGCCTACCTCTATCCGGGTACCTGGCACATAGTAGGTGCTTAATAAATACTTGCTAATGGGGTGATATATCTTATTTGAAAATATTTTCTTCATTATTAAGTACTTGATAAGCACCAATAAACATCAGTTCCATATTCAACGAACCAAAAAAAGTCAGTTTTGTATAAATTAAAAATCTATTATTCTTTTTTATAAAAAAACAACAAATTCAATATAGTAGTACTACCCTGCTGCTCTGTGGGTGATATCTTTCATGAAAGATATATTTTATGATCTGGATAGTGCCTGGAAGCACAACCGAGGGTCTTGACTTCAGGTCACATGAACAGCAGTTGAAAGAATTGAGCATGTTTAGCCTGGAGAAGATTCAGGGGGAACATTTGATTATTTGAAGGACTGGAATGAAGAAAATGGATTGGACTTCAATTCAAGAAGCATTTATTATGCAACTGCTGTGTGCTAGACACTCTGTTTGAAGTTGGGAGTTCTAGAGACAAAAATGAAAGCAACCCTTACCTTCATGATACATGAACATAGATAAAAAATAAATGCGAAGTAATTTCAGGGTGTGTATGTGGAGAAACATGAACAAGTGGTAGATGAGGGAAGGGAAGACTCACAACAAACTTGTTTTCTTTGTCTCCAAAGGGCAGAGCTAGCCACAAACGAGGGTCTCTGTCAAGGAAGACTATCCTAACAATTAGAATTGCTAAAGAAATGCAGTGGACTGCCATTGGAGGCAATCAGTTCATCAGTCAGTAAGCATTTATTGAGTGCCTACTATGTGCTCGGCATTGAGGATACAAAGCCAGAAATAAAGCAGTGCCCTCAAGGGTCTGTGCCCAAGGAAGAAAGGGAACTGGGCTTTCATTCTCTCAGCAGTAAGTTTTCTGAAAGATTGGATGCCCTCTTGTTAAGGATGCCATAGTGAGGATTCCTTTTCAGCTGTGGATTGATGTCAGTGGCTACTGAGGTTCCCATCCACTATAGTGGATATTCGAATTTATTGCTTGCATCTGAATACAGATAGGGTATTTACCTTTTGTTCACAACTCCAGGTTCTTCCTGAGAATGTTTCCACACTTGTTTAGAGACAAAAGCAATGGATTTTCAACTACCTGAGTTCAATTATTTTTGGCAAACTCTCTCAACATTGATGGAAAACATCTGATGAATTCATATCCTATTGTTCATCTAATTCAGACAGATAGACACACACACACGCACGCACACACATACACACAAACACACATACTCCACCCCCTCCCTTGCCCTCAACCTTGTTCTGACCATGGGAAGAAAGAGATCCCTGGGCTTAGGATGTCTTACTTTAATATAGCTAAGTCCCTGTTAGAGAGAATAATGAGTCCTGTGAGATGGTTGCATATATTTGTAAAATATAGTCCTTGGTTCGGATACAATGGAAATATGCAGTACAAATTCGAATAATGCAACTACTTCATAGGATTCATCATTTGTGCTAATGCGGACCTAGTTGTACTTCAAGATTCTCTGATGTCTCTAATGGAGAAACTTCTGCAGACTGAAATGCTCGTCTAACTTGGTAAACAATCATTGAGAGTTGCTCTCGCCAAAAATTTATCGCCTTGAAGCCAGTCTGGGGATAGATCTCTCTAAACTTAGTTTGGCTGGTCCTTGGACCACAGACATGCAATCTGTCACTGGGGCTATAGACTTGAAGCCTTTCCAGCTTGCTGCCAGTACTTGGGCTTCACCAGCATGTCCTTAGAGCATAATGAAGACAATAGTAATAGCTACCATTTTATGGAGCATTGTGAGGTCCCTTTGTTCCTCTTCCCCCTCCTCCTGTGTCTAGCACAATGGTTTGCCCATAGTGGGAAGCTAACCAATGTTGACTATTGAACTGAATAACTGTATATGATGGTTGCTCCTATCATTATTCTCTTTTCAAGATGAATAGACCGAGTTTCAGATGGGTTGAATGATTTTTGGCCCATTGTCACAAATTTATTAAGCAGTAGAGGTGAGATTGGAACCTAGGTCTTCTTGAATTCTAGACCAGCCCTCATCATTACATAATACTGCCATGCCAAGGAGCCAGGGTCACCTTCGCCTTGGTGAAGCATCCAACAGAGGTGCCCGACCAAGCACAAATCTCAGTTACAGCTGGATATTCAACTAAAACGTGAAAGTTCATTGTTGTCTTAGTGACCTTTACATTTGACCTAGAAAGAATGAATAGTCTAAAAAAAATTGTGATTCAAAGACTTCATTTTTGGTGTTTGCCATTATGGTGGCAACAATGCAAAAGGTTTTTGGACTTTGCTTAATTAGAAGTCATGTTCTTTATTTGGACACTTAAGCAACAGATTTTTTTAACCCTCTTTTTAAAGTAGAAATGATATTGTAGTTACCACATTAGGAATTAACAGGGCATGAAATGGCTGTCTGCCTTGTGGCGCAGCCAGATCATTTCAACTGTGTTCGCCTCTGGAAGATAAATAGGTATCATACTTGTAGCTGATGGAAAAATACTTACAAAGTAGCCAGCCAAGAATATTTATAGTACCCAAGTCAAGTTTTGAAAACAGCAATTAATAGACAAGGAGAAAATAAGTTGGCAAATGGAATTCTGAATCAGCCTAGTTCAGGAAGGGAGGTAAGCAAGAGAATTCTTATGTAGTCACTATTCTTGGAATCAGTGCTAGGTACAAATCTGGATCAATCATATTAATATTTTAAAACATTATATGGCAACATATCTTTATTCTGTGAATATATCTGGGGTTCCAAGATCAGAGGTTTAGAGCAATGGGGACCTCAAATGCCATCTTGTCCAAATGCTTAATTTTATAGTCAAGTCACAAATCAACAAGCATTTATTAAACACATTCTCTATGCCAGGCACTGTGGTAAAAGCAGTGGGGATGCTAAGAAAGGCACAATCAATTCAAAACAAAACAAAATAAAGCAACCTGCTCTCAAAGATCTCACAGCCTAATGGAACCAAGGAACAAGGAGGTCATATGATTTCCCCAAGGCAGTACAGGCTAGTAGTGGGATTCGAACCCAAGTCTTCTATCTTTAGAACCAGTGCCCTTTCTACTTAATTCAATGTCTCATCTTTAGAGTTTTGGAGACAAATTTTAGATTTAGTTTGTGAGCTCAAGGGCAGTGACTGTCTTTTGTCTTCTTTCCAGTGGCTGGCAAACAGTAAGCACTTAATAAGTATTTATTGACTGAGAAATTTAGGAAATAAGGGAAGCCTTAAGATTTAGAGAGACCCAGTTGGGGAATGGGCTACTTTGGGAGGTAGTGATCTTGAAACAAAACCTGGATGATCACTTGTTGGGTGCACTCATGTTTGAGTCCAGATTGGGCTTGGTGGCTTCTGAAGGCCTTCCAATCTCTGAGACTTTGTATTTTCTTTCCTCTTGGGCATCCTACAGGACAACTTTGCAACTTCACATGGCAGAGGCTTAGTTTCGCATCACTAACCTGACCGTCTCTTTCCCAAATCTTTAATTATCCAAGTTCTACAGAGTTCTTCTTGTAAACCAACAAGTTAAAAGTTAATTTCCTGTTACCTCAAATTTTTTTTGGTGGAATCAATGCAGGATCTCAGATCTATAGTCCCTTTCTTAATTTCTAATTAGTTAGTATCCCTGGTGACATGTCGCCACTCAATTCATATAATTAAAATTTTAACTAATAAGTAACAGTAAGCAGGATGTTGAAATAGCAATAACATACTTTTCTACTGACATTGCACTAAGTTGATGGATGGTTGGCTCAGATAATGGAGTTCTCTCTTTTTTTTTCTAATGTGCATGTTCCCCCTTGAATGGGTGATGAGGTCAAACACCTAAATTCCTAGAAGGCTTATAAACCAGATGAAGAATGCTAGAGGCTCCAGTGGCGTAGGGGTTTCAGTCACAGAATAGTAGGCTCATATTTTTAGAACTGGAAGAGAATCCAACTCATTGTACAGATGAGGAAACTGAAACTCATAGAGATTAAATGACTCACCCAGGGTCACACAGTGTCTGAGGCAGGATTTTAGGTCTTCTTGACTCCAAGTACCATAACAAGTTGCCTCTCATTGGACATAATGGATGGGAAAAGGTCCTACAAATAAACACAAGCCTGTCTTCAAGCCCAGTGCCCTATCCACCACACCCTATTGCTAGAGTCAGTATCAGTAGTAGTAGTAGCAGTAGCAGTAGAAGCAGCAGCAGGAGTAGCAGCAGTTGAATGAATGCCACTCCTTCCTAAGGCAGGCTTTCTACGTTGGCATGACTCTCATTGTTGGAAGTTGTCTCTTCTTTCAGCCCATATCTGCCTCACTGAAGCTTCTTACTTCTGCTTTAGAGGGTCAGACAGGACGAATGGCATCCCTCTTTCACAGGACTGTTTTCGAATGATTAAAGAAAGCTATCATGTCCGCCTACTAAGTCATCTTTTCTTCAGGCTAAATCTCTCCAGTTATTTTCATTGATCCCTAAATGTTGTGTCTCCAGGACTCTCACCTTCCTAATCATGCTTCTTTGGCTCCTTTCTAGCTTGTCGATGTCTACATGAGACTAATCATTGCCAGAGAGACAAGGCGACTAGGAATATTACACTGGTTCATGTCATTTTACAGCCAGTCCAGAATTCTGCCTCTAAAAGGGCCACCAAGGCAGGGAAGCTTTGTGAGGAGGAGTGGTTGTTATCCCTGACACCAAACTCAGAGCTGCTCTGGGCTTCCCTCTACATCCTCCTGTTATGAAAGCTTAGTCTTGAATCCCTCTTAGAGAAGTGACATCACAACCAGTTTATGCAACCCAGTGGTCCAGTGGATAAAGCAGTAGATGTGGAACCAAGAAGACCTAAGTTCAAATGTCGCCTCAGATACTTATGAGCTATGTGCCCCTGGGCCAGTCACATAACCTCTGTCTCTTCTCACCTGTAAAAAATGGGACCATAATTGCTTCTCCCTTCCAGGGCTGTTGTGAGGATTAAAAGAGATAATGTGTAAGATAATATACTATAAGAAAATGAAGTAAAATGAGATAATAAAAACTCTGCAGCCCTTAAAGTGCTATATAAATGCTGGCTATTATAATATATATGTATATACATATAGTGTGTGTATATATACATCCACACTATAGACACACACATATATGTAAGTGTGTATGTGCAAATATACATATATTCATGTGGATCCACATACATACATACAGTGCTATGGATAGAGCTCCAGGTTTGGAGTCAGGAAGATTCATCTTTGTGAGCTCAAATCTCGCCTCACATGCTTACTTGCTGTGTGATCCTGGGCAAGTCACTCAACCCTCTTTGCCTCAGTTTCTTCATGTGTAAAATGAGATGGAAAAGGAAATGGCAAACCACTGTAGTATCTTTGCCAAGAAAAACCCAAATGGGGTCATGAAGAGCCAGAAATGACTGAATACAAGTGGACAACAATATTATTCCACAGGGGAGGATGCCTGATGGGATAATAGCAGTGGAAGATGAGGCTCTTCCAAAGGTGGGACAGCTCCTTAAGTGCTTATACCTGCAGCATTCTGAGTGAATCTGATGAATGGAGAATCTACTCAGGCATTTTCAAGAAAAACATGTTTTTATCAGTATCTGAGGTAGATTACAATATGGAAAATATTTTGTGATTTCCTATTTTAAACTTGATTTAAGCCTTATTAAGATAGAAACTCCCTGGTGGAGTTAGAGCTGCAGAGTATCAATTTGGCATGCAGAACTTGTATTTAATTATTATCATAACAGTCCCTTAACATTATTGTAGATTAGCCCACAAGGATATGTATGGAAATTTCAGCATATTCAATTACTACGTAGACCCTCTAACACCACTGTCAAAATTCACTGAGGGCCCTTCTCCATTTGGACCTGGGTAGGTAACAGATGTGCAGAGTTAGATGTCACCCAGTCCACCTAACCTTGACGTGAGGGGCAGAATTTATGATCCCAGCTCAAAACTAGGGATGGATATTTATTCATTGTTCACCCTTCCCCTCTCCCCATCTTTACTCTGTAAATGACCAGATAGGCTTGTTTGCATTGGGTAAAGAATATCACTGGCCTTCATTAGGTTGAATCGTCAACTACTGATTGGCTTCACATCTTTCAATTCCCAGATATGGTTGGTAAAATGTACTCGGGTCATTGGTGCAGATGGGCTCTAACTGTTGGGCTTGGATGGTGCTATCGCTCAGACTCATATTCAGTTCCTTTTAATTCATATGGGTTATAGTCAGCTAGCAAGAGTGAGGTGGGTAGTTAGCAAACCAATAAAGGTTCTTTTTCCAGGCGGCCTCCTTAATGCGTTCTGGGCAGGAAATATACCCAAAGATAAGCAACAACATTGACACATTACAAAATTATTAAAGAGATTCAATTGAGTTAAACAAATATTTATTAAATGCCTAATATTTCCAAAACATGGTGCTAAATACTAAAGGTAAAAAGGCAAAAACCCAAATAGTCTTTACTGAATGGATGAATGAAAAGCCTACACAAAATAATAGAAAGAAGAGGAGATATTAATAATGGAGGGGATCAGGAAGGGCCTTGGCCAATCAGTCCATTGAGAAGCATTTAGTAATGACAATAATAGCTAACATTTCTGTAACTCCTACTATGTACCTCACACTGTGCTAAGCCCTTTATAAATATTATCTCATTTGATCCTTAAAACAACCCTGGGAGGAAGGGTTGTTATTATAGTCTGCTGTTATTGTCCCCATTTTACAGATGAGGAAACTGAGGCAAACAGAGGTCAAGTGACTTTCCTATAGTCATACAGCTGATAAGTGTCCGAGGTCAGATATGAACTAGGTCTTCTGAAAGTCAGGCCTGACACTCTACACTCATAGTAGGAAACACTTAATATGTGCTGAGGACTCTGCTACGTGTTTAGGATACAAAGACAGAAGCAGAAAGAATTCCTACCCTCAAAGGGTTTATATTTTATTGGGGGAAGGCATCACATTTATATGTAAACAGGAGGGGGAATCTGGAAGAGACTCACAATGAAGAAAGCTTTTGTGCTGAATTTTCACGGAAGCTAGGGATTCTTAGAGAAAGAAGTGATGAGAGAGAACATTCTGGGCATGGGGAGGCAGCCTGGGCACTAATATAGAGAATAGGACATGGCATGTCAAATGTATGTTGTTCAGTCGTGTCTGACTCTTCATGATCCCATTTGGGGTTTTCTTGGAAGAGATGCTGGAGTGGTTTGCCATTTCCTTTTCCAGCTCATTTTACAGTTGAGGAAACTGACAGGGTGAAGTGACTTGTCTAGGGTCACATAGCTAGTAAGTGTCTGAGGCCAGATTTGAACTCAGGGAGTTAAGTCTTCCTGACTTCAGGCCCAGCACTCTGCGCATTATGATGCCACCTAACTGCCGTGTAAGGCCTTCATAGAGTGCATGAATATTATATAATAAAATGGAAAAGATAGTTGGAATCAGGCAATAAATAAATTTAAATTCCAAAGAGAAGAGTTTGTAGTTGATCCCAGAAGCAACAGGGAGTCACAGGAGGTTATTGAGTAGGGGATGACAGACTCAGACCTTTGCTTTAGTAAATATCAGTATCTTTGGAAAGGCTCTCACTTGAGCTGGACTACAAAGGAAGCCAGGGATTCCTTGAGAGGGAAGTGAGGAGAAGGAAAATTGCAAACATAGGGTACAGCCTGGGCAAAAGCATGGAGATAGGAAATACATTATTTTGCACATAGAACAGCCAGTAAGACAGTGTGGCTGGAAAGTGAGTGAAAAGAGTATAATGTGATATAAGACTAGAAAGAGAAGAGGAACACAGATTGTGGATGGCTGGGAAACAATTTGGAGTTGTTTCTCAGAGTCACTGAAGATTAATGAATAGGAAGGTAATACTCATATTTATGTTTCAGTATTGTCAGTTTTCTAACTTTGTTGGGAATGGAATGGGGTAGGGTGAAGAGTCTGGAGGAAGGAGGCCAGCTAGGAGGCTGTTATTATGGTGTAGGGCAGAAGTAATCAGGGCTGTAACTAGGGTGGTTGGCCATGGGAATGGAGACAAAGGGATGGAAGTGAGTGATGTTGCAAGGAAAAGAACTATAAAACTTGTCAGCTGATTGGATCTGGGAGTTAAGGCAAATGAAAGAATCAAGGTAGGGGGTAGGAGTGGGGCTCCAAGATTGTGAACATGGATGACTGGAGGGATATTGGTACCATTGAGGGAGTTTAGAAAAGGTTGGGGTTTGGAGGGTAAATAAATTAGGTGCCATTTTGGATAGACTGAGTTTTAGATTGGGATATTCAGTTGGAGATGTCCAACAGATAGTTGAAGAAGCCTGGAATTGAGAAGAGAAAAGAGGGCTAGAGATGATTGTCAATTTTAGAATCATCTGCATAGAAAGGATAATGGAAGCCATAAGAAACAATTTGATTAGCAAAGGAGAGAATATAGAAAAACAAAAGAAAAAAATTTTCCTTGGCAGTAGATGAGGCAGCTAGTTGCGTGACTATCACAGAATATAAGCTCAGACAGTTATATCATTCCCTCAGTCTGCTCTTCTCTATACAAAATAGTCGCCATTCCTGAAATGTCCCAGGGGACTTCTGCTTTCCACACCTCTAATAGCAGACATTCCCTTGTGGCAAGGGATGTTTTCTGAACCATTGAGAGATGGGTTGGAGGGAATTAAAAGATTGTTAGAGGAATTAAAACCCAATTAGTTCTTGAATCAGTTTGGAAATTAAAAGCAAAAGAATGAGGTTATCTAATAAATCAAATCAGTAAACCAGTAAATATTCATCAAGTGCCTACCATGTGTCCAGCCTTAGTCTAGCTGCTGAGAGGGAGCTGTCTTCAAAGAGCTTAAAATCTAGGTTCCCACTGAGTTGGGCTGGTTCATTCTGATCTTCTTTCCTTTGGTATAATGGCTTATCAGTGAAGTCATAGTTTCACAGATTCTTAGATTTAGGGCTAGATGAGAAATTCTAGAGGTCATCTAATTCAATCCCCTCATCTTTTACAAAAGAGGAAATTGAGGTCCAAAGATGTTAAGTGACTTTCCCAGGGTAGTTAGGGGCAAAGGCGGGTTTTGGAATCAGGTCTTCCTGGCTCTAAGCCCAACATGCTCTTCATGACTACACCCTACTACTCTTACCCAGCTAGTCCAGAGGTTTCCCAAGCATCTCTGGTGACTCACACCACCAGAAATGTCTGCAGACCATCACAGGAGTGTAGTAGGTAGTTTGAAAGTTTGTCTTCCATAATAGACCTATAATGAACAATTTTTGAACTTGGTCAAATGACACAGAATATGTATCTTTATACCATGTAAGTAAAATAAATTAAATTTATGGTGTGTGTGTACGTGTGTGTGTGTATGTGAGAGAGAGAGAGACAGAGAGACACCTATGAGATTTAGAGGGGAGACAGATGGATCAGGGAGGAACTCATTTGAGGTGTGACCACTGTGGGGAGAAAGCCTGGAAGCTCCTCTTAACTTATTGTTCTTGATAAGTGAGTGCCTAGTTATTTCTGTGATGCTGAAACACTGTAAGTACTTTCAGCATCCTCTAAAGGATGAAGCCCTGGGAAAGAGCTCCAATTGCCCTGCCCCAGTTGTGACTTTGGCTCATAGCATTCTTGTCTGCAACATGACAATGCTGACAGTGTTTATTTAAAGCCCAAGTCACACATTTCATCATGATTTCCCATTCATTCCCGTGAGTTGCTGGTTTTTTTCCCCTAGGGATAAGCCCTGGTGGATGGAATAGAATTTTTTTCTTTGGCCAAAGTAGATCCCAGACTGAAACGCAGTTGGAGGATCCATGCTGCCTCTAAGTTCAAAAGCAGGCACAAGAGAAATTCTGATTTTTCTTAAGAGAATCTGCCATGGGGTTTGGTAGATGGAGAGAGCCCAAGACAAACCGTTTGTTATTTTGCCATATATTCAAAATAGCCAAATGAGAGTCAGCTTCTCTAAGACCAGTTGAGTTAAAATACCCAGAATCTTTTTAAAGAGAGAAAGTTTGGTCTGTCAGCATCTTTGAATGTAAAGTAATTTGACAGCCATCTGGACATGTTTACTACTACTACTACTAATAATAAAGTTTTATGGATGTCTTTTCTTTTTACATCATAATCATTTGTCAATGTAACCCCATCACTACTTTCCTTCTCACCCATGGCCCCACCTCAGAGGAACTTTTATTTGTAACAAAGACCTCTAAGCAAAGCTCACCAACAAAGTAATCTTGTCTGGTACTATATCCAACATTCTGCACCCACAGTCTACCACCTCAATACTAGGAGGATAGAAATCAAAGATATTTAATTTCATCAAGTATTCTTAGAATAGTCACCATGGAGAGAGGGCTGCAGGTGCAATGTTTTTTGTTCACATTAAAGTATTTACTCGACAGTATGAGAAAACCCATGCCTGTGACTTTAATCTTCACTGCCATAATTTACACACAGCTTAATGATGGATGCAAGAGGCAGACATTTATTACAAAAGTGTAAAAAATGTCGACTCTTCGTGAATTGATTATTTAGAATTTATTTTATTAAATATTCAAGGTGGCGTGTGATATACTAAACTTATGTTCATCATGGAACCTTGATGATTCATGGGTCTATGGCAGCAGTGAGGAAATCAAAGAGGGGGTTTGCTATTTCAGGAGAAGAATATGGATTATTATTAAACCCGGAATGAGTCTCCCGAGAGCCCCTTCTGAAGGGAACACACGTATCAATTACTCCTTTTCTATATGGGGATTCTAATGTATTCACTTATGGAAACATAAATTCCCAGCAAATGGCCATGGTTTTTTGGCCTCTTCTCCTAACACCATCTACTCAAGGAAGAGCTTATTTTTCCTCTCCATGAGTAAGTCATACTTATAATCCCTTAATCACTGGAGCTTGTTTCACCATTTGTAACTTTTAATAGTAAAAGCTTTGCTAATATCTGTACATTTCAGAGACCGAGAAGTGATGGAAGATTGGGGTGATTTATGGGGGGATGGGGAGGTAGCATGGAGTCTTTCCCTTCAGGTTTACTGAAAGGATTTATTTGGGGCTTGCTGGAGACTGGGGATGGTTATTAAACATGGGAACAGTATTTGAAGAAAAGTCCTGCTTATGTGGGACTTGTCATTTGAACATTTACAGTAGCATCATACTAGGTACTGAAATATGCTTATGCAGTGGTCTGAAGAGATCTCTTCTGTTGGGGGTCCCTGTGTAAAGCACAGGTCTTGCATAGGACAGCCAGCCTTTGTTCTGGTAATGCCCCGCCCCCTCCTGGTTCCTTGCTCCCCTTTGGTCTTATGGAATCCTTTATGCCTGGAACATTCCATGATGGAAACATCCATGTCCCATGATGTATTATTATACTGGGCCTTTCTAGGCAAGATGTAGCCTTTTCTTGCCTCTCATAGTGGGGAGAGCAGGCAAATATTCCTAAGGGTGACCTACCACCTCCCTACAAAACCCTCAACCTTACCTGTATCCCTGAGCTAACCTGATATGTTAAGGATAGAAATCATAGCATCATCCACGTATAGCTGGAGGGAAACTTGGTGGCCAAGGCAACTCTCCTTATTTTACAGATAAAGAAACTGAGGCAGGAGATTGTGCTTGCCCTAAGTTAGAGGGTTGTAGACTTAGAACTGGAATTTCCCATTCCATCATTTTTAGATAAGAAAATGATAAGAGCTTGGTGTCAATTGGTTGTGCCAAATCCAGAGAGTTATCATCAGATACAGAATCGTCCACCTTCTTCCATCTCCTTAGAGGGTCGTTGTGGTACGGTAGAAAGAACCTACCATGACTTGAACAAGCCACCTAACCTTCCAACCCTCAGTTTCGTCATCTTTAAAAGAAAGGAAATGGACTAGAGATGGCATGTGAGGTCTCTTCTGCTGAGTCTGTGATGCTATGATCCTCCTGTGGCCTGAAGATAACCCATTGGAGGCCCAACAGTGCCCTCCTGATGGCTGAGTCCAAGTTGTATCCTTACCCCTCTATGATTGACATGCAGAGGCATCTTTTACCCTAAACCTATTTCCCTCTGCTCCTGCTTCTCCTCCCTCATGCCCCTCAGTGCCTCAGATGAATCCTTCTGCCTTCCTTTGTATGTGTTCAAATGTACCTGTAACTGAAAAGTGCTTAGCACAGTGGTTGGCATATGACTAAGTGGTGCCCTAATGCATAGGGTACCAGACCTGGAGTTGGAAGGACTATCTCCCTGAGTTCAAATCCAGCTTCAGATACTTACTGACTGGGTGACTTGGGGCAAGTCACTTTACCTTGTTTGCCCCAGGTTCCTCATCTGTAAACAGTGAGCCAAAAAGGAAATGGCAAACCACTTTGCCAAGAAAACCCCAAATGGGGTCATGAAGAGTCAGATATGACTAAAACAATTAAACATCAACAACCATAGGCATATAATAGGCACTTAATAGATGCGTGTTGACTGCTGCCTGCCTGCCTAGCTGTAATAAAGACCTGGTGCTCTTAGCATCATTGGCTGGTCTGTTGCTTTGTGAAAGCTTCTACACTCTAAATCAGCTGCCTCAATCTGGTGTAACAGGTGAATGTTTCCTTTACCAAGGATGACTGTGCCACCATTTTTCACAACTCATTCCCTGTGTCTCATTTATCTTTCCTTTAAGGCCTTTACCTGCACCAGTGGTGACCTTTCAGAGCATGGGTGGTATTTCTCCTATTTCTACATTCTCCCATGTATTATAGTTGTATGTACATGGCCTAGTGGTTTCCTTGACTTTCTTCTCAAAGCTCGAAGACGAGTGGCCTTTCCCAGACTGCCAGCCACTGCTGGTGCCATCCATACGAGTTTACCTTCCATTTACCCTGCATAGATCTTTTATCTGTATGGTTGCTTATATATGTTGCCTTCTTGTCTTTTTGTGTGTATCTAGTGCTTAGAACAGTGCCTTGCATACAGCAGGTGTCTGATAAATACTTGGTAACTATATGACTGGTGGTCAGAGAATGGGAAGTATGTACAGATATAAGACAGACAGTGTCCAGTCTCACTGCCCTGAAACCACACAGTGCTAACCAACTTGGGAGTTGAGTGGAGTCCACCCAACAACTGATACCAACTCTGCCCATGTCTTGGTGGCATTTAGAAGGTATTCACAGAAACAAGTGGCTTGGGTTGAATAATCATGATAATAATATTAATAATAACAACTCATATTTATATGGCCCTTATTAAGCATATTATCTCATTTGATCCTCACAACAATTCTGGGAAGTAGATAATGTTATTGACCCATTTTGCAGATGGGAGAATGGAGGCAGATAGGGGTCAAGTGACTGCCTAGGGTCATGTCTGAGGCAGCATTTGGACTCAGCTGTTCCTGACTCCAGGCCTGGAGCTCTATCCATTGCTGTCACCTAGCTGATGATGAATTCACTGCCTTTCCCAGGTGTTGGACTCAATCTGGAGTACCTCCTGGAGGGGGTCAGAGAAAGAAAACAGAAACAAAACCCCAACAAGACTACTTGTTAGTGAATTTCAAATGCACTTGAAAGGACTGCTTACCCCTGTGTGCAGGAGACAACACGTTGACACTGATGTTTTACTTAAATCCTTCGTTTTGTTTCATGCTTTCATGGGCAGAATTAGGCCTAATTGTCAATATAATGCTGTATTAAGCTCACTTTCCCAACAGAATACACATTGGACTGCTCACAGCAGCTCATTCCTACAACAAGAATCTGATTTACTCTCCTTATGACTAATCTGACCACAGAAACGAGGGAGTTTTGTTCGAGGTCAGGACCTCTGTGGGTCTAGGACCCTCTTCGCTTCCTTTCCACCAGGGCAAGATGCTACCTTTTTTATCTTCCACCTGTGTTCTTTCTTGCTTATGCTAGGAGAGGAATGGAGAATGGGCCTGAGATTTCATCAGTGTGGAGAACGCCCAAATAAGGGACCTCCCCTTCATCAAAACTCATGGGCATTGTCTCTGCAACTGATCTTCTTAATGAGTTATCAAGAATAAGGCTGTCAGATATGGGACCCTCAGCTGCAAATACTTCTGAGTGTAGCCCAAATCCGATTCAAATGTATTTGGGAAATATTTAATAAAATAAAACAACAAAATAAAAATACAATAAAACATAGTTAATCATATGTTGCTTTCAAAGTCAGTTGGTAGCCCAGAGGGATCCTTCTAAATGTATGACTTAAGGACTCCTTATTTCTATTTCGGGTTGAAACCCTGAGAGTCTGTGACTTGTTCAGAGTCACACCGTCATTATGGGTCCGAGGCAGGGCATGAGCTGAGGTCTTCCTGGCTCTCCGTCCTATTCTCTACCCATGAGGCCATGCTATCTTGTGCTCTTACTAATATCTTTTTAAAAAAGTTATTGAGATCTTTTGTTTTTATGTAATGTTCCTCTCCCTATAAATCCTTTCCTTTCCCCCTCCCTTGTAGCAAAGAAAGAGAGAGAGATGGAGAGACAGACAAAGAGAGGGAGAGAGAGAGATGGAGAGATAGACACAGAGACAGAGGCAAAGAGACAAAGAAACACAGAGACACAGAGACAGGGAGACATAAAAGACAGACTAGTGTTTAGGGAAACTAACATATAGCTAGCATTTTATAGACCACTTTAAGGTATTTCAAAGTGCTTTATAAATATTATATCATGTAATAAATGCTAGTTGTTGGTTAATTGATTGGAAAAGGGATTGGTTTAAGGTACTAGAGAAAGGAAGACTCAAGGGACATAATATTATATATCAACCAAGTACAATATTCTATACATACAGTATTCCACATCCATAGTTCCCCACCTCTACAGAGAAGGAAAGAAAGACATATTTTCATTTCTTTTCTTTAGGGCCAAACTTGGTCATTTCACAGTGTTCAGTTTCAATTTTGATTATTTTTTCTATAAACATCATAGTAGTTGCTCTATGTATTGTTTTCCTGGTTCTACTTATTTCAGTTTATATCATTTCATATAAGCCTTCCCAAGCTTTTCAAATATTTTAATATTTGACATATTTTAATTAATTAATTAAATTAATTTAATTTTAGTGAATGACATCATTAATTATTGTGCAGTAAAATTGCATTACATTCATGCTCTAGAATTTGTTTAGTCACTTCCCAAATGATGCTGTCCATGTTAACCTGCATCTGCCTTAATTTCTTCATCTGTAAACTGAGGATAATACTAGTACCTACCTCCCAGCATTGTTATAAAGGTAAGATGAAATAATATTTGTAAACTGCTTTGCAAACCTTTAAGTATTATATCAATGCTAGCTATGATGATTGTGATGATATGTTTTGATAAAGCACAGAATTATAGATTTTCTAGGTTGGAAGGGACCACAGCCTCTATCAGTCAACCAGCAATATTTCTTAAGTACCTAAAATGTTCCGAGCACTGTGGTAGATGCCTGAGATAAAAGTGCAAAGAATAAAAACAGCCATCTAGCCTAACCCATTCCTCCAAAAGAATTTCCTCTGAGGTAGAATTCAACACAAAGTCATTTAGCCTTGGCTTGAAGGCTTCCAGAGTGGGGTCTCTACCATCTTCCCAAGCAGCCCTATTACACTTATGGATAGCTTTTATTGTAGGAACTTTTCCCCCTTTTTCAGGTCTAAATTGTCTTCTTTCCAAGTTCCACCCACCTCTTCCTTTTTGTGCCCTCTAGGATCAAGGACCAAATTTAATCTCTCTCCCACAAGATGTTTTTCTTTAAAGAACTTGGAGGCATCATGTTCCTGGAGTCTTAGTACCTTAAAATAATCCTTATAGGACAAAAATTAAAATACATCTTGTAGAAAAGATTTGCCCTGCCAAGGCCTTAGAGGTCGTCCTTTGGTTCTTTTGATATTTTGCCAGAACCACTGAAGGACTTGACTTGTTCATCCCCTATTCTGACTAAAAGACCACTCCATTTCCTTTTGTGAACACGCATGTCATTGACAATGTTTTTGATGCCCCATCTCCCATACCATCTCTCATGGGTAGTATGTTGGAGTTTCTCTGTACTTATCATGGATCTTTCCATTACCTTTTGAGGCTTCTACAACTTCAAGTCTTCTGAGATTGTAATATTACATAATATCTAGCATTGCCACAAATTTTATCACTCACCTTTCATTGCAGTGAAATACTAGTAAAGATCTTGCCATATAACCTATAACTGGCAGTGCACACGAGCTGGTGCACCCGTGGTCAAGTCCCCAGGATGTAGCTTTGCCATTCAGGTACATCTTTTCCAGATACTTGTGGGAAGGAAAGGACTTTAAATTGTTTGGGCTCCATGTCTTTGTTGGTACCAGATGTGGTTCACCAAATACTTCTGTATCAGGCACTGTGTTAAATGCAGGGGATACAAAGAGTTATGAAAATGATCCCTGCCCTCAAGGCTCTGACATTCCAAGCAGATATCTGTAGTAAGAGGAAACCTCAAATGGCTTGTCTATGTAGTTCGTTGGTATTGTGTTTAGAGCTTATAATATTTAGTTGTTCTCTTTTGAAAGGTGCACAAGTGTCCAAGCAAGACTAGTAGGGGTAGCTTCTCCCTTCCTCCCCTCCACCCCCCACCCCCATCAGCAATTTTAAAAAGTGATCTGGAGGGTTAGAAAAGGAGTTTTAGTGCTTACAGTATCTTGATCACGTCTTCTCTCTTATAACACCTGGAAGTCAAATTTCTCAGGCTAAATACCAGCTAAGTTTGTGTTCCATTATGTATAGTAACTTTATTCTATATGGTGGGGATTTTTTTTTTACTTGATTTTTTCCCCCTTTCCCTCAAACCCTCCAGATGGAAGTATGGTATAAATGTAAAGAGCCTTAGAAGTGGGAATGAAAATAAATTCACTAAGAAATAAAGAATCTGTTTTCTATACTTTCTTTTGCAAATAGTGCTTCCAATGACATATTGTGAATGGACTGAATTATAACAAAAACAGGAATGAAACAGAGCTCCAGGGCAGGAAGAACAATTGTTACACTTACTTTAACTGATATAATGCACAGTAACGCTTTTTACACTCAATTAGTTTGCACATTGTGTTGGACACAAACCAGAATGTAAAACATTTTTGAGTTTTGTTTTTACATGATTAAGGGAGATGGGTTGAAATAAATTTAGTAAATTACCTCTTTCTTCCTTTCTTCCTTCCTTTCTTTCTTTCTCTTTCTTCCTTTCTTTCTTTCTTCCTTTTTCTTTCTTTCTTTCTTTCTTTCTTTCTTTCTTTCTTTCTTTCTTCCTTTTTCTTTCTTTCTTTTTCTTTCTTTTTCTCCATTTCTCTTCCCTACCTTATTTCATGCCTCTTTCTTTTCCTGTCTCTTTTTTTAATCTCCTTCCTTCCTTCCTTCCTTCCTTCCTTCCTTCCTTCCTTCCTTCCTTCCTTCCTTCCTTCCTTCCCTCCTTCCTCTCAGTTACTCTCTTTTTGGTGGATTCTCTCCTTCCATTGGTACCCTGCCCTTAATTGAATCAGGGAATTTTTCACTTTGCCCTCCCCCCGAGACTCTATCCAATACCAAGATGAATGCTTTTTTGCTGCACACCTTCCTTTACCTTTCACAAACAAGGTTAAAAAACCAGTGCTCTGTAGCCTGGGTCATCAACCATATTTTATTCCTTGCATTTCAGAAAAGGATGGCAAGTAGGTGAGGAGAGCAGATGTTAGAGAACATTTATTTAAGCGGCAAAAGCATCTTCGAGGCTCTATATTTCAAGTTCCTTGTTTAATTTATTTTGCTTAATTATCCTTTCTTGCATTTTTAATGCCCCTAATATGATAATATTAAGAATTGCAGCATGTGATTATGGATGGCACATTTTAATAGAGGCTTGAGGTTGGCTGTGGTTGTGCGGGGGAGGGGGTCAGTTTTCTTGAATGTGGCAATGCAGAAAATGATCCCAGCATCATTCCCTCGCCTTTGCTCACTGACAGCTAGCAGTCTGCTTGTGGAAGGAAGAGTGCTGAGGGCCGCTGGAGGCTTGCTGCATAAGATGGGTCCTAGAGACAACATCAATTTGGTTTCAGTGGAGCCGCTAATAAAGTACTCTCCGCCTCCCCCATTATCCCCCCCCCCCCCATATGTATAAATAAGGAACACCTGCACACTTAAGTTTTGCGAGTGTTGGGAGACGGGAGGCAGGCGTTTCCTTCCTATGGCTTTCAGCTGGTATTGAATTATGGTCAAGGGCCCACACCGGGTCAAACTTCCTGTCTTTTAAAACCATAACCTTCTTCTCTTTTTAGGCAGTAAGAGAACTACGCTGCCCTGGCATTTCTGTCATTCAAAACCAGACAGAGTAATAAGGAAACCAAAGCTAAAACCTGTTAGGTAAAATATCCAATCATTATTATTTTTCTTTTTTTTTTTTTAACTTCCAAAAAGCACATCAAATAAATAATGCAGTTGATGTTACTTCTGGAAAATGCAGCAGCATTCGTTCATTTACATAAATTATACAACTCATTATCTTTGTTTATAAAAAGCTTTAGCAATATTTTGGCTCATGGATGCTTAAAAGGAGGGGAGAGGGGTAGGGAGAAATAAAGGCCCAGATTTCAGTTTCGGTATAATTTGCTATACGACATAGTCACCTTGTCTATTTATTTACAGAAAGAGTGTCTGTCTGACAGATAGCCTAAGGACCACTGCCCTTTCTTTGTGGTAAATGAAGCGCATTAACTTTGACTTTTGTTTATAAAAGCGAATAAATTGCGAGAGTCTAGACAGCAAGAGAAAGCTACATTGGTTGATTTCCCCCTTCCCACATGTCCCTCCCCTCTGCTGGGGATCCCTCTCCTGGTGGATATCAGCTTTAGGGATTGTACAACCTAGGAAACTGGCCCACATGGCTCTCCACTTCTCTCTTTGAGCATCTCTGATGGATGCAGGGGATTTATGGTAGTAGTTAATCTCCATGCATAAATATGAGCTCTTGGGCTACACTAATGAGTCAAGCAGGGGAACCTAGATGAGAGAATTACTCTTACGTGCTACTGCAACGCTTTCTGCAGTGCTAAGTCTCTGCCTTTCCTTAAATCAGACCTTAACTCACAATCAGAAACCTAGCATTTCAGTTCAGAAAACTGGGGAGGGCAGGAATTAAGGTCATATAAGCAGGGAGCTGGAGATAGAGATGAGAGAGAATTTAGCCACTATCCAATCCAAACCCCTAGCTTGATGGATGAGGAGGACTAAGGCGGGGGGTGGGGTGGGGGGGTGGACATGACTTGTCCAAGGTCACACAAATACTAAGAGTCAGAGGTGGCTTGTGATGTTCTGACTTGAGATTTGTAAGACATGAATTCAATTTGTTTCAACTTAGGAAAGAGGTATGAAGTCCCATGTATGCAAAGCCTAATCTAATCTTGTAATATAAGAGACTAGACTAGACTACATGACCTCCAAGGAGAGGTCACTGTAGACCTAAAGGCGCCATCTGGACTTCCAAAACTAAATCTAACATCATATACATGGAGAGCACTGGGGATGCAGACACAAAAGCATATAAGTATGTCCAATATTGCATTCTTTTTGAGGATGAGGAAGGGGAAGTTTCAGTGTATTAGCAGATAAGTAAATACTAAGTCCTTTTCAGGAGCTTGGGCTTTGAAGAGGGGCAGAGGTGAAAAGGGCCATAGGAGGCAAGAAAACGGAACTCTTTGCTCTCCTGCATGTTTGAGTTCTGCTTTTCACCTTCAATATTCAAGTCCCTTCCAATGGAGGGAGGTCGTCCAGCAATGCCAGTTTAGTTCCAAGAGTTAGTTTCAAATACTCTGTTATCCTTTGCCTAGATAGGTTTTGAATAGGTAAGAGACATCTTCCCAGGGTTGGTTCTACAGTGTTGGGAATGAACTTAATAAAGAAGAAAATATAATGATGACTTGATGGTTATTTTTTTGGGGGGGGCAGGATAGTGGGGAAGGGCAGCCATTGCCAGACGCCAACATGTCCAGACTCACTGAGTCAGTGTAACTTAACTCCTCCTCAGGCTTCTACTGGAAGGACATGGAAGGAACCCAGGGGAAGGGCTGGGTATTTAACCATGGTGACTTCTGTTGCTTATGGAATAAAGAACTGAAACATTCTTCCAGGGCTCATGATCTATTATTTGGATCAAATGAGATAATATGTGTAAAGTGCTTTGCAAAACTTGAATTACTGTGTAAATGCCCACTATTGTTGCTACTGTTATTATGACATTTTGGGGAGTTTGATAACCTTTCATTTCTTTGGACCTCAGTTTCTTTATCTGTAAAATAAGAGATAGTATTAGATGACCTCTAAAGTCACTTCTAGCTCTAAACGATGGAAGGAAAGAAGGAAGGGAAGTAGAGGTAAGGAAGGAAAGAAAGAAGGAAGGTGGGAAGAGAAGGAAGGAAGGGAAGATGAAAAGGAAGAAAGGAGAAAGGGAGGGAAAGGAGGAAGGGAGAGGAGGAAGGAGGAGAGAGAAGGAAGGAAGGAGCCATTCATTAAACTCATACTAGGTTCCAGGCAGTGTTAAGTGATGGGAATGTAAAAACAAGCAAAAAGAAAGGCCCCCTTGCCTTCCCTGTCCTTCCTCCAGGTAAGATAACATATAATATACATGAAGAAAATATATAAAAGGGGTCCCAAAAGGGGCCGTGGTGACTAAATCTGGGGGATGGCCAATCTAGGTGCTTGCCCAAAATGGAGATTTTGAGGAAAACTAAAGGAGAGAAGAAGATCCCAGAAGCAAGGATGTAAAGTCCCTGAGGCATGGCAGCTAGTCTAGAGAACCAGTAATGACTGGTCGGGGCCATATCCCAAAGCAAATTTGGAAGAGAACTCACCAATGTGAGAAAGGGCCCACAGGAGTTCCATATGATTCTGAGGTCATTTACATCAGTGAACATATGGAGAAACTGATCACTCAGCCTCCAGTGAGGAGGCCCTCAATGCCTGCTGAGGAAGCATACTCCACTTTGGTCTAGCTCTGATAGGAAGTTTTTCCTGACAGCAATAAGTTTGCCCCACTGCTCTTAGATTTACCCTCTAGTTCCAAACAGAGCATGTCTAGTTTCTTTTCCACAAATCCTGGAAGACAGCATGTGTCCCCTTACCTCACTCCGTCCCCAAAGACAGAGGTCTTTGGGTTTTCTCTTTTCTAAACCAATCATCACCATTTTCTCCATACACCATGAGCTTCAGGCCCATTATGGCCAGTGTAGTGACCTTTCCCTAGACCAGGGGTTAACATTGTTTTGTGTCATGAGACTCCTCCTGTACTTTGACTGTCTGGTGGAAACTGTTATTAAGTTCATGAAATAAAATATATAGCCTTAGAAAGGAAATTGATCATATTGATATCGTTATTAAAATATTTCTCAATAAAGTAAGTTCCGGGCCCTGGTTTAAGAACTTTTGTTTGTGTCATTCTCCATTTTATCAGTGTCTTTCCCAAACGATGCTGTTCATAATGGAACACAATACTCTAGTTGTGATCTGTCTAAGCAGAGGATACCAGGCCTGGCTTTTATTCCCAGAAACTGACTTTTTTAAAATTTGTGTTCACTCTTTTAACTGTCATATCACAGTGACAAAAGCTTATTAAGGTAATGACTCACTGAAATCCCCCAGATCTTATTCCAGATAAACTGCTATTTAATGATCCTTACCCCACCTTATACTTGGGAAGTAAGTCCTTTGAGCCCAAAGGTAAGACTTTACATTTATTCCTATGAATATTCTTCTTCTCATGTTCAATCCTGATGCTTAAGCCCACTGAGATCTTTTTGGATCCTGAATCATCCATCCAATGTGATAATGTCCTATCTCTTCCGAGCTTCAGGTTAGCTACACATTTGACAAGGACATTGTCTTTGCCGCTGTCTAAGTCATTGATAAAAATGTTATAGAAATGTGCCTTTGATGGAAATGCCTTTTGCTCTGAAACCAGACCATTTGAAGAGACAAACGGAGATGAATACAAATGAATATAAAGCTTCAAAACCAAAAGTGGCAGCCTGGACGACTCTGCATCCCATGATTCCTTCCTATTTCTCCTTCTATCTCCTTCCCCTTCTTTGGGTTCATCCTACAAACACACAAAAGCATTCGAAGGAATGACAACATTTGGCCTTGGTAGAGTGCTTTATGCTTTCATATCGAGTCTCATTTGATCCTCTCAAAATCTTTATGAGGTAGGCAGGATGAGTACCACAGGATCTCGAAGTTGGAAGGGTTCTCTGAGGTTATCTAGTCCAGCCCATACTTAGACAGGAACCCCTGCTCTGATATTCAATTCAATGAGCTCAGCAAACATTGATTTAATGCAAGACACTAGGTTGCTTAGGGGAACAAAGACAAAACTGAAAAAAAAAAGTAGTATCTCTCCTCAAGGGACTTACATTCTACTGGGACCAAGTGCTTATTGAGCCTCTGCTTGAAGATACCTGATGGGGATGGAAAAGAGGGACCCACTTTTTCCTAAGGCAACCAATTCACCGTGGGACAGCTCTGGTTGTTAGGAAGGTTTTTTCCTTGACATCACTCAAATTTGTCTTCTGGTAGCTTCTATCTATTGCTCCCAGTTCTGACCTTTGGGTCCAAGCTAAATAGACAAGACTCATCTTTTTACTGGATAACCTTTTGAATATCTGAGAGCCATTGCATTTATTGAAAAGAAAACTTCATGGACATCATGGTCCACAGGGTCATGAAAAGTCAGACATAATGAATAACTGAACAATTGAGTCCTACCTATATTTGCTGTCCTCTTGTCTTAACATCCTCAGTTCCTTCGATTGAGCCTTGTTGGGCATATATAGATATTCTCCATCCTGTCCACATCCATCCTAAAAAAGTAGTGCAGAGAATCAGTATGGCATAATGCCAAATATGGAGTGGGCAGAGACCTAGGTTTGAATCTTGATGGCGATCTTTGTTAGTTATATGACCATGGATCAATCAGCTTACGAATGTAAGCATCAATTTGCTTATTTGAAGATAATGATATCCATAGTACCTCCATCACAGGAATATTGTGAGGACTTCAAGTACCATGTAAATATCAGGCATGATTGTCGTTGTTACTGAGCATAATTCACTGGAGCTAGCAGGGTACAACAATATTATCTTAGACTATTTAACTCAGTTTAAGAAAGCATCACCTTTTTTCAGCTATCATCTTACACTGTTGACTTATGTTGGGTTTATAATCATCTAAACTGGCCAGGTATTTTTTAGCTTCATAGCTCTAGTCCTACATTATTGATTGTTTGAACCCAATTGTATTACTTTATATTTATCCCTATTAAGTTTCCTCTTATTGGATTCAGCTACTCATTCTAGTCTATTGTCATTTTTGGTTCTTGACATCTTAGTTTATCCCTCTGAGCTTTAGGTCACCTACAAATATCATAGGCATGCCATATAGATCTTTTTCCAAATCATCAGTAATAATGGCAGATATATTGGTCTCCTTTGTTAGATAAGTCAATAAGACCAAGAGAGATTAAGCATGACTTTAGACAGTTATTGATGATTGATAAGGAACTAGATACCAAATTTCCTCTCTCTTAACCTAATGTTCTTTCTACTCCAACACTCAATCATTTCCCTTCCCTTATTCACTTTTACTTGGTTATTTCAACAAGAGTAAGAGTAATTTGGATAGAAAAATCTCTCTCCCTTTAGTTCACCCTTTTAGAGTCTCTTATTTAGGGCTCTAAATAGAATTGCCTTCTCCTGCCTGGCAGGTAACGATTAGGATTTTAGGTTCATAGGCTATTTTAGTCCCCTTCCCATACTGTCTGTCTTCTTTTTGAGTGATATGATGCTGCATAGATCTTTTTTTTAGTATCTTGGGCCACCATGGGAAGCCCAGTGCCATCTCAGATTATCACCGGTATTGTCTCTGGCTGCTCTTCCCTTTAAGAAAGATTTTTTTCCCCGTGGCAATATATTGGAATGCATTTTTAAAATGAGCTGATTAAAAAAACCCCCTCCAGAATTGGGGTTGGGAATTGTTAGTAGAAGAAACTCCATTGGAGGCTTAGGAGGGGATATTACCTAGGGTTTGTGATTTGTGGCCAGCCAAGTTAATTCAAAATGATTTTTTAGCACTTTTTTTCCTCTTTCATTTTTGAATGACTCTTCCCCAGTGAAAAGGATTTTTTCAGTGTGATAGAAGATGCTCTAGCTCTCTCTCTATTTTCAACTTAGAGTCATTTAGTGGAAAACTACTAACTTGATTCATAGAATCAGGGCCCATTTTGGGGACAAACTGATAATGACCTGGTAGAAAGGAGCCATGGTGACCTTTAGTTCAGGCTCAAGGCCATTATCATCTCTTCCTAGCAGCTAACTCCAAGTGCTGAATGTTGCTCACCCCTTGCTACAAACCATATTCGAAGACTTGAATTTCCATCAGAAAAGTTGAGATGGCAAAATAGATAACATTCTGTGTGCTTTGGTGAATGGAAAATCCTGTTTGTGGTTCTTGGTAATTATTGCTACATATTAGAAAGAACTGGGGGCAGAGTAATATGAGGCAATTTCTAAAAAGAAACTAATACGCACTAGAAGTCTTCCCCTGCTGAGCCTGGTTGTCTCTGGAGGGTGTGATGGGGAGCCCACAAAATGAGCCAAGCAAGCACCTGCAATGACAACTCGTCATCCTCCTGACATTTTTATTACGTCTTCTATGGCAGTAGAAATCTGCATGAAGAAACACTTTTTCCCTGGCTATAGTCTTGCTTTTCCACATTATGACTAAACTAACCATCTCTTCACTACTTTGGTATTGTGGGCAATGCTATTGCCACTGTCACAGGTTTGCAAGGCTATACAGAGAGAGGAATGGATGTGAATAGGACAGATGACGTATGTTCAAGTTCTGACTTTGCTACTTCTGACCCGTGGGATCTCAGATAAGTCATTTCACGTCTCTGACTTTAGTTTCTTCACCTGCAAAGAGGGTATTCCAGTTGCCAGTGTCCTCAAATAACCTTTGAATTTACTCATTTAAGTACTTATTTTAGTAGAAGAGTTTTTATCCTTTTTGTGTGTGTCATGGCCTTTGGGATCCATTTCAGAATCATGATTTTAAATGTATAAAATAAAATACATAGGATTCAAAGAAAACCAATTATATTGAAATAGATGTATTTTTTTCTTGTCCAAGTTTATGGACTTCTTGAAATCTAACTATGAACTCCTCCATGGACCCCTGGTTAAGACCTCCTGACCTAGTAGGATATAAGTTCTTTGAAGACAGAACCATGTTCAGTTCTGTTTGTGTATCCTCAGTGGAGAAATGGTGTCTTGAACATAGTAGGTGCTTTAAAAGCATTTGTTGAATTGAGTGCAGGCCATAACATTGTGTCAAGGGGACTAAGATTTGACCCAACATATTAAAAAGAAACTGTTATCCTCAATGACTTCTCTGAATCCTTAATTGGAATCCTTAATTGGAATAAATGGAAGAAATCCCCATTATTTGTATGCCAGTTGCAGTGATCTCAAGAGAAGGTCTTTTCATTTTAAAGGATGGCATGGCTCTGTGATGAAGCCTGGAGTCTCTGAAGATGGTGTCTGGGTAGGCACATGCTCTGAAGGTTTCCACTCACCAGAATCAGGCTACCAAAGACAAACGACCAATGCTAGACCAGGGATGAACAGAGGTAATATGAGGCATGGCGCTTCAACAGGGGATTAGAGGCAACCAGAGGATGGAATTCTGGGCCTGAATGTACCATGTGGTAGTTGACTGAAGGACTCTTCTCAGCACCTTATCTATATGAAGTTGGTAGCAACTGGGTCAGGATTCTTTTGGACAGACATCCTCTGATTGCACTCATTTAACTAGGGATTCTGGGCAAATCACTTTGCCCTATTTGCCTCAGTTTCCTCATTTGTAAAATGATCCAGGGACAGAAATGGCAAACCACTCCAGCATCTTTGCCAAGATAACTCCAAATAGGGTTATAAAGAGTTGTACACAAGCAAAAATCATCAAACCAGTTGGTGTATATGCTGTCTTCCTCACAGAAATTAGGCTGCCTGAGAGCAGGAGTTGTTTTGTTTTTGTTTTTGTCCATCCCGATAGCATGGTGCCTGGACTGTGGGCAGCTAGATGGTGTAGCGGATAGAGCACCAGTGCAGGAGCCAGGAGGATCTAAGTTCAAATCTCACCTCAGACACTTGACACTCACTAGCTGTGTGACCTTGGGTAAGTCACTTAACCCCAATTGCCTCATCCTGGCTCATCTCCAGTCATCCCGATGAATCACTAGATTCAGATGGCTCTGGAGGAGAAGTGAACTGGTGACCTGCATAGCCCTCCCTCACTAAAACAAAGCCAAGTGCAAGTCATGTCATTATTTCTCTGATGGCATGGTCTTCTTCGGCAACGAAGGATGAACACACATGCCTGGATTGTAGTGGGTGTTTGATAAATACTTGGTGATCATTTGATAAAAGTAAAAACTTACATAGGACATTATGAACACTTCACATATGTTATCTTATCTGAAGTAGACTCCTATCTCTTTCCATTTTTCCAGTGCTCCATGATAAAATCATTTGGAGAATCCTAATAAGGTCTTTGGAGTATCTAGCAATCTTCATATTCATTTATGTCCTTGCCCTTTTGCTTTCAGTCAGAACCTTTTCCTTGTCTGGCTGAAAATGGCAAAGTGGGGCTCCCCCTTTTGGCCCTTTTTTTTGCTGCTTTTCCCCTCCGGGCCTCAGGGCTGAGGATGGCAGATGGTTCGGGTCTAGGATCCTCGTGAGCACTGAGGCCACAGGGCTGGTGAAAGCTGTCACAAGTCAGCCTACCCGAACCCAGGCTGCCTCCTCCACAGAATGTCAAACAGCTTAGACTTAGGAGGAGATGTGAGCAGCAGCTGCTCGGAGCAGCCCTGAGTACCAACACAACAACATCAACAAAATGTTCAGGTTCCGCAAAAGATAATCTCCCCCTCCCTCTCCACTTCCACCCCAGATTCCCTTACTCGGAGGTTGCCTCAGGCCATGTTTTCTCCCCCATTGTGGCATTTGGGGGGCCAGTTACCAAGTCCACAGATGCTGCCAGTTAGGAAACAACACAGACAGCATACTTAAGTGCCCAAAGTACAAACAGTACTTAGACGCTGAGAATAACCCTCGGCTTGACAAGATCTGTGGGATGACAGAGAAGCTTCCCAGTCATGGCCAGACTGGAGGGAGGGGAAGCTTCAGGTAGGGAGGGTTCTTTCTTATCTTGAGATACCCTGATACCTTGGACCGGGAAGGAAAATGACAATTTCATGCCCTCCCTCCCTTTGTCCCACATCACCAGTCATCCCAGGGGTTGAAGATTTCCTTCCTGCTTCATAACCCAAGGGGCAAGTCATCCATCAGCAGCTACAGAAGCTGGGCCATGTCCGTCTCTCAAAAGCTCACCATTCAGGCAGATTATCTGGGACACTTGGTCTGCAGAACAGAGGAGCACCCACTGCCATCCATCCTCACCACCCCTTCTTTCCTTTCAGGGCCCACAGCCTCACATTTAATGTTCCAGCCCTGCCTGGCATAGAGCTCTCCTGGCCTGTGACTGCAAGAGTCCCTGGTGTTTTTATCTCTGTAGTTGCTAATAGCTGACCACCTAGAAGAGAAAAATGAAGAATCATAAGTTTGGGTGCTCATGTCTCCATCAAGCACCTTAAAGACTTTTGGTAATGTGAGGACACCCCTTAGCCTCAGTAACAATTTAAAAAAAAAAATCAGGTTAATGAGGAGTGTATGACCTTATGTTGGTTTGTGATAAGGACCTCTACCGGTTTCCATGGCAACAAGGGAGGGAGAAAATTCCTTTTAGGATCACAAAATCATAGAGTTAGACCTGGAAGGAACCTTAAAGGTCATCTGGTCTAATATCTGCATTTTGCATATGAAAGATGGAGCTGGGAAGTGAGAGCCGGAAAGAGCCCTAGGAGCAATCTTAGTCAAGGCCCTCATTTGTTTTTCCTTTTTAAATGTTTCCTCAGTGACCATCTTTTGCTTACTTTACTATTACTTACTAACATCTCTTCTGCCTCATGCCTCCCTCTCCACACTCCCAATCCCTGTCCAAAAAAAAATGGTACAACCAAGCAAAACATGAATGCATTGACCATGGCTGAAAATACATGCCTAATTCCACATCTGTGGTCGACCTTGAAATTGGTCATTGCTTTGATCATAGGATCCTGGATCTAGAGCCAGAAGGGACCTTAGAGATCATCTAGTCCAACTCCCTCATTTTACAGATGGGGAAACTGAGGCCCAGGAGAACAAAAGGATTCCGAAGCTGGAAGGGACCTTAGAGGTCATCTATTGCATTTTTTCAGAGGGGGAAACCAAGACTCAGAGATGTTAAGTGACTTGCCCAAGGTCACAGAGGCAATAAACACCAGAATTTTGATGCCTTTCAATATTGTGTTCCTTTACATGAGTTGTTAATCGCTGGGTAGTCTGTCCTCCTTGTTTTGTTTACTTGGTTGTTCATCCATTTCACAAAAGTCTTTCCAAGTTTCTCTGAATGTTTCACCTCCAGAATTTTTATGACATGATAATATTCCAGTATTTTCATATAACAGCTAATAATGGCTATCACTTACATAGAACTTGAAGAGCTAGAAATCACTTTGCAAATATCTCATTTGATTTTCACAACAAACCTGGAAGTGGATGCAATTATCCCTATTTTCCAGATAAGAAATGGAGGCACTTAGAAGTTAAGTGTCTTGTCTAGAGCCACACAGCTAGTAAGGGTCTGAGGCTGGATTTAAGTTCAGGTCTCCCTGACTCCAGGCCTGGTGCTCTATCCACTGAGTCACCTTGCTGCCTAGGTCTCCCCTATATCACTTCCTAGCTTGCTTGATGTTGGGCAAAATACAGATACCTAGCCTTAGTTTCCTGATCTGTAAAATGAGGATGTTGATGGTTTCATGGCCTCTCATTTGGGGTTATTGTGAAGACCAAATGAGTTATTTTACGTGAAAATGCTTTTTTAAAAATGTAAGCTGGTGAACATGGGCATCTTTATTCAAGGCAACATAATTTAGGAATCCCTTAATTTGATCATTCTATGCTCTAACAAAAAAAGGATTGCCATAAATATTTTAGCAATAGGGACTCTCTTCCCTTTGTCTTTGATTTCTTCGGTGGCATATGCCCAGCAATGATATCACGTGGGTTAAATTATTATTTATTAACTAATTATTAACTAATAATTATACAATTTATTTTAACTATTGATTAAAACTTTTTTATATACAGTAATTCTAAATTGTTTTTTAGAGTCATCAGACCGATTTAAGGGTCCACCAACAGCTTGTGTGTCTAGCTTCCCATAGCCTCTCCCACATTTACCATTTAAATCTTCTGTCATCTTTGCCAATCTGATAACCCAAGATAGGAGGAAAAAGGGAAATGAGAGATCTTAGGTATCATTTAGTTCAAGCTCCTCATTTTACAGGTGAGGAAACTGAGGCCCCAAGCGACTTGCCCAAAGCCATCTGGGTTCAAAAGGGACACAGGAGCAGAATGTCCAAGAAATTGAGCCCTTATGGTGACAGGTCATGTCTTGGGTGGGCTCAGGGCAACCTCTCTGCATACAGGCCATAAATCAAGGGCAGGCTCTTCTTTGGAAGAAAAAGGTGTCATAATTGCTTCGTGGCACAGGTTTGCAGCAACTGCTCAGGTAATTGCTTTGTAATTGACTGTATCACCTTCTTCCTGTTTAATAAATAGCATGAATAGAGCTGAGCTGCATGTGGTGGGATTGTAATTCAAATTCCATTGACTGGGGCTGTGCATTTTTCATTTAGCATGTAAAGGCAGTTTCTATGTAAATTATTCCAAAAGGATCTCCGTGGACTAATGACATTAGTGTTGAGATGGATTGAAATTGTCTGAGTAATTGATACTACAACGGCATGGCGCATCTTGGAGAAGGAGATTGGCAATGCGACTTTGTCCCCCTTTCTATTAAAATGGAATTAGGCAGAAGCTGCTAAAAGACAAAACAAAGCCCCCCACCCCCCAAATAAAACAAAAATCGCATGTGAATATTGGACAAACAGGAAGGCCCACCCAGTGGCATGTGCATGTTGGCTAAAGGTTCCACATTCCTTGTAAGGGCTAATAAGGGCAGCTTAGGTTGCCCCAGATGAATTTTCTGAGCAAGATTCTAAGAACCCTGGCAAACGTGGAAATAACTTCTGTTTACCTGAGGCTTTTTGCCATTGAGCACATCATATCTTCATTTCTGCTAAGTTTATCTAGAGATGAAAATGGGAATTTTATCAGCCAGGATTATTTATACCGAATCAGCTAATTGACTCAGTGCATCATGTATCAGACAAAGTCAGGACCTCAGACACTAGTTGTATGACCCTGGACAAGTCATGTAATTTTTCCTGGCTATTTCCTTAAGTGGAAAATGGCAATAATGGCATCTGCCTTCCAAGGTTGCTGTGAAGTTCCAATGAGATAAAATGTACTTGCTTTGCAGTCCTTAAAGAGCTATGGAAATGCAAACTGTTATTGTTAATCAGGGGACTCTTCTTTTCTTTAAAAATCAAAGCCCCAAGCAACACCTTCCCTTCCCTTGCCACTAGAAATAGGCAGAATATTAATCCCCAGTGTGTTCAGTGGAGATTCTTTTGGAGGTTTGGGGTGAGCTTGATAGGTATAGAAGTCCCTTTCAACTATGAAATTTCTCTGATTCTTTTTATATAAAAATATCCCTCTCTGTTTCCTTCCCTATAAGATAGAGAGAATAAGATTTTCACTACATTCTTTAGAGGGTTGTGGTGACTTTGGATGAGACAGTAATACATATCAGTCCACCAATCAGTCAATCAATAAGCTTTTTGTAAGTGCCTACTATGTTGTGGGGTTTAGAGTTACAAAGATGAAAAAGGGACAGTTCCTGCTGTGGCGTTTAAAAAGATTCTGAGAGATATCATTTCTGGGTAATTTAATCATTTTTTTTTTTTTACTAATAATACCAGCATTTTAGTAAAAGGGTGGTCATTTGGCATCTCACTCTTAGACCAAAGAGAATCATGGCAGTGGGCTCATGGCTTATATATCCTTTTGGATGAAAAGTGTTCCTGAGGTTGGCAGTCAACTCTGATTGGTTAACAATCAATAAGAGAATGAATATTGCAAGGGGAGCCTGGACCTGAACTTTGGTTATGTCATTTACTTCTTAATTAGACCCAGCCTTGGCAAGCTATTCAAAGAATTTATCCTCATCCAAACCTGAATGGAACACAATGACTTCTCCACCTGGGTAGGGTCTAGATAGAGGAGAAGGTTGGCTCCACCTTCAGAGGCTGAGGTCTTGAAATGCGGATAAAAGGAAAAGAGGGGCAGCTAGGTGACATAGGAGATAGAGAACTGGCCTTAGAGTCAAGAAGATCTGAGTTCAAATCCAGCCTCAGACACTTGACACTTAGTAGCAGTGTGACCCTGGGCAAGTTACTTAATCCTGATTGTCTTTCCAAGGGAAAAAAAATCTGAATTTCCCCAAATCATTAGTTATTAATAATCATTCCTCTCACTGTCATCAAGGAGTTTAATTCTATCTGGAAGACAGCTGTACATATAAAAATAAATATACCATAAATAGGGAAGGGAAGGGAGGGGAGGGGGAAGAGACTTTATTAAGGTCCTGCTGTGTGCTGGGCACTCTACTAAGTACTTTACAAATATAATCTCATTTGATCCTCTTAACAACCCTTGGAGGCAGGTGCTATTATGAATTCCATTTCCAGTTGACGAAACTGAGGCAGACAGAGATTAAGTGACTTGCCCAGGGTCACAGTACCAGTATGTGCCAGGTATGCTTCCTGACACCACGGCTGGTCCTTTGTCTCCTGTGCTCACTGTATATTTATTGCTGTGTATTTAATTACTAAATTTCAGAGTTGGAAGGTACGTCAGTGACTGACTGACCCAACCCCTATCCAAAAAGGAGCACACACACTATTATGACATACCCAACAAGTGGCCTCCCAGTGTTTGCTTGGAGACCTCCAAGGAAGAAGAGTCCACCACCTCTCTCTCTGGGCACTCAGTTCCACCCATGGATCTAGGATTCAACTGGAAAACTTCCAATATCCTGTCAAAATTCACTGCTTTGCACCTAGTACTACTGGTCCTACCTCTCGTGACAAACAGAACAAGTCATACAACAATATGAAATTGTCAAATGACAGTATGAAAAGTATTCCACTATTTGATCATTTGATCTTTCCTTCTCCTCATTTCCTTTAGGCTGTCTTCTATGTCAGGAACTCCAGGTCCTGCACCATACTGGAGGTCCTCTTCTAAGTGTTCTTTGTCTTATCACCATCCTTCCTAAAATATAGTACCTGGAACCGAACACTAGGTTCCAGATGTCCTTGTGACCTTCATAGTCTACAGTGGGATTATCACCTCCTTAATTGTGTTGACTCTGCCTCTTGTGATAAAGTCTGAGAATACCTAAAATATAAAATTAAAAAAATACACAAAAATAATTTTTTTTAGCATCACATGCTAACTCACATTGAGACTAAGATGCTGTTTCTTTTTGGTATAAACCGTTATCTAGCTATGCCCTTCCCTCATCTTGTACTTATGAAACTGGTCTTTTTGAGCAAAAGTTTAAGACTTTTTACATTTATCCCTATGATATTATTTCTCCTTGAATTTATCTCTTTCTTCTGCCTCATCAAGGTCTTTTCCACTCTACACTCTCTCATCTGGTTCGTTAGCTATCCCTCCCATTCTTGTGTCATATTCATGGTTAAATACATGGACAGGAACATGTGACACTTTGCCTGGAATATAATAAGCACTTTAATATATGCTTTTTGATTTGTCTTGGCTATGTCCCAATTCATGTGTCGGAGGTCTTTGAGTTTATAGAAAAAGACAGGTCCAATGTTGTGGTCCTGTGGGCCAGTAGGTGGTGCCATAGTGCATAGAGCATCATGTCCACCTAATTGAGGTCCCCCATCACTATTATGAGGCACTTAGATGGGCACAGTGCATAGTGCTGGACCTGGAGTCAAAAGGACTCATCTTCGTGAGTTCAAATCCAGCCTCAGACACTTACTAGAAAGTCATTTCACCTTATTTGCCTCAGTTTCCTCATCTGTAAGATGAGCCAGAAAAAGAAATGACAAACCACTCCAGTATCTTTGTCTGAGAAAACTCCAAAAGGGGTCACAGAGAGTCGGACAGAACTGAAAATGTCGTGATAGGTAAATGTCGTGCTTAATTATTTGAAGTCAGGAACAAGAGTTCAAGTCTTTCCTCCGACATGGGCTAGCTGTGTGACCCAAGTCTCTTAATTTCTCTGAACCTCACTCTTTGTTGCTGTGTTTTAGTTGCTTCAGGCATAAGAGCATAGATGTAGACCTGGAAAGGACCTGAGGGGCCAGCTAATCCAAAACCTCCATTTTTGTTCAGTTGTTCAGTCAGTTTTCAATGGTGTCTGACTCTTCATGATCCTCTGCACCACCTTGCTGTCCCAAACCTCATTTTACTCATCTATAAAATGGCAGCAATAATTGCCATAGAATTCTTCTCCTAGGGTTGTTGTGTAACTCGTACATTATAACATATGCAAGGAGGTTTTCAAAATTTAAAGGGCCATATGCCAGTTACAATTATGTAAAATGCTTTGCAAATGTTGAGACACTATAAAAATATCAGTAGTTATTATTAGGGAAGGAGTTGGGTTCCTGGAATAGAGAGGAATATCTTCTCTCCAGGTGGTTAACTGTCCTGGGGAAATCTGTGCCTTCAGCCCCCTGGAGATGACTCCTCTGTGAATTACAACTTTGTGGAAAGAAAAGCCAAGCCGACAAAGTAGGGACACAATCAAAAACTTGAAAATGACTGTGTTCTTAAATGATAAAATTAATCATGCTAAATTAGAAAAAAAAGTACTAAAATAGTTTTAGATTAATGCAGACTGTGAATATCAATATAATTGCAGCAGCTTAATTTGGCATAAAAAGCATCTGATGAAATATTTTAATATCACTGGCCATTCAATTTGCTAGCTTGAATTTCATGGGGTATTAAGTGGTTTTTTAATTATCATTGAAAAATCTTTCAAATGATGTTTTTGTTTATGGAAAAAAATCAAGGGAGAAATCCAGTGATGCGTAGGTGGTTGTTTCCTTCCCTTTTATGGCTGAGGTTAATCCCAGTTTCCTAGTTTATGGGTCACAAAACAATCCATTCCAATTTCATTCAGTCAATTCCTATCCAATCCAATCTCATCCAATCCAACCCAGCCTAATCCAATCCCTTCCCATCTCATCCAACCCAACCTAATCTAATCCAATTTAACAAGCATTTATTCAGCACCTACTGTAAGAAAGGCACTGTGCTGGGCAGTGGGCGTACTAAGGCAAGATGCAAAACATTCACTGCCCTCCAGAAGATTCCATTCTAGTGGACAAAAGAACAAGTACTATACCATCTTCTTTCTGAGCATATCAGTAAGAGACTCATTTTCGTTCTCTATAAAAGGAAATGGGACCATATGACCTCTCAGGTCACTTCCAGTTTGAAATCTGTGATCCCATGATCCTAAGTTACTTTCACTCAATTCTTCCTCCTTAAAATGAAGGACTTGTACAATATAACCTCTAGGGTTCTTTCTAATTTGAAATATGTGACCCCATGATTTGCCTCCGAGGGCGGAACCTGGAACAGTAGGGAGAATTTTCAAAGAGGCAAATTTAGGGCCATCATTGGAGGGTGTGTGTGTGTGTGTGTGTGTGTGTGTGTGTGTGTGTGTGTGTGTGTGTGTGTGTGTGTGCGTGTGTGTGTGTGTGTGTGAAATCCCCAAACTTCCTAACAATTCGTGATGCACTAAAGTGGGCTATCTTAGAAGATGGTAGATTCCCCTGGAACGGAGACCTTTAAACAAATGCTGGATGACTATTTATTGATGAAGGCATTCTCTTTTGGGTATGGGTTGGAGTAGGGGGCCATTGAAGTCTCTTTCAACTGGGAGATTTTGTGAAATCAACATAGCTCATTTTTAGCCACAGTCTTCATTCATTCCTTTGTAACACTGATATTGGGGACAAAGCTGATAGCCGTGTTAGAATTTTTCTGCCTGATGACCTAGGTCAGTGGAGATATGATCTGACCCACCACGGTATAGTGAATACTTGTACAACTCTGCAATTCCACTAATTCTGGTGCTCCCTTTGATGTCAAGAAGATTATAGATCCTTGAATTATGCACTCTACTGACCTCAACGGATTGTCTTATCTCTTTTTTGGAGCCTATTTCTATGGTATATTTTGTCTGAATACTGACTATTGATTTCTTAAGATCACAAGAATTTTTGAGTTGGAAGGGATAGAATCCAACCCCATAACTCCAAGTATCCTTTCAGATCTGAAGGGGAGGGAAACCCACTGCCTACAGGGGCAGCCCATTCAACTTTCAGATAGTGGAATGAACTTTCTCCAGGACTTGAAGATGGATTCCAAGTGTGGACCATATGAGCCTGTGCAAACCCAGAGACTTTCTAGGGGACTCTATAGTATTCTGTACTATTAACCATCTTCTCTTTCATAAAATTCCCTTCCCTGAACGTCCCTAACCTCTTAGCCCTATGACTACCTCTTTCTTTTTCTTCCTTTCCCCTATACAAACTAGGGAATATTTCCTAATCCTCTGTCATTGCCCCCCCTTCCCTTTTTCATCTTTAGGGAAGGTAGGCAGCATAACAGACAGTGTTGGAACTGGGACCAAGAAAATTATGTTCAGATTTTACTAGTTGTGTTAACCCAGGCACTTAAATTCACTTGATTTCTTTCAGACTCAATTTCTTCATCAGTGAAATGGGAATAATGATAGTACCTATGTCAAAGGGTTGTGAGAACAAAATGAGAAAATGTATGTAAAGAGCTTTGCAGAAATATGATTATCATCGTTGCTCCTCCTTTTCCCTCAAAAGTCTCATTTGCTCATTTGGCTTTTTACTGGACAAGCCTGACCAAAAAGAAAAGGCTTTTGGATGTCATTTCCCATAGTTCTTGGGACTGAGAGAGCATTGGCTCATTGGCTGAGATTTTCTGATCTCTGTCTCACTGGAGTCTCAAACACTGGAATATCAAACAGGAAAGTGAACCACCCCTCAGTTCAAACTCCACCACCCCCTCTCTGCTTAGCCAGGCAGAGCCCTCTCAGGCCAGTTGAGTTTGGGAGATCCCTTACCCTATCTCCTATATTCTAGTGCAACCCAGACTTTACTGTAGAGTTTAAGATTAAAAACAGCGAGTTCAGAGGTCTGCTACTGAGGCTGACTGATCTACCAGTAAGAGTGGTCAGCCCCCAGCCACCATTTATACCTAGTATCCACGGGGGGCATGTGAAGCATGTATGTCTTCTTCATAACTGCTACACTAGGGACTCTTCATATAGATCAGAAATCTCTATTTCCATATCTACCTCTGTCCCTGGACTATGTTTCAGTCTCCTATTTTCGTAGGCTCATAGAGACTATCTCTTCTGGTTAAATGTCCTGCCATCACCTCAAATGTAATGTGTTCAAAATTTGTCATCATCTTAGCCCCCAGACCAACTACTACTTCCAAATTTGCCCCAATGGAGGAAGAGTGCTGGACTAGAGTCAGGAATGTCCAGACTGGGGTCAAATCCCACCTTCTACATATAATTATTTTGTAGGTATGGTGAAATAATCTACCTTCTCCTAAGGCTCAGTATCCTCATCCACAGAATGGGTATAATATTGTACTCTGGAGACAATCAACCTCATGGATTGAAAAGTTGGAAGAAATGAGATAATATTTGGAATGTAGCACAGACACCTCAACTTTTGTTAAAATTTAAAGCTGTGGGTTGGGCTTGCTGGCCTGTGGCCTTAAAGTGACAAGTATTAGACAAAGGCAGGATGATGCCAGGGAGCACCTTTGTATCCCAATTCTCTTTCCAAGCTTCTCCATAGTTCATAAGATCATAGGTGCAATGAATCATTCTAGAGGCACCTGAGTCTCAGAGGCTAGCATGATCCTCTCATTTTCCAAATGAGATTACTGAGGCCTAGGGATGTGCTACCATGTGTCCAAGGTCATGGGGATAGCAAGCATCAGAGAGAGGTTTGGAATCCAAGTCCCCTTCTTCCATGGCCAGTTCTCCTTGAGAGGATTGTTGTTCAAGTACAGCTTGGGTCTGGTGGCCTCTGAGATCTTGTCCAGCTCTGGGATTTTATGATAAATTTTAAGATGGCTTTTGCTGGGACACTGCAATATAATGTAAGACTTGGCTGCAATGTTAATTTTGGTGTTCAGTGGTTTGTTTTTTTTTTTTTTTTTACTCTTCCTCCTTTCTTATCTTTATTCTAAGTAATCACTCTGTGGGAGGAAGAAGAGGGATACACACATATTGTATACACATATGTATACATGTATACATAGTAATATGCACACAGATACATATGCTTATCTTTCTTTGGATCCCTAGCACTTAGCATAGCACCTGATGCATAATCTCAAATAAATGCTTGTTGACTTAATTTGAAATGAAGGGAAGGTAAAAACAGAAGACAAAATTAAGGCAAACCAAGCCAAGCCAAATGACCTTTGTTGCATCCTTGCTGGATTAAGGCAATCCATCTCCCCATGCCAAAACAAGACTCCCCAGTGACCTTAGCAGCCCTGGGATGGATGTGTTCATTGAATGAGGGTAGAGGTTCCTGTGATTACTCATCACACACTGCCTGCTTCCCCACCCCTGCCCCCCAGCAGCTATTGATAAGAAAACTGACTCCCCAGAGTCAGCCAGGAACCAATTTCCTGTTCTTTGTTTTCATTTTAATTTTAGAGAAGATGGACAGGATCCCCTACAGGTAATTACAGTTCAGACAGAAAAGCATTGGCTGAACTTTCTCTTCAAGTCCGTATGTGGTGGTGGACTTGGAGGGATGGGGGCATTTCCATAATGGATTGTTCTGATACATATTTAGGAGGTGCTTCGAGATGCAGGGCTGACCTTGGAGATGGTTGAGTTCCATGATATGAAGAGCATTAGTGGTTCTCTCTGAGCTCTTAGAGGTGATCCCATCAATACATCTGCCCACCCCAACGCTATTGCCTGGCCCTTCTAACCACATATTCCAAGGCACCTGTTTTGCTTTCAGAAATACACAGTGTGCAGATTTCATGGCAGACATCTGATCTGTTTTAGAAGTGTTGTGGAATATAATCTCTGAGCCCTCCAAACACTGAACTTGACCTCACCTGAACTTGCTGCCAAATCAGTATCATTTCAACCTTTCCTCCCTCTGCCCTCCCCCCTTCCCTTCTCCACACTGAGCAGAAGGTTGAAAAAGCTCTTCTGCTGAATCACTGTGCATTGAGTAGGTGGGGTAAGAGGTGGGGGTGTAACGGAGAGGTGAGGTCAAGGGACCATAGAGTTAGAATACAAGGGGATATTGGAGGTCATTAAGCCCTACTCCTCTTTTACAGATGAGGAAACTGAGGCCCACAGAGGCCAAATTATAGCTAGTAAATGTGTAAGGTGGGGTTCAAATACAAGTCTTCCTAACCTCAAGATCTGTACTCTGTCCACTACACCACTGGAAAGTGATGGACATTAATGGATGCTGCTGGTAAAAGGAAAAATATGAGTCATTCGATTAGTAAACATTTATTAAGCACTTGCTGTGTTCAACACTGGGGATGCAAAGAAAAAGCAAAAAGACCTTGTCCCCAAGGAGCTCACATTTTGATGGAGGAAGGGATGAGAATATTCTCTGCCATTAAAGGATTATAGATTTAGAATTTGAAAGGGACCTTAGAACACAGGATGTCAGAGCTGGGAGGGCCCTTAGAAATGAGAATGTCAGAGCTGGGAGGGCCCTTACAATAGGGAATGTCAGAGCTGGGACTTTAGAACCCAGGCTGTCAGAGCTGAGAGGGACCTTAAAACAGAGAATGTCAGAGATAGGAGGGTCCTTACAACAAAGACCGTCAGATCTGTGAGGGATCTCAAAGGTCACTGAGTCTCACCCCCTCATCTTATAGATAAAGAAGCTAAAATGACTAGTCCAATGTCACAGAAGCTACAGAGAGCAGAGCTTTCATTTCAAAGTCCATTCTTGGTGCTTCACCTGCCCGAAGTTCACAGGGAGATTGGATAGCCACTGGGAGAAAGTCCAAGGTTGGGTTAGATGCCATCTAGGGTTCCTTCCAAGCTTGACTCTGCATGCTATTTTGTTTTGCATTTTCAAGCCTTCAGGTAGTATAAAGTCAGGCTCTGTCCCAGGTCTCTGCTCAGGGTGGTGATTATGGGGCCTGGAGGGATGGATTCTTAGGCTATTGAGGCTATTGAGACACATACCCTGTGATCCTGAAGCCCAGAGCCCTCTGAGGTTTGTGTTGGGCCATTCAGGGGAATAACTCCCTGCTTCTATGGTTTTCTTACCTTGGGATCATGGGATCATAGAATCTGGACTGGCGCTGTTTCAGTGGTACTCCGACCCCTCATTTTATAGCTGAGGAAAATGAAGCTGGGGAGGTATGAGGCCCAGCCTGAGGCTTTTGGACCTTCCATCCATGTTGGGAATCAATGCCAGTCTCAGGTAGGTCCTTTCCAGCTCTTAAAACTGACTTTTTGATCCCGTGAGCTCATAACAGCTCTGTGAAGTAGATGCCATTCTTCTCCCCATTTTAAAGATGAAGAAACAGAGACTTGGAAAGGTAAAGTCACAGTGTGGTACATAAGAAGGGATCTGAATGTGGAGTCAGAAAACCTCAGTTTGAGTCTTGACTCTGCCAATAATGGGACAGTCATTGAATCCTTTATAGGGCACAATTTCTTCTAGTCTAAAAGGAGGGTAATGGATTAGTGACCTCTAGGGTCCTTTCCATCTCTAAATTTACATCCCAAAACACAACGGGTGAGTGTCTGGAGGGAGATTTGAGGCCAGATTTTCTTCATTTTAAGGTCAGCATTTTATTCACTATCCCATGAGGGAATTGTTTTTTTTAAAGTTCCTTTCGGCCCTCCCTCTTCCCACCCTCAAACTGAATACCTATAATTTGCCTAATCAGAATATTCTCTGTAAGGTTTCCTTATACTCATGAATATGCTAAGATTCTGCAATTTGGGCTGCTTAAGGAGCCCAGTGTGTAGGAATCTCCTTCTCCCACTGCCTATACACATTGCAACCTACAACCTAGGGAGTTTCCAGAGACACATAGGAGGGTCATAGGACCATAGTTTTACAATTCAAAGGGACTGTCTACTCCAGTCTGCTCATTTTACAGGTGAGGAAACTGAGGCCCATGGAGGTTAAATGCCTTTGCACCCTTCCTGACTCTAAGCCTAGCATGCTATTTACTATTTCTCAATACCTCTATGTTAGCTTTCATTGTCAGAATGAAAAAAAAAGAAAATCCACCTTTTTGCAATGACTTGGCATGAACCATATGCTACTTTGTAGATGACAAGATCAGGAGAGGTCTCATATCTCTGGCAGGCCAGGAAACCTAAAGGGTGGTCTTTGGAGAAGCTCCTGATCCCAAGGTGATGGCACTCAAGGGGACAAGGGACACCTCAACACTGATGCCTGTACCAGTTTTCTTGGGTCACTTCATTGGCAGGGAATGTTTGAAAGATTTCTTATCCCTCTACCCCTCCTCTGCAGTTTCTTCAATGATAGTGTCAAATAATACAATATAGGGGACTAGGAGAGGCAAAAGTCCATTCCTTCTGCCTAATGGAATTTGAAATATTGATGTTGCCTCTTCAGCTTTAGAAGGAAAGGCTGGGCACAGCTAGCATCCTGCCATCCTTGGGGGCAGCCTAGCTTGGATGGCACATCTGTGATGCATGGGAGCCAGACTCTAGGCTCTCAGTCTGGGCCCCTGCCAGTTCAACTGCATGGCCTGGCCCCATGAGGGAATAGAGGGAGAGAACCACCACCAGGGCTCCCAGCTTTGCCTTCGTGATTTGATTTTTTCCCATCTCAGCTCAAGAGATCCCACCACTTTTACCTTTAGGACTTAGATGCAGTAAAATCTCATTAATCTGAGCTCCACTAATTTGGAATCTGGGCAAATTCAGAAACGCAAGTTAACTTTTATATTTTTTTATGGATAGGAAAGATTTATAAGAAAATGAAGCAAGATCTCATTCTACCCAAGAGAACAAATTGATTTTCGGCCTTTTAGGAGTACCTTTGGCAACCCAACATTTGCTATGCTAACTACAAATGATTCTCATCTATTCATCTAAGCAGCTCTCCTACTGACCTCTCTTGGAAAATCCTCTTTCTTTTCAGTTTGGAAAATCGATTTTTATTTATATCTTTTGTTTTTACATTGCCTAAATGTTCCCTTCTGGGGGGAGGGTAGGCATCATACTCTTCATTTGTATTTGAGTATTATAAACCATTTTTAACATCTACAGTTCAGCTTTTTGATGAATACAGATGGGACTTCACCAGTCAGTATGGTTTTACTCTACTGTCACTCAGGATGGTTTCTCATTTTCCCTCAGCATAGATGCACTTACATCCTCAGAATCACCAAAAGAGTGATGGTGGTTTGGAGACTGGTTCAATTTTTAACCAAGTTGTTTGAACCCCACAAAGGGGTTCACGAGCTCAGTTGCTGGAACTGCCGACTCATTTTTCTTTTGTTGCAGTTGTTACATGCGTTTCTGTGTAAGAAAGACATGGAGTTTAGTTAAAACCACACGTTCTGACAATGCATACAGCATCCTAGACCCATAGTGCCCCCGCCCATCCAGTGAAGGAAGCTGTTACATTTCCTCATCTATTCTTAAGGGTGAAAGTTTGAATCATAGAATTTAAAGTCAGGAGAGAATCTTAGGGATTTTGGTCCAAATTCCTGCATTTTACAGATGAGGAAGCTAACACAACAATGAAATAACTTGTTCAAAGTCACAAAGAGCTAATGATAGAAATAGGGGTGCAGTTCTTCAGGTCTCCTGACTCAATGCCCAATGCACTCTCCATTATATCTTATAGGGGAATGGTTGCTGTTAGGAAGTGCTGAAACTTGGAAGTGAGGCATTCTGGAGATAATCAGATAGCTCGGGAGGAACAGGTTTGCTTGTGGCTTTCCCTTAGCCTTGTGCTTCCTCTCTTCCCAATAGTGGGAGTCAGCTGAGAATACCCTCCCTGGAAAGTTAACCAGCAATCACCCACGTTTTCCTGCTCCTTGCATCCATCTACATTGCTATTTCTGCAGGAGTTCTGCAGATGTAGGAGAGTCTACCACCTTCATCCCAATGGTCGGGGTCATGATGGAGACTGGCTTCTGCTATTAACATGGTAGCCATCCTCCTCTGAGGAGACTGTCCAGATGACTGAGCAGCACAGAGAATGGAAGGAGCACTGGGTTAGGGGTAGAAAGAACTTGGCTTTCCCATGTATTAGCTGCATGAGCTTAGGCAGTCCATTAGCTGTAGGCTCCTAGACCCAGAGCTGGGAGGGGCCTCATTTTACAGATGGGGAAACTGAGACCCAGTGAGGGGAAAGGATCCTGGATCTAGAGTGGGAAGGGATCACTTCATTTTTCTAAAAAGGAAACTGAGGAATAGAGAAGTTAGGGGACTTATCCACAGTCACATAGGGAGAAGCAACAGGGAGAGGATTTGAACTCAGATTCTCTGACCCCACAGCCAATGCTTTTCACATTGTACCACAGGGATACGATGAGAAAATGTGAACATAAACCCTGCCCTCAAGGAGTTTAGACAGCATTCTTACAGTAGTAAGAGCATTTGTGTTGAAGTTGTAGGACCTGGGTTCAAGTTCTGCCTGTCACTTTGTGTCCTTTCAGAAGTAAGTCATTTAACCTCTCTGGGGGGCATTTCCTCATCTTTAAAAAGAGGGCAACTTGGTGGTTCAATTAGCAGAGCACTGAGCCTCAAATCAGGAAGACCTGAATTTAAGTTTGACCACAGACACTAGCTGTGAAAACCTGGGCAAGCTTCTTAATGTCATCTACCTCAGTTTCCTTAACTGTAAAATGGGGATAATAATATCCCTTATGTCCATCATGAAGATCAAGTGGGATAAAATTGTAAAACACTTAGCACAGTGCTTAGTACCTAGAATAACTGTTTCCTTCCAGAGACTTGTCCTTCTCTAGATATATAACCTACTAGAAAACAGAAATAAAATCACCCTTATTTATGTGAAACAAAAATGTTTCAATTAAGATTTCTTGTGCCTCTTTTCAAATTCAAATAGTTTAGGAGGGTTAGACTCTATACCTTAGTCTGAATTAGTCAAAAGAACAGACACGTTATAAATTTCTGTTGAATTATTGAATTATTGTAGTTTGTTTTCCTCCTAACCTGTGACTGAACTTCATGTACTGAATGACTGGGGGTGCGGGAGAGAGGGAGTAGAAGTTATGGGAGCAAAAGTAATTTTGGAACATGGAGACATGGGTGCCTAAAGGAAAGGTTAAGGTAGGGTGTTCCTAGGAAAGGGTCTAGAGCAGTCAAAGGGCATCATGGGGGCACTGCCTGCCTAGGGAGTAGGATGGGAGTACCAGCTCATGGGATAGGACAAAGATACTTGGTCTACTTTGCACCTTTGTCTAGAAGTAGTTAGGGGGCGCAGTGGATAGAACACTGAGCCTGGAGTCAAGAAGACCTATGTTCAAATCCAACCTCATTGCTGCCTAGCTATGTGACCCTGGGCATGTTACTTAACCTCTATCTGTCTCAGTTTCTTTGTCTGTAAAATGGAATTGTCATGAGGATCAAGTGAGATAATATTTGTAAAGTGTGTGGTATATGTTTCCTTTCTTCCATCCTTGTACAACTGGCCCAAGAACATACATTCTAAAGATGATGCCAATCGAGTTGGTTATAACCATCATTATTTTATTTATTTTATCAACTTTGGAAAGCAAAGGTATTGTTAAGGTTAATTTTTCTCCTCCCACTTTTTTCACCTGGTGTAGGAATATTTGGGTGATTCAGAGTGGATAAAGAGCAAAGAATTTTGGGCCAGAACACTTGGGCTTAGTTAGCTATGTGGACTTTGTATACAACTTAGGCAAGTCTCTTTCTCTTTTTCGGCTTTGGTTTCCCCTGTAAAGCAGGCTTGATGGTCTCTAAGGTCCTTCCCAGCTCTAAATCCTAAGGTCCTGCCCCATACATAGTGCAATGTTTTCTAGGTCTGTTGTACCATTTTATGAATCCAAATAGAAGTGTAAAAATCCTTACCACAAAAGCATTTATTGCCTTAATCTTCCTGCTTGTATTGAGATACATTTTTAATATTATCTCTACATATAAACAGAGTGCTTTTCTTTCAGCTTTTCTTTACTTGCTATGTGGTTAATCTTGCTCAACTATTTTTTATTTTTATTATTATATTATTAAGCTGCCAGCAGCTTTCATTTATCCTCTTTGATGAAACAGAGCAGAGGGATAAAATACCCCAAAGTTGATCATTCCCAAAGCACATCTACTGCCTATGGGAGACAGGATGGTACAGATTGGTACATAGGAAGGAGTACTAGCCCTAGATGCAATTTCAAAGGATGTGAGTTCAAAGCCCTACTGAGAGCCTTTACTACCTATGTGACCTCAGGTAAGTCACTTTCTGTGCCTCATTTCACCACCTATAAAAGGAAGAGGTTAGACTAGATGGCTTCTAAATTCCTTCTAGCTCCATATCTGTGGTCCTAATGTCTTTTTGTCTTACCTCCAAGGTCTTCTACAATCTCATTCTGCCCTACTTATGTAACCTGCTTTCTTCAACATGAACCTCACTCTCCATCCATTTTAATTACATCAGTCTTCTCATCATTCATGTTCATTGCTTCCTGCCCTTCAGTCATGTCTTTCCCATTCAAATCTTGTCTATCCTTCATGTCCTAACTAAAGTTCCTCCATGAATCTGTCTCTGATGACTCTAGCCCATAGAGACTTCTCCCTTCTTTGACCTCCTATAGCAATTAATGCTTACATAAAACAATCTAATATTTCAAACCAGAACAACCTAAGAAGCATTTATTCATTGTTTACTGTGTGCTAGGTTCTGGGAATAGCAAATAATATATTATATAATTATATATTGTATATTCTAATATATTACGTAATAGGTCATATTATTATATAATATATGATAAATAATACAATAAAAATAAATGAAAAGCAGTTCCTGTTTTCAAGCAACTTATAGTTTATGAAGTTTGGGTTGGGGATTCACATAAGCACATACAAAGTAGGACAGGCTTCCCATTGAAACATAAGCTGAATTTGCAATCAAACTAGGAGTTTTCAGAAGCAGACATGAGGAAGAAGTACATCCCGGGCATGAAAATAATTTGCAAAGGGACTGCATAAGGAGACAATGCTAAATTCAATATTGAGGACAGATTGGATTCACTATGAAATGCCTGAAGGATGGGAAATGTGAAATAAATCTAGAAAAGCTGGCTGGAGCCAAACTATAGAGGGTTTTAAATACCAAACTGAAGAGTTTGTAGTCTATATTAGAAGCAATAAGGAGCCACTGAAGATTCTTGAGTAAGAGAATGGCATGGGTAGCCTTGTGCATTAGGGAGATTAATTTGGCACTCAGTGGAGGATGGATTGTCTGGGAGTCCAACCATGAGGCTATTTTAGTGTATTTTAGTAGTACAGGTAAAAAGAGGGGGGGCTGAAGTAAAGTAATAGCTATGTGATTGGGGAACGAGCATGAATATAAGAAATATTATGGAGATCAAATGAACAAGACTTGGCTGATTGATTAGTAGTGAATGGAAGGAGAAAGAAGAGCTAAGGAAGACTCCAGAATTGTGAACTTAGGTAACTGAAAAGATGATGGTGCCTTCAATAGAAGTAAGGAAATTTGGGAGGGAAAGAAATCTTTATAACCTCCCTGACAAATGGTTGCCTGGATTCCTCTGGGAGACCTCCATTGACATAGAGCCCTGAATCTCCTAAGGCAGCCCATTTAACTTTGGATAGGTCTGATTGTGAGGAAGTTTTTCCTTACATTTCCTAAATCAGCGTCTTTAGAACTTCCACCCACTGCTCTTGATTCTGCCCTCAGAGGTCAAGCAGAATGAGCCTAATTCCTCTTCTTATGAAGACCTGTCAAAAACTTGACCACAACTATCATGTCCTTCCTGAATCTTCTCCAGGCTAGCCCTCCCCTTTCCTCAGTGTAATAAAGACATCCACATCTTGCACCCTATTCCCACATAACTAGCTGGAACTGAGCTTTAAAAATATGATTCATTGAATCCTGGAGTGATCTCCAATGCCGGAAGAGGAAGTAGAGAAAGTTAAAAAAAAAAAAAAAAGAACAAATTCATCTGCATTCTCCAGAGGTGTGTGATCAGGAAGAAGGATAAATCCAGACTGGTTGATTCAGCAGTCACCTAGTCAATAAACATTTATTAAACAACAACTATGTTCTAGGCAGTATATTATGTGCTGGTGATACAGAGAAAGGTGAAAGGTAGTCCTTGCCCTTGGGGAACTCATAGTCCAATGGGAAGACAATATGCCAACAACCATGTAAATACAAGATAGAGACAGGATAAATTAGAGATAATCACCAGGTAGAAGACACCGACATCAAGAGAAATTGGGAAAGGTTTCCTGTAGAAAATCAGAATGTTCATAGGGATTTTGTTGTTGTTTTCTACAAGCTTCTGGTTTCTAAGCTAGAACTATCCCATCCATAGGCAAGACATTCCTCCTGCCTAAACACTGGAGGAGGAAATAGAGACAGTGGCTTATTCTACTACTTTACTGGTTTTGAGTGGATTCTGATACCTTTTTGGGACTCTATAATGGAATCATTGACTTTAGAACTAGAAGGACCTTGTAGAGAATCCCATACAATTCCTTTATTTTACAGAGGAGAAAGCTGAGGCTTGAGTGACTTGCCCAGAATCACACAGGTAGGGAGTAGTAGAGTCCAGAATTGAAACCAAGTCTCTTTGAGCCCCCAGTGTTATTTCCACTAGACCACCTTTCTTTTGCAACATGACATTTGCTTCTCATCTGTAAAATGAGAGGCTTAAACTAAAGGAACTTCTAAGATCCCTTCTAACTTTGAAATCCTAGGATTCTATCCTTTGTGATCACTAATTTTTCTAGATACTTTGGATACTCTTTGTAAACAGAAGTGATAGGGTCATTAACCAGCTACATTGCATGCTCTCCGCTAACCTGGACTTTTGCACTGTGGGGAAGGATGCATAGCACAAACACTCTCTGACATTTATATTGAATATTTCATTTTGAAAAAATTTGAAATTAAATATACTTTCCACCTACACTATGAAAAATCCATTTATGAGAACAAAATCAAATTGTAGATCTAAAGACTGGTGGCCAGAAATGAAATATTTTGAGAATAAAAATATGGAGATTGGATTGCATGAGTGGTAGCCTATTCTGAGGATTCCTAGGATATAAGCTGGAAGAGTGGTTTATTGGACAGAGCCCTCTCTGGGGATCAGTTTTGAAATACCTTGACTTCCTGGCATTTTCCAAAAGGGGGAAAAGTTCTTTCAAAGAACTTATTTAGCAGGCAGAACCCATATTCGACATTGTCTACTAGCCACCTTGTATTTCAGCCTCAGTGAGTATGTGTATCTCTTGTGGGTCTTTATGGGAATTGCTTGAATCCTCAGGAGAGTCTGCTTGTAGCATTAATCCACCTAACCTTCGCTCTTCCATCTACTCTGAAGACTTAATTATTTTTCTGAAAGATGATACATGTGGCCATAGCTTCTTTCATAGGAATGTCATCTTACTGTATTGCTAGCTGTTCTGCTCAATTCAATTGATGCAGCAGCTAGGCACCCATTGCAGGGGAAAGAATTGTCTCAATGCTAGATAACAGCAAAGGACATGTATTTAGCATGTTATTGTTTAAAAATCATTTTCCATGAGTTAACTCATTTGCTCAATCAATTGATAAGAAGTTATCATGCACCTACTATGTGCCAGGCACTGAGAATACAAAGATAAAAATAAAACAGTCCCAGTTCTCAAAGAGCTTACATTCTATCAGGACAGATAACACGTACACATGTGATTATATTACAAGCTACGCATAAGTAAAATATGGACAAAGTAATTGGAGATAACACCAGCAGCTGGGGTTGGGGGCATCAGAAAAGGCCTTATGATATTTGTTGATATTTGATGTGAGTTTTGAAGAAAACTATTTTCTAGGTAGTCAAAGTATATATAAGGAAACCATGCTCCCAACACATAAAGTCAATTGTCTAAAACTATGTGAATGGGAGGCCTGAAATTTTAACCCACATCTGATTTAAAACATATTATTTTTCTGTATTATCATAGCTGCCTCAGGACTCAGAGCCACACCCAAACTGACTTCAATTTCTCAGTTGATTCCTGATTGAATTCCTCATGAAGAAACCACTCAATAGATATTTTATAAATGATTTGGTGTCTTTGTTCTTTCCTGCCTTTGGTTGGGGAAGTATGAAATACTGTGACTATGCATATCAATGAATGGATTGACTTGTGTCTTTTCAGCACTGTGGACAGCTCAAAATTCTTCTCTATCTATTTGGCCCAAAAAAGTAGACTATCTATCTTTTTTTTTTTTGCAACCCTTTCTCCAGTTTTACAAATCAATTAATAATAAGCTGCTTGTTGCTCAGCAACCCAGAATCTATGGAGTGTGACTGTTCCTCTTTTCTAATCTTTTAGATGGATTTGGGAAATGGGAATCCCTCACCTACATGGGGATTCTGTGTTTACTAGGAAATTCTTTTAAGCTGAAGTCTGACGTTTGTTCCATACCTCTCATATTATACAGATGTGTCTGCCTGTGGCAAGTTAACTTAGAAAACTTATCCTGAGCCCATAGGTTTTCTTTTAAAATGTTTTCATTTTTACTGCTATTTTCATTTTTACATCTTCTTTATTTCCAAACATATTTCCCCTTCTCTACCTGATGAGCCATCCCTCGTAATAAAAAAAAATAAAGAGGCTAAGAAAAAGTATTTCAATGAAATTAACCACATCTGATAATACATGCAATGTTCCAAACCTATAGGTACACCTACCTCTGCAAAGTACGGCAGGAATTGTACTTTCTTATCTTACCTTTGAGGCAAACTTAGTCATTATAGTGATGCAGCGTTCTTTTGGTTGTTGCTGTCCTTTGCCTTTACACTATTGTGATTGTGTATGTTATTTTCCTTGTTTTTGTTCCTGCATAGGATTATACGCTTAGAGCTGGAAGGTACCTTAGAAGCCGTCTGGTTTTCCTCATTTTATAGACAAAGAAATTGAGGACTAGTGAGATCAGATGACTCACTATAGGTCACATAGAAAGTAAGGGAGAAAATATTTAAATCTGGATCTTCTGAATTAAAAATTACGGCTCCTTTGTCTGACATCTTCACATATTTTTCTGAATTCTTCTCTTTATCATTTCTTTAGATTCCACATAAACTTTTATTGTGACCATTGCTTTCTTGGTTCTGCTTATTTCACTCTGCATCAGTTCATGTAGATCTGTTCGTGCTTCTCTGTATTCATCATAGAAATCATTTCTTATAGCACTGTGTTATTCCATTCCATTCACATATCACAATTTGTTTAGTCATTCCCCAATCAATGATCAACTACTTTGTTTCTTGCTATCAAAGAAAATGCTTCACCAAATATTTTAGTGTAAATGGGGACTTTCTTCTTATCCGTGGCCTCCTTGGCATATAAACACAGTAATGGAATCTCAGGGTCAAAGGATATGGTCATTTTAATCACTTTATTTGCAAAATTCCTAATTGTTTTCTAAAATGGTTTCCGAAATTGTGTCCAAAACCCAGCTCTACCAACAATGCATCAGTGTGCCTATCTTCCCACAACCCCTCCAATATTGACTATCACCATCTTTTGTCATCTTTGCCAATGTTCCAGGTGTAAATTTCCAGGTGAAACCTCAGGGTTGTTTTGCTTTGTATTTCCCTATTTACTTTCATTTCACATCCTGGGAAAGCTCATTTAAAAATGAAAATCAGTCGATGCTAAATTTCATGAGCCTCACTGCCTGACTTCTTTTGATTCTTAGGCATGTTTTAATTTTCATGAAGATTTTCCATCTCCTGAGTGTGTGTTTTCTCAAAACAGATTTTAAAAAATAGGAACTCAGATACAGAAGCATCAGTCCATATGATAATGGATTGTATACAGATGCACAGCATGCCCAGTCTGGGGATTCCCTCCTCCTAAAGATGCTTTTGGAGGCCCTGAGAGAGAGCCAATCACTTCTGTTGGCAGCCCCCACACTGGAGGGAACCATCGCCTCCCGCACCTGGATGTTGTTACAGTTGTTCAGTGTTTCTTTGGCACTGTTTACTATCAGGTACCATAGCAAGACACATTTGCATTCATTTGTCAGTGAGGAAGTTAAGAGTCTGGATTGACCAATTTAGTGAGAACAAAAGGAGTGTGTGTATGTTTGTGAGTGTGTGGTTTGCAAGCCCCAGCTTCTTTTTATCCACGTGCATAAGTGCCTTGTTTGTTTTCTCCCCCTGCCCCCAAGGGCTGTTTCTTCTTGTTTTTAACCATACATGGAAAAAATGAGTTTAGTACCATAGCATTTATGAAGAGACAATGCGTGATGATTTATTTCAAGTTACTCAATCAATCAATAAGCCTTTATTAGGCACCTACTATGTGGCAAGCATGGTGATAAGCTCTGGGGATTAAAAAAAAAGATGAGACAGTCACTGCTCTCAAGGAGTTTGCAGCCTAATGGAGGAGACAAATCAACAAATATATGTACAGGGCAAATAGGAAATAATTAGCAGAGGGGACACAGCGGGGTTACGAGGGTTTGGGGAAGGTTTCCTGCAGAAGGTTGGATTAGAGGTGGGACTTAAAGGAGGCTACGGAGTGCAATAGTCAGAATAGAGCAGGGAGAGTGTTCCAGGCATGGGGGCAGGCAGCTCGAAAAATTCCCAGAGTCAAGAAATGTTCATACAACAGCTGGGAGACCAGTGTCACTCAGTCAAATGGTATGTTTTGGGGAGTAAGTTATAGGCAAGGCGATAGAAGTCTAGGGTATGAAGGGCTTTGAATGCCAAACAGAGTATCATGTTCTTCATTTTGGAGGCAATAAGAAGCCCCTGGAGTTTATTCAGCAGTGGGGTGATACACTTGGAGCTGCATTTTATGAAAATCACTTTGGGGACTGAATGGAGGATATATTATAGTGAAGAGATACTTGAGGCAGGCAGACCCAGCAGCAGCCTCTTGCAATAATCCTGGCATGAGGCAGTGAGGCCCTGCACTAGAGTGGGGGCAGTGTAAGGGCAGGAAAGAGGGCATGTTCAAGGGATGTTGTTAAGATAAAGCCAACAAGCTTCAGTCAAAGACTGGATATGGAGGGTAGAGAAAGTGAGGAAGCCAGGATGGCTCCTTGGGTGTGAGTCTGAGAGTGTGTGAGGATGGCGCTGCCCTCTACAGTAACAGAGAAGGCAGGAGGAGAATGAAGGGCAAATATGACATACGTACATATATACATACATATCAGTGTGTATATATGTGTGTGTATACACATGACACAATACATGTATATGTATATATACAAACATGCACATGCCCACCCACACACACCCACACCTATACCTCCCATATATATATATACGTGTGTGTGTGTGTATATTTTGTTTATTTTTCATTCCATTTGGGACATATCGAGTTTAAAATGTCTGCTGGAATCCAGTTCAAGGTGTCTGAAAGTTTTTGCTACACATCAGGTTAAAGTTAAAAGTAGTATCTTCTTAAGGCACTTCCCAAGTACTGGTTGTGAGATCCTGGGCAAGTCACTTCCTCCTTCGTGTTCTAGGCACAGAAGATGCCTGCATCAGTAGAGGATTTTCCCTGTATTAATGAAGTTGCATTCAAATACCTACCCCTTTCCTCCAGACATACTGGTTCTCCTTTTCCCTTTGCTGGCCCTATGTTCAGTCTGCCTTTTTCCTTTTGTGTGGGGGCTTTGCAGTATTTCTTGGAGACAGTGGCAGGGCTAGGGGAATGCAGCTTCTTCTGACTTCTCATCATTCTGTGGCTCCCCAGCCATAGCTGGCCTGAGACCACGCCCTCTTAATCCTGATGAGGAATAACCTCCTAGACTTGGTTATTCTTTGGAAGGAAAAGCAGCAATGCAAGTGGAGGGGGAGTGGGGGTATTCCGATCTTGGAATCCTCCATCTTCACCTCTAGCTGTCGCAGTCTTCCCTTCTTTTAGCATGTCAAAAGATATCATCCTCAGGCAAATCTCTCAGGGGAAACCCAATTGAGTTTTCAAATATGTTCTTGGAATAAGTTTAAGAACATACTAGGTATTTAGCAGCTGGGTTACTGGGATGGGGGCTGCTAAGGTGGAGCCCAGGGAAAGGGAGGGCTGGTTGACAGATAGCATCAGTGAATGCCCAGGGCTGGGAGCCTTTGCACAAGGAGATCTTGAACAGCAGAAAGAATGTGCCTTTTGAAGGGTACATGTTACCATGGCTTTGAGCTGCCAAAGAGAGTCACCTCCCTTGAATTCCTTTTGATTCCAAAGAGTAAAAATTGGAAGCCAACCAGAGCCCTTCTGAGACAGCACTAGCACATCAGGAATAGAGATAAGTCTCCAACTGAGATTGGTGGTTTCTTGAGCTGGAATTGTGGACAGACAAGAGAACCAGATGGAGGAAAATAGGATTGTATATTTAGAGCTGGAAGAGACTGTAGAGGTCATTTCGTCCAGCCCCCTGAGGAATCTGAGACAAGAGAGGTGAAAGGAATATAAGAACATGAATTTGGAGTTGGAAGAAACTTGTAGTCATCTAGTCCAAACCCCTCATTTCATAGAGGAGGAAACTGAGGCTGGAGGAGTGAAAGATCTTAGGATTGTAGATTCAGAGCAATAAGGGATTTGGATTATACTTGACTACTGATTGAGAGTTAGGAGGGACTTTAGATGCACTCTAGCCCCTCATTAGGAAACCTGGACCCAAAGAACTCAAGTGGTTTGCCCAAAATCACACAGATAGTAAGTGATAAGGTCAGGATTTGAACCCATTTCCTCTGGCTGCAAATGAATATGTTGATCCTTCTGATCAGAATGTAAATTCCTTGAGAACAGGGACTGTTTCACCCTTGTCCCCATATACCCAGCACCTAGTACAGTGGGCTGATATATAGTAAGGGCTTAATAAAGGTTTGTTGACTGATTGATGCACATTCCCACTGTATCACACCATCACTTCAGTTTCAGGAGACATTTCATACACGTTATTGCCAATCAAGGGAGCCCTCTACCCTGTTCTAGGCATATATATATATATATATATATATATATATATATATATATATATATATATATATATATATATATATACATATGAGAAATGCTTACTCAATACTCATTGATTACATTGATAAATGATGATTTTTCTGGTTTTCAAGTCCACATCTTCCCTCAACATGGTTCTAGGACTATTATGGTTATATAGGTGTGACTGTGGAAACTATTTTGTTTGAAATTGAATCACTGATTGATTGATTGAAACACTTTGTAATTTGTTATGAGCAAAGAATATCACTTTGCTTTCATAGGAACTGGGAGGGGCCTCTGCAGTGTCAATCCAACCCTTACCTTAAGGAGAATTCCCACTATTCCATTCCAAAGGAGTGGCTTTCCAAGCCTCTGCTTCAAGGTCTTCAGTGAGAGGGAGCCCACTGTCTACAAAGGAGGCCATTCCACAGTTGGACAGTGCTCAGCTCTCATCATTGAGAAAGCATTCTGAAGTTTCAAAGCTAAACCTTCCTTTCTGTAACTTCCTCCCAGTCATCCTTGTTCTGTTTCCAGGTACAACAAGTCTGAGCCATCTTCTCTATTGTCATAGCCTTCCTAAGCCTTCTTTGCTCTGTATGAAATATTACTAGATACTTCAATTAATTCTCATGTAACATGGCCCCCAGTTCCTTCATCATTCTGGCCTCCCTCCTTTGGATGCATTCATTCCAGCTTACCAGACTTCTTCCTGGTAGGAAGGAAGAGAATTCAGTACTCTAGATATGACTTGACCAGGGCAATGTAGAGGGGAGCCACCATTGCCCTCTGGAGCTATCCCTCTGTTAGTACAATTTGGGGTCGTAGTATCTATTCTTTTTAAAAATTTTTGACCACATTATCAGAATACTGACTCACTGCTCAATGAAGACCCCTATGTCTTTGTCATGTGAATATTGTTTAGCTATATCTACTCCCATCCTATACTAAGGCAGTAGGTTGTACAAAGCATAGCTTGACATTTACTCCTATTAAATTTAGCCTACTCTTCTACTGAGATCTTTGGGAATCATTGTCAAGTAGGAACCCAGAGAACTTCCAACTAAAGCATCCTTAAGGATAAATTTCAGAAAGAGCAAGATGGGGCAGAGTATCATGAAATTGTCCAACGGATGACAGGGGTGGAGGGAGGGGAGATTCTCAGGTAGAGTGTGAGAGCCAATTGTTAAATTTTTAGTGTAGGCATTTATACCTTGGAAATGGACGAATGTTGCAAATCAGGGCTTAGCTCATTATTTTGTTGATTGTCTAGACTTAGGAAAGTGATGGGGAAAATGTTTATGCAGATTAAACTTCAAAGTGGGTCAAATATTTTTGGAGAGCCTGTTGTTAAACAGTTACCAGCACATTTCTGTCTCAAGGTTTAATAGAGAGGTTGTTCAAGCTGGATTTGGGGAGTGCCTGAATGGAAAATCAAGGATTCCATCTAAGAAACACTTCCATTATCTGGGAATTGATGGAAGGGGGAAAGTGTGACTAAGAAGTAGTTTGAGAAAGATCTAGAGGTTTTAGTGGGCCACCAGTTCAACACTAGTCAGTAGAACATGGCATGAAAATTCACAGCAGCCAGTGTAATCTCAGATTATATTAAAGGAGGGTTAGTGTCCAGGACTAGGATGGTGATGGTCTTGTTGTCCTCTGCCCTGGTCAGACCACATCTAGAGTATGGTGAGAAGCTCTGCATGCCACACTTTGGAATGTATCCTTATAATGTAACTTGAGAGCATCTAGAGAAAGGCTGCTAGGATGGTGATGGGACTCAAGATTGTGACATGTAGAATCATCATAGGAACTGGTATGTTTAGCTTGGAGATGAGAAGATATGGGTGGGGGAGGGGGACAGGAGAAGGGTATGATAGCTGTCTCCAAGTATTTGAAATGTTGCTGTTGTTGTGTTGTGTTTGTCCTTCCTGCTCGAAGAGGATCATGACATCAAGGAAATGATGACATGCAGTTGACTTTGATTTGAGGGAGGCAGGGCTGTGCAAAGTCACCAGCCGCACGTTCTCCAGAGCCATCTGGGTCCAGTGACCAAATATTCATCAGGACCACTGGAGATGGCTCAAGAGGAAGTATTTAAAAAGATGTCAGATGGAAGAGGGATTCTGTTTATCCTTCTTGGCCATAGCAGGTTCAACTCAGAGAATTGGATGAAAGTTGAAGCTATCAATAAACATTTATTCAGTACTTGTTATGTGCTAGGCACTGGGGGTTCTAAAGAGGCAAAAGGCAGTCTCTGCCCTCAAGGAGCTCACAGTCTAATGGGGGAGACAAAATGCAAACAAATATATGCAAATGAACTTTGAACAAGATAAATACGAAGTAATTAACACAGGGAAAGTGATAGAATTAAGAGGAGTTGGGAGAGATTTCCCAAAAGAGATGAGATTTTAGTTGGGACTTAAAGAAAGTCAGGGAAACCAGTAGGTAAAGTTGAAAATGGAGAATATTCCAAGCATGGGAAAGGAAGTTGAGAAAGAGAAAATTTAGTCTAATTTGAAGTGCAATTTTCCTAGCAATTAGAATTGTCCAAAATTAGAATGGACTGATGGTGGTGGTGGTGGTGGTGATGGTGGTGATGGCTTTCCCCTAATTGGAAGTCTTTCGACAAAGGTTGGATGACAGTCTGTCAGAAATGCCATGGGAGGGGAGAAGCAAGCATTTATTATGTACCTACTGTGTGCTAGGTGGTGTGCTAAGTGCTTTACAAATATTACCTCATTTGCTAGAAGGGGATTCTTGTTTGTGTATAGGGTGTGTTAGGTCTGAAAGTCCCTTCCTATTCTGAGATTCTGTGAATCTCTATGAACTGAGCTCCCGGGGCTCCATTTTTTTTTGTCCCTGGCTGACCTCGGATATTCAAAACTAGCACATGGATTCTGGATTGTTGCTGAGTGGCAAAGCTTTAGAGGAACAACTGGTATTTTCTGAGCTTTGTGGCTACAGGATGGGATGGAAGAGCCGCTGTCTTGGCCTTTGAAAAGTGCAGTGATGTGCTTCTGCCCTGGGCCCTGCCCCCAGATCTCCTAGAATTTCTTCCATACTCCATGTGACAGTGATTGTCATTTCTCTCACGGTGTCTTGGAATGAAGCACTTAACTCTCTGTGACCTTCACAGATGTAGTGGTCTCTCCTAGGACTCTGTTCATGCAATTTACATTTCCCCAGTCCACAGATGCAGAGTTTCTGTCACATATTACAACAGAAATGGCAGGATATTTTTCCTAAAATGGTCCTGTGCTACTAAAGATGGCAAGATTTTAGAGCCTCTTTGCTATTGCTTGGGGGATTTGACCATCTGCCTGACCACTAGGCTTCAGCAGACTGCCACGGGACAGCTTCAGTGAAATGAAATTATTCTTATGTGCCAGGGAGAGGGAGCTGTGTTCCATTCCCCAAAGCTGCAGCAAAGTGGTTATCAAAATGAGTACGGTGAAATTAGGGATCGTTAGTCCCAGAGCATCGAGCATCCCATTGCCCTGTTCTTCCCTCCCAGCCAATCTATGGACCTCTTGGGAACTTTTCCTGAGCTCCCAGCTGGGTGACGGATCTGAGCAAAAGGTAAAGTAGGAAGGCAGCATAGGAGATGAACTGTGAGCTTGGGAATGAGGAGACTTGGTGTTTAAGCTCAGCTCCGATGCTGGGGTCTTGTCAGCTACTCTGTCTGCTCAGTTTCTATATAAATTAATGAGTGAAAAAAACATTTATTAATTACTTACAATGTGCCAAGCTCTGTGTTAAGTACTAGGGACAAGAATAGAAAAGCAAGGCAGTCTTCACTCTCTATGAGCTCACATTCTAGCCTTTATCACAGTGCCTGGCCTCAAGTAGGTGCTTAGTTAATGTATATTGATGACTCTAAGTGGGAGAGTCAACACTGGTAGGAGGGCTCAACTGTAAAGCCTAATGTTGTTAAGGGAAGAAACACTGGATTGATGGTGAAGTCCAAGGTCTTTAGGGTACATTGGCAGGTCAAATGGCAATCTCCTTCTTTGAAATGGAAATGATGCCATTATTGCCTAGTAGTTAAAATGATTTGAACATTGGTTATGAATATACTATGCATTGATTATGAATATACTATGCACTAGGCAGCTAGGTGGTGCAGTGGATAAAGTATGAGTGCAGGAGTCAGGAGGACCTGAGTTCAAATCTCACCTCAGATACCTGACACTCACTAGCTGTGTGACCTTGGGCAAGTCATTTAACCCCAATTGCCTCATCCTGGGTCATCTCCAGTCATCCTGATGAATATTCGGTCACTGGATTCAGATGGCTCTGGAGGAGAAGAGAGGCTGGTGACTGTACACAGCCCTCCCTTGCTCAAAACAAAGTCAAATGCAAGTCATGTCATTATTTCTCTGTTGGCATGGTCTTCTTCAGCAGCGAAGGACAAACATACTATGCACTAACTGTGCTAATTACTGGATCTACAAAGATAAAGATGAAGTCATCCCTGCTCTGAAAGAGCCCATACTGTTGTGGGAGAAAATAACATAGGATCATAGGATCCTAGATTGTTTGAAAGAACCTTAGAGGCCATCTGATCCAACCCCTTCAGAAGAGAGGAAGGACTTATCAAAGGTCACACAGGTAGCAAGTACAGCCGGGATTTAAATCCAGGTCTTCCTACTACAAAATTCAAGTACAAAGCTACTCCTTAAGTAAATAGTACAGCAAAATAACACAAAGATCATTTTTGAAAATGGTATATACAGAATGATACAAAATCCTTTTAATAGAGAGAGAACAGTTACAACATGATGGGTTAGTGGAGGAGGGGCAGGATCAGGAAAGGATTAATGTAAGAAGTGGCATTGGAGCTGTGCTGTCTTTTAAAATTTATTTTATTTTTAAGTTATGGACTAAAACAAGCATTTCCATAACATACTGTAATAAAAAAGTGATTGCACATGAAATTGCAAATCTATTATGTACAACGTGCCATTCCTTTTAAATATATAGTAAAGTTATCATGTAAATTTCTTTTTTCCCCTTTTTTCCCTCCCTCTTCCCTGCCCTAGAGATGGCTACCATTAGACACAAATAGGTGTATATATGTGTGTGTGTGTGTGTGTGTGTGTATGTGTGTACATATATATGTAAAATTATTCTACACATACTTCTGTTTATCATTTCTTTATCTGGATGAAGACAGTATCTTCCTTTATAGGTCCTTTATAGTTCATTTGGATATTAATAAGTCAAAACAACTTATTCACTCAAAGTTCTCCTGAAAACAATGTTGCTGTTACTGTATACAGTGTTCTCTTGGTTCTGTTCACTTTGCTCATCATTATTTCATGAAGGTCTTTTTTTTCCCCTAAGATCATTGAGCTCATCATTTCTCATAGATATGACCATAAATAGCTACAAAGATCTGAGTTGTGCTTTCAACCCTACTAGGGATCTGAAGAGGGGGAAGTGAGGGAGGAGGGATTCCTAACAAGCATTATAAAAAAGCTTTTGAATTTCTCAAAAGAAAAGCACAAAAAGGGGTACTTCTCATGCTAATTAGCTTTCTCTGCATATTGGATTTTGAGGTGACCACTGGACGATAGCCTTTTCAGACCCTGAGAACTCAGTGAAGTTTCTCATCCTTGATGACGTGAGTCCCAGGGTAGTGGCAAGCCAGTGATCAGGGAACCCCAGCCCATCATCCTACACTTTCCCCAGAGATGTGCCCCTTGGCTGTAATCTTGGAAAGCTGAAGCTTAAGGGACCTTTGAGATCATCAAGCCCAAAGTCTGGTTGATAGATGAGGAAACCAAAGTTCAGAGTGGGCAAGGACACCCTAGTCCATAGCAGAGGAGGACCTGAATAGCAGGGCTCTTTTCATTACACCTTATGTGTCTACCTTATGAGATGCGTCTTGGTGCCACTCAGAATTATTTCAGACTAACACATGCTTATTGAGGCCCATTCCTCCTTGATATTCTTAAAGCCTTTGGCCTTCTTGGGTTAAAGATCTGATGAGTGAGTATCTAGGTGAGAAGGTGGCATGGGGAATATAACACTGATCTGGGTTCGAATCCTGCCTTAGACATTTAATAGCTGTGTGACCATGGGCAAATTACTTAGCCTCTCATCCTCACTTTCTTCATTTTTAAATGAGGGTAACAGTACCTCTCTCATAGATTGTTTTGCAGCTGTAAAACACTTTGAAAATCTTAAAGAACCTTGATTATTGTTATCCTTCTCCTCTTTATCATCATCCTTACTTCTGTTCCCTGAAGTCCTTCCTCAGCACTTCTGGTATTTTCAGGAGAGACCTACAAAGAAGCTGCAGCAGTGATAGCCTCAGATCTTACAGTATTTGCCCCTTTCAGGATCCAGTGTACTTGCTGCTCACTCCTGGGGATGTCTTGAAACTGATCACTGGATATGTGTGAGCCAAACCCTAAGTCAGAAGTTAATTCCTGGTTTGCCGGAGTCCTTGTGCTAATTCTGGGCATTTCATAGACTCCTCCAGTGTCAGAATTGGAAGTGACTCTGGTCCACCTCACAGCTCAACATGAACATAACCTGCCTAAGTGGTCACCTGGACTCACTTGAGGAACCTACCTCCTCCCATGGGAGCCCATTCCATGTTGAGACAGCTCTTATTGTTAGATTTTCCCCCTTTCAACCTTGAGCAAAAATCTGCTTCCCTAACTCAGATTCATAGATTTAGAGCTTGAAAGGACCTTACATATCACATTCCAACTCTCTAATTTTACTGTTGAGAAAACTGAGTTTCAGAGAAATTAAGTGACTTGCTCAAGGTGACCCAGGTATCAAGTTACAAGGTCAGGATCCAGATTCAGTCTCTCTGACTCCAAATCCATTGTTCTCTAAAGTAATTTTCCGAAAGCACAGATCCAACAATACCAAAACTCTACTCAATAAATTTCAGTAGGTTCCCTATCACCTCCAGGATCAAGTATAAAATGCTCTGTTTGGCATTCAAAGCCCTTCTTAACCTAGCCACCCAATCTTCCTATACCCTGTTCCTTGACTCATTTGATCTAGCTATACTAGCCTCCTGGCTGTTCCACAAACAAAGCACTTGCTTCTCCTCTCCAACTTTTTTTTTGGTTGTCCCCCATGCCTGGATTGCTCTTCCTCTTCCTCTTTACCTCCTGGCTACTGGCTTCCTTTAAGTCTCAACTAAAATCCATCTGCTACAAGAAGTGTTTTCCAACCCCTCTTAGTTCTAGCACCTTCCCTCTGTTAATTATTTCTGATTTATCCTGTGTATAGTTTCTTGGTACATATTTTTGTTTGCTTGTTGACTCTCTCATTCAGTTGTGACCTCCTTGAGGGCAGGGATGATCTTTTGCCTCTTTTTGTATCTCCAGTGCTTGGCACATAGTATGTACTTAATTAATGTTTATTGATTGATTATTTGACTCTGGCACTGAGCAGAAGAAATTCAATTGCCATTCTACCTGATGACCTTTCATACAGTTGAAGAGTGGGGGCTGTTTCATGTTTATTTTTATATACCCAACACATAGCACAGTGCCGAGAATATAGTAGGTGCTTAATAAATATTTCTTATTCCAGAAACACCCCCACATACACACACCTCTTTTTCAGGAAAAGAAGTTCCTTTAACCGATCCTTGTACTCAGTTGCTCTCTGGATAAGCTCCAGCCTGTCTCCGTTGTTCCTAAGATGTGACTTGGTTTGATTAAAATTGTAACTGGCCTTTAGCCATGTCCTAAATCAAATTGGTTTCAATCCTAGTTTAAGTCCCTAGTTAGAAAGATTTCTACATTGCCTAAAAATAGGCACATCCTGTACCAAAACCTTTTGAATACTGTCATTTTCAGTAAAGTTGGAAAATTGTTTGTTGAAAATTGATTTAGGAATTAGGTAAACACTCCATAATCGAGGGTTATGTTAGGAAAAAAACCCCATGCATTTGCTAATGTCACAAATTGTGCCCAATCCAATACAAACATCCACCCCTGGGGTGGGAGTGGGGACCATGTGGTAAGAGAAGAAGTCAAGAGAACACTGGAATAACAAAATCCTCCCCCACCCCAACTACAGATTAATCCCTCCTTCCTGTTAAAGGTGAAGAAAAGAGCTTTGAAACATGGGGACCTAGTCCTGAGTAGCCATGTTAATACTTGTCACTTACTTCTGTGGCCTTCTGTTTTATTATTTTAAAGAGTAAATATAGGCTTTCAAACTTACCTTCTAGATTTGTTATGAGCAAAGTGGTCTGTAAATCTGAAAGCTCTCTATACGTGTGAGTTGTTACTATTATTATTTCTTGGATCCAAGATTGTTTTGAACTTTTTTCTTGCTTTCTCTGCTACAGATCTTTCCTGCCTTCCCACTGCCTCCTATTCCATGGGATGAAGAGTCTCTCTCAAATTGCCCCCCCCCATATCTAATTGGTCATATATTCCTATTAATATAACTTTAAGTTACAGTAATTGTATGAAAAAAAGAAACCAAAAAAGGAACATTTTGGTGAGAACAAAAAATTCATTCATTTCATTCATTCATTCTCTCACATTTATCCATCTCCTGCAGCATCTCAGGAACTGCTAGATTTTGCATTACAAAGATTAAAAAAACAAGAACCATGCTCTGCCATTAACAAGCTTATATTCTCTTGGGAGAATATTTTACAAGATAAATAAGTATAAAATTGTTTGGGGTGGGGAGCATTCTCAACTTCAGCTATCAGGAAAGACTTCTCAGAGGAGGTGGTGACTGAGCTGAGCTTTGAAATCTGGAGATTTGTTAATGGTCTCAGATCTGGCGGGCAGAGGGGAATCTGAGTTTCCCTGTCGTCACATACCATTTGAAAACTCCCCTGGCTTAAGTGAGTCCCGGCAACTTTATTTGAATAGTCTACGTTGCAGTCAAAGTAAATATTAATTCCATTATGCCATAAACTTTTATTTATCATGACAGCAAGTCATAAAGTTCTCTTACTAGAATATAGCCACCAAATTGCATATCATAGATGAGATACAGTGCTCACATTGGATTCGAGCAGCAATTACCCAACATCCTTTATACTGGTCAGGATTAAATGTGCTTTCTAAATGTGGGTCTCAGCCTGAGCTTATGCGGAAAATCTTTCTTAGCTATCTCCTACCAGCCCTGAAATATGAGGAGGAAGCCACTTTGGAGTCATTGGAGGCATAGGCCAGAGATGAGGACCAAAGTGCACCCAGCCATCCAGCAGTAATTCATTTAAAGAGTTCTTTGCATATTACGTGTCTGACTTTTTTAATTACAAAAATTGCTCATTATGAGGGCCTCGTAATTGCCTTACTCGGTGGTATTGTGAGAAGTGTAGGTTTTAATTATTCCTTTTTGATATGTAGTGCGTTTGGACGTGTTCAGGGTGATGGTTTAAAAAGATGCTTCTGCTTTAATTGTTGGATTAAATGGCTATTGATCGCTGTGTTGATTTGATCTCTAGACTTTGGTGGTTTGGAAAGGTGGTAAGGTCCATTTTCCATATCAACAACCTATGCTAGCAACACCTGAAGTTTCCCATCCCCTAAAATTGGCAACCAGTACTGCTCCAAGGTGATAGCCTGGTTCATCAGTGGTCACCTAGATGATTTACTCAATCAGTGAACTGCAATGGGAGTTTTGTGATAATATATAATAGGGTTGGGTCATAATGTCTTAATGATATTACCAGATAGGATTGGTCTGGGTAGCATAATCTCCTTAGGAGTGGGGACTGTTTCATGTTTATTTTTGTATATTTAGCACATAGCACCATGCCTGGAATACAGTAGGTGCTTAATGAATGTTGATTGACTAAGGGACAGTATCATGTCTGGTATCCCTTCTTACATAAAGTCTGTCCCAAGCTCTCCCAGTTGTTACTGTTCTAGCCCTCTTGAAATATCCTTGAATTGGTTTGTTTATTACTTGCTGTACCCTTCCAACCTCTCTCACATCCATCCCCTTCTCTCCGCTCACATAGCCTCTAGCCCCTAGTTCAGGCCTTCATCACCACTCACCAAACAAACTCTTGGAACTTCCTAACTGCTCTGCCCATCTTCATTCTTTCCCCTCTCCAAGCTGTCTGCCACACAGCTGCCAAAATGATATTTCTAAAATACCATTCTGACCATGCCACTCTCCTCAAAAATCTCCTATGGCTCCCTATTGCCTCTAGGATAAAATGCAAACTGCTCAGCTGAGAATTAAAACCTTCAGCAATCTGGTTTCTAGCTGCCTATTCTCTTTTCATATTACTTCCCTTCACATGCTCTCTGATCTAGTAAAAATGACCCACTAATTGTTCCCTGTGTGCGATATTCTGTCTCCCTGCTTGTCTCTCTGAATAAATAAGAAATGTAAATAATCATGTCAGGCCTAGAGGCCTGAGGGCTACCCGAGTCTTACCTTACCTGTCGCAGGTCTTCGGGGGCCAAACCGGATAAACGTATGAGAGAAGAGACTTTCCAGAGTCGAACAAGGGTTAGGCTTTATTCAGGGTCTTGGTTACATGTGCAGGGGGAATTCTTCCTCAGGAGAGAGGAATCCTCTTCCCAAGGAGGCAAAGATCTTACAGTAAGAGAATGGAAGCGGGAGTGGAAGAGGGGAGAGGGGAGAGGGAAGAGGGACCTTCTGTCCTCTAAGGCCCCTCAGCGCTAAGCGCGCCTTCAGGCTTTCCTGACCCTACTTAAGCTCTCTCGGCGCATAGTTTGCACCTGAATACCGTGCCTGTTAGACAACAATAGGTGTGCTCAGACCATGGATTAATCTCGAGGGCGGGGATGCTCTTCCCCAGCAAGTTTCCCATGGTGGAAATGCACGAGATATCCTGGGTCTCACACCTCAATTCCCAGCTATTCCCCCCCATGGGGGGCCTCATGAGAACTCTAAGGTTTAGAAGTTCTCACCTTTACCTGCCCGAGACTGTCCACATGGAACTGAGCTTCCACCCCCAACATAATCAGTATTTACCTAGCGCTATAAGGTTTGCAGAATGCTTTACGTGTATTATCTCGTTTGATCCTCAGAACAACCCTGCCAGAGAAGTGCTATATTAACTCCATTTTGCGGATGAGGAAACAGAGACTGAGAGAGGTTAAGTGGGAAGGGAAGAGGGGAGGGGAACAAACATTTATTAAGTGCCTACTTTGTGCCAGGGATTGTGCTAAGCACTGGGCCATCTCCAGTCATCCTGATGAATATCTGGTCACTGGATCCAGTTGGCTCAGGAGGAGAAGTGAGGCTGGTGACCTGCACAGCCCTCCCTCACTCAAAACAAAGTCAAGTGCAAGTCATATCATCATTTCTCTGATGTTATGGTCTTCTTCAAATACAAAGGATGAATATACAACAAATATCATCTCATTTTATCCTCACCACATCCCTGGGAGGTAGGTGCTATCAGATTTCCTCTGTTTTACAGTTGAAGACTGAGGTTAAGTGACTCATCCAAGGTAACACAGTTATGTAAGTATCTGAGGCCAGTGATTAGCACTTCCTTCCTCTTGAAATTGCTCTGTATTACTGTGTGTTTACTTGTGGGTATGGTATGTATTCCCCTCTGTAGAATGTAAGCACCCTGAGGACAGGGAATGAAAGATCCATATATATCCATGTATACCTAGTACCCATCACCGTGCCTTGCACTTGAGGACATTTAATATTTCCTTGTTGAATATAACCACCATGTGGATCAGAAGTCAAAGGATTTAAATTAAATTAAATTTTTTTTAATTAACAAAAATCTATTTCCTCCCATTAATGGAAAATGGGGAAAATCCTTGAAACAAATACGTATAGCAAAGCAAAATAGATTCCTTCATTGGCCATATTAAAAATAAATTAAGATCAAAGTATTTAAAGCTGGGAACTTTAGCATCCATCTTCTGCTCCCACCATACCTTCATTTCTAGATGAGTGGATGGAGGTTCAGAATGTTATGGGGCTCACAGAAATCCACATAGGTTACAGTAAAGAACACAGCCAACATTCAAGACTGGTCTTCCAAATCTCATGCTTTTTGAATTATTCCATGTGCTAAACATGATGACTTGAATCTTGATCGCCTGGGGCCTCCTGCTGGATTCTGGGACAGAGAGAGTTCTTTAAGGAAGGTGATATGCATGGTAGGAAGACTGTCCCTTCTTGGTTTTTCCTGTTTTCTCTGGGGCAAATGGCCACCCTGACCTTTTCTTCTTCACCTTACACATTCAGCATTCTACCTCTCAAAGCAGATTTGTCTCATGAAGACAAATCATTTTGAACTCCATAACGCATTGGTAGTCTTTCAGAGGCTGTGGGGGCCCAGTTTACTGTCACCAAGCCCATGGGATTGATGAGTTGCGAGACTCAGGTGGTGGTTTCAGGGTAAACTTTCAGGACTGGCTTTTGCTTATCTCTAGCCACTGATGAATTAAAACTCAATTAGTCCTCCAGTCCTTGAGAGGCGAATATTTTAGGACTCACTTTTGGAAAGTCAGGGCATTTTCTTCCTTGGATAAAATATGCATTTGTCAATACAGCAGGAACATTGACTGTTTTCTCTTGGGACCTGCTGCCTTAATTATTCTCCTCCAGAAAGGGTTTGGCTTTGAAGCCTGGTGAGTACTGGGCTTGCAAATAGATGGTTTGAAGGTGATTCTAGGACTTTTCAGCCAACGTCCCACCCTGCTTCACTCTTCTAAGTGGTTTTTTTTTTCCATGACTGGCAGTGGCTGCCATCACTGAGTCAGCTACCTTCCTGTATTTAGAACAGGTGGATTTCTTTTTCTGGTATCAGGAATGGTTCTATGGAGGAGAAAAAAAATGATATAATGAAATGAGTGCTAGCCTTGGAATCAGAAGACCTGGATTTAGAGCTCAGTTCTGCCCCATGCTATGCCAATCAAACAATCCTGTACAAGTCAGTTCATCTTTCTGAGTCTCAGTTTTCTCATCTTCGAAATGGGGTTAATCATTCCTGCACTACTCACCTGAAACAATCAATGGGAGGAAAGTGTTTTTAAAGCCTTGAGGCGCAATAGAGATGATACTAGTGGCTGTGATAATCTCATCCACAATACACCGGTTTGAAACACAAAGGCTATTCCCACCCACTTTCCTCACCTGCCACTGGCTTCCCAGACTAGACCATATCCATATAACATGAAAAACACACTCAATGCGTGGAGCTTCAGTCGATGTCATTAACCAACCCCTAGTTGTGCCTTTATAAATTTTACACACTGCTAAATTATAAATATGCAATGTTGGTAGTAATGAAATATGCAACGATAATATCTGCAGTTATAAGATTTGTAATTCAGCACGCACAAGCTATAAATAAGGAGGTGTTGGGGGATTTCATTAGTTTCCAGTCCTGGGGCCCAGGTTCTTTCTCAGACCGTCACATTCACCCTGTGGGGTCATTGTGCTGGCCGAATATCCCTGGCTGTTTTCTATGTGCTGCTGGGACTTGTTTTTAGGGTCATACCATTGAAAGCCTCAAGAAATTTTTTAAAAATCCCCAGACTGGCCTTTAAAACCTTCTGCCACCTTTCCAGGCTTATTTTGTGGTGTTGTCCTCCTTGTCCTTCAGTTAAGCAGGCCTGATTAGTTATTTCCCATACAAAGAATTTCTTCTCCCACCTCCATGCTTTTGCTCAGGTACACTATGTCCTTACAAGCATGCCATCATCTCCCATCTGTTAAAGTCCTTAGTAAAGCACAGGTGCCGCCTTCTGTTCCATGCCTTCCATTCCCAAATAGTTAGCACTTTCTTCTTCTTGCAGCTAGGTAGTGCAGTGGAGGTAGCATTGGACCTGGAGTCCAAAAGACCCAAGTTCAAATTTAGCTTCAGATACTTTCTAGTTGTGTGAATTTGGGGTGAGTCAGTTATCCTCTGTCTCCATTTTTTTCAACTATAAAATGAAGATAATAACAGCACCTGTCTTGCTGGAATGTTGTAAGGATGAATATTTGTAATAAATGCTTATTCTTTTTCCCTTGCTTTCTTTAGTCTTGAAACAACTTCATATCCTTTTGTATATACTCTGTACTTATATTATGTACTTGCTTTATTACCACCACCCCTTTTGTCTCCAGCAGAATGCTAGCTACTCCAGGGCAAGGACTGTCTTATTTTTGTTTCACCATCATCTAGCACAGTTCCTTGTATAAATTACTTGACCAAGGGTCATATGATGAGTCAGTAGCAGCATCAGGATTTCAAACAAATTTCTTTGACCCTACTTCCAGTGCCATCCCTCTAGGTGGTGTTGCCAAGTGTCACCATGATATTTCCTTTGCAAAGGAACTGAGTCTGTTGTGTGTTTTGTGCAAAACTAGAAATAAGGGAAAGGAATACACTGGGAAAATAAGCTGAGGTTTTGCTCTGTACTCGTATATCCAGTCATTTTTTGTGGGGAAGGGTGGGGAGGGAAGAAGATGGGAGAAGAGTCAGTTTGTCAGTCGCTCTTCTAGTACAAAGCAGGATCTGCCCAACTAGAAGATGGGAACCTCTCCTTGGCTGAGGCCTGGCACTCCTGGGAACTGTTAGCATTATGGTGGGATGGGGAGAAGAATGAACCAATGGGAAAGCAGATTTCAGTGGACAGAAATCAGTAGTTAAACTTCTTTTGCCAGGCAGCTCTATTATGGGTCAAAGAATGTGTCCCTTGGCTTTACTCTAGCAGGGAGAGGCTTCAAAGTACTACTCCTGGGTGCTGTCTTGCTGAGTAAGGAGGTGGGTCTCTATAGGATGAATCAGTCCATCAGGAATGCATAGTTTCATTGATATGGGAAGTCCTTTCACCAACACACATCACAATCCCTCTAACACTTAAGAGATAAATCCCAGAAAGTTATTGAAGGTTCAGACAGGTTCTGATCTTCCATTGGTCACACAGTTCCTCAGTGTCAGAAGTGGAATTTAAACCATCTCCAAGAATTCTGTTCATTGTGTCATGCTGTCTCTGATACCGTCTGAACATTGATTACAGAATCTAGAGTTGGAAGGGCCCTTAGATTCAAACTCCCCTATTTTATAGAAGAGAAAGGAAAGTGACTTGCCTAAGGTCACTCTGGTAGTAAGAAACGGAGCTGAGATTTGAATCCAGGTCCTCTATCTGTAATTCTGCACTACTGCACATTAATACTAATGGCCCTATTTATACAGTGCTTCAAGCTTTGTGTGTATTTTCATAATTTTTAATGCAAATCCAAACAATGTCTCGTATATATGTATGTATATATGTGTGTATATCTCTATATCTGTGTGTATGTATATGTGTGTATGAGGAGGGGGGACAGGGAGAGGGCAGGGAGAGAGAGAGAGGGACAGAGAGAGAGAGAGGGTAGGGCAAGGGAGGGAAGGAGGGAGAGATGAAGTACCCAGTCTAGGGGAGGAAGAGGAATGCTGGAATTTCCCTGTTGGCATCAATAATATCCATGCTGGTGTGGAGGAAACCATGATGTAAAGTGTCTCATGAGGACAGAAGTCCCTGCCTGGAGTCTTGCCCACAGGGAAGGGACTGCTGGAGATGGCCATGCCTCGGGGGTCCCAAGGGTTTGACTGCCTTTAGATGATGCCCTTGAGGCCTACCCTTCAGCTGAAGGCTCAGGGAGATGGTCCTCTCAGCTCCCACAGATTCCTTTTCGTGGGAGAGTCATTTTTAGGCAAATGTCAGCAGTAAGTTTGAGAAGCTCTCTCTAGGGACCTCACTATACATTTGAGCAGGAAACAGTCTTTGAGACCTGACAGCTTGTGATACCTAGGGACCCAGGCCTTTCTTACTCAGTCCCCAAAGAGGACCCAAGAGCTTCACAAGAGTCCCTCTGGCTGAAGGTGACCTTGAGACAACAGCCCAGAGGGAGATTGGGTTAGGAGAGCCAGGGCCAGGGGTGAAAATGATGGCTCTCAAGGCTGGAGGGGGAATGAGGGGCCCCCGGCAGGCAGAAGAGCCCATGGGCTAGCATGGTGAGGGGCAGAGTCATCTCTGCTCTGGGTAAGTGATTAGGAGCTGTTGCCTAGCAGTGCTGCCCAGGGACTGGACTTCAGTTTAAATGTGCCAATGCATGTTAGAAACTGGTGCTGTGGGAGAGAGGGAGCTCAGACAGCACAGGCCACAGACACAGCTTCTCTGTTGTTAGCTCAGCATAGCTGTCTGGGCATGTGGATTAGAGCATTCTGCCCTGTCCCACGATCTGGGGTGAAGGATTAGAAGGAAGTGGTCACCTGAGAGTGGCTTCTCTCTCTGCATTATGAAAAGTCTTTGAGCCTTGGAGGGCCATGTCATATCCCTCTGCTTCTCTGTGTCTCTTTCTCAGTCTGCCTTTATCTCTGTCTTTCTCTTTCTGTCCCTGTCTCTGTCTCTTGGTTTCTGTCTTTATCTTATTGTCTCTCACTTTTTATCTCCATCTTTGCCTGTCTCTGTGTCTCAGTGTTTCTTTCTCTATTTCTCTCTCTGTATGTGTGTATGTATCTCTCTCTTCAACCCCCAAAGAGGAATTAGAATCTTTCTAAAATACAAGATGCTAGATATAGAGTTGGAATGGACCTCAGAGACTGTCACTTTCTGGTCCAGTGCATTTATTTTAAACATGAAGAAACAGAGACTGAGAGAGATAAAGTGAGTTTTTCAACCTTGCCCAGAGAGTAAGTAGAAGAGATAGGTTTTCAACCAAATCTTTGAAATCCAGAATTAGTACTCAATCCAGAGTACTGCTTTCACTATGCAACTCTCCTGCTCAGAAACTTCCATGACTCCCTGTTACCTGTGGTGTAATCACATTTTTAAAAGTCTGATAATCAAGGTCCAATTGAGCCCCAACTTCATTTCCCATGAATATCTATCCTTTGTCTGTATTTTATGTGTGTTTGCTTTGCATATAGCTATTTGTGGATGTGTGGTCTCCCCCTAATAGAATGTAATTTCCTGGAGTGCTGGAGCTGTTCCATTTTGGTCACTAGGTGGTATAGTAGATAGGGTGCTGTTTATGTTTTGTATATGGATATGTTTATATTCAATTCATCCTGCTTATATCTTGTTTGTACGTAGTAGTTCTAAGTCATTTCCTTTATTAGACTGAACTCTGTGAGAGCAGGGACTAGTTTTGCCTTTTTGCCTGTTTCCAACAGTTAGCACAGTTCCTTGCACATAGTGGATGCTTAATAAATGCTAGTTGATTTAATAATAATAATTTATAACTATATAATATTTATATAACAGGAATTATGCTAGGAGCTTTGTAATTATTATCTCATTTGGTCCTCATAATAACCCGGGGAGATAGATATTATTATTACCCCCATTTTACAGATGAGGAAACTGAGGCAAATGGAGGTCAAATGACTTGCCCAGGATCACACAACTAGTACATGTTGGAAGCTAGATCTGAACTCAGTTCTTCCTGACTCCAAGCCTATTGCTCTATCTACTACATCACCTAGATTTGAGGAAGACCTGAGGTCAAATGCTGTTACTATCATGTACTACTATCTCATCCTGGGGCAGTCACCTAACCTTTCTGTGTTTTATTTTCCTCTTTTGTAAAATGAGATAGTTGACTCAAAGGCTCTAAATCAATGATCTTATACTATTTTCTTATGTACCTTGCCCAGTGCCTGAAACATAGTAGCTGCTTAACACATTCCTGTTGATTGATATGCAAATCTTCTGTCTAATCAGATGAATTGCTGTATTTTACACTGCATTTCCCATTGTCATCTCATAGCATCTTAGATGCAGAATGTTTGAGCTAGAAGGGACTCATTCGGAATGCCTTCCCCCCAACTTCTCAAAGTGTTTTGGCAGTTGAAAAGTTTATGTGATCCTAGCACTCATGGAGAGATGTTCAGGACCAGGGAGAGCTCTTCTGTTCTCTGCTCTAGTTAGACACTTAACAGAGTGTTGTCTTTGTCTGCTGGTGCTATAGTTTAGAAAAGACATTGAGAACATTCAACAATCAGCCTATCCAGGGGCGTCAAGACTTTGCCATTATGAGAAATGATTGGAGGAACTTGGGGTGTTCAGCATAGAGAAGGCTGGAGAGAAAGGGCATGATAGCTGCCTCCAAGTATTTAAAGACCTATTGAGTAAAAGAGAGAGTAGACTTTATCTCTTTCTGTTTTATGAAAAGACTGTGAGCCTGATCAGATCCTCCTGCTTCTCTGTGCTTTGTTGTTGTTGAGGGTGATGATGATGATGAGTCATTTCAGTCACATCTGACTCTTTATGACGCCATTTGGGATTTTCTTGGCAAAGAAAATGGAATGGTTTGCCGTTTCCTTCTCTAGCTCATTTTATGGTTAAGGAAACTGAGACAAACAGGGTGAAGTGACTTGCCCAGGGTCGCACAGCTGGTCGGTGTTTCAGGCCAGATTTTAACTCAGGAAGATGAGTCTTCCTGACTCCAGACCTGGCACTCTATCCACTGTGCCATATAGTATATACTTTAAAAAATGCTTGTTGGATTAAAGATGGGAACCCATACAGAGCAATGGTTGAGGTGGGAGTAGCTCCATGGTATATTGCCTTTTGTTTTATGAATATGACATGGTACTGGGCTCTTTACCAGATTCAGAGAAAGGAGGTAGAATGAGCACAGTTGGATTTTTTTTTTGCAACAATTCTGAATTATTTGTATGAGAGAGACCCCCCTTGATTATAGAAAAATTTAATGTGGCTGAAGCAAAGTATTATTGATTTTCCCCTACCATATGGTATTAAATTAATCCAAGTTGGAAAGGCCCTGACTATATAAATGGGAGTTCCTTGGATGAATACTCCTCAGAGAGAGCAACCAAAGTGGAACTCTCTGTGAAAGAACTACTGGATGTGACACATTTGGGAGGTTACACAAGATGGGAATGTAGAAAAACAGTGCCCATTTAAACAGAGGCAATACAGCTTTTTTGTTTTTCAGCTTCCTTTTTCATGAGTAATTTCATATGACTCTCCCTCACACAATCTGTCTGTCTGAACTGGACTACTTGCTGTTCCTCAAATGGTATTTCATTTCCCACCTCCATGTTTTTGCATAGGCTATTCTCCTATCCTTTGAATATACTTCCTGTTCACCTCTGACTCTAGGAATTTGACTCCATTTTAAGACTCAATTTATGTGTCATGTCTCCCTCCTCCCCAGATTCACTTTATATTTACTTTGTAATATATTCTGTTTAATTTGTAAAGAAAGTAAGCTCCTTGAGGGTAGAGGCTGTTTCATTTGTTAGGCTTTATATTTCTAGCATCTAGAAAAGTACAAAACTGAATTGAGAAAGATAACAATGAGAAAATGATTTTATTTAGAAAGAGACATCTTTTGGTTTCAGTCCAAGGCACAGGACATGTTTGGAAGGAAGATGGATAATCATGTGACTTGACTCAAAAAATTCTCTTAGATACTCTCACCTTTACTAGGTACTAAACCTGAGGCTAAATGAAGAGAAGGAAACATTTCTAAATAATCCCTTATCTATATAGTGAATACTTAAAAATGTTTATTGATGAAAGTGGTTTTTCACTGACGTTTTCTCATGGTGCCTCATCAGATATGGAAGTGAGTCTAGGCTCTCAAAGCCTATGCCAGCAGGGCACAAGCTATGGTAAATAGTGCAGTAAAACCAACAGTCAATATTTGTTATGTGCTTATTGTGTATAGGGAACTTTGCTTAACACCAAGGAAACATACTGTGATGGATCTGTCATCTCATTGATGGGTATTTCCATTATCTACACAGATTTCAACACATTCATAATAGTTCAGTCTATGCCACTTTTGTCTGTGGTCACCCATAGAAGAATCTCAAAGGACTGGATACATTTCTCTAACTTTTCCAACAATTCAAAATGCAGGTTGTCCACTGATTAGCCCTTGATCTCAGGGAGTAGTCTAACTCCCTAAGCACCAAATATATTCCAGGCACTGTGTTAAGCTCTGAGGATACAAAGAAAGGCAAAAAGCCCAGTCTTAGTTTTCAAGCAGCTCACATTATAATGAGGGAGGTATTATGCAAACAAGCTGTCAGTAGGATACACTAGAAATAATCTACAGATGGAAAGCACTAGAATTAAGGGGATTCAGGAAAGGCTTCCTAGATAAAATGACATTTTAGCTGGGAATTGAAAGAGGCTAGGGAAGGTAGAAGGTAGAGTGGAGGAGGGAAAACATTCTAGAGGAAACTGAGGTTCAGAAGGGTGAAAACGATTTGCCCAGAATCACTTAAGTAGTAAATGCCAGAGATGGAACGTGAACCCAGATCTTACCAACTCCAAATCCAGCACTTCAAGGCAAAACATGTTATCTTTACATATGTAATTCCTCCTTCACTTTTCTCTGTCTGTCATGTGTTTTGGTTTGCTCACTGCCCACCATATGATTCTCTATTACCATTGGAGGGCCCCTTAATTTTAATTCTTCAAAGATAATGGTATTTCATTACTAGAGGTCATATAGAAGTGTAAGAGACCCAAAGACTTCTCTGGGGTAAAGATGATCAATTGAGGCATGGAGGGTTGTAATTTGTATTTACATGTAGACCCCAGTCATGAATCCTTGAAGTCTTAATTAGGGTGATGATGATGGCAAGTAAGTGGCAGCAGGAGTGGTGTTGGGGGTAGTGATAGAGGGATGGTATTGATGGTTCTTTTTGCCTTTTGGTGATAAAACGATGACAATCTTAGCCTCAGTTAACATTGTTGGGAAAGACCACAACACAAATCCATGTTTAGCTTGGTGTCTAATGTGGTACTTGTCCAAATAATCTCCTTTATAAGGGGTCAATTCATTGCTATCACTGTGGCAGGTAGATGTGAGTTCAAATTCAGCTTCAGACACTTGCTAGATTTGTGGCCCTGAGCAAGTCACTTGACCTCTGTCTGTCTCAGTAAATCCAAAGTACAGGAAGGTCTCCAAAGTCTTAGTGTAGTTTTAAGCTTTAATAGATTAATATGAATTTATTCAGAATTAAATCTGAAAGAAGTCATTTGAAGACTGTAAGCCCTGTTTTAATAACTTAAAATTGCTCAGAGACTTTGGGGACACCTTGTACACACAGGGTTAAATACAAGGTAATTGTAAACATTAGCATAAGATAATTGGGGGTGTGGGAGATACTAGCAAATGGAGAGATCAGGAAAGGCCTTATATAGGAATTGGCACATGAACTGAACAATGAAGGGAGCTGGGGAGTCCAAGAGGGAGAAATGAGGAGGGAGAGCAAGGATAGTCTGTGTGGAGGTCAAAGGTGGAGGTGGAATGTTGTGCCTAGGGGGGGCTGCTAGTAGAGCAGTTCACTTTTGAAGGAAATGTTGAATCATTAGAATAGAAGCTCCCCAAATGCAACAGATGAATATGGTGGATGTGGGATCTTCAAATTTAATAATATCCTTTAGAAGTATCCCACCTATGCATATTGCCTTGGTTCATTCAGGTTGGTATAGTCTGGCTTTGGAGTCAGAGGATCTGGGTTCAAATACCACTTCTGATGTTTACTACTTTTGTGACCTGGGCCTCAGTTTCCTCTTTTGTCAAAGGAGAGGGCTTGCCCACATGGTCTTCTGAGGTCTTTCTCCAACTCTCTATATGTGCTTCTAGGATCCACATCTAGAATTCTGAGTAGATAGAATTCTAGTCATGGAACATCAGGAAAGTGATAATGGATTTGGAGGACAGCCAGGGAAGGGAGGAGGGAGGAAAATAAAATGACCAAAGGGATGGATAAGACTTCCTATGGGGACAGACTCAATTAGGACTCTTCAGCCTGGAAAGACAAAAGAGCTTATACGGATAAAGTGAAATTGAAAAAATCACAGAAGGCATAGATTAGAATGAAAAATGTTTCGTTCATTAGGTTTCTGGCTATAGCAGAATTAGGGGTCAACCACTGAAATATGAAAGAAGTCATTTTAAGCAAAGTAAAGTAAACTCTGCTTTATTCAGAAGGTAAGAATTCCATCCAAAAAATATTTAATAAGCAAATACTTGTTAAACACGTTTTCTATGTAAGTAGCTGTCCTAGGTGCTGAAGCTATATCACTCCGCAGGAGCTTACTTTTCACTGAATAATTCAAATCAATAAGTTTTTGGTAAGCACTTAATTTACTCCAAGCTTTATGCTAGGTGCTAGGTACACAAAGAAAGTCCTCAAAGGGCTTACATTCTACTGGAAACAATAATAACAATAGCTCTCCTTATAAAATGCTTTCAGAGTTCAATGACAATTTTCTCACAACAATCTTGTAAAAGAGTTAGTTGTAAATATTATCTTCCCCATTTATATATAAAAAACTACTAAAAAAAGTACTAAAAAAGTACTGAGCTTGGAGTCAGAAGACCTGGGACAGTGAAGCACAGCGATGAGAACACTATTTACAGTGAGAGGATCTGGATGTCAAACCCTGCTCTGCAACCCACTTGTTACCTGTATGACCTTGGACAAGCAACTTCCCCTCTCTGGGTCTTAGTTTTCTCATCTGTAAAGTGAGGGAGTTGGATTCAATGACTTATGAGGCCTACTTTGCCTCTAAATTTATGATTTCAAGACCAGTTGATATCTTTTGGTCCCTTCCAGAATAAAATTCTTTTGTTTCTAAAGGTCAAGTTGGTTGGTTGTTGTCCTCCATTCTTGAAGAGGATGAAAATGACACCACTATGTTGGAGCAGAACAGAGGTCAAGGCTAAGTAAATAGCTTGTGTCAGAGTTTTGATTTGACCCCTTGTCTCTCCTGCCTCCAAATATAGCATTTTTTCACCATGTTGCCTCTCAACTTAGGGAACTCATTGCTCCTTGGAGGAATAGACAAGGTTAAAATGCAAATGGGAAAAGAAAAGATAATCAATTCTTAGATGAGAGCTCTATTATAGGTCATTGGGGTAGGCTAGGACATCCCTCTAACTTTTCAAGATCACCATTATGAGGGATCGCCATGCTCTCCTACTAACCATCCTCAGAGGTGTTCATATCATCACCACTATCTTCCTTTCCCCCATTTGTCAGCAAACATCAATCTAGAATGTAGTGTATTCCAGCCTCTAGGGTGGGGTTTAAGGACACAAAAAAACTTAATATCACATGATCACAGATCTGAACTAGGAGGGACTTTAGAAACCACTTAGTTCAAACCTATCATTTTACAGATGTGGAAACTGAGGCCCAGAAAGGTAAAGTGACCCATTCAAAGTCACTCATGTAGTAAACCTCAAATCCAGATCATAAGACACTGGAGCCAGTGTTCTTTCTGTTCTGTTGCAGCCTTCCAATCAAGATCTTAGAGTTCAGATGGGGAAGAAGGACAGGAACATTTAAAAACAAAAAAATATCAATACAGTGACTGGATTTTGACCTAGATGTATATGATACAAGACATTATTTCAGATGTATTTACAAGCTGAGTTAGATCTCAGGCTAAAAGTTGACACCACAGAGAATAGTAAAATACTCTGTTTCCACAGAATGCATCCTAGTGTGATGGGGAAAACACAAGATTTGAGGTCAGAGGACCTGGATTCAAATCTTTGTCCTGTCAATTGCTACCTATTAGTCAAGGCATTTTTGGTCTATGGACCTCAGTTTCCTCATCTGTAAAATGAAGGGAGTATTGCTTTACTTGATCTCTACAGTACCCCCTATCTCTATCTCCTTTTCCTGGAAAGCTCATGAGAGTGGTGAATCAGCTGCTACTTTCCATTGGGCTACATTCTGATCAAAAGAGTTAAAGGAACATATTGAAAAACAAATCCTGAGTCCTGTAAATTAATAACTTAATGGAATTTTTAATTGTGTTGGGGTTTTGTAAGCCTCCTTCCCAAGATGAACATAAACTGTGACTAAGTGTTTTTTAAATAATTAAATTTAATATTTTTAATAATTAGGACATTGCAGTTGCTTTCATAATTAATCATTTTCTTCCTTCTTTCAAAGAGAGACCTTTTATATTAAGAGAAAGAAATTCTGAAATTCTTAATCCAACACATGCCTAAGGCAGAGGCCCCAGCTGGTTTGCACAATTCACTGCCCCAGTGGTGTTCGGCTTTATCCCAGCTTGGACAGTGGTTGTTTTTAAGGTTAGGGGTTTCATTTATCAGTAGTAGAAATAAATCTTGTTTCTATTCCCTGCCTTCCCAACCCTACCAGTGTTCTCAGAGTTCTAGAACTTCAGAGATGAAAGGAACCTAGTCATGTCTCTATGGCATGTCTAGTCTTTGGGTTTTGGATCAGGAAATGGGAGTCAAACTTTTAGAAAACACCATCTCAGGGAGTTGAAAATATAAAATAAAAGCATTCCTTCCAAGGAAACTGTATTGCAAAAAAAAACCCCAACATTTTCTTTTCTTATTAAAAAAAAACTGATTGATGATAAACAATATTGAATGTCCATACAATCAATTGAACTTCCTCTTGAGTAAGTGAGATCCAGCCCATGCAATTTCCTAACAGCTTTTTATTCATTTCTTTTCTTTGTACATTTATTCCCACTCATTTTTCTTTTTGTATCAGGTCATGATTTGATATATTCTGTTCTTGTCCTGGTAGTATGGGGAGTAGTTTAGACAATTTTGAAGATTTTCTAGGGCTTTGGTTCCAAACCTCAGTAGACTTTTTCAGTTTTAGACCTTCTATAAATGAGACATCTTCCTTGTTTCCTTCCTTCCTTCCTTCTTTCCTTCCATCCATCTTTCACACTTTGGCTGAAACAGTGATGTTTTAATACATTTCAGGAAGAGGATAGTCATCTATATAGAAAGAATATAGAATTATTCATTAAGAGTTAATAGAAGCATTTGGTAGTAGAAAGAGCCGTGGACCTAGAGTCAAGAAGACCTGAGTTCAAATCTAGCCTCAGACAGTTCCTACTTGTGTGACCCTGGACAAGTCATTTCACCTCTGTCTTCTTTAGTTGCCTCAGCTATAAAATGGAGGAAATAATAGTACCCACCTCCCAGGGTTGTTGTGAGGAATGAGATATTTGTAAATCACTTAGCACAATGCCTGGTGCATAATAGACACTTAATAAATTCTAAATTCCTTTGTTTCCTTCCTAAATCTGAATACCCCTGAGGTTTTGCAATTTTGAAACCTTAAAAGAGAGTGAAGTGAGTAGAATTTATTTTAATAGACCTCACAGAGTTCACAATGAACAATTCTTATTGACAAAGTGTAAGTGCTAGGTTTTTAAGACAAATTCATCTTGGGTTTGAAGGGGTGTAATGTCAATGACCAGTTGCTGTGGCTGGAGACCCTGGGATATTGTGAGGCTGCTGAAGAGGGAGTCTAGGGTTGCATGGGGCTGGGGAGGGATAGAGAAAGGAGGCTGATAAGACCAGTTAAGGAATTGTGTTTCAGAGTGACTTCCAATTTTAACTAGTTCTTCTTAACATTCTAGGTGCTAACCTCAATTTCCCCAAGTACTGTCGGCATCCTCTAAATTCCTACATCCTGAAACAAATGCCCAACCAACCCACCATAATTATGGTTCTAGATAGCCCAATGCAAAATTGATGCTTTAATTTTTTGACTGTATCACAGCCACTTGAGTCCTTTCATGATACCAAGGCAGGATATAGTCTCTTTTCATAGTCATCTCCTCTTCATTCAAGAATCTCTTTCAATCTGGACCATGTTTGTCTAGAAACATTGGAAAAAATCTTTCTGAGATTTCTTCCCCATGATTCTGTAGACACTTCTTGATCCAGGGTTTGAAGCCAGGGATGTCTATGTGACATTCCATCTGGGGCATTTGGTGTATTGTCGGAACTAATCAAGTCTTTCATTCTGTGCACTCAGGTTGATTCCAGTCTCATTTTCTCCTTGCACATTTGAATTCTAAATGAAGACATATTTAATTGCACCTAGGACAAGTGAATAAATGCTGGAAAATAAAAGCAATTATTTAATCGTGTTGATTTGTGCTAATTGGCTCTTAAGCTATAAGACAAAAGAAACAGCATTAGTTTCCAGGGTGCTTTCTTACTCGTATTCTCTTCTGTTGAATGTGAGGCCTGAGTGTAATAGTCAAGAAAAACCCTGGGGATAGTAGCTATGTTCATCAGATTGTCAGTACTCCAGAAACCTTATGAGGGTATCTATGATCTCATTAGTATGGAAATTCCATCCAGTGATGGAAGTTGAAACCTACCTTATGCTTGTCATCTCTTGTCTTTGTCATCCAATCCAGGGATCCGCCCAGTGGGCTAGGAGTTAGTGGATGGGCTGGTTTCCTCTAGCTGTCTTGACATCAAATGGTCATCAGTTGGGTGTACAGGCTGTCCATAAGTTTATCCACGATCCTTAGTCCATGGCCAGTTCATTTTTTTGTTTCTGCATTTCTCTGTAGTGTCCAATCAACGAAACACTCAGACATAAAGAAGCAGGCTTCTCTGGTGTGGTATTGAAGGGAATAGTATCATTGGGTTGATGGCATGCAGACTTATTGGACTCAGGGAGGTCAGGTTCAGATTGGGTTTGGGGTCTAGATACTGAAGTTCAGACACCCAAAATCAGACAGACAAAGCAGATAGACAAATGCCAGCATCCCATCCTGTTCATTCTTAGACTTATCAGAAGCCTCCTGGGGCATTCTTTCTGCCCCTGTGGAGGGTACAACTGGAAACCCATGACCTCATGGTGTTCAACCTGCTAATTCTCAACAGGAAAGTGGCGGGGGGCGGGGGGGCGGCGGCTGGACAATATCATGTTTGTTCTGCTGTCAACAGTTTCTGAAATGTCACTCATGTGGATCCTTTCCCCCATGGCACACTTAGGAGCTCCTCTGTGAGCTGACTCAATAATTCCATTCTAAGTTCTGACCACAGCCTTTTTACTTAAAATTAGATGGGATGGGATAGGCGATGGGGGAGTTGATAGCCTCATTTAGGGCTGGAACAATTTATCAGACACACACATGCCAATATTTCTTACTGACTAAAATGTCCCTTGCATTTTAGTTGGGCTGAGCTCTTCAATAGTAACCTTACACATGTGGGTGGCAGAGTCTAACAAACACTGGGACTTCAGGTGCTGCTTTACTTCCTGAATCCATTGAGCTAAGTGTGGCAGCTGTGCCTTCCCATTGACAAGATATTTGGAGTATGTGACCTCACAGGTATTCTTGCTCCTGTTACTTACACAGGGTACTAGGTGTCCCCTCAGCAATAATGTCACACCCACTAACCAACTTGATAGATCTCCATCCATGAAAGGAGAAAAGCCATGCCTCATGGCAAGGCTAGTTTGACTGTTTCCTTTTGTTTTAGTGTTCATCTGCTTTTGTTTTTAGCAGACTGAAAATGGGGGGGAGGGGGAGAGAGAGAGAGAGAGAGAGAGAGAGAGAGAGAGAGAGAGAGAGAGAGAGAGAGAAGAGATTGCCATTGTAACAAGACTAACTTCTTATCTGTTCTCTTGGAAAAGCCTGGTTCAGCCTTCCCAGCCATAGTCTAGCCACCAAAAGGGAAGCAGAAGATTTCAGATCTCCTCCAAGCCTCAGTGGTAACGTCATTCCTATGACTTTGGTCTCCCCATGGTGAAGACCTAATAAAGAACTTGTATCCAAGGAGTGGGAGCACATGTTTATTTTATCAATGACTTTAGGGAAAGAAGAAAAAGCAAAACCAAATCAAACCATGAGCCAGAATGCTATCCATAAGGCTATGCTCTTTGTATTATGTTTTGTCAGTAAACAAAAAAATGGCCACATTTAATACTTATCCCTGTCCAATGGGCTTTCTGTGACTAATGGAAAATGACAGTCGTTGCAACATTCTATATAAATACAAGTCTGTTTGGAGAAGCTTGTTCTATTTTTAATGAAAACTACACCTAAATTGCTCTGAAGAATAGTGCCCTTGGAAGTTGGAGCCCTGTATGTTGTCTGTACGTGCTGTTGTCTTGTGAGCAGTCTGGAGGGTCGGGATAGTGGGGAAAGAAAGGATTTCAGAGTTTGATTAAAGAAGGATTCACATAGGTTCCCCACCCCGCCCACCCTGCACCACAGTATTATTTCATGTATTATTGTACAGGAATGCAAGATGATTTTGGTAATGAGTGACACTATGTGCTTTGCCAGACAATTCATAATTTAGAAGAAAACTGATGAGCTTGGTATTGTTTGCAACCTGAGCAAAGGAGGCAGTAAACGATATCTGTATCTATACATATAATGTATGTATGTATGTATATATGTACACATACATGTATGTGTGTATATATGTGTGTATGTATGTGGTTGTGCACAGTGATGCATGTGCAAGTACTCATGTGTACACATATACATATACACATCTATGCATGTATATGCATAGATGTATATATGTTTGTGCATATATATATGTATATATATTGAGAGAGAGAAAGAGAGAGACAGAGAGAGAAGACAAACCTTATTAGTGGATTGCAACTGCTGGTGTGTGGAGTGTGAACTTATTATACCGTGATGTACAACCACAGAACTACTAAAGTTCTATTTTATGATAGATTTCCAACAGTCTGGCTCCTTAGTCTCTGTCTTGTGTGTGCATTGTGGAGTATTGTGCGTAAAACTTTATGTATTGTGCGTAAAACTTTAGGGGATATAATCTGATCAAACAAGTATTTATTAAGTGCTATTCTGTTATGTTTTCTGCACAGTTCTGGTGGTGGGGATGTGAAGACAAAAATGAAACACAGATCCTGTTCTCAAAGAGCTTACAATCTACTGAGGGGAACAACATGGAAACAGATAAATATGTGGATATCATTTGAAGAAAAATGAGATAGAGTGAAAACTATGGATATCTAAAAAGTTTTAGTGTGGGAAGCGTGATTTGAGATTTGAGGGAGCTAGGGATTCCAAAATGGAGACAGGGAGAAAGGGCATTCTAAGCATGAGTACCACCTTTGTGAAGGTACAGACCAGGTTGCGGAATACTGAATTTAAGGAATGGCATATTTGGTTGGAAAGGAAAGTGAGCGGAGGAGAGGACTCTTCAGTGAGCCTGGGAATGCAGACTGTAACATTCCATCTCTAAGGATTTTAGATGCCAAGCTTGGGAGTTCGTGTTTTAGCCTGGAGGCAATTAAGGAGACAATGAATATTTTTGAGGAGTGGAATGACATGGTCAGACTTGGGCTTAGCAAGATTATTTGACAGCTGTGTGGAAGACAGATTGGAGAAAAGACTGGAAGTAGGCAGCCCAATTAGTAGACAGTTACAGAGCTTCTGAATGTAGAAAATATCACAGATCACTTTCAGAACAAAAAGCAACCCAAGGCTGCAGACTCCATAACATAGTGATTAATTTTAACAATTCCTTTCAGAAATAGCAAATTCTTCAAGTGATCAGGAGAAATACCTTAAAATACAAATGACAGGAAATTCAAATAATACAAGACTATTCTGCTTCCATCAGAAAATGGTGGAGGGAATGGAATAATGTGTTATGAAGAACCATGGAGCTCAGGATGTAGCCCAAGGTGATCTACTCTGCAAATATGAGCTAAACCACAAAGGAAAAAAGATAGAAGTTCAATAAAGAGACATTTGAAACATTTTTCGAAAGAAAATGAGTATTGTGGTGATCATTTGCCTCTTGAATGCTCCAAACAACAGAAATTCAGGAGGAGTGAATAAATGTATTAGTAACGGACAGCAACAACAACAGCAACACAGAGAGAGCAAACAGACCATTAAGAAACTTCTTTCTGAATTTACACAAAGAGACGAGGTGAAGGTGGAAGTTCTGTTGAGGAAAAAGTGAAAAAAAACATGCCTAGGGCGTTGTGTACAGAACTTGGTAACCTACTGCCTAGAGATCAATCAGTTGTTTTGGGTTTGGAGTAGGACTACAGGAGGATATATGAAGGTGGAGGGGAGTAGGGGGATAGAAAGGAAGGTGTGATGTGCCAGGGCCAAATCTAGGGCTACTAATGAGGGGAAGATGACTGCTGTGATCTCAGAAAGAGAAGAGCCTTCAGGGGAGTGGGTGAGACAGAGAGAGGAAGGATTGAAAAGGGGCAAAAGGGAAGAGGCCTTGCTTTGGTGTTGGGAGGGGCTTTCATTTATGTATGCTTCTATGAGTGAAGAGAGAGATGGTCTGTGAAGGTAAATGGGAACTTTGCACTAGCTGTGGCCGGGGGGATCTGGTGCTTGAAAAGTCTATTTTTCCTACATCATGGAGGAAGGGACTTAGAACTCCTGGGAGGCATCGGGCCCCTGAGAAATAGGACAGCATGTACCTAGGGAAGAGATTTTGAGGTAAATGGGGGAAAAGGTAAGCGGGGGGTTGGGGGAGGTGGGTCTCTACCACAGGGACAATGTCCTCTCCACCATGCTGTTGGTTGTTGGCATTCTAGGAGTAAGGCACAATGGAAAAAGGGAATCTATGAGGCAAACTCAACAAGGCAGTGGCAGATACTGTCTAGAAGGGAGAGCCTAGAATAGATACCTTCAAAGTTTTGATTGTCTTAAGGATACAAAGAAAAGAGAGAGACCAGATAATTATAGGGGCCATGAATTAGAGAATGAGAGTCTACAGGAAGATAAATGGGTAATGAAAAAAAGTGATAGAAATCCTTTTTAGAAAGGGGAACAAAAATGAATTTTAAAAAACTAATGAAAAGGACCAGTTGAAATGGAGAAGAGGAATGGGGATTCTACTTGATTGAGAGGAAACAAAGGAGGAGGAGAATTATATAATCAGATAAAAGCAGGAATAGGAAAGGAACCAAAAAGTAAAACCCCAGAAACAAAGGGGTACAAATGAGAAGAGGAGATCAGAGGTGAGTGGAAGAGAGTCAGTGGAAATAGAGTCATATTAAAAAAGATTAAGGTAAAGTAACTGAAGGACCATAGTTCGGTATTTACAGTGGAAAAGGGAAAAATCATAATTTGAAAAGAACCCATTATTAGGGACAGATGGAGGAAAATATAAACTTGACTCATAACTTTAAATGTGAATGGAATAAACAATCCAACAAAATGAAAAAAGACTGATAGATTGGATAAGATACAAAACCTTACAATTTGTTGCTCATAAGAAACGCATCTAAAAAATACATATACATAAAAAACCCTGAAGAGATGGGAAAAATTTTACTATGCATCAAATGAATCTAAAAAAGCAAGAGTTGAAATCATGCTGACAAAGCAAAAACAAGCATTCATAAAATAAGAAAGCGATAAAGAAAGAAATTATATTATGCTGAAAGGAACCATTGACAATATCAGCAATAAACCTATACACTTCAAATGTCTTATCCAAATTCATAAAGGAAACATCTGAGATACAAGAAGACATAGACAGCAACACAATAGTAACAGTAGACTTAAATCTCTCTCTCAGTTTTGGATGAGTCTAACAGAAAGATAAACTACGGGAATAAATATAGCATTGAACAAATTCCTGGAGAAACTAAGGTTAAATGACAGTACCACATGGGACTTGTACAAGAGTTAATCATGTATTAGGACACAGAAATATTACAAACATATATAAAAAGGTAGACATAGTTAATATGGCTTTTATAGACCATAAAAAAATAAAAATAATTATTGACTCAGGGACCACAAACAAATGATACAGACCCAAGTGGAGGTTTAACAATCAAATAATGTATAATGAATGGGTCAAAGAACAAACATAGAAACAGTTAATTTCTATGTAAAAGAAAATGATAATGATGCCAAAAAATTCTAGGATGAGGTAAAGCAGCTCTCAGGGTAGTGGTGGAATCATGTCCTTAGAAACGTACATGAACAAAAGATAAAAAAGAGAATAAGGAACTGAATATTAATTAAAAAAGTAAAAGGTCAATAGGTAAACAAACCTAAAATAAATACAAAAAAGGAGATATTAAAAATTAGAGCAGCAATAGATAAATTGAGAAGAAAACATAGAAATGATAAATAAAAATGAAAGCTGTTTTTTTGGATAAACTTTTAGCTAGTCTGATTAAAAAGAAGAAAGCAAAAAAAAATCAAATCAATAAAACAGCAAATGAACAAGGTGAAACCACAGGAAAACCAGATAGAAAGATTAATCAGAATGTTATTATGCACAGTTATATGCTAACAATACTGAGAACAATAAAAAGTATAGGAGTACTTTCAGCAATATAAAATAACTAAACTATCAGAATACCAGTAAAATACCTTAAATAACCCAATGTCAGAAAATGAAATAGATTTAGCTAAAAAGGAACTACTAAAGAAAAAAACCTCCTGATTCTGATGGATTTGCAGGAGAATCTTATTGAACTTTTAAAGAACAGTTAGTATTTATATTTCACAAATTATTCTTAAAAATAAAGAAAGCAGCCTACCAGAATCCTTTTATGAATAAAATATAGTTCTAATACCTAAATCATGGAAAAATAAAACACAGAACAAAAACTATAGGCTAATATCATTAATGAACGCTGAATTAAAAATTTTAAGCAAAATCCTGTCAAACAAATTGTAGCAATTTATTGAAGGCATCATTCATTGTAACCAAATGGGATTTACACTAGGTATAGAAGGGATAATTTGACATTAGGAAAAAATTATAAATCTACACAATCATCTTAATAGATGCAGATAAAGCCTTTGATAAAGTACAGTACTCTTTTTTGCTAAAAAGAAAACATACAAAAGATAGGCATAAAGGGACTTATCTAATATCATAAAAATAGTTCAGTCATTTCAACCATGCCTGACCCTTTGTTGGCCCCATTTTGGATTTTCTTGGCAAAGATACTAGAGTGATTTGCTGTCTCCTTCTTCAGCTCATTTTACAGATGACAAATTGAGGCAAGCAGGGCCAAGTGACTTGCCCAGGGTCACACAGCTAGTAAGGAGCTGAGGCCACATTTGGACTCAGGAAGATGAGTCTTTCTGACTTCAGACCTCACACTTTATCCACTGCACATCCTAGCTGCCCTATTAACACCATAAAACATCTATATAAAATCAAAAGCGAGCATCAGATGCAAAGGGGATACTCTACGACCCTTTTCAGTAAATACGAGAGTGAAGCACAGGCACCCACTCTCCCCACTATTATTTGATATAATTTTGGAAATGCTAGAAATTGCAATAAGATAGAGAAAGAAATTAAGGGCATAAATATAGTTAAGAAAAAGATATTCCTATTTGCCAATGATATAATGATTTACTTGGAAAATCCTAAGGAATCAGTAAAAATACTAATTAAGACAAAAACTTTAGCAGTTATGTGCTACAAAATATATTCTCACAACTTGATAGCATTTCTATATAATATTAACAAAATGCTAGAAGCAAAAATAGAAAGGTAAATCATATTCCAAATAGTACAAAATTAATAAACATCTGATGATCAACCTACAAAAGCACACAAAAGACTTCTATAGATTCAATGAAAAGTTCTCTTCAAAGAGGCAACAGAACAATTTAAATAAAAGAATATTCAGGGTTAGTGTCTAGGCTGTGCCAATATAATAAAAATGACAATATTACCAAAATTAATTTATCCTTTTGTTGCTACACCAATCAAATTACCAAGATGATACATTATAGAACTTGATAAATAATTTGGTAAAACAAATGTCCTAGTGTATTAAAAAGAAATGATGAAAGAAAGTAGGGAAATAGGAAAGTAGGGACAATGGAAAGCAGGGCAAAGAGCTCAGACCTCAGACTATATCACAAATAAGCAAACATCAAAATCATCTGGTATTGGTTAAAAAATAAAGAGACAGATGAATGCAACAGATCAGATAAGAATAACCCAGTGTTTGATAAATTGGAAAACATAAATTACCTAGGGTAAATTCCTTGTTTTGATTTAAAAAAACCTAGAGGGAAAATTAGAAAACAGTCTGGCAGAAATTAGGCTTTGACCAACACCTTACACCACGTTCCACAATGAATTTTAAATGGATACTTGACCTTAATATTAAAGATCATACAATTGAAAAATTGGAAGAAAAACAGATCATATAACCTTCATAGTTCTGAGAAGGAGATGACTTCTTAACAAAATAAGAGATAAAAACAGTTACAAAAGATGATAATGATTACTTGAAACTGAAAAACTTCTACACAGACAACATTAACATGTTTAGGATGAGAAGGGAAATGGTTGAATGGGGAAAAAAATTCTTGGTATCAAATTTCCCTGGTAAGGATTTGGTATCCAAGATATATCACATATGTCTCTATATAATAACATACATGTTATATATGGTATGTATGTGCACAATGGCGATTCCCAGATACATGTGGCCAAAGGATATGAATAAACAATTCTCAAAAGAAGAATTTCATTGTATTCACAACCACATGAAAGAATGCCCCAAATCACTAACAACAGAAATGAAAATCAAAACAACACTGATGTTCACCTTCTTATATCCTGAAAATTGGCAAAAATGACAAAAATGGTAACAGTGTTGGAGGGGTTGTGGGATGACAGGCACACTAATTCAATAGTGGTGAAGCTGTGAAATGGCATGACCATTTTGGAAAGTAATTTGGTGTTATGCAAATACAGTGACTAAAATGTCTTTACCTTTTGGACCAAAAATTCCATTACTGGGCTTATACCCAGTAAAGAAGCCATTGATGAGAAGAAAATCCCTATGTACACTAAAATATTCCTAGCAGTACTTTGTACTAGCTAAGAATTGGGAACAAAATAGATACCTATCAATTGGGGAATGGTTAAACAAGTTGTGGTACATGAATGGAATGGAATATTTCTGTGCTGTAAGAAATGTGTGTGATTAATACAGAGAAGTGTGGAAAGTTCATATGAACTTATACAGAATAAAGTAAGCACAGCTAAGCAAAAAATATACATAGCAACTATAACAATATAAATGGAATGGATGATAACATACCAAAAAATCAAAAGTAAATATGACAGAATTTTAAAAATCGAACAGGATTCAATTAAAAAGATATGAAAGGCACAACACCAACTTTCATGGAGGTGGGAGGTCAACAGGTGTTACTCACTGCACATATTTTTGGACCTTTTCCATGTATTGATCAGTTGAGCTGGTTTTTACCTTGGTCTAAAAAATGCTATATATCATATGGGATGGTGCCCTGGGAGAGGGAGCAGTAATACTTGACTTAAGTATGATGATGTAAGAAAAAAAGATAGCAAATAAAACTTATTTTAAAAAATAAAATAAAGAGGGCAGTTGTAGGGAATGAAAGGGTTTTCAAGGGATGGAGGAAGACCAATCATAGGTTTTCCCCTCTATACCTTACCAATTGTGTATTCATTTCTCAAGCCTTCCTTCCATCCAGAATGGCTTCACACCCTAACTCATCCTTTATCCTAATTAAGCAACTTACTCTAGATATGATCTAGGGAAAGTCACTTTATCTCTCTGGGCCTTTGTTTCTTCATCTGTAAAATGGGGTATTGAACTAGATTATATTTATACTCTATTCCAGTTATATATAAATGATCTCATGGTCCAATGATTTCAACAGGGTTGTTCCTGGAACTTAGTATTGGGACCAATGTCATACTCATCGTCAGGTATCCCCATGGGTAGAGTGCTGAACATGGCATTAGGCAAACCTGAGTTCCAATCTTGGCTCAGACATTTACTAGCTCTGTGACCCTGGGCACCTCTTTCAGCCTCAGTTTTTTCATTTGTAAAATGAGGGTGATAATTATACCTACCTTGCAGGGGTGTTACAAGAGTCAGATGAAGTTTATATATGCATATATATGTATATACATACATATGTGTATATACAGACATATAATGCATACATGTAGATATACATAAATAGATGCACATTTATATATACACATACTTGGCAGCATCTTGAAGTACTCTGCATATATAATGTGTATAAATATGTATATTTATACATACATATATGTATATGGGTACATATATAGTACTTTGCAACATCTTAAAGTACTCTATGACTGTTAGCTATTATTATCATAATTTTAAATCAAGTGGAAGCATTATTATCTCTCAGTGGATATTATGTTGCTGACTGAGTCTTTGGCCAAAGATGGAATTTAAGTTTAAATACTAAGCCCAGTACCTCAGGCACCATAATGAAGGAGAAACCACTTCTGTCTGGTGCATCCAGTGGAAAAATTCAAGGTCAAGGACAGAAATATGTGCATAGATGTAGTCATTTTCTTGCTTCAGGAGGGAGATGCATTCTGTGCTCTCTGGCCAGCCTCCCAATGGGACTTTGGAAGACATTAAAGTCTAAGTGGGGTTGCCGCCCAGCTGGTATTTGACAAGCTCAGCCTGCATTTTATTACATAAATTCCTTATTTATAGGTCCTGTTACCACATCAACCCCCATGCGCTCACATGCCTTTTAAAAAATATTTATTTTAGTCATACATGCTAGGTGGGAGACAGGTTTAACATGCCATCTTTCTGATCTAAATTTCTTTCTTCACATGTATTTTTGGGGATGAGGAGGAATGTAGCATTTAGAAACATAGATTTAGAATGAGAAAGATCCTAGAAGTCTTCTAATATTTTTTACTAATGAGGAAACCAAGGTCACACAAAAAGTAAGAATTACAGGCAGAATTTGAACCCAAATTCTCTGATGCTTGAACTAGGGCTCTTTCTACTACTCAAGGAACATTCCATGATTTTTTTAAACACATAGTTGTATCAGGAGCTTTATACCAGATTTGGTAAAATATGCAAGAATTCAGATTTACTTAATGTCCAAAAAAAAAGAAAGAAAGAAAAATGGAACATTGTGAAGTAGGTCGAGAGCTGGGCTTCAGGTTCAGGAAGACTTGGGTTATTTTTCAACTTTACTTTTATCATATATCCTTTCTACTACCTTCTTCCCAACTGAAGGGGAAAAAAGGAAGAAAATCCTTATCATAGTCCTGCAAATACAGATTCCCACATCAGCCTTGCCTTAAAATGTATGTTTCTTTTGGAATTTTAAGTTCATTTCTTCTCTGGTAGGAGGTGAGTGGCATGACATGCAAAAGACTTCTTAGTGCCCTCAGGAAACTCTCAAAGTGTGTGGGCCAGGAAATGTCAAGGACAGTGTGGTAAAATAGCAAATTGGCAGGACTTGGAGCTAGAGATTAAGTGTTCAAATCCCAGCTCTACCACTTACTATGTGGATAAGTGTACCTCAGTCTCTACGTCTGTAAAGTGGAGTTAATAATAGTACCTACCTTATAGGGATGTTGTGAGGATCTCATGAGATAATATTTATAGAGGGCTTTGCAAACTATCAAGTACTCTATAAAAGCCATTATTTCTATGTATACAGGCAACTACTTTGGCATAGTTGATAGAACATTGAACTTGGAGTCAGGAAGACCTGAGTTCCAACCCTCGATCAGATCCTTACTAGTTCTGTGACCCTGAACAAGTCACTAAATCTCTGTTTCCCTCAGTTCCCCCATCTCTAAAATGGGGATGATACATGTGCCTACTTGCCAGGGTTGTTGCAAGGATCAAGTGAGATAGCTTATGTAAATGATTTGCAAACCTTCAAGTACTATGGAAGTATTATCTGTCCTTACCTATGTGACTTTGGGTAGTTGATTCCCTTCTCTTGACCTCAGTTTCCTCCTCTGAAAAATGAGAGGGTTTGGCCTCTAGACAGCCTCTGGAGTCTCTTCCACCTCTAAGTCTATGAAATTATGTGACCTGCATTGGAAAAGGGAGTTTCCATTCTAGGAGAGGCCCATCCTAAGGCAATCGTAGGTTAAGTCCAAGCCACACCAGAAGACGGGGACAGAGTCCCATATTTCACAAGTCTTCATCAGTATTTAACTATTACATATCAGTAGTTTCAATAAACAAATAAGCATTGTGTTGACCTCTTTCAGAACGTGGCCTGCCCTACTTATGTAAGTGAGGCTAAGTTTAAAATCAGCCTCAGACTGGCTTTGCTTCTTGCAGTCTTTGGAATAAAGCATTTTTGTAGCCTATTCAAATCGTCTCCCCGTGTTTACATTTTAATGGGCATTCCAGTGAAATAGAGGATTTTTTTTATTACTTACATTTATCAGGAAATGGGGGTGGGGGAGGGAGAGCCAAGTGGTACAGCTGCCTCTCTTCGGAGAATCCTCCCTGCCTCTGTTAATCAGAAGTCAAGAGTGCCTGTTGCAAACCCTGCTTCATACTGAACTTAGTAAGTCTAAAACAGAGGAGAGGCTGTTTTCATTCCAGCTTTTACATATGTATCCCTGAGATTTTATGAAATTTAAATATCATTTTAGGTTCAAACCATTCAGCAAAGTCAAGAGGGCATCTTTGAGAAGAATATTAAAGCTTCCTTGGCCTGCACAAAGAGCCAAGTCTGTTTTATTTGGTGATAGGCTGCTCAGGAACATTCTTCAAGAAAGGGCACAGGAAAGAAAGGGAGAAAAAAGAAAGAAAGAAAGCAAGGAAGCCTTTCCCCAGCAGGGCACAGAAGCCTGTTGGGCTGATGCCTTGTCACAAATGGACTTGGCAAAAGTGGCTGCCTTCATTTCAGAAAAATAGGAAAGGGATTCCAGCTCCCCAGGAGATTTCAGTAGCCCTTTTTTGTTCCTACTCTTGCATGAAGGGAAAATCCCTCCTGGGCTTGGATGTTCAGAAGCCACTGCTCGTTAGTCCTCCTGCTGGAGGTTCAAGGCGAAGGGGATCATTCCTCCCAGTATGTGCCTACTATTAAGTTTCTTTTGTGCGAAGGGCTCAGTCATCGATGTGGATTGTACAATATACTGAAAAAAACAGATCGAGTCAGTTTCCGGGGCTTTGCTCAAGCAGACTACCCAGCTCCCCAATCTGCCCCTGGGGATGTCTCTCTCTTTCTTCTCCTGACGTTCCCAGGGGAGACCTAATAAAAACTACAGATGCGGTTTAAAAATACATTTGCCAGATGTTGACTGGAAATGACCTGTAAATTGGCAGCAGAAATAAGATTGGGGGGAAAAAAAGATTGACCACATCCAAGACCGCAGTACAGCCTTTCTGGAGGCTGTTATTCTGTATGCTAATGAAGCCCAGCTGAATTTCCCAGCCAGCCCTATCCGAGTCATAAAATCAACTGCTCTGAAAGGAATGCACCAGTAATTCTTATCACCTGGCATCTGGAGCGCTGGGGAAAGCTCACTTCCTAACTAGAACGTGTCATCCCATGACTTAGGAGGGAGCTCTGACTTAACAGTCTGCAGACAATTTGGACTGATGGATTTTCTTGCTGAAGTTAACGCAATCTCCCATTAGGACAAACCATTAAAAAAAAAATCCCATCCTAGTCTCTGAAACATTCCTGGCTATGTTTGCCTGAACTACTCTCCTATGTCTGACAATGATTGTGATAGGTGCTGGACCAAAGAGCTGTTCTCACCTTTTGGGGAGAGTGAGTAGGGGGAAGATTGATATGTAACTGAGTTGGATACGAAACTCTCAAGCCAAGTCTTATTTTGTCCTGAAAAACTGAGATATGAGGAATAGGTGGTCCTAGGATCATTTCTTTTTAAAAAATAGTAAATGTACTTTGTCTTTTCCAGACTTACAATACATGTGCTGCAAATTCCTATTGGCACAGTTATGTAAGTAAAAATATTAAGCTGAAGTGGTAGCTGCTGTCAATACGTAAGCATCTCATCCAGCCTGTCCTAGTAACTCCCCTCAGAACTGCTGAGGACCCTCCAGCTCTATTTAGTACCAGTATCAGTGGTGCCAGCCAGACACTAGACCTCTATAGCAGGGGGTGGGAAGCAGTGTTGCCAGTGCTTTGGATGGGAACATGCTACCTGCACCTGGGAATTCTCTGGCTCACACCAGAGGCAACAATGACTAGAAGTCTGGCACAGGAAGTGGGAATTGGGGCAGCACTTTGGATTCACAGAGAGCTTCCAAATAACCCACAGGTGCTTGTGTTAGAGAAGGGGGCATGAGGTTGATTTATGAGACAGGCATTTTGCTGGTCAGTTAGCAGTCAGTGGGTTTATAGATAATGTTGAAAGTGAGACCACTTGCTTTCCTGGGTCATTTTCCCCCTTTATTTTATGTAATAAATAAAATTTAGTTAGATATAATTAACCACAGGTAGGGTAGGGAAGGGACAATGGAGGAGCATATTGGGTGACTAGAGGCATTATTATTTATCAAATTAATTAAAATGTAGCCACTGGCTCACTAACTTTAGTAACACTACTTTCCTGTCCAGAAAACAGCCTAGGCTGAGTACCTGGTGTTTTATTATCCCATTAGATCTATGCTGAGTGGTTCTTTTACTGGGGAAAAAAAACCAGAATGGTATCCCCAGATGCCCACTCCTGGCATCCATCTGGTTGGTAGCTAGGCTATTCACATTCTAGGAGGACTCTGAAGGTCATTGAAAAGGCCAACTCTAGATCCTAAAGAAGGATTTTGTGAATACAATTTTTTCCCTTTTCTATAAATATAGAGGACTATGGATATGGAACACTGTATCTACAGCTTCAGGCTTAGTGTGATGTGTTGGTTAGTATTGTTGAACTGGTTTTTCCCACTCTTTTTTCTTTTCCCTTTCATTATAAGGGATAATTCTCTGGAAAGGGTAGGGAAACAGATATTTTGGGAAATGAAGGTAATTGTAAAAATAAAAAAAAATTGAGTATTTTTAAAGGCCAAGAATATCCTTGATTCAATAAAGCTAAAATGATAAGCAGTGGTTTTTAATCATTTAATCAAAAACATTAAAAATGGTTTGAGGTGATACAAATGTGCTCAATCTGTTTTCCCCAGGGCATAGAGTTGATCTGGGGAAAGGGTAGTTCTCTAGAGAGTCACTCAATACAATCAAGAATCAGTATGAATTTCTCTGCCTTCTGTGAGATTTTGGTTATGGAGATCCTAGGATCAAAGAATTTCAGAGCTGGAAGGGAACTCAGCAGCGGTCAGCATATAGCTCCAAAAGATATCTTTGCTGTCCCATCTCTGACAAGTGACCATCCACGTTCTACTTGAAGACCTCTACTGAGGAGGAGCCCACTCCCTGCTGAGACAGCCCATTCCACTTTTAGACAGCTCTAAATATTAGGAATATTTTCTTGGAGACAAGCCTAAATGAACCCCTTTGCAACTTCTACCCATATCTCTTTGTTCTGATCTCTGGGGCCAGCAGAACAAGTTCCCTGTTTTTGTGGCAAAAATACTTAAAGATAGCTCTAATGCTCCAGATTCACACCAAATCTTGCCTTCTCTAGGCTAAATGTTCTCAGTTCCTTTAACTGATCCTTCTATGTCATGGACTTGGTGTCCTTTACCATCCTGGTTGTCCTTTGTCAGGCTTTGTAGTTTATCAATGTCCTTCTTAAAACATGGTGTCCAGGACTGAAAGCAATATTTTAGGTTTAGTCCTACTGGGTCAGGGAATGCTGGAATTATCCCCTCTTGTATGCTCTCCATCTTTTAACATAGCCTTAGGTTATATTACCTTTATTGGCCACATATTATATGGTTGACTTACACTGGTCTTGCAATCCATTAAAACTCTCAGATCATTTTCAAGCTGACTTTTAGCTATACGTTCCTCAACTTGAGAACTTGATGTATTAAACTCAAATATAAAATAATACCATTTACTTTATATTTAGCCCAATTTTCTAGCCTGTCAAGAGCTTTTTGAATTTGGACTGCATCATCCAGTGGGTTTTCTAAACCATCCAGCTTTGTGTCATGTGCAAATTTGCCAAGGATACCCTCTATGTCTTTATTCAAATCACTGATAAAATTGTTGAATAATACACGGCAAGCATAGAACCTTGGGTCATTTCTCTGGAGATCTCTTTCCAAGTTGACATTGAACCATTAACGATTACTCTTTAAGGCTAGGCATTCAACCAAATCAATCTAATTGGGCTATCACATACCCCAGAGCATTCCATCTTTCCCATAGGGATATCATTTATATACATAATAAAATACCTTTAGAAACCACGTCTATACTATTCCCTTCATGTACCAATTAAGTAACCCAGGGATGGAAGAAAGGAAGGCAGGCAGGCAGGCAGGCAGGCAGGCAGGCAGGAAGGAAGGAAGGAAGGAAGGAAGGAAGGAAGGAAGGAAGGAAAGAAGGAAGGAAGGAAGGAAGGAAGGAAGGAAGGAAGGAAGGAAGGAAGGAAGGAAGGAAGGAAGAAAGGAAAGAAGAAGGTTATTTGGGCATGGTCTGTTCTTGATAAAAACTATGCTGGCTCTTTGAAATCATTCCTTCCTTTTCTAGATAGTCACCAACCATCTCTTTGATAATAAATTCTAGAATTTTCCCAGGAATCAAAGTAAAGATCACTGACCTGTAGTGTGTATTGCTTTCCTTTAAAAAAATTTTTTAATTGGGAACGTATGCCCTTCTTCAGAACTCTCCTCTTTCCTATGATCTATCAAATATCACTGACTTGCTCTGTAGTCACATTGAACAATTCTTTCAATACCCAAGGATGTAATTCATTTTGGTCAGGTGCCTGGAATTCATCAAGGGCAGTTAAGTGCTCTGTCATGATCAACTTACTTGTCTTCTTTATTACCTCTCTATTATCCATTTCGTTGTGTTCTTTCTAGTCCAAAAGTCATTTTCCTTAGCAGAGAAAAGAGGAGCAAATTAAGAATTAAGAAGTTACCATCTCTCCAATGCCTGTTATTACCTCCTCCCACGAGCAATGTCCTAGCCCTTCCGTGATCCTCCTCTGCCCCACATTATGACTAAAAATGAACAGTAACCAAAAACTCAGCCTGTTTTGCTTGTTCTTAGCTTTTCTCACTACCCTCCTGTCATTTTTACCTTCAGCATCTCAGACATCATTCTTATCATATCAATTCCATCCTTTTGAATTCATCCTCTGTTTCCTGCCCTTGCTTCCATTTTTGTACATATCTTTTAAAGATCTAATTTTCTGGTGAGTTCTTGGTGCATATACCTTGGTCTTTTCAGATAACTTATTTTTTCCCTCTGTCAGTCATTAATTTCCTTTGTGTCTTCAGAATTGTGTTTCTGAGAGTTCCTTAACTGACTTGCTCTACAGAATTTCAGTCAAACTTCTCCTAAACTATAGGATGTATAACTGCATTATACTTTCCTTTGCATACCTTGGGAGAGAGTGATTTCTTTCCCACAAGGTTTCCATCACTTCCAACCAAGTCTTTCTAGTTGATGAGAATCAGATCTAGGATAGGAACCCCTCCCCTTGTTTTCAAAGAAAGGAATTTTTAAGGCAAGTCAAGAAGTCATTAAATGCTCTGCTTTATGGTGGAGAGAGCACTCCAACAGCTGTATGGATAATTAATCCTTTGTCACTACTTGGTAATGCCTCTGTGTCAATCCAGTGATCTATTTCCCAAGCTCCTAACTGGTTTCCTCTTTCTGTCCAGGTGGTCTGTAGTAGACACCAATGACAAATTCACTTCTATTTCTCCTTCCGCTGATTTTCAATCAAATATGCCCCCACCTTCTAGTTCCTGAGTTACTTCACATGAGGATATCTCCTTAATACCCATCCTGCTGTTCCTTTACCTATCATATTTCTTTTGAGTAAGGTATACCCAGAGCCACAACCCAAGACCTGTAGTCCATCTTCAGCAGTTAATCAATCGACAAGTATTTTTAAGTGCCTACTGTGTGCCAGGCACTAAACTAAGAATTGTGCATTTAGATATTGATGATGGGTTTTCCTAGAAGTCCGTTTCTTGGATTCTGTCTCTTTTAAGCTTGTAGACATCTCCATGGCTATTCCTTCTATACTGTAGCATCTCTCAATAACAGTATTCTCCACTTTCGTTTGTTTATTTCATTGGAGTCATTTGGCAGTCTGGTGAGAACTATAGACTCTTTCCATAAGAAAGTTTTTAAATCCATGGAACACATAGGTTACAAAGGAAGCCAAATTTTACTGAAATAAAGATATAATTTCCCCCCATGGAAGATGAAAAAGATACAGATTAGGGTTGTGATGACTTGTCAGCACTAGAGAGAATGCGTACATTGATTAAATTATGCCTTCATCTAACTCCTTAAGGAAATGTAGTAGGAACGGCACATAACCCTGCCCTCAAGGAACTTACACCTACAGAAGGGATACATGGCATGTGCAGATGAGTATATCTCAAGGCAGGGGGTGATGGAGGCAAAGATGTCCAGACAAAGTAATTTCAGAAGAGAGAGTTACCTTCCTGGTGGGGGTAGGGTAGAAATTGAGGAAGATTACACCTAAGGAGAGCCTTGAAGGAGGACAAAACTTCTGACAGGTGGCTATAAAGTGGGGATTCATTCTCTGCATGGGGGTGAGGAATCAGAATGAGGTCCACCCATGGGCTTGGCATGGTCAAAGAAATCCTCAAGGAAAGAAAGAAGACAGGAGAATAAGAGAACGAGTGCTTCTATAATGCCTGCTATTTGTCAGACCTTACAAATATTATCATGTTTGATCCTCACAGTAACCTTATGGGATAGGTATTGTTATTATCTCCATTTTCTAGTTGAGAAAACTGAGATCTCCTAGTTATCCCACTGAGTTCCTAGCTGTCTCTCTAAGGAGACCATAATGGATGTTTATTTGAGCATGGAAGAAGATAGGTGGCAGGTTGGTGACCTGCTCCTAGCCAGGCCTGGACACCATTTTGCCTTTGAGTGCGTAATGGAGAGCACAGAGGAAACAACAAATAAATGATTGGCATTGATTGCCTGATAAAATCATCTCTCTAAGTTATCTTTTAAAATGCAGATTGTCATAGGTTAGGTAGCAGAAAATGACTAAACTCATGGAGGGCCATTCACTGACCCTGCCATTCAAAGTTTACCCTGTCTTTTGTGTTCTGCCTTCTGCTGAGGTGTGCCCAGCCAAACAATGACTGTGCTAGACTGGCTTTTTGTGGGGAGATTTCATTTTGGGAAAAGGAAGGTGAGCTGTGAAAGGTGAGAAGGAAAGATAGAAGTGATGTTTCCACCCCTAAAGCAGAGGTGTGTGTGTCTGTGTGTCTGTGTGTCTGTGTGTCTTGTGTAGGGGTTGGTTAGAAATTCTGTGCTTGCCCTAGCATCTGAGTTATCCCTATTAAAGGTAACTGTATGAATGAATTTCCAATTAATTTTGATGGAATGAAATAGATGCTTGAAGTCAATGACTAGTTATTTTTCTTCTTGTATCTATCCCTTGCACCTAGCAGCTTCACAAATATAGTAGGCATGGTAGTTTAAAAAGATTCTTGATGAATTAAGTGGGATGAAGTGAATTGGAATGAATATAAGCTCTTTGAAGACAGAGCTATTTCATTATGGTCTTCATAACCACACCTCCCTCAGTGCCTAGCAAAGAGCACACCTTGTAGAGTTTAACAAGTGTTTGTTGAATGGAATTAAATTGAATTAACATAATATGAGCAGTATCTAAAGGTACAAAAAGGATGCTGAACCAAGGGAATAGCCTTGGTTATGGGCAGGGCTTATAACCTAAACCCCTCCTCTCATATTTTTAATAAAGTTTCATCTTTTTCAAAGCATTTTCACATTTGGCATTTCTATGAGGAGAGCAGAGGTTGTCCTTTGCCTTATTTGAATGAGGAATGGGAGATACCAGAGGTTAATGACTTGCCCAAAGTTGTATAGGCAATAAATCAAAGAGGCAGGACTAGAATCTGGGTCTCCTGACTCAGTCTTTCTCTCTTACTCTAGCATAATGTAATGCCTTTTTATAATCTGGGAAGGTTCCCCAGGGAAGAGAAGTTAAAACTCTCCCCAGTGGTGTAGATCCCAACTCTTACATGCCTTTTCATTCAGGGTCATTCTGAACTATATCCTCTCCCAAATCCTCTGAAGAAGATCCATCAAAGGGGCTGAAGACCTTCCTTTGAACATTCTGTTAAGAAGTAAGATGAGATAGGACTGCTATCATATGTAGGAAAGATGCCTCCTTCTACATACAGGACACATGTCAGTATGCTGAATGGATGCATGGATGAATGGATGAGTGAATGAAGAAACATTGAAAGAACTTATGGGCTAAACCAGGGGTGGGGAACCTGGGGACTTGAGGCCACATCTAGCCTTGAGGCCCAAGGTTCCTCATGCCTAGGTTAAACTATGAGGATGAAAATTAAAGAAGCTCACCTTCCAATAGAGGGAGACAGCCTATTTATTTCCAATAAAAGGAGGAAACTTAAGGAAGCCTCCCTTGCTTGGATAAATTTCTTCTTCCATGAGCAGCTAATGAGCTGCCATTTGAGGCCTCCTGACTCAGAGGGGTTTGAATATCAAGAGTAGTTAAGCGTGGCCATTTAATCTGCAGGCCACCAGGAGACCAAGCAGACCATGGAATCACAGAATTTTAGTGTAGTAATGAACCTCAGTGGCCAACTAGTCCAACTTTTGTCTGCAAAAATGATTCCCTCTACAGCATCCACAACCCATAGATATTTAGCCACTGTGGAGGGGGAACCCATGACCTCCCAAGGCAGCTCATTCCACTTTGGGACACCTCTCATTGTTAGAAAGTTGTTGGTTTTTTGCCCCTTGACCTAATGTCTGACTTTGGCTTTTTGCTACTTGCAACCATTCATCCTGACTCTACTCTCTGCAGCCAAGTGGAAGAAGCTGAAACTCCCATTGCTATAATGACTCTTAATTTAGGTAGAATGTCATATTGGAAAGAGTCTTGGCTCTGGATTCAAATCTATCCCTGAAACTTACTACTTCTGGAAACTGAGGCAAGTCACTTAGGCCCCAACCTCTGGTTTCCTAAATTTTAATAGCTAGCATTGATATAGGACATTAAAGTTTGCAAATAATATCTCATGTTATCCTCACAACATCCTGAGAGAGGTACTATTATCATCCCCATTTCTGGACAGGCAGGTGTAAAGTGACTTGCTTAGGACCCCACAGCCAGTTGGTCTCTGAGGTGGATTTGAAGTCCTGATTACAGGTCCAGTGTCCTATCCACTGCACTATATAGATAGTTTGCTCTCAGTTGAAAGAGCCCCTTTTGGCTCTAGATATAGGATCTTATTTGTTATTTCCCTTCTTTACTCAGCTAAATCTTCTCTTTCTCTGGCTAAACATCACTACTTCTTTAAACTGCTCCTCCTTTGTGTTTAAAGATTTTCACATATTAGTCCATCTCTAGATACTCTCTGAAAAGCCACCTCTGTCAGCGATGGACAAGAAACCAAACTTCTTAAAGGTCATCAGTCCCTAAATTACATAATCTCCACCATTGGATTGGAAAGGAAATGCCCCCCTCTACAGGTCTGGAGAGGGCCTCAAGAGCCTGGATAAGGGCAGAGATGGGTGGTAGAGATCCTAAAGAAAAAGTCTGTGTCCCCCACCCTTCTAAGAGGCACAAGACACAGAGGGAGGAAAAAACCACCATCCCTCTGAGCTTTCTTCGAAATACCAAAACCAGACTGCGTCTGGGGAATGCGGATGGGCCACCATCCAGAAGGTGGAGAGCAGCTGTCACTGATGTCCAATAAAATGAAAATATTTCCAGCCTCTTTCAAACTCAGTAACAAACCACACAAAGCCAAGCGGGGATTGTTTTTGGTAACGAAGAAGAACCCACGCTCTCTCATTAAGAGAATCCATTTCTCCCTATGAATTGAGCTGTCACCCAGCTCAGAGACATTTCCCCAGCAAATGAGGACGAAAGGAACCTCAGCTGGCATTAGTGCCCCATCCGGGCTGGCATTTCCCAGAGAGATGGGGCCATCACAGCATACCTAGCACTGGTGTGATTGTTCTCTCTGTCATAAACATCATTTGCATGCATTATCTCTCGACAGCCTCTGTTCAGTCATTTGGCCAGGGTCCAGAGCTGTCTCTGCAGAATTCTAAATTGTGACTCTCTCTCTCTCTCTCTCTCTCTCTCTCTCTCTCTCTCTCTCTCTCTCTCTCTCTCTCTCTCTCTCTCCCCACTCTGTGGAAGCAGCTTTGAAATGTGTGGGATACACAACCTATGGAGGGACTGGGCAGAGTTAAAATTCTGAAAGGCTGGCTGTTCACAAAGCTGTGCATCCCTCTGATGGATTATAGACAAAGCAGGGGATGGGGGGTGGGGGACTGCAGGTGCTAGTGTCCTTGGATCCTTTATGTCCTTGGCTGCCCAGCCCTCTCTGAGTGGAGGCGGCTCAGAATCCTACCTGGTCTCAGCCACAGAGCTCAACAGTCTAGTACCTGGGGATCTGTAAGGCCATTCATGGATGGGCCTATTTTTATTCACCAAAAAGGTTGAGAAGCCTAGAGGAGAAAAATCAAGGTTTACAGCAACCTCCTTGTCATACTGATGATGAACTGGTATTTATATATCACTTTAAGGTTTGCAAAGCACTTTGCACATATTATCTCATTCTATTTTCACAGAGATGAGGAAATTGAGCCTGAGAGAAGTTAATCCTTTGCAGAGCTAGGGAGTGTCTGAGACGGGATTTGAATTCAACTCTAAGTCCATCTCTCTATCAAATGTGTCACTTACATTTGTGCAAAGCATTTTCCCATCAGTGATTTCATTGTGGTTTATCATGGTTGCTGGACATGTTAAGGAATAGGAGACACCCAGGGGATTAAGTAACTTACCCAAGATCACACATCTAGTCAAAGAAAGAGTCAGGCCTCCAATTCAGATCTCCTGGATCTATGTAGAGGTGCTCACTCTGTCACTGGGCTGCTGGAGTCAGGATTGGCCGGGAGAAGAAGGTGAACCTTAGAACAGAAGAATGAATTTGGTGATCTCTCTAGGTCCCTTCTCTTTAAAAAAATAATCCAAGCAGACTGGTAGAGTTACTTTGTTATATTTACTGGGCAAGTCTCTTAATCACATTGGTCCTCAGTTTCCTCTTATGTAAAATAAGGGGTTTGGAGTAAGTAAATGCTCAAAGCTCTTCCAGCTTGAGATCCTCTGAAATGACCTCCATGGAAGGAGGATTTCTCCCAGAGTTTCTCTATAAATTCCTATTCTGTCCACAGACCACCTGAAGGTAGATTTTTCTGGAAAGGAGTTGGACTTTTTCCCAGGTGGATGAGGGACTGGACAACTTCAGAGCCTAGAAACCAGGAAGCACCCGACCTTGGCAAATGAGAGCATATTTCATAGTCCCAGTTGCTTTTTCAGTTCCTTTTGTCTCGTCCTTCTAGTGGCGTTTTCCCACCTTGCCAGGGGCCATCAATCAGGTGCCTGATATCCTTTCTACTATTAAGGCCCAAAACAATTGCCCTCTGAGCTCTCCATGTGGGTGCGGGTTCAAAAGTAATGTATCACATGGTATGGGTCCTCAGGCTCTTTTCTTCTTGACCCCACATACGGCTAAAATATTGTCCTGTGGATATGAAATGAAAAGGGTACAACCTTATTTCTTCAAAGATCGGCCAATCTAGCCCAGAGGTATAATAAAACCCCAAACTTTCCTTTCAGGAATCATCTTTTATAAGTAATATCTTTCAGCGTTAAGTGGTAGGTACACAATTGTGAAATAAAATACTAAGGCTCAGTGGCTCTTAGCTGTGAGAGGCTTTATGTCAGGCACTGGGGGGCTGATTTTCAGGAGGCTGGTTACTTGTTCTAAGGGCCATTTTTGTATTTTCTTGCTTCTCTGGGCAAAAGATGGCCATGTGGTGTGGTTTAACAGAAAAGATCAGTTATAAACATCATGGCATAGGGTAGGAGCCTGGGGCCCAAGGACCCATCATCCCCCTGGCTTCAGGTAGTGCTGCAACTAAAGCTGACTGAGATCATTAAGGTATCCCATTCTGAACAAATCTTTCTTTCCCCTTCTTTTCCCACCCCTTTCCTTTCCTCCTTTTCTTCTGCTTTCTCTTTCTTCTTCTCCTTTCCCTTGTTCTTTCTCCTTTTCTTTTCCCCTATCATTTTCCCTTTTCATTTCTCATTTTCTTTTCTCTTCATTCCCTTTGCTCCCACATGCTTAGCCTCTCCCTTTCCCTTCCTTTTCCCCCCTTTCTTCCCTTTTCCTTCCTTTTCCTCTTCTTCCTCTCTTCTCTTTCTCTTTGCTTTCTCATGTTTTGTTGTTTTGGTGTTGATGGGTCATTCTCCACCCTTGTTACTCCATTATCAGCTTCCTTATCAATCCTAGTCCTAGAGGATATGTCTTAGGAAGGTGCCCTGGGTCCAAGGAGTATTCTAGTATGTGTTAGTGGGTTGGTGTCTTCAACTCCCAGTATGAATCTTAACTCTCCCACTTTACACTTAACTATTTGCTCCTTCAGTCTGACCTCCTGGATGGTTTCATAGTACAGTAGGAAAAGCACTAGATTCAGTCTTTGGACCTTGGATCCTATCCTGGCTGTCTCCTTTGTTACCTATGTCGTCTTGGCTAAGTTGCTCAACCTGTCCTCCCTCATCTGTAATACATAGGGGCTTGATTTAATGGCCTCAGATATGCCTTCCAGCTCTAAATCTATTGTCCTTCTCATCTTTCATTTCCAGTTATTCATTAGGTGCCTTCTGGAGACAGAGCCCTTACTTGGTAATGGGGAGCTACAAAGTACGGCTAAGACCGAACTTCTCCTCATGGACCTCACAGTCAAGAAAGGGAATTTAAAAAAAGAAAAGAGAACCAGATCCCTGTGTTATACCATATTACATCATATGTAGAATTTAAGTTCCTTGAGGGCAAGAGCTATTCATTCTCTCTGTGTGCTGAGCTCCTAACACAGCATCTAGAACCCAGGAAGCATTTAAATGCTCTTTGAATTGAATGGAAGTGCATTTGAGAGATGCAAAACAAAATTCTATGGGAGATATGGGGAGGGGATGGTTATTACCAACAGAAAACTGGAGAAAGCTTTGTGGATCTCAGTTCTGAGTAGGCTATTTAAAAGACGCCCAGAAAGACATTACATAGATACTTTTGTCCCTACTACACTGTTCTTAGGATTTTGCTGTCCCCATAGTGAGGAATATTCTGTCTTATATCTAACCTCAATTTTATATGTTCCATCTTTCCCCCTCTCTCCCTCCTTTCTTCTCTGCCTTTCTACTGTCCCCCCCTTCGTTCCTTCTTTCTTTCCATTGAGGTAGAAGACAAATTTTCAATATTCAATCTCTGGATAGGAGCTTTTTATACTTAAAAACTGTTCTTAAAAGATTCCGTTGTACCTTTCTTCTTCAGGCTATGGGTTAGATGCTTTTGAAGTGACCCTAAGATGTGAGGGAGCCCACTCTGTGTAGGCACAGGTCTCTGTTCTCAGATTCTTTATACCAATCCCTGACTCTCTTTTGGGGAAAGATGTTTTTTTCTCTAGAGACATCTCCATCACACTGGATAAGAATCCTTATTCACTAATTTACTTCCTGCCTGTTAGAACTAGGAAAGTCTTTTGTAGGCAGCAGGGCAGGAATGTACCTGGCCTAGCTAAGGGGCATCACAAGAATCCAAGATATGCCCCTAATAACCCAAGGCCAGGGGAATAAGACAAGGGAAATCATATGGAGGATGGCAGTCCTGAAGAGTAATCCCCACTGATTCACATATCCATTTCAGGAGACCAGGGCCTAAGATTATTCCAAGTGCTGATAAAGAGAGGCTGGGAAGAGCTCTCCCCTAGTGTCTTATATCTAAGCAAATGTATAAAATTGGTTGGCCAGTCCCCATTCCTCCACAGAAAGGAATGGTTCTGCCATTGTGAGGACCAGTCCCTTGGCATCTAAAATCCATGATCTGTGATCCTCCAGGGAGAGAGAGCATGATGTCTGGATAGTTTGTCTATGGGGTTCTTAGAGAAAGAGGAGATCAGCTTATTAGATGTCTAGATGCTTGAAAATGGATGGACAGACAGATAGCTAGATAGCTAGCCAGCTACGAGTATAAATAGATAGAAACAAAGAGAGATTGAAAGAGAATAGCTTAAGATGGATCGATGGGTGGGTGGAAGAGAGAGATGGATAGATAGATAGATAGATGGATAGATGGATAGATGGATAGACAGACAGATAACATGTGCTAGTCCCTGGTTTCCTGGTGGATGACTGGTTGGGCTGTCTCTGCTTTAGATACATTCTACTCATTTTTCCAAGTGTTTTTTCAATCACCTGATTCTCTCTGTCTGTCTCTCTCTGTCTCTCTGTCTCTGTCTCTCTCTGTCTCTCTGTCTCTGTCTCTGTCTCTCTCTCTCTCTCTCTCTCTCTCTCACACACACACTCCTTGTGCTGCAAAAACTAAATGTATTTGGTAAACAGTGCTTGGCCAGAGTAAATGAAATATGATTTAAATGGTAACAGGAAGAAGCAATCTAAATATCAGATAGATGACCTCCCATGTGGGAAAGGTCACATCTCTTAGGGGGCTAGCCTGGTAAAGGTTGTAGACATTGTTTTCCTCTTATCCCCCAAAGCTACAAACTCTAGATGACAATCTTTAAGTGTTCAATTACCCCACTCCAATACTTACGTGAGTAATATTCCTCAGTGAGAAGAATGACTCACAAATTAAGTAGAATCTGCGAAAAATTGTAAGAAGTACTTTAGAATTTGACTACCACATCCTTTCCTAGTTCTCATTATGGACCTTTCTGTTTTTTTCTGAAAAATAAGACATATGGGAAGTAAGGAGAAGATAGTCATGAAATCACAGATTATTAAAGTTAGAGAGTATTGGTCCCACTCACTCATTTTACAAAAGAGGAAACTGAGATCCTAAGAAAGGAAGCTACTTACTCAAGGTCACACCAAGAATAAATAGAGGAGTTGGAATTGGAATCCAGGTCTTCTCATTCCAAATTTAGTACTCTTTCTGTGCCCAAGGGAATGATTGTGGAATGACAATGGAAAAGCTACCAAATTTGGTCAGAGAACTTGGGTTCAAATCTCAACTTTGCCACTTCTAACCCATATGACCTTAGATAAATCACTTATCCTCTCTAGACCTGCATGTTCTCTTATAAAGTTGAGAATTGGACCAGATAAGATTCCATCAAACTCCAAATCTGTGATTTTATCATCATATGATTTGATGATTCTTCCTTCCAATGTCCCTTCCCTCTCTAGATCTTGTAGAAAGGGTTTCAACATATATTATAACAACAACAGCAAAAGTTTTCCTTGTTTACCCTCACTTAACCAGAACAATTCAATTGCATAGAACCTCATTCTCTGATCATGCTGATTCCCTGATGTCTGACCATATGACCATCCCGCATTGGTCAGCGTCTCCATGCCATTTGTAAAACAGCAAAGGTGAGTCATTCTTCATTCTGGCCTATTGTGTCATCACATCGTTTATTTTCTGGCAGTTCTATTCCTGAGAATATTGTGTCCCCATGCTGTGGCTTTAGACAGCAAATCCTGGCAGTGGTATAAACTTAAAAGCCATTACCATTCTCTTCGTGTGCATGTTAATGATACCACGGAATAGTGATAATTAGACGAAGCATCATTTAACATCATCACCAATGTACTTTACGTTTATTTATATACCATTCTTTTCTCTAAAGTCAGCAAAATGGAAACTCCAAAAAGCAGGGCATCAGTGGAGTGTCCTCAAGCTTTTAATGATTGGCTTTAACTGGGCTCTAATACATGATCCTGACCTCAGGGTTCTCTTCTGGGGTATCTGAGAGGGAAGACCATTAGCTTATCTGTCTCTTCTGTCCTCTCTCAGCTTAGTCAGCATCAAAGTTGTTGTGGGGATGTGCATGGTGGTTAGCTCAGCTGTCACACTTGTTGATACTCAGTGTACAACAATCCTGTTTTTACCATCTATGTGCCTCAGTTTCCCACAGCTGTCCCCAGAATAGGGTGACACAGATTTTGTTCCAGTGTACTGATACTTTTAGGGTGCTTATGTCTTCTGTCCTTCAGCAGTATAGAAACAACTCAGCTTAGCATCTAGCCTCTAAAAAAAATTAAAATAGGAAGGTACAAGGTAACAACCTAATGTTTCCTCCCTCTTGTTCTTTGAAGTCTAGGGGGATTCCTTCCCAACCTGCTGTGCTCAGCCATACACCTCTCTAGGAGGTGACCTCCCCAACTACTACCTCCCAGTGTGTGGTGTCTGAAGGCCCATTGCATGCTTCTTGGCATATGATTACAATAAATACTTAGGAATCTGTTGTCTCTCTATAGTGGCCACAAAAGGTATCTAGGAAAGTCTCTTCCTGAATGGGATGAAGTGGTCCCCAGGCTCTTTTCTGGGCCAACAGACTGAATGGTCCAGGAATACTTAGTCCCAGTGAAGCTGTGATTCTGTGAGACTGTTAACTTGGTGTCCTACTGTGTGCTTAACATTGTGCTATGCATTGTCAAGGGATATAACCCACCAATTCATCAAGAAGCATGTGTTAAGTGCCTACTGTAGCCAGGCCCTATACTATGCACTGGGGATAGGATACACAAGGAATTAAATAGTTCTTACTCTTAAGGAGTTTGTATTCTAGAGTCAGGAAGATTCATCTTCCTGAGTTCAAATCCAACCTCAGACACTTATTAGCTGTATAACCCTGGGCAGATCACTTAACCTTGATTGCCTCACTTTCCTCATCTGTGAAATGAGCTGCCCAAGGAAATGACAAACCACTCCAGGATCTTTGCCAAGAAACTCTAAAGGGGGTGACAAAAAGTTGGACATAACTGAAATGAAGGAACAACAAAGGGAGACAATAAGTACATTTGCAATTAGAAACTGAATAGAAAGAAAATCAATAATAAATACAAAGTAGTTAAATACAAAGTTGTTGGGAGGGGAAGGTATTAACAATAAAGGGAACAAGATAAATATGGGTTTTGGTCCCATCTTCCAATTCAACAAATTTGATCCAGTAAGCATTATTGAGTATCAACTAAATTCATGGTAGGAGAATAGAAAGAACCCTGGCTCCAGAGTCACGGGAGCTGGATTTGAATCCTGGTTCTGTCACTTACTACCTGTGTGACTTAGAGCAAGTTAATTCACCTATTTGGGTCTTGGTTTTTGTATCTATAAATTGAAACCCTTGAATTAGATGGCTTCTAAAGTCTCTAAATCTATGATCACTCTCAAATGCAGGTCATTTTTTCCACTTTCATAGCTTAATATTTGTTAGCAAAAGTGACAGGTGTGCCCTTTTAATGAGCAGTGTTCCAATATTGTTTCATTGTTTTTTACCTGAGTTTTGGTGCTCTTTAATGTCTCTGTTTGCATTATACCCTCAGTGTGTATATACATATATAATACATATACATACATTATTCTCCTAGTTCTGCTTGCTTTGGTCTGCATCTGTTCATATAAGTTTTCTCAAGTTTCTCTGAATTTTTAATTTGATTGTTCCTGAAGGCACAGTAATTTCCATAATGTCACTATCACACAAGTTGTTCATCCATCCCCCATTTTAAGGCACATATATTATTTCTGCGTCTTTATTGAATAGTGACTATAATGCAAACACAAACACCCAGGAGGATAGATAGTTGTTACAATGGAAAGAGAGTGGAATTTGGAGTCAGAATATCTGGATCTGAGCCCCTATTCAAATGTAATGTAATGATGATGGTGCTGGGTAGTGGGAGTGGTGATGACAATGATGATGATGATGATGATGACGATGATGATTAGTTACTCAAGACATTGAAAACTAACTTTAGGTTTATGCAGTCTGATCCCACACTCTCTGGCTTGTGTCCCTACCCAACTTTTCCCTTGAGAAAATTAGAATACGCCCTGTATTTGGGTCTAGTACTTATAAAGGGAAGGAGAGCTGTCTATTTATGTGATGTGTCTGCTGTGATAAGGCAACATTTGACATTGGAAGAAGACAGAAGTAGTATATGTGGGTTCTTCCTGGGATTGGTTCTCTGCCCTGTTGACTTGAGGAGATGAGTCTTTTCCGGTTGCCCTTGGCATGACAAGGTAGGTGGCTGGTGATCTTTGAAAGATTCAAATCCTGCCTCCTGAGGAGCACATCTGCTCCCTCTCAAGCATCATGTCTTCCTCCTGGCAGTGGTGTTGATGAGACTCTAATTGGCCCTGCAGCAGTCTTGCCATTTCTTTGAAGTGAAAGCCATAGTTTGGAATCTCCAGAACTGCCATGTTGGAGGGAGATGTGGTACTCAGGTCTCAGAGCCCAGGAGTCCTATGGAGTCGTGTGATGCAAATCCCGAGACTCAGTCAAGATAAGGGCGCCTGACGCAGTGAATGTTTTCTCAGAGAAAGAATTCAAATGGTGATGTTAAATTCTTCACAGTCAAAGAGTCCGGCTACAGAAGAATGCCTTAGATTTTGCTTTCAAAGCTTCTGATCTTGGATTGGGACTGGACATTGTGGAGCTGGACATAGTCATGGAACAACTTTGAGCAGAAACTCCTCCATGCCAAAATGTGGAATGCATTGGGAGCCCATTCAGAGCTGGAACTAGGGTGACTACTGGCACTTTGCTCCCAAATATCAATTTTAGAGTGTGTGCTAAAAAGCACTTTCCCAGGGTCTAGCTCCTGTTTAGCAAGAATAATGATGTCTCTGATAGCTCCTCACCTACACATCCTATTCCCTCTCCACTCGCTCTTCACACATAAGTAGAACTATTCCCGGCTTCCTGTTCTTGAGGCCATTTGCCCTGAGCTCAGTAGGAATTTGTCCCGGGTACAAGGAATGTTCATTATGGCTTTGGGATGACTCTGGCAGAGAGTGTGCTGTCCAGTTTTGTTCTCCTCAAACATGGCAGGTTCAGGGCTACCAGGCCTCTCTATCTTCCTTGCCACTCCATCCTATATATGTTGTCTCCCCTGATTAGAATGTCAGCTTTTTGAGATCTGGGACTGTCTGGCTTTTTCTTTGTTTTCCTGAATACATTGCATGCAGCGGACATTTACCATTTCATTCTTTTTAACACAGTCCTATCTACTATTTAACAAGTAGAGAATGTATTCTGTTGGCCGGACATCTTCCCTTGTGCAGGAGTTGAATCTTTTTCTGCCCTTTGCCTTTCATTAGATATCAATAAGGAGGATTTGGGGATTTTACTTCATTGAGTTTGTACCTCCCTTAACCTTCCCAGCATGAAGGCTGACCAGCATGAACCTGGATATTGAGAACTGGAAAGTGGCATATTCCATTTTCTGGCTGAAGGATCCTCCCCTTCTTTCCACCTGCACATTCTCCGAGGAATCCAGGAATCTGTCAGAGGGACCCCAAGGAGGATTGTCATTTGGGAAACCTTTTAACGCTGCATTTAGAGCTGTGAATAAATCCCTTCATTGCAGGATAAAATGTGATTGTAGTATATTATTTGGGCTTGACATTTATGGCAAGTACAAACAGAGTGTTATTACTGCCAAATCATCAAGCTCAGACCAAGGAAAAAGGGGAGAGAGAGAGAGAGAGAAAGAGAGAGAGAGAGAGAGAGAGAGAGAGAGAAGAGAGAGAGAGAGAGAGAGAGAGAGAGAGAGAGAGAGAGAGAAGAGAGAGAGAGAGAGAGAGAGAGAGAGAGAGAGAGAGAGAGAGAGAGAGAAAGAGACAGAGACAGAGAGAGAGACAGAGAGAGAGAGACAGAGAGAGAGAAAGAGAGAGAGAGACAGAGAGAGAGAGAAAGAGAAGCAGTTTTATACATAAGAGAACAAAGTGATATGCTCCAGTTTTTAATACTACCAGCTATAAAACAGAAAAGCGAGTAGCAGAAAATTGAAACCATCATGAAAATGTCAGGTCCAGGGACAGTCAAGACAAAAGTCGAGGCTGATGAAGTAAGTGGTCTGGGCTTCTATGGATCTGCTCACGATTTAAAGAAAGGAGAGTAAGAGACAGAGAGCAAGAGACAGAGGGAGACAGAAAGCAAGAGACAGTGACAGAAAGGCAGAGATAGAGACAGAGAGAGAGAGACAGACAGAGTCAGAGACAGAGAGAGCCAAAGACACAGAGAGGCATAAACAAACAAACCAAAAAGAGACAGACATAGAGAGGACAGAGAGACAGAGAGAGATAAAGGTTTAGTGTGGTAACCTCAATTTTTATTTCTTTCCCCCCTTCTTTGGTTACAGAACATTCACACTGGTCAGTACCTTTTAAGGAAGGAGGATTTCACTTTTTGTTAACTAGAAGCATTGTCTGTCTGTAGGTGTGAGGTGACATCTCTTAGAAAGGGTAATTGAGCAGAATCCCCAGTGGGTTTCAGGGGAGATTCTGATCCTATGCCCCAGCACATGTCCAGACTGCATCCAGACAATGTCTTTGTCTTGGTATCTACTAAGAGGACCTTTAAATGTTCTTTGAGTATTAGCTTGGATGACTGTTGTGGCTCTCTCCCAAGCCTTATGGCCTATTTTCTTTTTCTTTCTTTCTTTCTTTCTTTCTTTCTTTCTTTCTTTCTTTCTTTCTTTCTTTCTTTCTTTCTTTCTTTCTTTCTTTCTTTTTTCTTTCTTTCTTTCTTTCTCTTTCCTTCCTTCCTTCCTTCCTTCCTTCCTTCCTTCCTTCCTTCCTTCCTTCCTTCCTTCCTTCCTTCCTTCCTTCCTTCCTTCCTTCCTCAGTTTTGTTGCTTTCTACACAGAACTTTTCTGACAGATTCTTTGCCCCATATCTAATCCATTGCTAAGCCTTTCTGACTCTCCCATTCATCCCTTTATTTTCACTCATATAAAATCACAGAACTTCAGCAGAGAGGAACATAAGAGGCCATTTATCCCAACCCATACATTAATAAGAACCCCTTTACAGCCTGGCTGACAAGAAGCAAATAATCTCCTGGCCTTTGCTTTAAAGACCTGTAAGGAGGTGGACCCAAGGAGAGAGAACTTTGACCCACTGCTCCAAATTTGAATAAATGATCATGTATTTGGAGGTAGAAGGGACTTTAGAATTATCCAGTTCAACCCTCTTCCTTTTACAGCTAAGGAGACTAAGGCCCAGAGGTTTGAAATAACTCGCCCAAGGGGGCACAGCTATTGAATGATGGATCAAAATTTGAGCCCAGGGCCTCTGAAGCTAAACTAATTCTCTTTCTACTGTCCCATGCTGCAATCTTTTGTGCTTTGGAACCAAGCAGAACAAACCTGATGTCTTCTTCTAGATGACAGACAGCCTTTCAGCAATTTTTAGACAATTATCATGCTCTCCCCTCTCCTCCAGTGTCATCTTCCTAGGTGAAGCACCCCCAGTTCTTTCAGAGGATTCCCATATAGTTGGAATGCAAGGTCCTTTATCTTGAGTGAAATCCTTTACCTTTTCCTCGTTTTCTGGAGGGTCTACAGCTTTTTAATGTCCTTCTTAATATATGGTGTTCATACCTGAGCATGATATATCCAATATGGTCCAACCAGGGCAGGGTGCTGTGGGAGTACTACTTACTTACTCCTAGAAATTATGCCTCATCAAATACAACCACCACCCAGATCAGGGCCTCATTGACTCATAGTTAAAGAGCTAGAAGTGACCAAAGGGAATGTATGGTCCCAACCTTTCATCTTCCAGATGATGACTTGCCCAAGGTCACAACAGTTACTATCAGAGGCAGGATTTGAACCCTAGCTGTCTGACTCTAGAATCAGTTCATTTTCCTTGTCTTTTCCAGTTTTTCTCACATGTAGATAATTCCAGTAGTCTCTTCATGAATCTCCTTATTTCTAGTCTTTCCTTTTGACAACCCATGCTACACATGACTGTCAAAATAATTTTTTTAAAGTGCTGGTCTGACAGTGTCACCCCTCTGCTCAAGAAACACGAGTGACTCCCCATTTCCTGTTGGATAAAACACAACATTCTTACATTGATATATAAGGCTCTTCATCACCTATTTCCCTCCTTCCTTTCCAGCCTTATGCTGTAGTACTCTCACTTACAAACACAATAGACTCAAGATAGTGATAGGTAAAATATGTGATACATACCAATTCAGCGCCATGAACAATAAGTGATGTAGGAGTGGAGGAAGGAAAGACGACATTGTGCTGGGAAGTCCTCCTAGGCAAGGTGGGTTTGGGGATTGATCCTGAAGGCTGGGCAGGATTCAGTGGTAGAAAGATAAAGTAAACCACTTCATATTTGTACCAAAGGCTGACTTTTCTAGATACTCATCTATCTGTCCTATCTCTCTCTCTCTCTCCATCCATCCCTCTCTCTCTGTCTGTCCATCTATCCATCCATCCATCCATCCATCCATCCATCCATCCATCCATCTCTCTCTCCATTCATCTATCCATCCATCTACCTATCCATTTATCTATCCATCCATCTCTCTCTCTCTCTCTCTCTCTCTCTCTCTCTCTCTCTCTCTCTCTCTCTCTCTCCATATTCTCATATACTTATCTATCTAGAGAAGAACTGATGAAATTTGCAAAGTTGAAGACTTATGTTCCCCAGTTAGTGGAAACATAAAGCTACAGAAGTGAGTGACCTTATGGCATATTGGGGGTAATGGAGATGAGAAGAGTCCAGTAAGGAAGAGTGAATGAGAAAGTTAGAAAGACAAAGAGGGGATTGATTGAAAGAACTAGGGTTGTTTGCCCTGGGGAAGAAAAGACTGAGAGTGGGTATGATGGCTGTCTTCAAGGGCGAGCTGTCACAAGAAAGAGGGATTAGACCGAGAGTTGAAATGAGAAGACTTTAGGTTCAATATAAGGAAAAAGGAAACTTTATTGCAGTTGAAGCTGTCCAAGAGGGGAATGGACTGCCTGGTAGGTGCTGAGTTCCTCATCGTTTTGGTTGGATTCTGGATGACAATTTGTCTGAGACTTTACAAAAGGTATTCCTGGTCAGCTTGGACCAGATAGCCTGTTGAGTCTTTTCCAATGCTGAGATTCTGTGACTCTGAAGACAGGTAGGAGCCAAAGTATAGAAGCCCCCTTTGATCTCTTGAGTTGTCAAAATAGGCTTCTGGAATAGGGATGGGGGCTCACATTTCTTGATGTATGTGTATAGCTTATTGTCATAGAAAATGGTTCAACCAAAGAGTCCAGAGTATAACTAGCAATTTACACAAATTCTATTGGAAAGAATGTAGTCTCTGGGACAACTCCAGTGGAGGGAAATGCAAAATTCCATATCACAGGAACAGTCATCCAATGAATATACACTGTCTCTGGAGCAAGAAGATTCAATCCTTCCCCCAACCCCCTCAATACCTGTTAGCTGTGTAGCAAATCATTTCCCATCTCTGAAGCTCTAAAATGAGGGTCTTTGGCAAGATAACCCCTGCCTAACATATGGCTCTGTGGTTGTTCAGTCATTTTTCAGTTGTGTCTGACTCTTTGTGACCCCATTTGGGGTTTTCTTGGTATGGAAGTGGCTTGCCATTTCCTTCTCCACATCATTTTACCGATGAGGAAACTGAGGCCAACAGGATGAAATGACTTGCCCAAGGTCATACAGCTAACAAGTGTCTGAGGCTGGATTTGAATTCAGGTCTTCCTGACTCCAGTCTCAGAACTCCATCTACTGTGCCACTAGCTGCCCCAGCTCTAGAGCAGTGATGACCCATGGCCTTGGCTAGGAAAAGCTTGTCCTTTGCTTATGTCTGGTTTGAAAATTGGAAAAACTTTCAGAGGGGTCTTCTTTTTTCCTGTACTCCTGCACTGATCTCTAGAAAGTTTATACAAGAAGAGGTGTTGGATATAGACTTTCTTTTTCTGTACGCTGTCTCTGCCCCAGAGGCCCACAAGTTCACCCAGAGTTTCCAATGACCCCTGTCTCAGCAAAACACATCCAATACTAGTATTGAAGTAGGTGCTAGGAGGTTTCCTGTCCTCACCTTGTTCCTCATCAATGGGCCTGTGATAATTAGAATGCCTTCCATTAGCCCAAGAGATACCACCTAGTGGGATGTGCCCTTGTATTAAATGAAGTATAAAGGGGGTGGTAGGTGGGGAGAGGAAGCAACCCAGAGGCATTAACACATGCTACACTTGAGCATCTGCTGAATCATTTTTCCTTTCTGCTATGCAACTTTCATCCATGCTGATTGTGCTTGATCCTGGCACACTGGACCATGGTAGATGATCTTGGAGTGAGACCTGTCTTTTGAAAGTCGTATTTCTTCAGCTTCAGGAGTTCAGGCATCTTTCCTGGACTGGCAGAGGGTATGCAGGCCTGCAGCTGGCCTGGTGAGATCCGGGAATGTGCCAGAACCCCTGCTGGGTCCTGCTTCCATTGTCTCTTTGTTGCAGAGTTCCTGAAGGGGCAGAGGGGGAGGAGATCTTTCACTCTAACTTCATTCATCACTGTTCCCAAGACCTCTTGGTTCACAAAACCTTGCCCTCCCCCTCCCCATACCACCCCTAAGTGCCCAAATCATTTTAGTACCTAGCTCTTTCATCTATGAAGTTCATCCTCTATAGTCTCCAATACCTTCTTTTCCTGGCAGCCTATCCCCTTTCCTATTCCATGAATGACTTTCTTATTCTGTGATCAGGACTGCCATCCTTTGGCATTCCAGCATCTCAGATAAAATTTTCTCTAAGTTATCAACGAGGAGCTGATCTGCATTGGGAGAGGGGGTTTTCACACCAAGAGCTCTCTACACTGGAAAAATTTCATGTCTGAACTACCCTCCTTCCCCACAAATAATGCTATTCTAATTGGAGGATTTAATATAGGTTTCTGTTCAGACTAAGATCCATTCACTGGAAATCACATTCTGGTTTCAAGGGGAAGCCTTTGCTCTGCAGATAATTTTTTTTTTTGGAAGCATCTTAGGGATCATTGATTATATTGTAAGGTTTCTGAGGGAATACCTCACCCTTTTCTCAGAAGGGCAGCATGCAAGGACAGACCTCAAATCTTAGATCCCCAGACCCTCTGGAGGGACAGACTATATGATCAAATCAGAAATTATTTTATTTTAAAGTGCCTGGTACCTGCTGTTGATGTTCACTTGTTTTCAGTTATATCTGACTCTTCATGATCTCATTTGGGGTTTTCTTGGCAAAGATACTGGAGCAGTTTGTCATTTCTTTCTCTAGTGCATTTCATAGAAGAGGAAACTGAGGCAAACAGGGTGAAGTGACTTGTCCAGGGTCACTCAGCTAGTAAGTATCTGAGGTCAGATTTGAACTCAGAAAGATGAGCCTTTCTGCCTCTAGGGCTGGCACTCTTTGCACTATGGCGCCACCTAGCCCGCACTATAAAAATGCTTATTTCCTTTTTGAGAGGCTCCTGCCTTGGGACACCGGTCTTCTGAGTTGAAACCCTGGTACACCAGCTTCCCCCTGAATGAAGAAGAATAAACTGAGCAAAGACAGGGGAGAAAACCACCATCTGCAGCTTCTGACTCTCGCCACTTCTTCTTGTTCAGTTCAGTTGTTTCTACTTGCCAAGGAGAATACAAATGCTGTCTGTCCCCAAAGCCCCAGGTGCCACACTGTTGTTATGATGCTATCCACCTAGATCTTTTCCCTGTTTCAGGAAGGAATATGTGGGTCTGCACTTGAGACGTCAAAGCAAAAAGTCTCTATTACCTTAGACCTTTGGGGAGCTGAGCTGCTCTTGCTTCATGATAAATCACCAGTGTCCTCTGAGTGATAATAATAATACAGAGCACTTAGTGTTTTAAGGTTTGCAAAGTGCTTCCAAAGAGGCAGCTGTTGGCTCAGTGGATAGAATGCTGGGCTAGGAATCAGGAAGACTCGAGTTCAAATCTAACCTCAAACATTTACTAGCTGTGTGACCCTGGGCAAGTCACTTAAGCTCAGTTTCCTCCACTATAAAATGGGGATAATAATAGCACCTACCTTGTAGGGCTCAAATGAGATAATATTCTTTTTTTAAAAAGTACTTGGCATGTAGTAGACACTATAAAATACCTATTTCCTCCTTTTACAAATTTTCTCTCACAGCTCTGGAAGGTAGGGAGTTCAAGTGTAACATTCAGTGACTAGATTTAAGGGCAAGCAGTCTCTTTAATGAGCCAATCAATAAGCATTTAGTAAGCACCAACTGTGTGCCAGGTACCAGGCTCAGTGCTGGGGATAGAAACACAAAAGTGAAATCATCCTGGATCTCCAGAAGCATATATTCCATGGGGCAGTGGGAGAAGGAGGAATATTTATATAAATAAGCAATACAGAATTTAAACAAAAGTTGTAGAAGGTAATTTAAATAGGAAAGGCACTAGCATCTGAGATGACTAGCAAAGGCTTCATCAAAGGTGGTGACTGAACTGTGAAAAGTATGATTCTTAAAAACAGATAACAACAGCTAGCATTTATACAGTGTTTTAAAGTTTGCAAAGAGCTTTACAAATAGGTGCGATTATTAGACCCATTTTATGGGAGGAGAAACTGAGGCAGGCAGAAGCTAAGTAACTTTACCAGAATCACACAGCTAGTAAGTGTCTGGATTTGAACTCAGGTCTTCCTGACTCCAAGTCCAGGGCTTTCTCTATTACCAAGTGCCTCTATTAACTCTTAATAAATAGTCCTATATTTTTTTTTCCATATAGGTAACTATTCCTCTCCCTGAAGTGTATTAAAACAGCAGAGCTTCAGCCAAAATGTGGAAGATGGTTGATGACTTTTTATGCTTGGGATGTCTTGTGTCTATAAAGATGCTAAGGTCCTTGGGCAGGCACTGGTCCACTTTCAAAGTGGCCACCTGCCCCTGTTCACCAACAGCATACCATAATTCAGGGCTAAATGGATGAAAGCCTTTATTAAGTTCTTACTGTGTCCCAAGCACTGTGCTCAGCTCTGAGAACACAGATTTAAAAATGAAACATTGCCTGTCCCCAGGGAGTTTATGTTCTAAGAGGAACTGATGACATATAAAGGAGGGCTTATCTTCAGGGTGGATGGCAAGACATGAAAGCCCTTACAGTGGAGCATCAGGCTCAACAGTCAAGAAGATAGGCTCATTCCCTTAAAACTTTTATCAAGATGGAATATAATAGTTGATATTCTGGTTCTACTATTTCCTATCTATGTGACCTTCAGAGAGGTCCTTCATTTCTCTGGCCTTTTCTCATATTTAAATGAGGGGGTTGGATTAATGTCCTTTTCAACTCTGAATCTATGTTTCTGTGACCCTAGGAGTTAACTATCAATTTTAAAAAACTCATTAAAGAACTCACTGAAAGTGTTATTTGAAATCAATTTCATTGTTATTTTAATTCACTTTTGAAATGTTCTTTCTGAATTTAATAGAGGTGTTTTTTTTAAAGGCACATCTTGGGACTTGGACAAGTTTCATGTCCAGTCTGTAGATGTGTTACTTTTTGTGAATAGTCTTTGCCATAGATACACACACTTATACGTAATGCGGGTATTCACGAAGCATCTGGGATTTTGTCAGGATGGAGAACCTCTACCAATGCAGGTTGTGGCCTATCTATAACTTAATAAATAAGTCCTGGCCTTGAGTCTCTGCGAGGTCAAGCGACTTACTCGGTGAAAGGTGAGGTCAGTGGTGAGATCTGAACCACCTGATGGATCATAGACTCTTTACCCATGAAGCCAGTTGTCTGTTCCTTCTGTTCCCAGTTCCAATGCTCTATTCAATGGCCACATTATTTACATATAATACACACCTACTAAATAGACTTATCTATGTATACCTGTATTTCTCTCTCTCTCTTTCTCTCTTCTGCCTTCCTTTCCCATCTTCTATTTTCTCTATACTCTTCACAGAAACAAGAATTGAGGGATTAGGTTTCCTAATGACAGGCCTGAGGCACTCCAGGAACCTGGGGTCCATCTGAAAACTGACAGGAGGGAGGTTATCAGAGATTCCACAGACAGAAACTCCTTAAACATAGATTCTATACTCCCAAATAAACACATAAGACAAAATTCAGATGCATTGTATGTGATTGGCTAAGCTATCTCCTTGTGCTCTCAAGGGAGTACATCTGTGTTATGTTCAACAAACTGCTTCTTCTCTCTCTACAAGATTCATTGCTCCTATCTGTAAAATAAAAGGGTTGAACTCTAAAGCCCCTTCTAGTTCTGGCATCTATAATCTTCCTTCCTTCCTTCCTTTTTTTTCTTTCTTCCTTTCTTTTTCCTTCCTCCATCTTCTTCTTCCTTCTTCCCTTCCTTCCTTAAAGAATAAGCCAATGAAAATTTTATATTAATCATTTACTTTGTTCCAGACATTGTACTAAGTGCTGGGGATACAAATACAAGTAGGCAAGATATCTCTTCCCTTCAAGGAGCTTACATTTCACTAGGAAGAGATGATGCATATAGGAGGGTGATAGATCTTATCTCCAATTAGCAGCTTAAATTCTAAAAAGGGACAACATCACATCTACAGGAGCCATAGCTGAGGATTGGAGTTTTGATCAGTGCATGATTAGTGGATCTATAGGTTGGGTGATTGGCACTCCATTTCCTGATGCAATGGTACTGTTGTTTGGTTATTGGGTGCAGGGCAGGAGGTAGAAAGCAGTGACTAGGGTGGGGGTGAGGAGGAATGCTTGGGGAAGCAGATGATGGCAGGATATCCTGGAAGGAAAGTGAAGGTGAAGTACAATTTGGGGCCTGACTGTAGATTCAGTAGACTTGAGTGGACCACTTGCACCCACCCCATCCCCAATCCGTAGGATCAGAATCTAGGTTGGGATCTTCATGAAATTCCCAGGGATTGATAGAGAAGACTCTCTTCTGCCCTGGAAAAGCCCTTGGGCCTTTGAAAACCACTGGATATACAACAGCACTGAAGTTTCTAGGATTTGGATAGTAAGTTGTTTTTGTGTTATCAGATTTCGACTGACACATTTTCCTCTCCCTGCACAGCTTCAAACTCTTTGAGGTGACCTTTCTTGAGCAGCAAAACACCCAAAGAAAGGCCAATTAGCTGATATTAAAAACAAAGGTCATAGTCCTAAGTCTTTGGAGATCTAAACAGATAAGGAAGAATGCTCTCTCAGGCCCAGCCTAGCCCACCTTTTAGGATCCATTGAGCCTCCCCTGTTCTCCAGTAAAATGCATAATTGGGAAAGTTTGCGGGGAGGGGTATTATCAAGAGAGGAAAAAGAAAAACAGAGCAAAGGAAAAAAATTTCCAATACATTTGTAGCCAAGTTCCAGAGGAAGTGGGATCTTTGGTTGGTTTTCTGAACATGTAGTTAAAAACCTCGACTTGATAAATGAGATGTGACCTTGAAGTAAATTCGCCTATTATTTGGAAGTCGTGGAAGCAGATATTAAAAATGGACTTCATTTATTTTACGAGGAGTTGGAGCATGTCAAGCTGCTCATAATTAGTAATAAACTTATCTCTGCTTGACTACTTTTTACACTGTTTGTATTTTTTATTGATGAAGTTATGCTTAGGTAACCACCATTTAAAGGAGGCAAGTGTGGGACCATTTATAATGCAGTCTTTCTATTTCTCCCAACTTGTGACACACGTGTCCCTTAATGTCTCAATAATATCTCTCCGTTTTTCTCCTGCCTCTCTTTAATTCTAATAACTGAGTGCCTAAAAGTTACCTCTTTAGACCTAGCTGCTTTCTTAAGCTTGCAAAATATGTCACAGTTGGAGGATATGGTGGTTGTTGTTTTTTCCTTTTTTTCTTTTTCTTCCTCCTTCAAGGAAGTTATTTGTGCTCTTTTTCCTGTAAGTCAATGAGTCACCCTGGTATGGCTTTGTAGGAGCCCCTGGCAGGATGAGTGGCTGCCCTTTCCAGACCCAGGAGCCCCACTGGGTCTCATTAACCAAGCTCCTTAGAATAGAGCAGGGAGTCTGTGGACAAATGGATTACCCCAGCATTACCTCCACCGGCTTTACATCAAGGGAGCAAGTCTCTGACTGGCATAAACAGCCAGGAAACAGAAGGAGAAACCAGATCCAGCTCAGCTGGGAGTCACTGAGGGGCAGCTTAGCTGTATGTGTGATAAAAGTTCACCCTGAGAGATTCTGGATTTGGCCAAATCATCGCCCCACTGACCAAGGGCATCTGTCTCTTGGGGGTTGAGTTAATCCCTCAGTGCCAGGTTATCACAGTGTTCTGCCTTTTGCCAGGTTATCACATCTGTTCAGATTGTTGGATTAAGTACTTTCTTGGGTCTGATTCGACCATGAAGGAGGGAGTTAGAGATTTGCCTCCCTTTTTCTTTCCCCTGACCTCCATCCCTCACTCATCACAATGTTGTACAAAAAAAAAGAACATTGAAGCATCAGGAGAGAGCTAGGTTTGAGGCCTGGCTTTGCCATGTCCTATCTGCATGATCAGATTAATTTTTCTGGGCCTCAGTTTTTTTATCTGTGAAATGGAAATAGCTGTTGTGAGGATCAATTTAATTCAATTAGGATCCTGCTCCAGAGCTGGAAATTGTCTTAGGGGTCATGTAATCTAATACTGCATCTTATAGATGCAGGGACTAAGGTCCAGAGATGTTAGGTGGTTTGATACCCTAGTCGCACAGGACATAGAGATGTCCTCTGAAATCCAGTCCTGTGGCATCAGCTTTGACACTTTTGCTCTAACAAACATTAATTGACCAACTACTGCATAGTGCTTGATGCTCGAGATGAAACAGTTCCTTCCCTCAAGGATCTTATACTTTACTTGGAGGAACCAACATATGCACAGATAAATAAATATGAATTACAGCCAATAGAAATCTAAGGCAATTTGTGGGAAAAGAATACTAACAATCAGAGGATCAGGAAATAGCCCCTGTGGGAGGTGGCTTTGAGGAGAGAGAGCCACCCAGGTAGGAGAGACAGCCGGAGCAAACCACAGCCAGGTCAGTGCCAGGTAAATGTCAGCTGTCGGGAAGGACTCCCTTCGGGGCTCACTTGTTTGTGTGGTGTCAGCAGAGACAGTTCACTAACCAGACCCTTATGACCCCAATGAGCCTCTTCTCTCTCTTCCCCTCTCTCAACCCCAAGCTCTTTATTTTCCCCACTTAGGCATTTTGGGATGGAAGTATTTGAGGGATGAGGTCTCTGTTCCTTTCAATAATTAATCAAAGAATATTTTTACTGAGCCTGGACTAGGCAGTGCAGGGGAATACAATAATAGAAGGGACTGCTCCTGCCCTCAGGGAGGTCGGGGTACAGTTGAGGAGACAGATAATATACCCAATGTATGCTTATTTCTCCTCTTCCTCCTTCCTTCTTCCTCCTCCTCCTCCTTCTCCTCTGCCTCCTCTTCCTTTTCTTCTTCTCCTCCTCCTTCTTCTCCTTTTTCTTCTTCTCCTTCTCTTCCTCTTCCTTCTTCTCCTCCTTCCCTTTCTTCTTCTTCTCCTTCTTTTCCTTCTTCTTCCTCTTCTCCTCCTCCTTCTTCCTCTCCTTCTTCTCCTCCTTTTCCTTCTTTTTCCTTTTCCTCTTCTTCCTCTTCTCCTCCTCCTCCTTCTTCCTCTCCTTCTCCTCCTCCTTTTTCCTCTCCTTATTCCTCTCCTTCTCCTTTTCCTTTTCCTTCTTCTTTTTTCCTCTTCTTCCTCCTCCTCCTTCTTCTCCCCTGAGTCAGGAAGATTGATTTCAAATCCTTCCTCAGACACTTACTAGCCATGTGACCCTGGGCAAGTCACTTCACCTCTTTCCACTTCATAGTCCTCAACAGTACAACAGTATCCTACTGGAAAACTGGGATGATAATAATAGCACCCTCCTCTTAGGGCTGTTGTGAAGATCATATGAGATAATATTTATAAACTGCTTAGCATAGTATCTGGTCCGTAATAGGTGCTTAAAAAATGCTTATTTCTTTCCATGCCCCTTCTCTTCCCTTCTTCTTTGGTCTCAGGGATGACGTGATGGGGAGGGGAAAAGTATATACTCAGAATTGAAAGTGATGCTAAAAAGATATTAAAATAAGCCTTTTAAAAAAGAAATGGTCTGGGAGAATAGACAATCAAAGGTGAAGTTATGTTGTTCAAATCATAGGCACAAACAATGGAGTTCAGCTCAACTCAACAAGTGTTCATTGACTGACTACTGTGTGCCAAGACCTGAGCTCTTTCATGCAGAGGATGCCAAGGGGAAAACAAAACAACCCCTGTCTTCCAAAAGCTTGCCCTCTTCTGGGGGATGAGACATGTACACAAACAAATAAGTCCAACATTTATGCAAAGTAAGGCAAAGAAAGGTCTAGAGAGTGTGTGTGCTGACAGTTGGGAGAAGCCAGAAGGGATGTCTGGAAGCTAGCAAGGAAGGAGGCAGGTAATTGGCTGGCTAGCTGCCACTTCTGTTGGATGGGGCACTCCTGCCTGCCCAGGACAGAGAACTACTGTCAGGGTATGGGGCTTCACAAGAGGTAGTTTGGTGATGACACTGACCTACCTGAGTAGGTTCCACTGGAGTAAAGTATTGTATTTCCAAAGAATAAAGAAGAAAGCATTCAGGGGACATGAGGCAGAGTAGTCCCTAGAGTTCGAATGCCTCAGACAACAATATACATAGCATCCCATCAGATCCATGTTAGGAAGGGCAGGAGAAATGCTGTGTAACAGGAGGAGGGAGGGTCCCTGGAGCAGGCTGCACCAACTGACTTTGGTTAAAATAGAAACAAACCTAAACCTAACCTGTAAGTGGAAACCTTGAATGTTCCCTGTCCTTAAGTAGTTTACTCACTTGAGAGGGATTGCAAGGCACTCCCTGGGATCTTCCTGCTGGTCCCAAGAAGGCCTCTTGAGTCATAGGGTGTTACCTTGGCAACTGGGAGGTTTGCTAGGAAGGGGATAACTAGTGAATGAAAAGAAGTGAGGCCTTGTACAGTTCTGTGCAGGGCAGCAGCATCTTTCTGCTAGATGTATCTAAAGTCACTTGGCAGTCCGGGCACACCAGGAGTTGGTTGGAGGAAGTTTATGGCCAGACTTAATAGGGTCGTTTTCTTCAGCACATAAATCTGTCCATGGTTTGCTAAGGTTCCCAGACGGCTGGAGCACCAGCCATGGTTAATGGGACTGTGCCCCTGAAAAATGGGAATGTGGGTGTTAGGGCATTTTTAAAAAAATTTATTTTATTTTTATTTTTTTCGTTCCTTGGGAAGGGTAGGGTAAGAGTGTCTATAGCTCTGGAACAGTTATTTTTGAGAAGCATTGTTTTGGGAAAGTTGGTTTAGGTTCCTTGGTCTCTGCCTCCTTGATTTGGTCAGAGGGTCTCACCTGGTCCATGTTTCATGATCATTAGTGATGGAACTGTTGTGCTTTGGAATCCTTGATCAGCCTCCATAATGAGCAATCACAGTAGGGTCTTTGGAAGTCAGCAAGCATAGGAAACACCCTTCACTTTGAACAGTCTCATTCCCTTCTTCTTTCCACCTTGGATCTCTGTAATCCTCATTACTGTACCCTCATTAGAAGGAGTCATAATGGGCCAGGTGCCATGTCCTGAGCCGTGTGAGCCTGTCCTCCCCAGAATAAAGAAAGATGTAGGTAGGCTTCTCTATATTCAAAGAGTATCTAGTCCTGGAAAATTCTTAGCCTGAATTTTTGTAGCCTATATTCCATTGTAAATGCAGCAGGAGTCTTTGCATTCTCGAGTCAGAAACAGGTTAAGTGACTTGGTCAGATACACTCTAGCAAGTGTCTGGTGTCGAATTCAGTACATATCTTCAGCATTATCTTCATGCTACTTTCTCCATTAGAATGTGAGCCCCTCGAAGGTAGAGATTGTTTTTTGCCTTTTTGGGGGGGGTCCCTGTTGATCAATCAACACACTCCTTGGAACATAGTAAGGCCTTAAATATTTGTTGACTGACTGGGTGACTGACAAGACTGAGTGTCTGAGGGATCACGTATGGACAGACTACATGCTGCATTGGTTCCCTCTTCATGTTAAAAGATCTAGAGAAAGGCCTTCCACACATGGAGTGGAACTTTTCTGGGAGATTTGCAGGAGGAGGGCAACACAAGGCACCAAGAAGGATATTGCATGGCTGAGTTGCTGACTGCATCGTTCAAGAAAGTGGACACATTGATGAGATCACAGACCCATTTAAGTAGTGAATCAATATTGCCATTATTATGTGGAAATTAGCTCTAGGTATTTCCCTTAATTTGGGCAGGACTGATTGGTTCATTTGTGAATAATGGGCCAATTTCATTTTTTTTAAAAGAAAGATTTTAATATGTAACACAAATATCTCACCCTACCTCCACCATGCTACTTCCTCCAACAATGCAGATGGAAACTCATCCATGCCTCTTCATCCCATGTGACCTGTTGCCATGTTCTCCTATAAATCCATTACAGAGAGGCCCTGCAACATGCTAGACTACTCTTTAATTATCTTTCACTCTTGTTACATGGCCCATTTTCATTGTCTCTGATGATATCCTTAATACTGGATTTTTCTATTCACCTCTTAACTAATGATATAATACATCTTATTCATGCCCACCATGCTCCTTCTTCATTGCTTTTGAGTGATTCACAAGTTCCACTGTGTCCAGAGACAATAGTATGTGTGACCCTGTGCTTATTTCAGGAAGGGGTCTTTAAAGATACTGAATAATTTCCCAAAGACAATCCAACCCATTCTTTCCCTCTTAGTCAATTTTTGGCCCAGTTCATTCCATAGTATCTGTCAAATGGATAGGTGTTGATGGACCAGCTCTATGGTTTGTCCTTCCCATTGACAATTGACATTCTTAATCTACTTAATTGTTTCTTTGTGGATAGAGAGGCTGAACCATTTTGAGTGATTATAGGCTTCATTTGAGAGATTCTATGTTGGCCTGGGGTTTGATGTGGTCATAACTGTATCATCCACAAATGAGGCCTCATTATCTACCTACCTCTTTAACTTGGACTCTTTCCTGGGCATCTGCCATGGCAGGCACACATCTCCTTGTTTTAGGTCTTGATCGAAACTCATAGATAGGGGATCATGGGACAAACTTATTTCTGATGCTACATCCTTCAAGGAATCTTGTATGATTTTATCATAAATGTGGGGGACATTTTGTCCTGTGGAATAAAATGTTTGTTAATAGTCAACAAATGATCAGCACAGTGAGATGTTAGATGTGCTCCACCTTTCAATTAAATGTGTGGCTCTATATGGCCTACTGAAAAGCATAATTTGTAAAATCTTGCCTATTTCCATCTCTTCTCTTTATAAAGGCTGTCCTGAACAGGTGTGTGTGTGTGTGTGTGTGTGTGTAGGTCATTCTTATAAAAATTTTGTAGAGATGGTTGAGTATGTAGGTCAGAAGGAGGGACAAGTAGGTGGTATGTTGAATAGACTAATAGCCCTGGAGTCAAGAAGACCCAAATTCAAATCTGGCTCCGATATTTACTAGTTGCATGACCCTAGGCCACTCAACCTCTGTTTGCCTCAGTTTCCACATATGTAAAATGGGGGTAATAATAGCATCTACCTTCCAGTGTTGTCGTGAAGATCAAATGAAATAAGAATTATAAGGTACTTAGCACAGTGCTTGGCACATCAGTACTGTATAAATGTGAACTATTATTATTATAAATTTTTTCTTAGTTACCTTTGGGTGTGTGTGCTTAATAATGTCTGTTTTCTCCCCAGTCATTTTAAATTCTCCCCTCTTTCAGATTATTTTGATAACTTATCTCTCAATGCCCTTAAAATTGGGCTTCCTTCATCATGTCTTTTCTCTGTGTGTGCTTGGTCAGGTGCCATTGCATAACTCAATTTGGCTTATGTTATGGTCCGTCCTACTTCCACATGTAGCACTTTGGGAATAATGAGTCCAGAACTGGTAGTTCTACTGTCCCTGATGTAGAAAAGCTTTGTTACAGAAATCTCTACAGATCTTTTTTCCCTCTGCTTGTTGTTCTTTCATTTTCATCTGTAAATGCCCAAATATCCTTGACGTAATCTCTTATTTCTATTTAGGCATGTAGATGGTGCGGTGGATTGAGTGCTGAACTTAGAATCAGGAAGACTTAAGTTCAAATCTTGCCTTAAACACTGACTAGCCATGTGACCCTGGACAAGAACTTAACCTCTGTCTGTCTCAGTTTCCTCAACTGTAAAATGGAGATAATAATAAACAAATGAAATGATGAAATGATATAGTTCTAAAATTCTTTGCATACTTTAAAGTTCCACGTAAATATTATCTATTATATTGCTACTAACTACACTTACTACTAGCAGTAATAATTTGACTTAGTTAAGTCTCTTGCCAAGATTTCCACAATTTTGTTTTTCTCTCTGCTGCTGCTCATTGTTTTATGAGGCAGTCCTGCTCAGGCTCTCCCACTCTCCTCCTATTTAAACTTTTACAAATAAATTTATAGTTTCTATCTTGTCACCCTTGGCTATCATGGCTTTTGCCTTAACAAAGAGATTCAATGTGTATGTATTTATGAATGGATGAATGAAAAGCATTTACTAAGTGCCAATCACCAAGTTTGAGATATGTGTTAATATGTATATCCCATGCTTAGCACAGTGACCAGCACAGAGTAAGTGCTTCATAAATGTTTGTTTATTTGACTTGGCTTGACTCTGTATGTGTATGTATAGAGAGGGGTGAATCCAGTATTGACTGACTGATTTCTTTTAGTTGCTAGGTTTTGGTTGTCTTCAGTTTTGATAGACTCAATATGGAGATTATAGAAAATGGCCTTGTCAAGGTCAAGAAATTTGGAGGAAGGTTAGACTCTTTACTCCTGATGCCCAGTCTGGAAAGGGTTTCTGTAAGGGGAGGGACTGAAGGAGGTTTGAATGCAGACATTATTGCCAGGTTCAAAAGCGAGTGAGATGTGGGTAGTGTGTAAACTGACCTTGTCTGGCCCAAGCTCTAAATCAATGCAAACAGGGTATTTACTCATCGGGTTATTTACAAAGACGAGCCAGGCTGATTTTCTTGAATCAATTTCACTTGGTGATTAATATCATTTTTAATGTTCAGCTGTAGCAAATTCTTAATAAATAATTATATAACATGTTGAAATCACTTTGTAAGCTTTTTGTTAACACCTGTAAGAAGCCCTGAGCTATAAAATATTACTTGATCACCTTCACGATGCTGGACATTTGATGTAATGCTAATGTCTCTGAGATTGTTAATAAATAATGAATAGACGAGTGAGCTGAGGGCTGACCTTTTGTAGAACACCATCTGTCAACAGAGCTTCACTTGATCTTTTCTCTTGAGTTGATTTCTAGCTTTTAGGATGCTGTGGTTGGCAAACCAGGTGGTTTCACTCCCAACTAGTGAGTAATATTTCAGAGGGATGGGTGAGGCATGAGCTGTCAGGCCAGGCAGTTGCCTTATCTTTGGGGCCCTCAGGGGGTTTTAACCACTGTTATTAACAGGTCTATTTTTGGCCTGCTGAGTGATATAGGGAGGAGTTGACAGTGAACCAGGTGGCCATAGCTGGAGGCCTGGGTGGATGGAATACCAGAAAAACCGAAGTCAGATAGGCAGGTGCAAATCTCCTGCTTGCAGTCCTGAGGTGTCTCACCTGCTGACTTCATCTGATGCTGCATTATTCCAGGGTGTCCTTGCTTTGCTGCCCCCAGAATGCACAATAAGTCTGGGACTCATTTTCCTTCTATCTAAATTGAAGAGATTGTATTAGATGACCTCTAAAGTCCCATCTAGCCTTGGGATTCTATAGCACCAGATCCAGTTGTTGTGAGTTAGAGTCTTAGACGGGAGCTAGGTCCTAGGTTATATAAATAGAGACAGAGAAATCTATACCAGGATAGATATCTATATCAAAATAGATATCTCTATCTTGATCTAGAGTTCTACAAATAGATTTCTATATCTATATCTAATCTCTCTTTCTTCTTGTTTTTTCTCAAATGTTCTCTCTCATCATGAATTTTGCCAGGCACTTAGTAGGGACTTATAAATGCTTGTCTTTTGATTAAATGGTTGATTAAAATTCCTGACTCCCTTCAAGGCTCACTTTCAAATACCATCTCCTCCAAGAAATCTTTTTTGTTCCTCCCCCTCAGTAGTTAGTACGTCTTGCTCTGAGCCCAACCCACCTCCAGTCTCAGAATTTAATTTCCATTTATTTAGTATATATTTTTATTGGCTCTTTTTTGTACATGGTATTTCCTCCTAGTGGAATATGTGCTTCTTGAGGGAAGGCACTGGTTTTGACTTCATCTTTGCCTCCCCAGAGCCCAGCACAGTAATAGCACAAGGTAAGAACTTCATGGGTGCTTATTGAATGAATGAATGGACTTTGAAAATCTTAAAGCCTTTTAGGAACCTGAGTTATTTATTACTCTTACTGTTGTTCCTAGGCAGGCTTGGAAGAAAGATATTCTCAGTGAACATAAGCATTTAGTTTCTACTAGACCTCCCCAAGAGCATCAGCCCTCTGAATTTCTGCTTCAGTATATGCCTTAGGCCCTCCCCTCCTCAAGTCATGGCTTAATGGACTGAACTTGTCACACCATCATAGGCATCTGAAAATCACCTCAGAATTATCTCTAGAGTTTTTATTTCCTCGAATCCTTGAATAGATCACATTTTATTGTTGAATACTGAAATCTCATTACTTTAGGCAGTGCTATTACAAGGCTATTACTTGAAAGAAATACCTATCGCCTGTTCTGATTAAAACCTCCTGCTCATATTTAAAAAAAAAATCAAAAAAAAAAAATCAGTCCTCCCTAGGTTTCTAAAAATATAAATTTTGAGGAAGATTCTTCTCCCCCACCCCCCACCTTGTGAGTATTTCTCTCTCCTTAAGGGGTGCTTTTGATCAGGGTTTGTGTGGCTTGGGAGAGTACAATACTCAAGGGCTCTCTTTGGGGGCCTCCCCTTCTCTCTTGGGTGGGATTTGAGAACTCCTGTCTTGCAACTATCCCAAGAAATTTTCTCAGTGATTTTTACAGAAAGGTTTTATTCGTTGTTGCTGGCCCAGAACCTTTGAGTTGGTCCACTGGGCAAGTGATGATTCACAGAAGGGCTGGAAGTCAAAATTGGTGATACCTATAAGATTTAGAAATGAAAGAGACCATGATAATCACCTAATCCAGCCCGGAAAAGGAATTTGAGATGTCTTCTCATTCTGACATTCCATGTTCTATGGGCCCTCCCAGCTCTGACATTCTATGTTCTTAAGGCCTCTCCAGGCTCTTACATTCCATGTAAGGCCTTTTTCAGCTCCATCATTTTACTTCCTAAGGTCGTTTTAAGATCTGACATTTAATGTTCTAACAATCTTCCTAGTTCTGACAATTCTGTATCCTAAAGTCTATCCCAGCTCTGACGTTTTGTGATTCCAAGTCCATGGAGGTCACCACACAGAGAGGGCCTCTTTCAGGGTGGTGGCAGGCTTAGGAAAAGAGTTAAGTCCTTTCCCCCTTCTTATCCTAGAGACCACATTAGATACTCAGGCTGCTATTTATGGCACCCCCAATGTCACTAATTTACTTTGGGGGAAGCAGAAAACCCGAGACTATGTCCCCTCAGGCTGACTCCAGTCTGGTGAGCATGTGAGGAGAATTATATTCTGGATTGTTAGCAGATGGGATTATTTACAATTTCAAACTCTAGTGTTTTCTTGGCGGTAGCAGACGTCTTACAGCAGGTGAGTCAAGCTGGCTCATCTTACCCACAAGCCAATTAGAATATTCTCCTTCTAAGCAAAGAAAAGGGGGAAAAAGAAAGAAAACAAAGAACTCCCATTCTCCTATATGTTTCACAAATTGTGTCACTGTGGATATTTTTATTTTCCCAGACAAGACAGCATCTGAAGCTATCGATTTAAAAATAAAAGCCCTCAGAGCACGAGCCATACTCAGTACATGAATGGCAATTTTTAGCCACAAAGTTAGGCTATGGCATCCTGCTGGCTTCCCTGCCGGATCAGTGAACTTGATCTGCAGCCTTCCCTCCCCTGAAATGGAATGGGGAAAGAATCCATATTTGTGATAGAATCTTTCCATCTGGGTCACCGACTTGAGAAGTTCAATCCCCATTGAGGCTGAGTGTCAACTCTTGTTTCTAAGGAAGTAAAACTTGACCTTAGCCCCAGGATCTTGCCCCAGCCACCCATGACCCTTTTGCTTTGGACACCACCTTGTTTTCCATCATCTTTCCTTCTTCCCACATTCCTCTCCAAAGACTTTCCTCTTTAAAAAAAAATCCTGCTGACAGGTGCTTTCTGACTTGTCATTTTGGAGATCATGAACACATTCTATAGAGAGGTGACCTCTATTATGAAGCAGAAACGGGAAGTTGGACAGGGCCCAGGCTGAAGAGCCACAAAGTTCTCCTTTGGCTGTCAAGGTGACATTGTGTGTCATATCAGCATTCATGGCCAGCTCCCTTCTCCTCGGAGAGTAATTATTTCTTTCAGAGAGAAGGGTCCAATTTGCTGTAAAGAACAGAGCCCCAGGTAAAAGGATAGAGCAGGCTGTAAGCTCCCTTGACATAAAGGAGACCCTGCCCACTATCCCCCTCCTCCCTCCTCCATCCCTGCCTCTAATTTTACATCATAATAGCCATTCAATCTGATTTATTATGTGTGTTTATGCTCCCCTCCCGTCATATCCCATTAGGGTGTTTACACTCAGCTGTTGGGAAATAATGTTCAGTGTGCAGAGTTTGTGAGATTTCAAGTGACTCCAGGGCCTGGAAATCTAACCTGAGAATTCTGGGCTAGAAACTGGAGTATCCATGGAAGGACAGAGAAGAGACTTACCTTGTCTGAGGTCATACAAAGAGGACTATGAGATCATTGGATCTAGAACTGGTAGAAATCTTTAAGGTCAGGTAATTCAACCTCTTCACTTTACAGATGAGGACATTGAAGCTCAAGTTGAGTAATATCTAAGGTTGCACAGAGATAAGATCCAGGTTCAAAGCTGGAAGAGACCTCAGGAGTCATCTGGTCAGTCACCCCATTCAACGAGCATTTATTAAGCACTTATTGTGTGCCAGGCACTCTGCAGAGCACTGGGGATTACAGAGAAAGGCAAAAAATCCAGTTCCTGCTCTCAAGAAGCTGCCAGTCTAGTGGAGGAGACAACAGGCAAATAGTTATGTACAAACAAAAATATAGATAGGATAAATTGGAGATGATCAAAAGAGGGATAGTCTGCCCCCATCACTGTATAGATGGGGAAACTGAGATCCACCAGTAAGAACTGTCCAACAGTAAGACTTCTTTCCAAACTCACATGTCATGATTATGTCTCTAATTACATTATCACCCTTTGGGTCCGGATTTAGTTCAATCCAGTGAACATTTGTTCATCCATTTACCATGTAACGGGCATTGTCCTTGGCACTGGGCAAACAAAGAAAATATTTCCTACCCTCAAGGGGCTTACATCCTACTGAGGGGAAGCAGTTTGTACACAGATGAATACATAAAAATGTGGTAATAAGTACAAATTACTTTGAAGGGCGAGGTCACCAGCCATTAAGAATCTCGGGGTGAGCCTCATATAGTAGGTCACAATTGAGGAAATTAGGGATTCTCAGGAACAAAGATGAGGAAAATGCCCTTTCCAAAGATAGCAGACAACCTATGGAAAAATTTGGAGGTAGGAAATGTGATGTCATGTAGGGGGAACAAGCACAGGTCATCTTGGCTACAATGTCCAGTGTCTGTATGGGAGGGGAGGGGAGAGAAATGTGTCAATCTGGAAAGGTGGACTGGAGCCAGATGCCACATGGAGGAATTTGTGTTTTAAATTAGAATAGGGGCCCTTTAGCTTTTTGTGGCTTGCTGGTCTTTCTTGGTTTTCTGGTAAGGCCTAAAACCTCTATAGTTTGTTGCTTAGATTCATAGTTGAGGAATATGTTACATTTCAGTTAGTAAAATAAAGATACTCTTTTCCCCCATCCAAGTTCATAGACCCACTGAAATCTATACATGGATCTCTTGATCCATGGAGTCCAGGTTAAGAAGCCTAGGTCAGGAGATTTCCAAGATCTCTACTCCCATTTCTGTCATGGTATTCTGTGTTCTAAGGGCTTTCCCAGCTCTGACAGACATTCTAGGTTCTAAGGCCCTTCCCAGCTCTGAGTTCTGGATTCTAAGGGCCCTCCCAGCTCTGACATTCCCTGTTGTAAGTCCCCTCCCATCTCTGACATCCTGTGTTCTAAGTCCCCTCCCATCTCTGACATCCTGTGTTCTAAGTCCCCTCCCATCTCTGACATCCTGTGTTCTAAGGGCCCTCCCAGCTCTGACATCCTATGTTCTAAGGGCCCTCCCAGCTCTGACATCCTACTTTCGAAGGGCCCTCTCAGATCAAGGATTCTCTAATTCAATTACACAGTTAGTTGAGGTCAGACTTTGACTGGAGTCCAATCTTCATGGCCTACTCTTTCTACTACACAGAACCACCTCTCCTTTATATGGCTTCCATCTACAATGAGCAATATCTTCTTTAAAAAAAAAACCCTTTCATGACAGTGGCTGATTGGTCTGGACAAGGGGGTGGGGGGCTTCCCTGTTCCTCATCTCTGGATGCAGAAACAACTTTATTTGATTTGATGTATATGAAGAGATAAAACCCTGAAGTCAATTGACTTAAACATGGAACAAATGCGGCCTGGTTATTATGGTGTATGCTAAATTTTAATGGCATTTAGAAAGCGTTTTGTGGGGTAGAAAATAGAAGGAAGCCCATCAAACCTCAACTCTGCTCTCTGTTTTATAGTGCAGAACGTTTCTCTGCTACAATCCAGAGGCTTTAAAATGCAATAAGGTACATTTGAACCCAAGGGTTTTAAAATATATGTAAGAAACGTGCATCTACAGAAATGGCATAAAAGAATCCATTATGATACAGGTCGAATTCAAGTGAAGAGACATTACTGGGAAAGCTTTTAACATTTCATGTTCCATAGATGACTATTTATTGATATGTGTTATTGTTCAAGGATTAACATATTTCTAAGGTGGAAAGAAAAATGTGTGTGTGGAGGGGGCGGGGTGGGGCAGGGGAAGTTTTTGCATTCTTTCTTCCTATCCCTCTGTCTTTTATTGCTTTGCCCTCTGTCCTCGTCTAGTCTTCCCTGAGATAACTGTGTCTGTGGTCTAGGAAAGGTAATTCAATAGTAACAGGCCTTGCCTCTGTTGGTAATTAAAAAGGCATCTATGAAAAATAGCAAAAATTAGCAAGAAAAAAAATTTCCTCAACCCAGAATCATATACAGATGGAACTGGAAGAGACCTATAATTAGACATTATCCAGTCTGAAGCTCTTATTTTATGGCTCAGTAAACCGAGGCTGAGATAGGGGAAGAGATTTATCCACATGGATAAAAGAGAATCAGGATTTGAACTCAGGTCTTTTGACTCCAAATCTTGCATTCCTTCCTTCCTTCCTTCCTTCCTTCCTTCCTTCCTTCCTTCCTTCCTTCCTTCCTTCCTTCCTCTCTTTCTTTCCACAATCAGTGTTAAGGGATTTGCCCAGAGTGATACAAATAGTAAGTGTCCTTACTCAGGTCCTTCTGACTCCAAGGCTGGTGCTCTATCCATTGTACCACCTAGCTGCCCCCCCTCCCCCTCATTCTTTTCAAGGCACCATGTTCCCTTTTCTTCTTAGACAGCAAGACAACCATATAGTATTGAGAAAAGAGCATGGTAATTGGGTTCAGATCCTGGCTGTGTGACTTTTCCCTCTTATCTTCTCCTCTCTAGGCCTCAGTTTCCACATTTGTAAGAAGAAAGGGTTGGATTAAGTTATCTCTAAGGTCCCTTTCAGTTCTAGAACTTTTGTTTCTGAACTACACTGAATCAAATTCTTATCGGTACATCTTTCACTCTTTCCCAAAGTTCCCACTATAAGGTCATCTTCACTGATTTCAGTCTCCACTGATTTCAAAGAAATCCTTCTGATCTCCCAGATCCTTGGTCAGAAGCCCCTATTAAGTGTCCACTGTACATAGGTTACTGCAGTTGACCTTCATTGTGGCCTCTACATTTTTTAAACATCTTCCTTAGAGGTCATTTCTTTTTATGAGACCTCCACTGGTGATTTCTTCCCAGGCACTGGACTGTCTCCATCTATATAGTCTGTAGTATTCTTTATTCTGGGAGATTGGTGAGATCTAATGACAATGTTTCACACGTCAAGAAATAGCTCTGTCTTAACCTTCTGTAAAAGCAGTGTATCAACCAGCCAAGCTCCCCACAATGTTAATAAACCAATCATGGAAAATGGTGTTTCTCTGGGTAGAAGCCAGGCATTTCTAAGATTGTGCATGCTTCTGAAGACAGTATGACAGCAGTCCAAGGAACTGGAGTCTGCGCACCAGTGGGATCTTGGCACTAATGGCCTCCTGTCCTTCCAGCTACCTACATGGGGGTCACTTGGCCCCAGTCAGAAGGTGAAAGAGAAAGAAGAAATGAGATCCCTTGGGCAGTCAGTCTCATTGGTAGCTTTGGTCCCAGGTTTTATAAAGGAGAGACATCTGTGAAAATGAAGGCTTCAGACTGAATGCATGATGGTGGAATAAGAAGAAGGATGCCTTTGTGTGAAAAAGAACTGAACTTGAATCCCCACTCTGTGATGCATATCTTTGTTCTATGATATTTAAAATGAAAATTCAATTTAATTCATCAAACAAGTGCCCACTCTATATGCTGGGATCTGGGGATACAAAGACAAAAAATAAATAAGTGAAGGGGAAAGGAAGGAACCCTATCCTCAAGAAGTTTCCATTCTACTGGACAATATTATGCATATTAACGTAGGCGTCTATTCTTTGGGTTTGTTATTCTTTCCATGGATATTTTGTAATCACTGGGGCTTTTGTTTTGCTTGTTTCTGCTTACTTCTTTCTGAATCTGTTCATGCTTTCTGTGCTTCTCGGGATGCGTCATATTTATTTTTTCTTATGGCTCATTATATATTCTAATGCATTTACATACTTCAGTTTGTTTAGCAATTTTCCAATCAATGGGCACCTAATTTGTTTCCAGTTTTTTTGGTAGTGTGTGCGCACATACACACACACACACAATCCTACCTCTGTGAATTTTTTCCTGTAGTCTCTTTGACCTTCTTAGGATACATGCCTGGTAGTGGGATCAAAATCAAAGGATGGAGACTTTTTTGTCACCTACTTAGAATCATTTTAAATTGTTATGTAGAATGATTGGACTAATCCACAGCTCCAATAATGATGTCATGCTGGCCATCTCCGACTTTTCTAATCTTTGTCATGGTTAACCTTCTCTGCCTGGCCTGTCTTCCTATTCAAAGACTTATGCACAGGCATGAAGAGACCTTTCCAGTGGCACAAAATGGGAGCCCAGGGAATGCAACCAAGATTCAATGAAAGACAAAACAAGTCCTTTATGCTCCTAGACAACTTTCCTTTCTTGCCTTTTGGGGAAACGTAAATTATTCGGAGGGTAATATTAGTCTTTTTGCTTCTGAAAAGGGGTTCTGCATCTTTAATAGAGACTAGTTTTGAAACATAACTCATGGACTTGTACAAATACCCCATCAATAGCGTAGCGGTCCATTTCTTTGTTCTCAGTGCATGGAATCTTCATTATTTGGACTGTTGATAAAAGGCAGCATTTTTTAACAGATCCGCACTACTCCATTTAGCTGGGAACAATGATTTATTCCTCCCTCACTATTGGACATCCTCAATTTCCTTGGGTAATAAAGAACTCCCACACTGATGGGATGAATAGGGAAGAATGGTTGTCCTTAGCCTTTCTTAAGTCAGAAGGAGAATAGACCCCAACAGGGAGGGCACTGATGATGAAGAAAGAAAGAAAGAAAGAAAGAAAGAAAGAAAGAAAGAAAGAAAGAAAGAAAGAAAGAAAGAAAGAAAGAAAGAAAGAAAGAAAGAAAGAAAGAAAGAAAGAGTCCAGTAACAGCTCTTTGCTCCCTGTCATCCAGTGCAGGCTACAGTTTACTGTGTGAGCTCTGGAGTTAACAAATGTAATTTAAAAATCGCTAAGAAAGCAGCTGCTGCTTGTTCTGTGATAGAAAACCGCCCATCTTGGCAAAGAACGGGCCTGTCTGAAGCCCTCCTTCAGCTACCCTGAGACCAGGTTCTAATAAAGTCTGCATTCAGTCTGGCACCTCGGAATGGACAAGAGCTAGGGAGGGAGGGTGTGTGTGTGTGTGTGTGTGTGTGTGTGTGTGTGTGTGTGTGTGTGTGTGTGTGTGTGTGTGTGTGTGTGTGTGTGTGTGTGTGTGTGTGTGTGTGTGTATATGTGTGTGTAGCCTGGCTCTTACAGAATACGGACTGCTGAGAGGGAGAAAGGAGAGCAATGGCCAACCAGGGCAAGTGGAAGAATCCCACGTTAAACAGGGAAAGAAAGTCGTATGATCTTGGGACAAATGGTGCAGGATTCTAATCTGCTGAAGAGCCAAAGGAGTGAGTGAAGGGGGGGGGGGGGGGAGAGAGAGAGAGAGAGAGACAGAGAGAGAGACAGAGAGACAGAGAGACAGAGAGACAGAGAGACAGAGATAGAGAGAGACAGAGAGACAGAGACAGAGAGAGACAGAGACAGAGACAAAGAGAGTTACACATGGAGAGCTAGAAGGAGGGAGAAGAGAGGAGGAGAGGAAGGAGAGACATTGAACAGGAGGGGAGAGAAAGTGAGGGAGAAAGACATAGAGAAGGGAGAAGAAGAGAAGGAAAGAGAGGCGAGAATGACGAAGAAAGAGAGAATAGAGGAGGCTGGATGGAGCCATATGTACAATTTAAAAAATTCTGCATAGCTGCCCTTTCTGAACAGAGAAGTAATTCACACCATGTTTTGGCTTGGGTTTGGGCAAAAGAGACAGAGGTTTGGGAAATCTCTTGGTATTCCTTGAAACAGAATCATTGCTCCAGGGATACAGCACAGCCCTGGTGAAGCTGGGTCCGGATTAACCTTAGAAAAGCGCCAACAATGTGAAAGGCTGAATGTTGGGAGATAGCAGCAGTAGTGATGTTCCTCTCTATTTGGTTATTCTTCAGTCTTTTGAGTCATGTTTGACTCTCTGTGACCCCATTTTGAGTTTTCTTGGCAAAGATACTGGAGTGATTTGTCATTTCCTTCTCCAGCTCATTTTACAGATGAGGAAACTGGGGCAAACAGGGTTAAGTGACTTGCCCAAGGTCATATAGCTAGAAAGTATCTGAGACTGGATTTGAACTCAGGTCTTCCTGATTCCTTATGTGGCGCTCTATCCACTGTACCACCTAGCTGCCTCTCTATTAGGATAATAAGAACCACCATGACAACAACAATAGTAATAGCAGCTCACATTAACATAGCCCTTATGTAAAGTTCCCAAGACCATGCATGGGGAATAAACTAGACATAACCCAGAGTAGGACAGTAAGGATGATAAAACGTCTTGGTTCCGTGCCATATGAGGACTGGTTGCAGGATGTTCAGCCTAGAGGAGGAAAGACTTAGGTTGGGAACATGATAGCTGTCTTGAAAAACTGGAAGGATTCTGTCTGGAAAAAGGATTCGACTTGTTTTTCTTGACCTGAAGGGCAGAACTGTGAGGAATCATGGACACTATGTAATGTACTGGTAATGGGTAGAAGTTGCAAAGGGTCCGATTTACTAAAAAGCTCCCAACAATTGGTGCTATCCCCAAATGCAATGCTCTTCTCCTGGAGGGGGTATCTTTCCTTTCATCATAGGTCTTTCAAACTAAGACTAGGTAAACAGCTGTTGGATGTGCTGTAGTAAGAATAGTTTTATGGAATGTAGACTGGACTGGATTACCAAATAATCAAAAAGTATTTAAGTGCTTAGAATGTGCCAGGGGGAGCAGCTAAGTGAATAAAGCACTGGGCTTGGAATCAGGAAGACTTTCTTCATGAGTTAAAATCTGGCCTCAGATGGTTACTAGCTATGTGACCCTGGACAAGTCACTTAGCCCTATTTGCCTCATTTTACCCATCTATAAAATGGGGCTGGAGAAGGAAATGAAAAATCACTCCAGTATCTTTGCTGAGAAAACCCCAAATGGGGTCACAGAGAGTTGGACACAACAGCAAACAGCTTAACAACAGCATGTACCAGATATTGTGCTAAGCACTGGAGATACAAAAATAAGAATGAAACAGTCCCTGCTCATGTCAAAACCACTGAGGTTCCTGCTAATACTGAGATTCTGTGATTCTGTTTGCAAAGCACTTTCCCTCATCTATTGAGCTTTCTTATACTTTACCTCTCCCCCTACCCCCACATCCTCTGCAATCCTCTTCTTCCTAGCACTTTCTTGTAAAAGACCCTCTCTCTCCTGACCCTGAGCATTTTCATTGGTTATGCCCCACTCTTGGAGCTCTCACCCTCCTCATCTCCTCAAGTCACAGCTTTCCCAGTCTCCCTTCATTCTAGTGCCTTCCCTCTATGAATTAGCTCCAATTCTGTCTCTCTGTTTCTGTCTCTCTGTCTCTTTCTCTCTCTATCTCTTTTTGTCTCTCTCTGTTTCTTTTTATCTCTGCCTCTCATTCTTTCTCTCTCCCTCTTTCTCTCTGTCTCTCTCTCCTTCTCTCTCTCCCTTTTTATTTCTCTCTCTCTGTCTCTTTCTGTCTCTCTCTTATTCTCTCCCTCTCTCTCATTCTCTCTCTCTCATTCTATCTCTTTCTCATTCTTTCTCTCTGTATCTCTCTCCTTTGTACCTAACTACTTGTGTGTTGCCTCCTCTATTACACTGTGAGCTGCTCAAGGACAGGGATTGATTTTTACCCCCTGCCCTTAGCACAGCATCAGGTACATAGTAGGCACTTACATATTTAGTGGCCATGATTTACAACAACTGTTAGGTGGATGCTGCTCTATTTTTCCAAGATTCAGTCTCAAGTCATCAGAGTTCAAGTCCAGGATTCTCCCATTTTGCCACAATGACCATAGGAATGACAGGAAAGAGCCAGGCAAGAAGTAAAAAGATGGTGTCTCTATATGGTTATGCCCTAATACTCTGAAGTGGTGCCAATACTGAGTCACAAAAGCTCCTGCTGGCCTCTAGTGGAGGGATAACAAAGTCAACACTGTGATGGCAAGTTTAGAAGCTCATGGTCTCCTGGGATGTATTGAAAGTCATAGTGTCCAGAAGGGGGGAGACGATACCATTGTCTGCATTGCCCTACATGGACCATATCTCAGGTGTCATTTTCACTCTAGGGTATCATAATTTCAGAAGAGCTTTGATTACCTGGAAAGTATCCCAGGGTAGAAGACAAAGATGGTGGAGGGAAATCATACCATGTAACAAAGTTTGCAGAGACTGAATTTATCTAACCTGGAGAAAAGAAAACTTATTGGGGTTAGGGCTAAGGTCTCTGTATTTAGCTGGGAGAATATAAGATGTGGATGAGTGAGATGATAGCTGTGTTCACTGCATTTAAAGGACAGTCATGTGGATGTAGGACACTTAGATGGTATAGTGGATAGAGAGCCATGCCTGGAGTCAGGAAGACTTGACTTCAGATTTTACCTCAGACACTTACCAGCTGTATGACCCTGGGTAAGTCAATTAACCCTGTTTCCCTCAGTTTCCTCATCTGTAAAATGAGCTAGAGAAGGAAATGATGAACCACTTTAGTATCTCTGCCAGCAAAACCCCAAAAGGGGCACAAAGAGTCAGACATGACTGAATAATAACACCATGTGGGTAAGAGATTATACTTATTCAACTTGGCCCTAGAGGGCAAAACTAGTAGAATGTTATGGAAGGGAAAATTTTAGCTCACTATAAAAACAACAACAAACCCAATGACTTCTTAACAATTTGGACCATCCAGAAAATGGAATGGGTTGTCCTGGAGACTTTCCTCACTAGAAATCTTGAGATGAGAAGAGAGCCAGAGTCTCTAAGAGGTGGATGTTAGGAAGAAGGATTTTCTTGGCCTGGGGGATAGCATGTGTGAAGGCACCACAGGTAAGAGACAGAATGTCCCAAATAGGGAATAAATAGAAGGTTATTTTGTCTGACAGGTAAAGTGAGTCAGGGGAGTAACATATGAGACTTGAAAAGGTCAGTGAGATAAGGGCTTTAATGCCAATCAAAGAAATATGGATTTTATCCCAGAGGTAAAGGGGAAGTTCTTGAAGTTTCCAAAGCAAAGGAGTAAGATCTTTAGATCTACACTTTAGGAATGTCAGTTTGGGAGCAGCGTGGAGGATGGATGGGAGAAGGGAGAGGCAAGAGGTAGGAAAGATGGTTAGGAGGCTGTTGAACTGGAGGGAGGATAGAGGATCAGTCTTGGAGTCCTAAAGACCTAGGTTTAAGATCTGTATCTGACACATGCTGGTTGTGTGTCCATGCACAAGTGTCTTATCTGCTCCACAGTGCCAGGAAACTCTCTCAAAACAGGATAGAGAAGTTCTCCATCAGTAGAGAGAGTTTCTACTCTAGAGGTTGTCCACATAGATGAAATCACAAAAAGGACAGATTTTCTTAAAAATAAGTTGAAGAACAGGGGAAAGTATCATTCACAACCATCCGCAACTAAGGGAGTAGTCTCCCCAGAAACTCCCTGCCACCACCAAGAAAGGCACCCTATGTCAGGGGACACAGATAGCTGGTGCTCCAGGGAGCCCACTTGATGGACAGACATGTATGTTTTGACCTACTATGGAAAAGCAAGTTTGCCTAGGCGGTGACTAGAGGAAGGGTATTTAGATAGGGAGGTAGTGACCCCTTGGCCTTGCCAGCTACCACTCATCAGCCACACCGCAGTGACTTCTAATGGGCCACTCTGACCACTTCACCAGGCAGAAGCACAATTTTGTTTAGAGCATAATTGTCACTATGGAAACCATGGCCTGGAGAGCTCCCCATTCACAGAGGAAGGGGGGGTGGTCTGAGGCAGAACCACAGAACCGTGTTCAGAAGAGCAAGAGAAATGCTAGCTGTAGGGATCAGTGCCCCTGCAGGGACAGGAGCGATTACTGGAGTGTTCAATACAGATTCTCATTTCTTCTGTGCTTTTGTCTCAGTGACTGGGTTGGGCTGCTGCTGAAGCCTTCTCTGGTTCTTTCTCCATGTCTGCTTTTTAGGGAGTCCACTGATCATGAGTGGGTCAATACCCCCAAACCCAGACAGGTTCCAGGCAGAATTGAAATTCAGATTTCCTTTCCTGTGTAGGGCTCAATGGTTTCCTTTTGTAATGGCCTTTTGATTAGGCTTCATATAAAACATTCATACCTCCTATTCCATCTGAGCTCTTTTTTGTCAACACAAGCATCAGGATGATGCTGGCTTGTTCAGATCAACTGGGAGGGGAGCAAACTGGAGGAAGGGCTGCCAGTGAGTTGGGAGGAGCAGGGATAGCCTGAGTCTTGGGGATGGTCTCTGGGATGAGGGAGGGACAAGACTGGGATCACCCTCAAATGCTAGCCTTCAAAAGGAGATTCGTTTGTGCATGATTGCAGACCTTCCATCTAGTCAGTTCATAATCTGCTCTATGACCATTTCCACCCCTACTCCACACCAAGGAGGTCAGGCAATTGGTCAGAGTGTACATGGGCTCAGGCCTATCCTTGTTCCTTCCTTAGATTTCTGGTTATCTCAGGCCTTGGTGACTTTTCTTCCAAAATCCCCAGTAAATCGAGAGTCAACAAGCACTTATTAAATACTTACTATGTACTGGGCATGTACTAAACTCTGGGGATACAAAGAGAGCAAAAATAGTCCCTGCCCTCAAGGATCATATTCTAATGGGGCCAACATCACATAACTAACCAGGTACATGTAAGATACATACAGAGTATATATCTTACAGATATACATATACAGAGTGGAAGGTAATCTGAAAGGAGAAGGCATTAGTAGCTGGGAGGACTCACAAAGTCCTTGTAGGTAAAGGAGGATTTTAAGTTAACCTTGAAGGAAGTCAGAGAAGCTAAGAGATGGAAGTAAAGACATATGACATTCCCAGGAGGTGAAGAGGGACAGCCAAGGCAAAGACAAAGAGATGGGAAATGCAGTGATATGTTCCAAGAACTACAAATAGGCCAGTGCAACTTCTTCATAGAGTGCCTGGAGGAGAGTAAGGTGCGAGAATGCTCAAAAGGGAGAAAGGGACAAGGTGATGAGGAGCCTCAAATGCCAAATAAGACTTCATTACAAATCCTGTAATAAAAAATAAGTTGTAATTATATAAAGTTATGTAGTCCGAGTAGTAGTGATGGTGATGGTGATACTGATAATAGTGGTGGTGGTAACAGCAGCAGCGGTAGTGATGGTAGTAGTATCATAGTAGTGGCGGCAGTGGTAGTGGTGGTAATAGTAGTATTTACGGTGATGGTGGTGCTTAGCAGTTCAGCTTGAGAATGGACCTCACTCAGTGTCCTGTGGCATAGCTCAAATGCCAAACATATGTTTGTCTAAAAGACTATTTTATGGAGAACTCACATAAGGCAAGTGCTCACTTGGATATCAGAAGAAGCTATACAAGGACGCTCTCAAGGTCTCTTTGAAGAACTTTGGAATCAACTGTGAGACATGGAAGACAATGGCATAGGACCATCTAGCATGGTGTGTCCTCATCAAAGGAGACGCTATGCTCTATGGACAAAGCAGAATTCTAGTAGCTCAAAAGAAAGATGAGATGCATATTTTTAAGAGACATCTCCCCCCTAAATGTTCATGTGGACTATTTGTACCCAACCTATGGCAGAGCATTCCAAGCTTATACTGGACTAATTAGCCATAGTTGAACACATTGCACCTTGAGCCTGACATAATGATATCACTGGTCCTCTTCGAGTATAAAGGATAAGTGGTAGAGTACTAGTAAAAGTAGTAGTAGTAGTAGATGGATTGTAATCCATATTGTTAGAAAATCCACAGTGAGAAAGACCATACCTATTATTTCACTGGTGTAGGGAATATCTAGATATAGAAACTCTCTCTTCCAATTAAGGTTGGCACCTTCCCTCATAACTTAAGAGTGTTAGGGAGCTTCCTACACAAGCCCTAAGACAGAAGTGTGGAACCTATGACCTCGAGGTCACCTGTGGCCTTTTGACTGAGTCCAAGTTTTATAGAACAAATCCTTTTATGAAGGGGATTTGTTCTGAGGTTTGGATTCAGTCAAAGGGCCACACTTGAGGACCTAGAGGGCCACATGTGGCTTCGAGGCTGCAGGTTCCCCTATCCCTGCAAGAGATTCAGTGACTTTTCAGGATTATACAGCCAGGGAGTGTTAGAGGAATATATCAGAACTTGCTGCCAGCTCTCCCTGGCTCCAGGGCCAGCTTTTTATCCACTATGTCACTATCTTTATCCACTCTCTCGGAGAAAACAAGATGCAAATAAATAAAATGACAGACCCTTATGAGTCTCCAAATAATAATAATGACTCGCGATAAAGCACCTGAAGGTTTTCAAAGTACTTCATAGGCATTCTTTCTTGTGAACCATACCAAGTTTCTGTTAGATGAACACTGCATGTATTATAGCTTCAGGTTGCCTGTTGTGTTTTTGTTTTCCATAAGTTGGTATGAACACAGTTCACACTCTCTGAATGACTTGGGAGCCTTAAACACTGAAGGCAGAGGAGCATTTTTACCAAATTCTTCCTCCTTTTGGGGGTACACTAAGATCTATGGATGTTAACAAGCCAGGGAGTGCACTAGAAGGGAGGATGGAGAGAGTTTACACAGTGTTCTTTGTATGACACTGATTTCCCTGTATTGCTGATGTTTTCGCATGCTTCAGATCTGCCTAAGTGTTATAGGTCTGTCAATTTTAGTATTATTCTCAATTATTTTCAATAGAAATTAGAATTCTTAAGTTTTTTCAATGGAAATGGTTACTATTCTCAAAATTTTTATTAGAAATAGAACTGGAACAAATCTCTGTCCTGCTATTAATCTTCTAAATTTAATGTTTTGTGGATGATTGCACAAGTGGATAAAATCATGCCTTTTTGTAATAAATTTAATATAATTTATGCCTTTCATTATTTATATATTATACTTAATATTTATTTATAAATATCGTTTATAAATATATAAATAAATATATTTAATATATTATATTCAGTAGTTATATATTTAATATAATTTATGTAATCACATACATAATTATAAATATAATCCATATTCTATTCAAAAAATTTGAATAAATATGTTGGAATGCAACAGTATCCCTTGGGAGTTCATTGATAGCATCTTAAAGTCAATTCCAGCAACAGGACAGAAGGATAGTGTGCCCTCTATCCTATTCTCCGCATGACTTGGATCTCCTCCCCTAGGTTTGTACGTTTTGAAGACTTGAGACACAGCTTGGAGATTATCAGTAGTTGACACAGTGACATCTATTAAAACATAGTTCTTAAATTTTTGAGTATCAGTGTTATGGCTATATAATTATTCTTTGACCCTTAACCATGCCACCTTTTATCATCCATTAGCTTTTTAATGTATATATCCTACATCCCCAAATGGTAACTTCCATAAGAATAAGGACCGCTTGTTGCAACCTTGTAAACTTAGCATCTAGCATTGCATTTCCCTTTATACACAGTAGCTTCTCAATAAAAATGGCAACAATGATGATGAACTCAGAGGAACATAGGATTCAAAGTTAGAATGGGACTTTAGAAGGATTATGGATCATATGGGTTATCCTACTTGCAGAAGGCACCCTCTGGACAAAGTCTGAAGTGGTCTACATACCCACCAGAACACTCTCAAATGTTCAAACCTTAGAGTCCTTCTCCTAGTAGATAGCTTAGAATGGCACATTTCAGAGAACCTGCATGTCATTGGATTGCCCTTTGTAGTCCCTTCCCTGGACATTAGGAGAGCTGACTCATTCCCATGCCACCTTGAACTACTACGGGAAAGCTCTGACTTCTCTCAGTCATCCCTAGCCAGGGAAAAGTCTGTGTCCTGCCTCTAGAGTCCAGCTTATTCTCAGAAGGAAGTCAATTATTGGTTAACAGATTTTCAGATGGTACAAAAACTAGAAGTGATAGCTAATACAGTAGACTCGATGATAAAGTCAGCATCCAGAAGTATTTTGACAAGCTAGAATGATGGACTAGATTTTAAAAGATGAAAGTTAATAGGGATAAATCTTACATTTTCATTCAAAAAACCAATTTTGCAAAAATAAGGTGGTGGAGGAATGGTTGGACACAAGTTGTCCTGAAAAGTGTCTGGGAATTTTGGTTGCCCACAAACTCAATCAATCAACATTTGTTAAGTGTCTAATGTGGTCCAGACATGATGCTAAAAACTGGAATAGAAAAAAAAAGCAAAAGACAGTTACTGCTCTCAAAGAGTTCATAATCTAATGGAAAAGACAACAAATATACACACACACACACACACACACACACACAATCTGATTCAGTATAGATAGGAAATAAATAAGAAGGCACTAAAATTAAGAGGGGTTGGGAAAGGCTTCCTGTTAGCTGGGACTTAAGGAAAGTCAGGGAAGCTAAGAGATGGAGATGAGGAGGGAACTTTCTAAGCATGGAGGGCAACTAAAGAAAGTGCCTGGAGGTAAGAGATGGAGTGAGTTCCTTGTCTGTGAAATAGCAAGGAGGCTGGTGTCACTGAATTGAAGAGTACATGTCAGGTAGTAAGGTGTAGGAAGACTGAATAGACAGGAGGAGACTAGGTTATGAAGGGCTTTCAATATCAAACAGAGGATTTTGTATTTGATCCTACAGTTGATAGGGAGCCATTGGAGTTTACTTAGTTGAGGTAGGGAAGAGGGGAGAAGGGTGTCATGGTCTGACCCACACTTTATTTTTTTTTTTTTTAATTTTTTAATTTTTTTAATGTTTAACAATCACTGCCATACAATTGCAATTTTATCCCTCCCCACCCACCCCCCACTACCTCCCTCCCTCCCCACGACTGCATACAATTCTGTATAGATTCTACATATACTTTCCTATTGAGTATATTTTCACTATAGTCATGCTATGTAGTCAGACTAAGATAAATGAAAGAATCCGTATAACAAATCAGAACATGATACACAAACAGATACACATACACAAACATGATCTGCTACATTATGTGAGTGACTTCCATATTTCTCTCTCTGAGTGTGGAAGGCATTTTGCCTTGAGGTCCACCATTGGGATTTTTTTTTTTTCAGAAGTTCTTGTGTTATTACAAAAATCTAAGTCTACCAGAAAAAACTCTCACACACTGTGGTTGTTGCTGTGCATAAAGTTCTCCTGGTTCTGCTCCTTTCACTCAGCATCAGGTCATATAAGTCCTTCCAGGCCTCTCTGAAGTCTTCTTGTTCATCATTTCTTATGGCACAATAGTACTCCATTACATTCATATACCATAATTTATTCAGCCATTCCCCAATTGATGGACATCCCCTTGACTTCCAGTTTTTGGCAACTACATAGAGTGCTGCTATAAATATTTTTGTACATGTGGGACCCTTTCCCATTTTTATGATCTCTTGGGGATATAGTCCTAGTAGCGATATTGCTGGGTCAAAGGGTATGCACATTTTTGTAGCCCTTTGGGAATAGTTCCAAACCACTCTCCAGAATGGTTGGATGAGCTCACAGCTCCACCAACAATGAATTAGTGTTCCAACTCTCCCACATCCTCTCCAGCATTTATCATTTTCTTGTTCTGTCATGTTTGCCAATCTTATAGGTGTGATGTGGTACCTCAGAGTTGTTTTGATTTGCATCTCTCTAACCAATAGTGATTTAGAGCATTTTTTCATATGATTATAGATAGCTTTAATTTCTTCCTCTGAAAATTGCCTGTTCATATCCTTTGACCATTTATCAATTGGGGAATGACTTGTATGATTATACATTTGCTGACCCACACTTTAGAAAAATCATTTGAATGGAGGATGGATTGGAGTGGGGAGAGACCTGAGTCAGACAAACCCACCAGCAGGTTCTTGCCACAGTCCAGGCATGAGCTAATGAGGACCTACGTCAGAGTGATGGTAGTATCAGAGAAGGGGACTTATTTGAGAGATGTTGTTAAGGTGAAAATCAACAGGTTATGGAAACAAATTGGATATTTTAGGGAAGGGGTGAGAGAGAGTGAAGAATCCAAGATGACTCCTAGGTTGTAAATCTGAGAGACTGGGCGGATGAGGATGCCCTCTACAGTAACAGGAAAGTTTGAAAGTTGGGAAAGTTTAGGGGAAAAGATAATGCCATGTTGAGTTTAAGAGGCCTACTAGAAATCCAATCTGAAATATCAGAAAGGCAGTTGGAGATGTGAGATTGGAGGACAGCAGAGAACTGGGGCAGGAAAGGTAATTTTGAGAATCATCAGCATAGAGATAGTAATGAAATCCTTGTGAGTTGATGAAATAATCAAGGGAAATAGTATATAGAGGGAGAAGAGCAGAGGGGCCAGGATAGAGCCTTGAGGCACACCTATGATTAGAAAGTATGATCTGAAGAATCCCAACAAAGGAGACAGAGAAGGAGTGGTCACATAGGTAGGAGGAGAACCAAGAGAGAAGGGTATGCTCAACCCCTATTAACTCAAAAGAATAATAGGCTGGCCAGCTCTGAAAGCTTAGAAGTGTAGTATAGGAAACTGAAGAAGATAATGTGAGCTTAGAGAGTCTGATTAGAAGCATAAGGGACAAGGAGGTGATAGCCCTGCTGCCTGTTGCTATGATCAGATCCCATCTGAAGAATTCAGGTCTGTTGGAAGCATCATCACTTAGGAAGGTCATTGATAAGTCAGAGAGTGAGTAGAGAAGGGCAATTGTGATGATAAATCCATCTTGCCACATAAGAATTGGTGAAGAAGCTGCAGATCTTTGTCTTTAAGATAGAAGACTCAGGGGGATCATAATAGTTATATTTGGGAAGGGCTGCCATGATGGACAGGGATTAGCCCTGTACTGTTTGACCCCAAAGGGAAGACTTGGAGCCAACAGGTAGAAGTTGGAAAGAGGGTGGTTTGGACTTGATGCCAGGAGAGATTTCCTACAATGAGAGCCATCCCAAAGTGGAATGGGTTATGTCAGAAGATGGTGGCTTCAATCTCATTGGAGGGCTTTTAAGTTGAGATTGAATATTAGACCAGGTGGTCCATTTGGTCCCTTCCAACTCAAAGACTCTGTGATTCTTATCTAACGTTTTTGGGGAAAGATGGCAAATCATGTGGGGCTCGCTGGGGAACGAGCTACCTCATTGTTCCAGCTACCCTCCTTGCTATCTAAGTTGCTGAATCAAGCAAATATTAATAGGAAAGTCAGATAAATATTTTAAGGTCACCTAAGAACTCCCTTGAGGCTTTTGTTTGCAGATTTCTGGACACTATGGTACAACAGTGCTGCAAACTTCAGAAATTTGAAAAGTAGAACTGAAGATTTTCCCCTTTTTTGTTGTTGTTGTATTCTCCAAACAGATTGCTCTGGGTGCAAACATTTAGCAAACAGATTCTCTGTAGCCAGGCGCTTAAACTCTCAGCCGCCAGTCTTCAAGCAGCCATCTGCTCAAGCACCACCAATGCCACTCTTGAGTTTGGCCCTGAGGAAACTCCAGTCTTTGCTTTCTGGAAGGAAGAGAGAGAGAAGAGGGACAACCATGGGTGTGTTTGTGTGGTTTCTAATGGAAGGGAGCAACCTTTGGTAATGCGCCAACAGACCACCTTGGAGCCCGAGAGAAATGACAAGATCACAGAATCTTAATTAGGTGCCCACTATGTGCCAGGCTCTGTGCTACGTGCAGGGGAATAGGAAGACAACAAAGAAATAGCACCTACCCTCATGGAGCATTCTAATAGGGTGGACAACATGTGCTTGTATGTTTGGCTGGTTGTTTTCATTGGAACTGTGAATTTCATTTGCGCAAGAAACTCTTAGTGAAGAATGTTCTCTAGTAAGACAGATGAGTATCTTCTCTGCAATGTTGCCTTAAGGAATGACCTGGGATGTTGAGATCTTAGGGGTCACCCAAGGAATGTGCCTCAGAAACCAGGCCTTCCTGCCTCTGAGACCAGCTACCTCATCTGTCCTACCCATCTATCTATCTACCTACCTACGTTCCTATCTATCCATCACTGTTATAATCTATCCTGTCTCTCTCCCATCTCTTTATCTCTTTCACTGTTTTCTTTCTATTTGTCTATCTACCCATCTATCTGTTCATCTCTCTGTGTCTATCTATTGGTCTATCATCTATTTATCCATCTGTTTCTGTTCATCTATCTATCTATAGCCATACATATTCATGTATACTTATATACATACACACATATATTACTACATATATATATATATGATTTCTACTCATTGCTCCTTAAACACTCTCTCATTCTTAAACTTACTTTGCACCACTTATTTGCTGGTGTTCTGTACCACTGGCAGCCCTGTCCCTCTGAATATTAGTTTCTTGAGGGCAAGAATCATTCTATTTTTCTCTTTGCATATATGTATATATACATACATAAACATACATGTACATATATTTATGCATATGTACATTAACAAACACGCAGAATATACACACAAGGTCCTTTGGCAGAGAAAGAAGATGTGAGTAGCTGGGATGAATCTTGAAAGGCATCATGTAGGTGGTAGCCCTTAAGCAGAGGCCTGACAGAAATCAAGGCTCCCTTCTCCACCATCATGTTTGAAGAGGTATCCAGCACTGTCCTGGGGCATGCCATTCCCCTTTTGGCCAGCTTAAATCATTAGCAAGGTTTGCCTTCCAAAGAGCCTAGACCTGCCTCTCTGAAACTTAGACTCATTCTTTCTAAAATATTCTTTTCCTGAAATTATATTGTGCTTAATTATATGTTTATGTTCCCTCCTCCCCAATACAATGTAAACTCTCTGGGATTAGGAATTATCTTTTCTTTGGGGGGGGGGGAGGATTTATTTGCCGAGTCTTGCAAAATCAAGAGAATACATATGTGTGTATGTATATATGTATAGCTATATATGTACATACAAATAAACACACATAATGCTTCTGAAACCTAAAGGCACCACATAAAAGTGCTATGCTAAGTACTAATTAAATTTTTATTGAATTGAATGGTTTGAGGAACCTAAATTGTCCCCCCAAACATGCAGAGAAGCAGGCCCTCCAAGCATGTAGCAAGAATGTGGATTGGGGTAAAGCCCCTCCTTGCTGTAATGATATGGAGCCTATCCATCTTTACTAGTGCCTCCATTCAGTCACAGACGAAGCCTAACATCTGTTCATGTGCCTAGCTTTGTACTGAATGCTATGGGAGGAGCTCAGAATCTAGCCAAGCCAAGGGAAGGAAGGAAAGAGAGAAAAGGAGAGAGAGAAAGAGAGATAGACAAAGAGAGAGAAAGAAAGAAAGAAGGAAGACAGGAAGGAAGGAAGGAAGGAAGAAGGAAAAAAAGGAATGCGATGGAAGGAAAGAAAAAAGAAAGGAAAGAAGGGAGGGAGAGCGGAAGGAAGAAGGAAAGAAAAAGGAAAGGGAAGGAAGGAAAGGAAGGGAGGGAGGAAGAAGGAAAGACAAAGGAAAGAGAAGAAAGGAAAAAAGAAAGAAAGGAAGGGAGGGAGGGAGGAAGGAAGGAAGGAAGGAAGGGAGGGAGGGAGGGAGGGAGGGAGGAAGGAAGGAAGGAAGGAAGGAAGGAAGGAAGGAAGGAAGGAAGGAAGGAAGGAAGTGGTATCTTGAAATAATGACTGTGTGTGAACAACTGAGGTAAGCCCGGGGAGCACAGAAACAAGATAGTCCCTGTCCTCGAGGAGCTTACAGTTTAATAGAGGAAGGATACGTAGAAGTGATAATAGATAACCTCTCTCCATGGTGTCTTTTGTCCTATTGGAAAGTAAGGTTCTTGAGGTCCGGGACTACGTTTTGCTTTTGAATTTGATCCCCAGAGTTGGGCACTGTGTTTTTATGGTAAGTGTATAATAAATGCTTTTTTATTCATTCAAACGATAAACTGCCTGGCCCTAAGGGAAAGTGAGAGTTTCGAGAGAAAATTCAAGCGCCACGCCTCCAAAGAAGCCCCTTCTACCTGTCCTTAGCTCCTGTCCCCCAAGCGTCTTTGTCCTGGTGAGTTACCCATTGAGACAACATTCCATAACCCCGAAGCCCTGCTTCCTGTCCTGCCTCAGGGTAGAATTGGCACAGTGCTCATTACAGGGTTCTTTTTAGCATCCCAGTAAAGCTACCATCCCAAAATGCCACAGTAGGTGATGGCACCTATAAAATTGCCTTTAGGTCTCGCGTTTATGTTTGCAACCTTTGTAAAAATATTATTTCCCATTGCTACCCCATTTTTATAATGTCAATATACTAAGATCTACCTCTCAGTATTACATTTTATACACAATGCCTCTCTTTTTATACCCTAGAGCACATGTGTTTTTCTAACTTGGCTTTCAAAAATAGTTGGTTTTCAAAGGGAAGTCACTGGAGACCCGGCACTGGCAGTGAAATAAGTTTTTTTTTATTGTGGTCTGGAGCAAAATGTGTGATGGAATCCTTAATTGAAATTCACCTTTAGCATTCAAGTTATATTTTTATTACAATTTGAAATCCATTGTGAGGGATCATTATCTGCTGAGATTAGTTTCCTTCAGGAAGTTTCTTCTCTGGTGATGTAATTTAAATTCAGGGGGTCAGAACAAGTGTTGTGTTATCATATTGTGTTTGCTGTTGGTGGAAGTCAGCTGGTCTGCATTCTTGGGAATCTGTGTTATGGGGTGCTTTACTAAACCACTTTCTCTTGGGTGCTTCTGTAAGTGGCCTAGAGAGGGTTTTACCACTGAGACATTCAGAACCTCTGCCCCTTTGCCTCCCTCCTCTCCTCCCCACCGGGCCACAGGCTGCACGTTCCCCATCCCTGGACTATACCTTATTGAAAGAGGTCCAAGGAAGTCAGGTAGAACCGTGATAAACTGAACTAACTTTACCTTTGACCCTTCTGATCAGAACACAGCTCAGAGGCCACTTCCTTCTCTATGATTTTCCGAGCCTCTCCCTAACCCTTTCCCTGTCCCCATTGGTTCTCTCTCCCTTTGGAAATATCTTTGATTATAATCATTGGACTGTAGATTTGAAGGTGGAAGGGACCTCAGAGACCATCCAGCATAAACCGTTATTTTACAGATGAGGGAACTGAGGCAAAATGAGGGTTTTGCCCAAGGGCATACAAATCTTCTGGTCCAAGCTAATCCTTTCATAGATGAGGTCATCAGGCCCCAAGGAAGTTAAGAGACTTGCTTAAGGTCACGTAGGAGCTGGATTCAGACTGAAATCCCTTGAATACAAATCTCAAAGTCATTCTACTGTACCCCCATCTCACTTTGTGTTTATTTATCTGTACACATGCTTAGAGGGCAGGAACTATTTCCTTTTTGCCCTTGCATCCTTAGCTCTTAGCACAGTATCTTGCATACAGAATGCTAGAACTGTATTAAGGAAGACCTGAGTTCAAATACAGATTCACACGCTTACAGGTTGTGTGACCCTAGGCAAGTCATTTAACTTCCATCTGCCTCAATTTCCTCATATATAAAATTGGGATAACAATAAAAGCCTACTTCACAAGGTGGATGTGAAGATCAAAGGAGTTAATATCCGTAAAGCATTTTGCAAATCTTAAAGACACAGATGAATGTTAGTTATTTGTTACTTTCTTTTTCATTTTTCAGTTGTATCCAACTCTCTGTGATCCCATTGTGGGGTTTTCTTGGCAGAGATACTGGAGTGATTTGCTATTTCCTTCTCCAGCTCATTTTACGGATGGGGAAACTGAGGCACATAAGGTTAAGTGACTTTCTCAGTGTCCCATAGCTGAGTAAGTATCTGAGGCTGGATTATAACTCATGAAGAGAAGTCCCAGGCCCAGAACTCTATCCACTCAGTCACCTAGCTGCCTTATTAGGTGCTTAATAAATGCTCATTGAGCTGAATCCCATGGCATCCACACTGTCTCAGTGACCACTGTTCTTCCTTTTCCTCTTCCTCGCTTTTCTACATATTCATTTTTAACACTGCCATTTTGGTTTGTGTGTATGTGTGTTTGTGTGTGTGTGAGCATATGTGAGTATGTGTGTGCATGTGTGCATGTATGTGTGTGTGCATATGTGTGGGAAGGGGAAGGAGAAAAGGAATTTCTTAACACACCCGTGGGTCTTTTTACTATTGTAGCTAAAGCTGGCACGGTGTTGGCTAGACTGTGAAATAGGATGCTGAAAATATGCATTGCTGAAAAGGGCAATTTTTAATCAGCAGTCATAACTTCAGTAAATATAATAGTAATTTAATTAATTGCACAATGCCAGTGCAGGGGATGGAATCCGGCAGAGCTGCCCTGGAATTTGAAGAAATTATTACAAATTGCGTGTTCAGCTCTTAGGATGAAACCCAAATCCGAGCATCGTATGTTTTGACATGTCTACTATTTATATGCAAATCTGGATTTTTCTAAAGCATTTCCTGAGAGAATGGTCTTTTTTATTTTATTTTGGGGGGTGGGGAAAGAAAGTTCAGAATGTGAGTGTTCTTCTAATTCTCAATGTCTCTAAATGAACAAGGAACATGCCCCAGGAGAAATACGACATTAGCCTCTATCTTGGGTGTTTATTAAAACTTTCGCAGTAGATATTCTATCCCTGGGTATAATGTATTCTCCTTGAGGGCAAGGACTGTCTCTCTAATTTTTATCTCTGAATCCCCAGTGCCTGACACATTGTAGGTACTTAATAAAGGAATGTTGACAAATCTCTTAGCCCTTCTGGATTTTTACCTAGTTTGTAAAATAGTAATAGCTAACCATTATACAGCATTTATTGCATGCCAGGCATTGTGCTAAGTGCTTTGCAAATATCTCATTTTATCCTCAAAACAACCCTGGGTGGTTGGTGCTATTATTATCCCCATTTTACAGATGAAGAAACTGAGGTAAACAGAGGTTAAGTGACTTTCTCAGGGTCATACAGCTCAGGGACACACAGTAAATGTCAGAGGCTGCATTTGAAATAAGGTCTTCTTGACTCCACATCTAGTGGGTCTAGCCACTACACCACCCAGCAGCCCAACGTGCCATGTGGTCCGCCCCCCTATGGTGGGATATATCCAGGTGCTATTGAGCTGAAAGAATTCAAATTCTGTCCAGTTTATCTATTCAATAATGGATTTGAGGGTTGATTTTTCCAATAGATATGGTGCACTTTCCTCCCTCTGGCAGATATTACCTTAGAATGAGGTATTCTAATACAATACCTGGCACATAGTAGGTACTTTTAAAAATGTTTATTTAATTGAATTGAAATAGGAGGAACATATTTGGGCAACCCCAGTTCCTATCTCTTGTATATGTAGGCTTCAGGCAGAACCTAGATAACCATGAATCAGGGAAAGTAAAGATGAGGTTTCTTTTCTGGATGCAAGTTGGACTCAGTGGCCCCTGAGGCTCTTTTCTGCATCAAGATTTCGTGATCATGTCTCTGTGATACCTGCTGTCAGCCCTATGGAACTATTGGACTGTGGGCAGAAAAGCAATTCTAAAACACTACAGGTAGAACGAAAGAACATAGGAAGCAAATTTTCCAATAGAAACTTGAGGTTGTGGGATCCTACCCAGAGAAGTATTCCTCATGACTTCTGTCTGGGAGGGGAACCTATAGCCTTGAGGCCACATGTGACCCTCTAGGTCCTCTAGGGGGGCCTTTTAACTGAATCCAAACTTCACAGAACAATTGTTTGGATTCAGTTGAAGGACCACCCTTGAGGACCTAGAGTGACATATTTGGCCTCAAGACTGCAGGTTCCCCACCTTTGGACATTATTATTGGGAGGAACACACAGTTCCTCTGTTTTTCTCCAGTCTGGCCCCTTCTAGTAATTATGTATAGGAGAGAATACATCCCTTTCACATGTGGGACAGAAGAGTTTATTTTCTCTTGGGAAAGATTTCAGCTCTGTGGGCAGTAGAGGAGAAAGCATATTACATCTGGAGTTGAAAAAAAATAGATTCAAGACCCAGTTCTTCCACTTTCTAGTTTTGTCAAATCACGTTACCCTCTGTCTCCCTCCGTTTACTTATCTATAAAAAGAAGGTGGTTGGAAAGCAGTATGGAAAGCAAAGACCAGTGACTCTGGACTTAGAGGAGTATGGGTAAAATCCAGACCTGGACATTTTCTATTCAATTTATATCTCCCTCTGCCTCAGTTTCCTCTTCTTGAAAAGGTTAGACTGGATAGATGTGTATGACCTTGGGCAAGTTACTTTCCTTCTCTGGTCTCGGATCTAGGTCTTAGTGAGGATGGGGGGGGCGGGGCTTGAGGACAGCACAGATTGAGATCTAGAAGGGACTGCAGAGGCCAGAGTCTAATCATCTCATTTTACAGATGAGGAAACTGAGGCGCAGAACAGTTAATCGACTTGCTGAGGGTCACATGCACATACCTGAACATGAGCCCCTCTACAGCACACCTGACAAATAGTCACCCAGGCTTTGTTTCAAGATTTCCAGTGATGGGGAACTCATTACTTCCAGAGGTAGCCTATTCCACTTTTTTGAAACTCTAATTGGAAATTTTTCCTGATATCAAGTCTTGATTTGCCTCAGTGTAGTCTGGTGAAAAGAATATTGAATTTTGGGTCAGAGGGGCTGGGTTCAAATCCTGCCTCTGACGTTTGCTCGCTGGGTGACCTGGGGAGAATCATTCTGCTGTTCTGGGCCCCAGATTTCTCAGAAGTAAAATGAAGAGGCTGGAGCACATGATCTCTAAGGCTCCTTCCCACTCTAAGTCAGTTATGAGCAGCAGCATGGCATAGGGGAGAGGGCCCCAGAACTGGAGTCAGGAGCACCCCATTACAATGCTGCCTCAGACACTTTCTAGCCGGAAGACTCTGAACAAGTCACTAGAGTCTGTCTGCCCCACTTTTCTCATCTGGACAATGAGGGTGATAATAACACATCTCTCTCAGGGTTGTTGGGAGTAGCAAAAGAAATGCTTAAACTCTTTGCAGCTCTTTAAGCTCTGTAGTAGTATTATTACTATTGAAAAGAGGGGATTAGATTCAGTAGCCTCTAAGGCAGCTGGGCAGCTAGGTGGCGCCATAGTGCACAGAATGCCAGACCTGCAGTCCAGAAGACTCATCTTCCTGAGGTCAAATCCCACCTCAGACACTTACTAGCTGTGTGACCCTGCACAATTCACATCACCCTGTTTGCCTCAGTTTCCTCATCTGTAAAATGAGCTGGGGAAGGAAATGGCAAACCATTCTAGTATCTTTGCCAAGAAAACTCCAAATAGGGTCACAAAGAGTTGGACTCAACTGAAAAAACTGAACAAACCTCTAAGTCTCCTTTGGTTCATCCATTGCTTTTAATTCTACCATTCTAGGGACAAGCAGAATCAGTCTAATTCCTCTTGCCAAGGACAGTCCTTCAAAAACTTGAGGATTCTTCACATATCCCTGGCGAGTCTCCTTTTTTCTGGTCTAAGCATCCAGCCAGCCCCAGGTGGCTTGATCCCCAGATCCTTTATCTTGGTGGTCCTTCTCTGCACATTGTCCAGCTCATCCATGTTCTGCCTAAATGGTGTTACCCAGCCTAGACCCTAATCTCCACTTGTGGCTTTTGTCAGTACTAGGATGGAGAGAAAGCAGGAGAGATCTTTTTTTTTTTCCTTCTCTTGCAGTAGAGAGCCAGGAAAAGGGACTGTTAGAAATTAATCTAGGGGAAAGGTAGGAACAGCTTGCTGGGAGGGTAGCCATTTCATCAGGCCTTCTGGTCCTGCCACCTCCAAAGGAATTTGTCCTAATTGCTTCTCATGATGCTTTTTGAAGCTCTGGCATCTTCCTAATATACCAGGAGTTTGCTATATTTGCTTACACAGGGGCTTTATGCTTTCCTCAATCATTTCTGTGCTGATCTGGGTGGATGGAAAGTCCCTCGTGAAGGAAAGAAATGTTTTCAGAAACTCCACCATGGGCCAGGAACCTGGGCTTAGCCTCTAATTAATATCAATTTGGCCCTATTCATCACATCCACCTAACGGGAAGGGCCCAGCATCCCAACCACATCTGTGGACAATGATTTATAAAAGCAAATGCTCAGGGCCTGACAGGCCTTCAGCACAGCACTTTTGTTTTGTTTTGAAATTTTGGTAGGGGAACAAGCGCATATCATGAGAACCAGGTCTACCCTCTAACTTCATCTCAAGTTAAAAGAAGAAATTGGTGAATGAGCAATGTTGCAAGGCCTTCCCTGTTCCATAAATCAATACCCACATCTTTGTCGCTCTTAATTTTTGGTTTATTTAATTAGAATAAAGATGATAATGAATTCTAGGGGTCTGAAGTCAGGTGCTATAAAACACTGTGGGCACCTATGTGCAGAATTTTGTTCAACAAGGAAAGAACTTGATGGCTTGGTGATTTGGATGGACCCTCTGGGCTGGCCCTTCCTCCAACCCACTGGTCAGAAGGCATCATCTCCCTCCCCTCCTCGATGATAACAAATTATAATGGTCAATGTAAGGTGCTTTGCAGATCTTAAAGCATCATATCAAAGGACGCTGCTGTTATTATTGCTGTGAGGCAGTGTGTCCTCCCCAGAGCTGGCAGGACATGTGCCTAAGGTGATAGAACACTGAGCAGATGATCCCAGAGCCTAGGCCTGTCCTGCTCATTCCTCCGGGGCAGGGAGAGGAAGCAGTTTTAAAACTTCACAATTATAGATATGGAAAACAAGAAAGTTAGGTTTGTAAGGACAAACATTTAATCAATAAACATTTATCAAATGCCATCTAGGTGCTGAGGATACAACAGCAAAACAGTGAGAAACAGTTCTGAGCCTCAAAGAGCTTATGTTCTGTTCATGGAGACAGCATGTGCCTTTGAAGTTATATAAAAATTAGAGATAAGGGGATGGCAGGGCTAGTAGATGGGAGAATCAGACTCATATAGAAGTCAAGGAGTCAGTCAAGAAGCATTTTTAAGCACTCTGTACCAGGTATGTGCTGCTAGGTGGTGCTATAGTGCACAGAGTGCCAGGTTTGGAGTCAGGAAGACTCATCTTCCTGGGTTCAAATCTGGCCTCAGACACTTACTAACTGTGTGACCCTGGGCAAGTCATTTCACCATTTGCCTCAGTTTCCTCATCATCATGTGATTTTTAGGATCAGAGTGGTTAAGAGGCTAGATCATTGGATTAAGAATCATAGGACCTGAGTGTAAATGCTGCTTCTTGCCACCTCACATGAGCATGCCATCGATGAGCCTCAGTTTCATCCTTTGTGGAAAAGATGTGGGAGGTTGGTCTCTATGATCTTCAAGTTTTGCTCCATCTCTGAATGCCCTGATTCCTGTTTTGTAAGAGAGATGTTTTCATGGAATCTTGATGTGAATGTAAATCAAAAGTCCACTTATGGGTGACATTATGGAGGCCAGCAGTTGGGCCAGAAGAGGAAGGGGCATTTCCATGGCAGGCTAGAATGGAAGAACTCTCATGTGCATTCTCACTTCAAATATCATTTGAGCCTCACGAACCCTGAGAGGTAGGTATTACTTTTATTTCCATTTTACAGAGGAGAAGAATGAGGCTCAAGGAGAGTCCTTGACTTGCCCAAGTTCACACAGAAAATAAATATATGAGGTAGAACTTGAACCCAGGATTTCTTGACTCTAGACCCTACTCTCCTTACCACATAGGACTGCCACCTCATGCCTAATTCTCTCTGTTGACTCTTCTTGGGGGCAGAGGTTATTTCTTTGTTGTCTTTGAATCCCTGCTTAACCCAGTGCTTGGTTCGTAGTGGGTGCTTAATAAAGCCTTGCAGAATCAGAGCCCTAAATTTGAACACAGATCAGTATGACCCAGAGAAAGTAATTAATATCTTCTCATCTATAAAATAAGAAAAGAGTCCTTAGGTTGCATCCCTGGTGGGAGGAAAGTACTTTGGAAATCCAGCTCTTTTATATATAATGTATAATCATATGTATATAATATATAAAATGTTACTTATGTATGATATATTAAATTTAATATATTAAATGTAATTATATATTTAATGTATCAAAAATGTATATTATGTATCATATATAAATTTATACATAAAAGTTTGATTTCATCAGTTCATGGGGCTCCTGCCAGGTGAATAACTTCCTCTTACAATGTTTTCTTACCTTTCCTGCAACTTACAGTTTTAGAGAGTTTCCTGAACTAATCTCTATCTCTATCATCATCATCATCATCCTCCTCATCACCACCACCACCAGCACCACCATCAAAATCATCATAGATCACATTTGTACAGAGTTTTAAGGTTCACAAACCATTAGTTTAGTAGATTATGGGCTCAAGATGAGTCAGCAGGATGATATGTCAGCCAGGACTGCTAATATGATCCTGGCCATTAATAAGAGAGGAACAGGAGGACACAGATACTCGATACAAAAAGATGTGTGCCTTCTCTTCCCTTCTCATATTGGCGAAAGCCACATCTAGGGTCTCAGGTTCAGATTTGGGCACCATAGTCTCAAGAGGCTACTAATAAGCTAGAGAGAGTCCAGAGAAAGACTGCCGAGATGCTCAGGGTCCTTGAGTCACTGCTACGTGAAGGTTGGTTGAAGGAACTGGGGGTACCTTGCCTAAGGCTCAGGAGAGATATGATAGCTAGCTTCAAGTATTTTAAAGGCATGGAATAGACTTGTTCCATTGACCCCAGAAGGCAGAACCAGAAACAATGTGTGAAAGATATAGAGAGAGCTCTGATGGCTGGGAGGGGGATGATTTTCTAATACCTAGAGTTGTGTAAAAGTGAAATGGACTACCTTGAGAGGTAGTGAGTCCTCCATCCTAGGATATCTCCCAGCAAGGTCTGGATGATTACTTGTGTATATTACAATGGTGATTCTTTTCATGTACAGACTGGAATAAAAGAACACTGAGATTCCTTCCAACTCTCAAATTCTGTGATCCTATAATATCTGTCTCATTATTTATTATTATACTTATTACTAGTGCCCATCATAACTAAATTCTTATTGAATTGAATGGGATTGTATTTCAAGACAAAAGCATAAGGTCAGGAGAGCAGGAGGTAGGGTAGAAGGATTAAAGTGAGAATCACTCACAGATTCCCCGAGTTAGAAGAGAACCCAGAGGCCAAAGCTAAAAAGCAGCCCCCTCTGCCACAAACCTAATCAACGGCCAGTCACTCTTTGCTTGAAGACCTCTAGGGATGGGGAACCCACTTCTTTTCAGAGGCAGTTCATATGGCTTTTGGCCAGTTCAGATTGATAGGAAGTTTTCCCCTAATTCCATCTTACTCTCTGTAACTTCTGCCTACTATTTCTCATTCTTCCTCTTGGAACCAAGTAGAAGAAGGCTAATTATTCTTCTCTATGTTGTGGTTTCTGTTCACTTCTTTTTAGTCACATCTGCTTCTTTGTGTCCCCTTTTGGGGTTTTCTTGGCAAAGATCCTGAAATGGTTTGCCATTTCTTTCTCCACATCATTTTACAGATGAAGAAACTGAGACAAACAGGGTGACGTGACTTTCCTTGGGTCACATACCTAGTAAGTGACTGAGCCACATTTGAACTCAGGCCTTCCTGACTCCAGGCCCAGGACTCTGTTCATTGAGCCACCTAGCTGCCTTTCTATATGACAATTCTTCTTTCAAATACTTAAAGAAAACTATTATGACCCACACTAACTCTCCCCACCCCAGTCTTTTCTTTTCCAGGGTAAACATTCCTGGTGCCTTTAATGGATTCTCATATGGCATGATTTGGGGGCCCTTCATGATGCCAGATGCCGTCTTTTGGACATTTCCAGTTAATCCTTGCTAAAATGTGTTGCCCTGAACTGAATGTTGTACTCTGGGTAATGTTGGATCAGGATAGGGAACAGTAGGAGTGTCACCTCCCTAATCCTGGGCTCTGTTCCTTTGTTTAACATACCCTCTTCCCTGAGAACTTTTGTTTCATGGAAAGACTTTGCATCATTTTTGAAGATTCTTAGTCTAGCTTGTCTGTGGACAATCCCTTCCTCTCCCACTACCCTACAACCGTGGTACCACTGCTTGACATTGTTCTATCCATGGGCTGGGTCAGGCCACAGCCGGTGCCCCAAGCTTGACCAAAATCAGAATATTTAAGACTTGGAAGAAATTGCAAAAACCATTTAGTCTAATGCCCCTTATAGGTGAGGAAACATTCCTAGAGAGATTGTCCATTGCCCTGAGGTCACACCAGGATCAAATAAGATCCAGGGATTCAACCCAGGGTCTTCTGACATCCAATCTAGGATACTACCCATGCTGCACCACACTCCCTGTCTTTCAGACTGCTGGCTTGGGATTTTATCTTTTTGCCTTTTTTTCAATAGGGCCAGGATGATTGGTTGTATTTCTGCAGGCTATGGCAGGCTACCATCCAGGCCCACACCATGCCTTGGGGGGAAGGGCAGCTGTCACTCTAGTCCTACTCTGTCTTCTCCCTAGATCCTTTCTTCTTTCCCCTCCTTGTTTGTTTGCTATTAATAGGATGCTTAATCTTAGCTGAACATCAGCAAACAATAGTTATTGGATAAATAAAGCTGCATAGACACTTGCTTTAAGGCTTCTCGCTGTTTGGCATGAACGTATTTACTCCAACTTCCTTGTTTGAATAGCATCTCTGTGGGGATGGTCTGAGCGTTTACATTTCCTGCTCACATGGCGAGACTTTAAGTGAAATGAAAGAGACATCCTGGGGAAAAGCTCAGAAAGCCAATGCCTCACTCCCCAAGCAAGGCATCAGTGGCACTGAATTCCATTCAATTCTGTAAGCATAGATGAAGCACTACCATGCATTGGGCTAGGCACTGGGGATATGAAGTCTAAAATGACCACCCTTCTTCTCCAGGAGTTTCCATTCTACAGCAGGGGACAACATGGGCACAGATAAGTAAATACAAAGTATAGTGATAGAGAAGAATCTGTGATTTCATGGTGATGGGGAACTCCTGGAAGAGGAAATACATTCTATTAATAAAGATCTGCCCATCCCTCTATTTCTCATCTGAGAAAATTGCCCAGAACACTAAGAGGTTAAGTGACTCAGGGTCTCACAGCCACTATGTGTCAGAAGTTAGACTTGAACTCAGCTCTTTCTGCTTCTGAGGCCAACTGTAGCAAAGACTATTCCTCTCTCTTCCTCTCTACAGACAAAAGTAATTTTGATGGGTGAGGGAGAGAAGTGATAAGTTGAGACAGGAGGCTAAAGGAGAATCAAGAATAGCTGCTTCAACTGAGCCTTGAAGATTACCCAAAGTTCCAAATGGAAATAAACACTTGATGTTCTGGAAGAAAATTGGAGTAAGAAGATCATCTTGGATCTAAAGTCATGACATTATGGAGGAACAATCCGTGGGAGCAGGATCGAGGATTTAAAACTGGAACAGCTCTTAGAGATCATTTAAGAATGGATAATAGCAAGCGTTTACCTAGCACCTACTATGTGCCAGGCTAAATCCTTTACAAGTAGTATCTCATGTGGCCCAACCCTCTCATTTTGCCCATGAGTAAACTGAGGCCCAGGAGTGGCATGACCAAGGGCATATATGAAATAATAAAGTGGCAGCCTGAACTTTGTAAGTGCTCAAACTTATTGCTTTGAGCTGAGTATCTTCAAAACCCTGGTTTCCCAGTCTGAGGTACTTCATTACTGCAGCCATCCGTAAGCTGGCTCCAGGCTTTGTTCATGACACCCATTTACATACTGAACTGGCATACTTGCTCTCCTCTGAACTAGGCCATAGCCTACCTCAAAGCTTTTACATAGCATTGTCCCTCATGCCTGGAATGCCCTCCCTCCTCTCCTTTGCCTCTTAGAATCCTACTCTTTCAACACACAACTCACAAGCCACCTCCTACCTGAGACCTCTTCTGATCCCCTGAATTCTCAACTTTCTCAAATAATGTACATGATAATCTTCTAAGGTGTTATACTTCCCCCCTCCAAACCTCACTCTAACATGGATTATTTGTTTTGCCTCAGATTACGCTGGGAATAGGGATACAATGAATCAGCAAGCATTCTTGAACCACTTACTAGTGAGTCAGCCAGAAAGTGTTTATTAAGTCACTGTGCTAAATACTGGGGCTACAAAGAAAGGCAAAAGACAGTCCCTGCCCTTAAGGAGTTCAGTGTAATGGATTAGAAAACATACAAACAACTATGACATAGACTAAATAAATTAGAAATAACAGAGGGAAGGCAATAGAGTTAAGAGGGCTTGGGAAAGACTTCCTATAGAAGGCAAGATTTTAATTGCCTCTTGAAAGGAGCCAGGGAAACCAGGAAGTATAAATGAGATGAGAAGTCATTCTAGCATGGGGGATGACCTGAGAAAATGCCCAGAGCCAAAAAATGAAGTGTCCTAGTCAGGCCACTGAAGAGTGTATGGTGGGATGTAAGGTGTAAGAATCCTGGAAAGCTGAGGGGACTCAGGGCTGGGTTATTAAAGGGCTTTGAACATCAAACAGAGGATTTTGTATTTGATTGCAGATGGATGGGGAGCCGCTGGAGTTTGATGAGTATAGGGGTGACATGATTACAGCCTGTTTTAGGAAAATCAATCTGGCAACTGAATGGAGGATGGAGTGGTGTGGGGAGAGACTTGAGGTAGGCAGATCCACCCCCATACCTCAGAGATATTTCAAGTTTGATTCCAGACCACCGCAATGAAGCAAATATTATAATAAAATGAGTCACATGGATTTTTTGGCTTTCCAGTGCATATAAAAGTTATGTTTACACTGTCTTGTAGTATATTAAGTGTGCAATAGTATTATATGTAAAAGAAAATCTATATACATTAATTAAAAAAATACTTTGTTGTTAAAAAATGCTAACCATCATCTATGACTTCAGTGAATTGTAATCTTTTTGCTTATGGAAGGTCTTGCCTCTGCGTTGATGGCTGTTGACTGATCAGGGTGGTGGTTGCTGAAGGTTGGGGTGGCTGTGGCAATTTCTCAAAATAAGACAACAATGAAGTTTGCTGTATCGATTGACTCTTCCTTTTACTTGAACACTTAGAAGCCATTATAGGGTTATTAATTGGACTAATTTCAATATTGTTGTGTCTCAGAGAATAGGGAAGCCTTTGGACAGGGAGAGAGGCAGGGAGAAGGCTGGTCAGTGGAGCAATGAGAACATACAACATATTGATTAAGTTTTCTTGCCTATATGGGTGAGGTTTGTGGTACCCCAATACAAGTACAATAGTTACATCGAAGATCATTGATCACAGATCACCATCGCAGATATAGTAATAATGAAAAATTTTGAAATATTGTGAGAATTACCAAAATGTGGCATGGAGACATGACATGAGCACATACTGTTGGAAAAATGGTGCCGATAAACTTGCTGGACACAGGGTTGCCCCAAACCTTCAATTTGCAAAAATTGACAATATCTGTGAAGTGCAGTAGAGCAAAGTGCAATAAAATGACTTATGCCTGTATTGAAATTGTCCAGGAAGGAGGTGATAAGGCCTATATCAGAGTGGTGGCAGTCTTAGAGGAGAGAAGGGAGTATATTGGAGAGATATTGCAAAGGTAAAATGGACAGACCTTGGAAACAGATTGGATATAGGGAGAGGGGTTGCAACCTTGTGAGTAGGATGCCTTGGTTTTAAGCCTGGGCTACTGGGAGGATAGTAGTGCCCTCGATAGTAATAGGGAATTTTGGAAGGAAGGAGAATTTGAAGGAAAGATAAGTAGCAGGGACACAAAGAAAGACAGAAACAACCCCTACCTCAAGGACCTTACATATACATTGTCATATATATAGACTCAACATATACATAGAGTCTTCCCCAACAACCTTACCCAACTGCAGATGCCTCCACACCTTGGGTCTGCTCTCCTGATGAGTTAGTTCTTGTCCAGGACCATCATTTCATGAGGGACCCTAGGCCTGCTCCCGTCACCCCTAGATCATCTTGTTCCCTGAATTTCTCCACCTTCTCATCAACTATGTGGTCTCTTTGTTTTCTCACTCCCCACTTTCTACTTCCCCTTTATATTTTCACTCCCCTTCCCCCCATTTGAATCCAGGTAGGGGCTATTTTGTTTCCTAGTTTGTGTATCACCAAATTCCTGCAGTAAACCTGTCTTATCTAACCTTAGAAGAGAAGATGCTGAAGAGCTTAATCCATGCTAGTCAGATTCATCCTACATTTCATTGAACAAATTGGTCTCAGAGTGTACTGGTAGGGACTAAGAGGTTAATATCTTGGGAAAATCCAGTTCAACAGAAATGATCATCTTATCAAGACTTGTATTCACCACCTAATTATACAGACTTGCCCTAGGCTCTACATACACTGGGCTTCATAGCTTAAGGATGGGCCTACCCATGGGGCACTGGATTTGGAGTCTGAATACAAGAGTGTGATCTTGCCCTAATCATTTCCCTTTCTGAGACCTGTTTTCTTATTGATGTAATGATAGGGTTGGGCTGAATGATGTCTCTTTTAGTTCCAAACTTTATGAAACCTGTGAGTTGCTCTTTTTGCAGCAGGAATGAATTGCAGTGAGTGATGCCCATTCTCTTTCCTGGTCTCCTGTGGTTGTGGTACATTTGTCTGTGAGATATCTTTGTATGGGTATCAGGATAGGCCCTGACCATAGAGAAGAGCCAATATCGCTGGCCCTTGTTGGGATACCAAATCCATGCTTCTGGTTCCTTTAGCATTGTGCTCTGAGTATATGGGTCTTAGAACCAGACCCATATTTGACACCCAAACTCAAGTTTTTGCCTTCTTGTCACCTGAATAGACTAGGAAGAGGAAGAAAAGTGCCCTGTATGTGAATGAGACAACTCATGTTCATATCCCATCACTGCCCAACTACCTGCATGACTTTTGCCAAGTCATTTCTCCTCTGTGGGCCTCAGTTTCCTTCTTTGTAAAATGAATGGGTTAGGCTACACAATCTAAGACTTGGATGGTTATTTGAGCCAGAACAAGAATTCCCTCTGCAATAATCTCTGGTAAATGCTTAAAGACCTCTAGTGGGTAGAAACTCAGTCCTTCCAGAAGTACCCATTCTTTCCACTTTTGAACACTTCTGATCTTTAGGACCCTTTTTCTTACATCAAGCTTAAATCTTCTTCTTCACAATGCAATGTTCACTCAAAGTAAATACAAAGTAATTTGTGAGGTTGGAGAAAGGGTCCTATTAATTGGGGAAGTTGAGATAGGGTCTCTGTACAAGGTGATCTTGGAAGAAAGGTGACTGTAGGAGGCAATGCTGAGGAAAGAGTGGGCTCTGCAAAGGTCCAGAGATGGGAGAGGGGTGTCACATATTCAGAATAGCAAGGAGGTCAGGTTGCTTGTAGCTCAGAGTGTATATGGAGGGGAGTAATGTGTTGTAAGCTGAAAGGTAGCCTGAAGCCAGATTTGAAAGGCTTTAAATAGCAAACACTAGAGTTGGTGTTTTATCCAAGGTGTTACAGGAAGTAGCTGGAGTCTCTGAGGATGGGAATGAGCACACCACTGCTTAGAAACATCAGCTTGACAGCTGTCCCCAAGATGGACCAGAGAGGGGTGAGACTTGATGTAAGGAGGTTATTACAATACTCCAGGCAAGAGGTCATGAAAGGCTGATCTCGGGTGGTAACCATGGGAGTGGACAGATAGGGAGAGATAGGAAAGAAGTTTTAGAAGCATAACTGAGGAGCCCTGTCTCCCCACTCATTCCCCCTTCTCAATCTGTTGGACAGTAAGCCAAGTTGTGGAATGGATAGCTCTTTGGACTTGAAGTTAGGAAGTTCAAAAGCTGCTCCACACACTTACTGGATATATGACCTTCAGCTAGCCACTTAACCTCTGTCCATCTCAGTTTCTTCATCTGTAAAATGGGGATAATAATAGCACCTACCTCCAAGTGTTTCAGTGAGGTTCAAATGAAGTGGAGAAAGAGGAATAAGCATTTATGCAATGCCTACTACTTGCTGTTATCCCATTTGAATAATAGTGAGGGGTGGGGGAACCTGCAGCCTAGAGGCCTTTTAGGTCCTTGGGTGCAGCCTTTTGACTGATTCCAAGTTTTACAGAACAAATCCTTTTATTAAGGGGATTTGTTCTGTGAAGTTTGGGTCTACATAATAGTGTGAAGCAAATAGAGATTAAGTGACTTGCCTAGGGTCACATAACTAGAAGTGTCAAGTCTTCTGATTTAAGGCCCAGTCCTTTATCCATTGGGCTACCAGCTGCTTCTAATGAAAAAACATCTGTAAACTCTTGGCAACCCTTAAATTGCTATTTAAATGCTAGTAATTCCAGGCCATATTGGACCTCTGGCCAGTGTCATCATGGCAAACACTCCAGCAGGGGTAAAATCCCCTCCAGGCAGGAGCTCCTGATTGCTACCACCCCCACCAGTTCCTAGTCCCCTGAACCTCCCCACCTCCACCCTTCAGAAATGATTTCAGAGGCTTTGTCTATTTCTTTTCTCATCTTCAAATTCCAGACAGCATCGTTTAGCTAATGCACATGGGAAGGAAATTGCAAAATAGATTTTAAAATGGGCACAGTGTAAAAATGATAGCGAGAGATTGGACACAGATGGGTAAGAGGTTAGAACGGAGAAGGCTTCTGCTTAATCTTGGGGTAAAAAATACTCTGATCCTGACAGAGCCCAGTCAGAAGGAATTTCCAGGTTTATCTGTCTTGCTGGCATGTTGTTTCCAACACAATTGATCTTCCCCTTTATTGCTTTTCTTCTCCTCTCCACACCGCCCCCCCCCCCCCCACTTCTTTGAAGGTAATTCAGGGAAAGTCCCCTTTTTTTTTTTAAAGAGCTATTTTCTCTTCCCATTTACTTGGGATGGCATTCAGAATTCATGTAGGCCTATTTCTATCCATCTCCCTTACTCCCCCTCCCCTTCAGAAGAGAGAGTTATAGGATTTTCAAGTTGAAAGGGACCTGCCTTATTATCTAATCTAATCCCTTAATTTTACAGAGGAGGAGACAGAGGCAGGATAGGGGAAGTTACTTGACTTCCTTTTAAGAAGGATATGATGGAGAGTGTCCAGAGAAGGGTAATCAAAATGGTAGAGAATCCATGACTTAAGATGACTGGTATCCTGGAACACACTTGGCAGGGGCATAAAGTTGAGATGCAGAATTGGCACAGGTACGATAGCTGTCTTCAAGCAGTTGAGATGCTATCTTATGGAAGGAAATCCATTGCTCTAGAGATGGATTTGCACCCAGGTCCTTTGACTCAGTCAGAGATCTAAGGGAGGGCTTAGCTTTTTCCTACTTGGCACGAAAGGGTGAAACTAGGAGATGTACAGAGAAATATTTAGGCTTCATGTCAGGAATAACTTGCATCAATTCAAATTACCCCAAAGTGGAATGGTTGCCTTGGATGGGAGTGGGTTCCTGCCCATTGGAAGTTTTGGAGTAGCAGCTGGATGATTCCTTGTTGGGGATGTTGGAACAGGAATGCTTTCAGGGGAATGGGGAGCAGATGGTGACATAGAGACCCCTTCTCCCCCTATGTGTTCTGTAACTCTGAGGAAATGTACCCCTGTCCCATGGTTCCCCATCAATGTGGGTTGCCTAGAAGGCAGACAGGCCTTCTTCATCTGTTACTCTAATGGGGGGAGACAGAGGGTTACCGTGTCCTTGGTTAAAGGGGAAAGAAAAAAGAATCTCTCATTAAATATGCCTGAGCAGTCATTTGACAATTAACGGATGCGCCTGGGCTGGGTAGAACAGAAATATGTATCCATCTTGCACTTCTCACTAATTCCTAACTAGTCTTACAAATCAGCTGGAAAGGACAGTGTTGAACTCCCCCTCCCTTTTTTTTGCATACACATACCTTCTTTCTCCACTGGGAGAGAAATTGTCCTTTCTGGGGTGATTGTCAGGGGCAGGGTGGAAATGTTCAGAAGTAGAGAAGAGGGATAGTTTTGGCTTATTCCTAAATCCCCCTGTGTGAAGCACATGAGGATCTGAGGGGGGAGGAGGAAGACTGGGGAATTCTACAGATTAATGGCCCCATCCCTAGCTTCTCATGTACTAATCCAGGAACCAGAGAGGGAGGACTGGGCAACAGCTTGTTTCTTTCATTCTGACAACCCAGGTGCCAGAGCATCCTGGGATTGAATTGATGATGATATAGCTTCCCTGGCGACCAACACTTCTCCAGTCACGACTTGGAATCGTAAAGGGACCTTTCCCCTGGCTTCCCAACCTGTCCCCTCGAGCTGGGAGGTCTGACCCTGAAACTGGAGGATTTCCTGGGGTATATATGTGTGGAAGGAATTGCACAGGATCAAAGACTCACAAAACTAGAAGGTAGCATAAAGGTCATCTTATCCAACTACTCCCACTGCCTATCCTCAAATCTAAGACTCCTTTTTTATTTTTTAACTCCATCCATCCATCTCTTTAAGTTAAAGAGGCGGCTTGGTGTGATAGAAAGAAGAGTGTATTTAAACCCAGAAGATCATAGATGAAAGCTTGACTCAATTTACTATCTGTGTGACCTTGTGATGGAATATAGTAGAAAAATCAGAGGACCTGAGTTCAAATCCCATCTCTGACACATAGTCCCTATGTGACCTTAGGTAACTCACCACCTCCCTGTGCCTTGGTTTTCTCGTCCATAAAATGAGAGGGTTAGATTGAATGGCATTTGAGGTCCTTAGAGCCCTAGATAAGCCTGTAATTCCCAGCACTTAACATTACTGGACCTTTTTCTTCATATGTAAAACAAAGGGGTTTGAATTAAAGAATCTCTGAGGTCTCATCTCTAAGCTCTAAAACCAAGCAGAGTAGGATGGACTCATTACTTCACAAGGTTGTCATTTTGTGACTCTACCACTGGACAGCTCGGGTGTCAACAAAGCTAAAATATACTTTCTTCTAACTTTCCTGTGTCCCACCTCTGCCCTCTGGAACCACAGAGAACATCTGCTCCTTCTCTGGTACATGGTGGCTCTTCACAGATGTAACTGAAGAAAGAAAGTATGTCTTAACTTATTAAAGGAGTGGCTAGAGAGCGCCATAGTAGAGATGGAGAGAGAGAGAGAGAGAGAGAAAGAAAGAGAGAGAGAGAGAGAGAGAGAGAGAGAGAGAGAGTGTGTGTGTGTGTGTGTGTGTGTGTGTGTGTGTGTGTGTGTGTGTGTAGGAGGGCAGGGCTGGAGTCAAGAAGACCTGAGCTCCAATGTAACCTCAGATCCTTACTAGCTGTGTGACCCTGGCTGAGTCACTTAATCTCCGCCTCAATTTCTTCAGCTATAAAATGAAGATTGTTCTTCTTCATGAACAACAGTGAAATTGTTGTCATTATCATCATGTAGGTGAACCATCCCTTCTTCCATTGTGCGAAGTCACACTCTTTCTATCCGGGTATTCTTTTTTCCCTCTTGGTACTTTGTTGTGGTTTTCTTAGCAGTCCGTCCACTCAGTTCCAGCTCCTGGGCCTTTGGGGGACACCCTACACTAAGGTAAAAGCTCTGCCTATTAGAAGGCTACAAAATTAGATTTAGGCAGGAGGAACTGGAACCAGTTCTTATAGGCTTGTGAGAAGAGATTGTTAATATGCAGTGTGCTCATGTACACCAGAGAAACAGGCAAGTGCTACAAATCAGGGCTTATTGTTTTGTTGATTGTTTAGACTTAAGAAAGGAATGGAGTAAAAGTTAATAATACAGATTAAACTTAAGCGTGTTGTGCATATCCCCTCCCCCTCCTCAGTTGTTAAATATTCAGCAACACCCTTGTGCTTCGGGGACAGCTTCAATGACAATGTATCCACTGTCCAAGGATTGGCCTAGCTAACTTTATTATGGAAGGTTAGGTTCTAAGAGGAGATTATTTTTTTTAAGAACCAGTTGTTAAATATTTGCTAAGACATCCCTAGGTTTAGGTGACTTACTCTGAATACTGAAGATCCAAGCTGTCTGCAAGGTGAGAAGATTTAAGTTTCCACCACCCCTGTTAATGTTGCTCCTTAGAACTGGAGAGAAATGGAAAAGCTGCTTAAGGTCGTTATGCTGCTCACAGATACAAAGTACCTTCCTTTTTCCCCCTCTTCTCCCCCAGTCCTAGAGGTGCTAAGAGGGAGAGAAGTAGCAATGAAGTATTTCATGGTTTCCCACATTTGGCATTCCATAACCTGCCTCTTTGCCTTTTCATTGGCTGTGCCTTAAGACAGGTTCACACCCCTTTCTCTGGCTGCCCCCCTCCCCCTTGGAATCTTCAGCTTTCTCCAAAAGCTCAACCCAGGTGCCATCTCTTCCAGGAATTTTTGCGTGCCAAATCAATCCAGTTTAATTGAATCCAGCATATGTTTTTAAAAGTACCATCTATGTGCCAAACACTGAAGATACATTTGTATAAATGAAAAATGAAGCTGTTTTTGCCCTCAAGGAGCTTACCTCCTATTTAGGGGAACCGTTATGTACATAGATATGTTAATACTATAAATAAGGATGGAGACTGGACCTATGCTTTCACTGATATGAGGAACTCCCAGATGAGGAAAATCCCTCTACTAATTCAGGTTGACATCTTCTTTGCTACTTATAGTCTTAGAGGTTGCCTATAATATATACATATATGTGTTTGTGTATAAAATATAATATATAAGATAATATTCTATACATACATGCATTCTCTACATACACATTGGAAAACTAGATGTGTGATTTCATCAACAAAGGGAATCTCCTGATGGGTCTATGCAGATCAGTCTATTTCTGCAATGTTTAGCCTTGATGGAGTGGGAACACTGAAGGGCATGAACCCTGTGTGACCAGCCCAGGGGCACGCAGCCAATATGTCAAAGCAGAGACTTGAACCCAGGTCTGTTTGGCTGCAGCATAGTGCCCTATCCACTAGGCAACATTGTCTCCCAAATACAAAGGGAGATCATGAAAAACTATTTCGGGAGTGACTTTGGAGTTAGAGGTCCTGTGTTCAAATCCCATCTTTAATACTACCTTTGAGACCTAAAGTAAATTATTTTTTCTTTTTGGCTTTGGTTTCTTCATCTGCCAAATGAGGGGGTTGGATCAGTTGACCACCAAGATCCTTTTCAAACTCTTTATCTGTATTCTGACTACAACTGGATTGAATTGAATGAAAAGGTCCTCTCCATTTGCAGTGTAGAGAAAGGGGATACCGGGGATCAGCAGTGAGGACTGATAAAGAATGCGCCCCTCTTGCTCGAGTGATTTACCCTTGACTGGTCCCTTAGAAACAGACGTTGGCAACAATGAGAGTAGCTGAGGCTCCAGCTGAGATCTGCATGGGCAGATTGCATGTGGGTAATTCATCTTGGTTATCGCGGCTGCTGTGAGAGAAGGGGAAAGGCAGGGGAGGGAGGAGAGGACATACAGTGGTAGCTTACTTCTGGTCTGGAGCTGATGGGAATTTTAGGGCCGTATTTTACCTCTGAGGGAGGGGGATGCTGGCTTGTCTTGAATTGGGAGGGTGCCCCCTCCTTATGGAGGCTCTAAGGCAGGAAAGAAATGATGGAAAAGGAAGAGAGGGAAAGGGGTTAGAATGGGAAGGGAGGGAGAGAGGGCTGAAAGAGCAAGGTAATGAGAGGAGAGACAAAGGCAGGGAGAAAAGCAGGGTGAAAGACACGCAGAGAAAGACACAAAGAGAAAGACAAAGTGAAGCAGGGAGGAACAAAAAGACAGAGAGAAACAAAGGCAAACAGAGAGACAGAAAGACTAAAATAGAGAAACAGAGAAAATAGAGAAAGCGTAAAATAGAGAAAGAGAGAAGAGAAAGACAAAAAGAGGGAAGAGGGGGAAGAAGGGGTTGGAAGAGGGAAAGACAGAGAGGAGAGAGATGGGAGAGAAGGAGAGAGTAGAAGAGAGGGGAGAAATAAAGGAGAAAGAAGGAGGTGGGGAGAGGGGGAATGGGACAAAAGGAGAAAGAAAGAGGAAAGAAAGGGACTAAGGAAGAGGGAAAAAGAAAGGGAGAAGGTGGGAGAGAGGGAAAGACAGGGAAGAGAGAGAGAGAGACAGACAGAGACAGAGAAAGAGACACAGAGGGACACACAGAAAGAGACAGAGAGGCAGAGAGAGGTAGAGATATTTCTCCTTACCTGTGGTGAATCCCTCAGTGCCTCAGGTGGAGGAGACCAACTCTTCATCAGTGCCGAGTAGAAAGGGTCAAGGGAAGGGTCAGGTGTAGCAGTGGGTGGGACCTGAACAGCAGCTGTGAGCTTTGTTTGCACAGTGTGGTGAATTAATTTCGTGCCCCTGAAGTATTTATTACCATCCACTCTTTTATTATCTGTATAATAACTTTCATAGACATATCTGCTGCCTGACCTAGAGTCCTGTGATTTAATAACTTCTCACGTGCCCCTTCTGTGTGTGGTGACTGTGCTGGGGAAGTGCATGCTGGGTAGGTACTGGATGGTTCTGAGGAGGAAGAACCCTGGACAGGAAGTACTTCCCTTTACCCTTTACTCCTGCTGGTGGACTGAAGATAGCTTCTCCTTCTACCCCCATTTACCCCCACTGTCCCTGGTACGTTCTTGGGACCTTGCTTGCTTGGGAAGAGAGATAGGTTGGGGTCTGTCCAATCTATGAGCTACATCACCTTCTGTTTCTTGAGATGGTACATATCATAAACTATCTTCTTCATGAGCAGGAAAATTAAATTAAAAAAAAAATCTCTTCCTCTTCCCTTTGGCTTCCCACTATCATGGACTGGTCTTGTAGCTGTATTCTGATACCTTCCATGGCATGTCTCAGGTTTGAAGTGCTTTCTTTCTCTAGGATTGTGGAAGCTGTCTTGGGTCCATCCTTTGTCCTTAAATTTGATCAGTTGTTCAATAACATTTGCTTAGCACCTACTATATGCCAAATACTTCACTAAGCCCTGGGATACAAAAAGAGGCAAAAGATAGTCCCTGCCTCAAGGAGTTTATAGCCTAAAGTAGGAGACAACGTGCAACCAAATATATACAGGCAAGCTCTGTAGGAAGTAAATAAGAGAAGAAATACAGTAGAATTAAGAGGGATTGAGAAAGGTTTCCTTTAAAGATGGAATTTTAGTAGGGATTTAAGGAATGGTGTAAGACTATAAAACAGAAAGAGCACTGGAGTTGGAGGGGAAGGATCCAGGTTTAAAAATTCGTGTTGTAATTTCCTACATCCTAGCTGGATGATCTTAGGCAAGTATCAACATGTTTCTGGACTTCATATGATCATAGATCAAGAGCTGGTAGGATCCAAAGTGTTCATTTAGTCCAACCCCTTCATTTTTCAATTATCTCTTCTGGAACTTGAATTAGAAGGCCTTGAAGATCCCTTCCATCTCTGAAGTTTTGCCAGAGTCCAGAATTAGAGGCAGTGAGTTGCAAAGAGGCGTGTTTAAGCTTGATATTGGGGTGGTGGGGGTAGGGGATTTCCTAAGAATGGGAGCCTACTGGAAGTGGAATGGGCTATTTCCAGAGGTGGTAGGCCCCCCCCTCCCTGGAGATCTCCAGGCAGAGGCTGGATGGCCACTTGCCATCATTTTAGAGGGATTCTTGTTCAGGCCCCCATGATACTGAAGATCTCTAGAATGATCCATAGAAAAATTAGTTCATTCATTGCAGTGATTATCAGTTTCTCCTTGAAATTATTTTGTATAGCTTTTCATATGCTTTGTATTTGCTTCTCTGTTTACATATTGTATCACTCAGTAAAATGCAAGCTTTTTGAGGACAGGGACATTGTCTTACCTTTTTTTTCATCCCTCCTGCCTAGTATAGTGCCTGACATAGCTCATGTACTTAATCAAAGCTTATCAAATAAGTTCCCTGAGGACAGGAATGATTTTGATTTTTCCTTTGTATATCCTAGCCTGGATAAATGCCTGTACATAAGGACATATGTCATAGAATGGAATACAGTGACACAAACAGCATTCTCATTTCCCCAAATATGGTTATCTCAGTGAGCTTAGAGGAGAGAATCCCTCAAGGAGTCCTTGTTGCTTATCTTTTCAGTGACAGGGTTCGAATCCAGAAATCCCTGAACTCTGAAGAACTCTAGCGCACCCAGAGGCAGACAAGTGGGATAGTGAAGGGTCATAAGATCATGTATTATGGAGATGAAGTGAAGGAGGAGCTGGGCATGTTTAACCTGGAGAAGGGAAGATGCAGTAAGGCCTCAGTAACAGTCATTCCTCCTAGCACTGTTGCTAGTAACTCCTAGGGCCTGCAACAATTTTCAGTATGTTAAATATTTGGCTATTTCATATAGAGAAGAGCTAAGTTGGTGCACCTACCTGCTTAGGGTTAGGAATCAGGGTTCTGGAAAGTCTTGCGACTCCTCACTCAAGCAAGTAATTCAGCCTTTCAGGACAAGTTTCCCTCTCTGAAGGTTTGATGACAGACAAACTACTTTCCTACTTCCCCAGGAGTCCTGAGAAGCAGTGATACAATGACAGCAGAGGCCTTGGAGCTGCTGAGAGAAATAGATTTAAAAAAAAACCCATAAAAACAAATTCCAGGTGTTACTATCCTAGTCTTCGTGAGTGAGCATGTGGGGGTGAGTGGATGACTCAGTAAGCAATTACTTATATTCAGCTCAGTTGCAAACCACTTTGCCAGTCTTATTATCAGCTCTGTCTACATTCTCCCTGTGCTCAACCAGACTGGCCCACACACTGTCCCTCCAGACACACCCACATCTGCCTCTACCAATTTGTACACCTGATCCTCCCCACCTAGAACTTGTCTCACTCCCTTCTCCAGTATCTCTGTAGGAGTCTCTCCTAGAATCACCGGATTTACAGCTAGAAGAGACCTTATTTCTCATCTATTTCAAGATCTTTGAATAGGAAGCTGAGGTCCAGAAACACTGGGACTTTTCCTGATACCACACAGATAGTCAGGAGCAGACCAGGATTCCAAGTCAAGTCCTCTGGCTCAGGATCCCAAGCTTTTCACGTTACATCATGAATCAGTCAGCCTCCCAAGGAAGCAGGAACATAATTTGTCTGGTTGTCAAACCTTCAGAGAGGGAAACTGTTGTCTTGGAAAGTTGAATTACTTCCTTGAGGTAACTGTGTGAGTCAGGAATTGGGAAGATGACCCCAATCTCTGATTCCTAATTCTAACATATGACTGCGGTCATTACATCATACATTTAGAGCTGGAAGGGATCTTAAAAGTCATTGAATCTCCCCTCCCCTCCCCATTTTACAGATAAGGAAACTGAGGCAGGAGAAGCTACATAACTTGTCTAGAGGAAGGGTCTGAGACAAGATTCAAACTTGTCTTCCTGACTCCAAACATGGTATTCTATTCATTGCACCACATACCACATGTAGACTGCTTGAAGGAACCAGGTATATTTATCCTGAATAAGAGAAGACTCAAGGGGAACATATGAGCTACAACAGGGGGACAGTTAAAGAGAAGTAAATTTAATATGGAAGCCTGGGCTTCCTAACTATGAAAGTTGTCCCAAAGTAGAATAGGATGTCTTGGGACGTGGTGGGCTCCCCCCACCAGAAGTCTTCAAACAGAAGCAGGATAGAGTGCTGGAATGAGATATCAAGAAGACTTGAGTTCAAATCCATCCACAGACATTTATTAACTATGTGAACCTGGCAAGTAACTTTGCCTGCCTCAGTTTCCCCATCTGTAAAATTAAAATAATGATAGCACCTACCTCCCGGAGTTGTCGTGAGGATAACATGATTGTAAAATACTTGGCAAACCTCAAAGTGGTAAATAAATAAATACTAGTGATTTATTGTTAGATGAGATTCGTGGTCACATCCTGATCAGACCAGATGACCTATGAGATCATTAGGTATCTGACATACAGAGATTCTGCAAACCATTAAACGTGTGCATGGCTGTAAGACAATTAAAAAATAAGAGCAGATATCAAAGGGTAGGAGCAAATGGAGATCTTCAAGCTAACACTGGCTAACCATTTATTGGATATGTTGTAAAGGGGATTCTTGGTTAGTCAATGACTGGACTCAGTGGTCTCTGAGGTCCTTTTCCTGCACCAAAATTCCAAGATAAAACAATTTGTTGTAGAGTCTCTCTCATACTTTATTCAACTTCCCCTTTTCCCAGTCTGAAATATGTGCTTAAAGACTGTCCTTACAAAGTTAATTAACGAAGAAGCTGTGAGGAGGGGAGGAAAATGATCAGGAAATAAAAACAAATAATGTGAGAGATGTGGGGCTATCAGGAGTGGGCTCCCAGAGCTGTCATTTTTGACCTAGGAGGGAAACCAAGACCAAAAGAAAAGGTTAGCTTCACTCTAATAGAGCATGTGTTCTTTCCTATGCTGAGAAGATTTTACTATTATGTGATATTCCATGACCCTCCAGCCTTTTTACTGGCCTTCTTTCTATTCTTCATACGTGACATCTAATTTTCTCCCATCATACCTTTGCACAGTCTGTTGCTTATACTTGGAATGCCATCCTTCCTCACCACCTCCTCACAGAATCTCTAACACTTTAGTGTTGCCATCTAAAATGAAACTCTTCTTTGGTTACTTACTAACACCCCAGTTAAATTTACCTTAAATCTAGTTTGTATATATTTGGGTGTGAATATGTTTTTTTCCCTTTAGGGGAGGGCAGGGCACTATTTTTGGTATTGACTTTGTGTCCCCTTTGCCTAGAATATAGCAGGGACTTATGAAGTACCTGTTCGTAAATTGTTTTGAATTGGGGGATAAGTTCTCGTTCTCTCTCTCTCTCTCTCTCTCTCTCTCTCTCTCTCTCTCTCTCTCTCTCTCTCTCTCTCTCTCTTTTCTCTCCTCTCCTTCTGTCTCTGTCTCTCTCTTTCTTTTTCTCTCTCTCATCCCTCCCTAGGGTCCCTGCCCTTGACATTCATTAAAAGATGACAGGCTGGAGTTAAAAATGAAAGCTGTGGTCTTAGAACAAAGTAAAAACAAATTTAAAGCATCAACAAAATCATTGGGCCATGAAGCTATCTAACCTTTGACTTTGGCCTTGTTAGCTCTGTAGTCTAAAGTCTGAGCCAACTAGCTAGACAATAGACAAAGAACAGAGTCACTAGCCTGCTTTTGTCCCCTTGAAAGGAAGGCTGAGTCTACTCCATGGCTTGACTCAGTGGAGTGGCGCTGTTCACCCAGGAAGCTCTGACTAGGTTCTCTTTGCTTTCAGAATTCCTTTCTATGAGTCACGACTTGATATTGTCCCTGTCCATTCAGGAGGGTCCTCCGGGCAGCTTTTCAAAAGCTGTTTGGCTGAATAAAACACCGTTTATAACCCTGCATCCTATAAACCCGACTCTTTATTAACTCTTGGCCCTGCTTGCCAGGCATCCCTGGAATCTGACAGCAACCGATAGGATGAGATAATTCAGAGGTGCTTCCTTTCCTCTGGTTTGTGGATTCATTCTCAGGCACAGATTGGGAGGGTCCTACCTCTTTCTTCCTACTTTCAAGCAGGGACTACTGTGAATTATTTCTGGGTGACTGTGGCAAGATACCAAGGGAATCCCAGTCATTAGTGATTTCAAACTACATTTTTTGGTGTCATTATCCTTGATGATTTGGACCAAATGCAACCCTAAGTTTGCCCCCTGCATCTTTTTCCAGCCTTATTCCACATTGCCTCCCCACAGACACTCTAAATTCTAGTCAGATTGACTTACTTAATTTCTCCTTATAAGGTATCCCATCTCCCTCTTCCATGTTTTTGCATAAGCTATCCCCTATGAATGTGAATCCTCCTCATTTCTACCTCTAGAAATCACCAATGTTCATCCAGGGCTAAATTCAAGCATTATATCCTAAATCTCCTGATCTCCAAAGCTATTAGAGCACTTCTGTGTATGTGTTATGCAATGTAAGTTCCCTGAGAGCAGGGACTGTTTCTGTTTTATCTTTGTACCTCCAGAAGCTAGCACAGTGCCTTCAGGATGGACTAGTGGGGTCAAACTCATATTAGAAATGGACAGATAGAAATAGACAAATATAAGTGGATTCCTTCAGGTCTCATAAATTAACATTATCTATGTTGTATTATATTTTTATTTATTTTGCAAAATACTTCTCAGTTACATTTTCTTTTGGTTCTGCTGTGGCTGCAAATTTGACACATCTGTAGTAGACAATTACTAAATATTTGTTGATTAAACAAATGAGAAAAAAACCATTTTTCCCTACTCTGAATTAGTGGCCTAGTTGAATTTTCCCCTCCCCTAGGCAGACCCTAATCATTTTATAGGATTGTTACTAGAATATTCTCCTAGCTAACCTTTCTGCCCCAGTCTTTCACCTACTCCAATCTATGCTGCCAAATAATCTTAAGACACTATTTATATTACGCTGCTCTTTTGTTTAAAAACCTCTCATGGCTCCCTATTGCCTGCTACATCAAGGTCATACTCCTCTGACTAACTTTTAAGTCTCCATAGTCTGATCCTATCATCTTTCCTTTCCCAATCTTCTTTCCTGTTGTGCATCTCTCTCATCAGGCCAGCTTCCTTACTGTTCTCTGCACACCGTGTTGTTGAGTCATTTCAGTCCTGTCTGACTCCCTGTGACCCCATTTGGGTTTCTTTCTTTTTGTAAAGATGCTGGAGGGGTTTGCCACTTCCTTCTCCAGCTTATTTTACAGTTGAGAAAACAGAGGCAAACAGGGTGAAATGATTTACTTTCCTAGGATCACAAAGCTAGTAAGTATCTGAGGTCAGATTCAAACTCAGGTTTTCCTGACTCCAGGCCTGGTGCTTTGTTTACTACACTAACTAGCTGTCCTATTCTCATTTTACAGATGAGGAAACTGAGGCAGAAAGCTGATAAATGGTTTTCTTTGGATCCCAAAGCTAGTAAGCATCTGAGGCAGAATTTGAATTCAGGTCTTCCTGACTCTGTCTGGTACTCTGTCCTAGCTGTCTCTAAGTGAAGGTAATCTCCAGATTATCTCTAGCTGAAAAAGGAGACATTATTAGCAGCTGGGAGAACTGGGAATGGCTTCCTGTGGAAGGTGGTAACTTACTATGGACCGGCCATTGTACTGGGCATTGGGGATTTTTTAAAAAGTGATCATTCCTGTCCTTGAGTTTGCATTCTAAAAGAGGAGAGGCTATGTGCCTGCATTTATATATATATATATAAAGAGAGAGAGAGAGAGAGAGAGAGAGAGAGAGAGAGAGAGAGAGAGAGAATATATCCAAATAAACACAAGTTAATGTGAGGAGGTGGGGTTGGAGAGAGGAGGGGCCTGGCAGATGGTGGGGTTAAGAAAGGTTTCATGCAGGAGCTGATATGATGCAAAAGAAGAGGTCCAGCATGAACACCAATAAGCAAAGCCAAGGACTCAAGGGTAGGGAACCTAGGAGCTCTAGGCCACACGTGGCCCTCTAGGTCCTCAAGTGTGGACCTTTGACTAAATCCAAACTTCACATAAATCCCCTTAATAAAAGGATTTGTTCTGTAAATTTGGACTTAGACAAAAGGCTGCCCCCAAGGACCTAGAGGGACACATATGGCCTCAAGGCCACAGGTTCCCCACCCCTGCACCAAGGTCATTTGAAGTAGAAGAGAGCCCTACCAAGAAAGGGAGGAGATGTGTAAATCTGGGAAGACTTTCAGGTAGATGTGGGACTTAGAAGAAAATTAGGATCATCAGATGGAAAGAAATAACTTTTCATGTATTTAAAACCTTAGAAGAGGAGGTATAATAGAATGAATGTTGAATTGGGACCTGATTCTAGCCCTGGCCCTTTTACAGACACACTGTGTGACCTTGGACTTGATCCTATCAAGTACACAGCAGCCATTGCATAAAATAAGTATGTCTGGGTGATTGCCTGAGTTCATTTGGCTGTGCCTGTAGAAACCTGGCCAAATGATACTTAGGGACACTAAGGAATCCATCAGTTACTCATCAGATGTTTGTCTTCTGTGGACAAGATGTATTCTATGGACTGAGTGTATTAGGTGCTGAGGATACAAAGACGTTATTGTAACAGTCCCTGCCCTCAAGGACCTTAAAGTCTTGTCAGAGTAGATATTTACATTTGTAGGTCTATCTAAAAATAAATGTAAGGTCTTTGGGAGAAAGGGACAAAATACTAACATTTTGGGGTATCATGAAAGGCAAATGTTTAACAACTGGCTCTCTGAAAAGAAAAAATATAATCATGACATACTTTTAAGTTTAACCTTCATTGTTGACATTTTCTCCATTACTTTAGTAAGACTAGACAATCAATAGAACAATAAAACAAGCCTTGATTTGCAGAGTTTGCGGATTCCCAAGATGTAAATGCTCACACTGAAAACTGGACTGTTGGCCAGTTGGAGCTGGCTGCAGCACCCCTATGGAAAGGCCTTATGCAGAAGGGAGTATTTGAGCTGAGCCTTAAAGGAGATTGGGGATTCCAAGAGAAGAAGGGGATCAGGGAGTGTATCCCAGGCATGAGCAAGAATCGGTACAAAGACCCCAAAGATGAGGAACAGTGTCGTGTGTGGAGGAACCACAGACTCTTATGATGTAGCAACAGCCCAATGGAATGGGAATGGATCTGGACCTTCAGGCCCGAGGCATGGACTGTAATGGTGACCCCTTCTCTTACTAACCCTATAACCTTGGACACATAACTTCCTCTCTTTGGGTCTCGGTTTTCCTTGCCTATAAAAATGAGGAAAATAGTACATATGCTAACTACCTCATAGGACTATTGTGAAGAAAACACTTCATAAACTGTAATGTGCTATTTCCACAGGAGTTATTCTGTCCCTTTGATCTTAATACAATCTCTTCCGATTATAATTTCAATACCTCTGCTAGCCTTTGAACCTTAGTTTTCTATTGGAATTCCTCTACCCCCCTCCCTTCCCCCGCACTGCATTCTGATCTCCAGTTCCTGTCCTAGGGGTCTAAGGTGGGAGAGCAGTAGAATCTAATACTAAGAAATATCTGTTTGGGACACCCAGAAGACACTTCTGCATGCGGCCCCTTCCTGAGGGTATGATTCTTCCTTGGCTTTGGCAGCAGGAAAACAATTTAAAATGCTTTTTCAAAGAAAACCTGTCTACACCAAACAAGGAAATTGATATTTGCAATTTAAGTTCTCCATGATAACCAGTGCAAAGCCTCCTTAGTTAATGATCAGCATAAAATAAAGGTCTTTTTTAGTATAACTATAAGTTCTCAGTTAATTTTACAGTTGAGTTGAAGTGAAAATATCATTAACGCAGGGACAGCATCACACGTCCTCCCTATTGTACCTGGCCCTCTCTGTGCGCAAGAGATAAGAACTTGCTATTTGGAGCTTGTCTTTGGGGGATATCTGGCTCTCACAGGTACCCACCTCCCTGCTCATTCACTGCAGGGACCTGAGAACCTTCTGTGTCTCTTTTCCCCATCAACTCCCGGGCTCTGCCTTTTCCTGTCTCTGCATTTGCTGGCAAACTCCACACTTGGATATAGGTGTGCCTGCAGGTCAAGTCACTGCCCAGTGAGGAGGCGGAGGATCTGGAGAGACTGGAAAGGGGACCGATTCCTGTTTATTTGTTATTATTTTTTATAGTTATATTCACTCCTTTTGTTTTTACATCTCAGTCATGTCTAGATCTGGACCATCCTCCTAATGAGCCTCTCGTAACAAAGACAAACAGTGGAACAAAACCAACCAGCAAGACCCAGAGACCTTGAGGAAGCATGGTACATAGGGGAAGAATTCTGGATTTAGGAATGAGGGACCTAGATTCAAATTCCATAGCTGCCCCTTACTGCCTGTGTAACCTTGGGAAATTCACTTACATTCTTTGGGTCTCAGTTTCTTTGTCTTCAAACTAAAGGAGTTAGAGTTGATAGCCTCTGAAGTCCTTTCCACCTCTAAGCTTTCACCCTATGTCTGACAACAAATGAAGCATTCATTCATTCCATCAGTCAGTTATTATTTATCGGGCACCTACTATGTGCTGGGTGCCTACTATGTGCCAGACATTGAGGACACAAAGGCAAAAGTGAGATAGTCCCTGCCCTCCAGGAGTTTACATTCTGTGGCAGTAAAAAAAAATGTCATAGAAAATAAAATACGAAGTGAATGGAAAGTTATTTCTGGAGATTGGCATTGACTGGGGAGTCTTTGGGAGATATTGTTAAGAGAGTCCTCATGGAGGGGGTGACTTTTGAGCTGAATTTCCAAGGGAGCTAGGAATTCTCAGTGGAGATGAGGAGGGATTGCTTTCTAAGGATGAGCAGCTATCTATTCAAAAGTATGGAGATAGGAGATGGAATGTCATATATATTGTTGTTCAGTTGTTTCAATCCTGTCTAACTTTTCATGATCTCATTTGGGGTTTTCTTGGCAAAGATGCTGGAGTGGTTTGCTATTTCCTTCTCCAGTTCATTTTACAGATGAGGAAACTGAGGCAAACAGAGTTAAGTGACTTGCCCAGAGTCACACAACTAATAAGTGTCTGAAGTCAGGAAGATGAGTCTTTCTGATGCTAGGCTCAGTGCTCTATGCAACCCCAGCTGCCCTTGCACTGTCATATTTAAGGAATGGCATACTGATCAGTTCATCTAGTATGTATAGTGTGATGACAATAAGCTTGGAAAAAATAGGTTGGAGACAAATCACGAAGGACTTTAAATGCCACACAACAGTTATATTTTATCCTAGAGGCAATAGAGAGCCACTGTAGGTTCTTGAGCAAAAAGATGGTGTACTCAGATCTCTGTTTGGCAGCTGTGTGGAATATGGATTAGCAAGAGGAGAGTCTGCAGAAAAGGAGATCATATAGGAGGCTACTTCAAGCAACTTTTTTCCACCCATAGATCCCATCCAGAGGCATGCTGGTAAATATTTAACAAATGGTTCTCTGAGAAAAAAAAAGTTTGCAGGACACATTTTAAAGTTTAATATGCATCATATACATTTTCTCCATCACTTTCTTAGTCTAGAAATCAACAAAATAATAACTCAAGCCTTGATTCATAGTGTTTGCCAATTCCTGAAATGTAAATAGTCACAATGAAAATTTAACAATGGCCCTCAGCCAGTATGGCTTGGCTTCAGCACACCCCTGATTCTACCTCTTCATTAAAAAGGGAATGATGAGTTTCCTCATCTCTTCTGATGGTCAACGTTGGTCATTATAGTTATATATCATTGTGTTTTGTTGTCTTCTCCTTTCCATTTATACAACTGGGGTTATTGAGCATGTTGTTCTCCTGGTTCTTCTCCCTTCACTCTACATCAGTCTATACAAAATAAGAGGACTTTTTGATTAAGTTTTTCTCAAGAGGTGATGGATTTAGGGTGTGGAATGATATATCCATACATGCAAACATATATACAACATATAACATTTATGCACACATGACATAGGTAAACAGATTTCTTGTGACGTATATGTGTAATCAAGCAAAACAAATTACTTGTGTAAGTGATTGGGGGAATTTGGTTTGTTTATGCAAGAAATTTCTTTTCTTTTTTAATATGGTGGGGTGAGAGGGAGAGAGAATAGATTAGTGTTCATTTAAATAATAGATTGATGGGAGGGATATGTGCTATGGATGTGGTGTTGCATCCACCTTCAGATGAGGTATTATTAGTTTTACTTAATTAATAAATTGGTTTTACTTAATTATTAGTTTTACTTTACTTTGTTTCAAGAGACCTCTCAAAAAGTGGAAATAATTGGTAATATATGTAACATAAAAACAAAACGTTAATAAAATACATTAATAATACTGGAAGGGCCATTTTTTTTTAAAGGATGCTGTTGGTAAATAAGTTCTGAGAGTCAGTGTCCCTTTGGTGTATTTGTTTCAGCTAAAATACCACCTTTTGCAAGAAGCCTTTCCCAGTCCTCTTTTGTACTTTCTCTCTGAAATGACCTTCAATTTAACTGTATATATCTTGTTTTTATATAGTTATTTTCATGTTGTCTTCTTCATTAGATTGTGGGGGGCAGGAGATATATCAAATGGGAGGGAAATGTTGCGTTTAAAATTATAGACTAGATATTCTGAGATGTCACGAGGCACTGTGAATAATTCTTAGTATTGTAAATAAATCTCAGTTGATCTCCCCTTTTGAGACCTGGATATGCAGGACTGTTAAACCAACCAGGGAAACAGGGAAATCCCATGAAAGAGAACCTAATTGGTGACATGAGCTACATATCATATTAGCAAAAACACTGTGCTTGGCATATGGAAACCTGGGTTCACATACTGGTTCTGCTATTTATTAGATGCAAGAGTTCAGGCAAGTCACTTCCTCTATCTGGCCTCAGTCTATAAAACAAAAAGAATTAGACTACATGATACATATGACCCCTCCTGTCTCTGACATTCAGTGCCTATAATTCTTTTGAAGGTGATCTATGAATTTTCTCCATCAATTCTTTCCCTGGCACATAGTAAGCCCTGCTCTCTCAACCTATCATCTATCTATGTAGGTATGTATGTGTATATCTATCTGTCATCTATCTACCTATCTATTCTCTCTTTCTCCTTCTTTTTACTTTCTTCAAAGGTTCTAGATAGTTTTCTTCTTTAATATCCTGTATTGCATTCAGATTATTAGATCTGCCATGTTCTTCTGGAAGACTTATGATCGAAAAATTTTTTTCGTATATGCTGTCTTGAAGATCATTGCTTTGGTTTGTATAGAATTCATGTGTTCTTTTAATATTGTTACCATTTGCTTCTTTTCTCCTAGATCGTCATCATCATCATCATCATCATCATCTTCTTCTTCTTCTTTTTCTTCTTCTTCTTCACTTTTGTGCTCTAAACTTGGTATTCTCTTTTACTTCTTCATAGAAACAATCCATTAGGGAATCAATTTTTTCTAATCTGCTAATTAAATTGTTGAAATTCCTCATTGAAATCTTTAAGTTCTAACATATTCATCTCTAATTTCTTTTTTATGAATTTCATTTATCTCTTGTACCATTCTAGAGTTATTCCACACTGTCTTGGGAATCCACAGGATTCTATATTTCATCAGGCATTGGTTTACTTTTATTTTTCTTATCATATTTGTTAAAAGAGCTTTGTAATCTCTTTGAGGATCTAATAGTCATTCTTTCTGATTTTAGGATCTGCTTTGTTGATTTGCTTCTTTATTTTGTTTTGTTTTTCTCTTGAAATCTTGCAAATTCTGGCTTTTTCACATTTTCCGATTACTCACATTATGATTCCTCTCTATTTTCTGATGTGTGCCCCTGAAACCGGGTTACAAAGGTGCCTCAGCCATTTCTCATTGGGAGAAACCACGATGGAACACTGGATGGTGAGTTGGAGTAAGGAAGACCTGAATTCAAACTTTGTTCTCAGTTCCATTCATGCCATTCTGTGTCCCTGCCTTGAGTAACTTTTTAGGAATATTTGTCTCAGCTCATTTTCAGCCCCTTTCCTTCAACTCCATCTCACTTCAATTCCTCCTTTGGTTCTCCTCCTTTCTTTTTCACGGTAAAGTGAAATCAGCACCTGACACTTTAAGGGAGGAGAGCAGGTAGGAAGGATGTTTGAATTTATGTAGCCTAAGGTGGGGGGGGTTGTTCCCTAACCTAGAGATTGACCTTATAAGAATATAGTACATTTCAGCCTTTTTCCCTTCATTCTAATTTCTTGGGCAGAATCAGATTAGGCCATTTGCTGTGGGGTGCGGGGAAGATGAGAGGTTATAGACAGAGTGTCTACAGCAGTAGCCAATCCCAAGATGAACCCCAGTCACAAACTTTTCATATCATCCCCCTGCTTAAAGAGTAAAGGCTGATGGAGAAAGTAGGCTAAGCACTTTAAGGTTCAGAGTTCTCCAGGGCTAATTCTTAAGGATTTTACATTATTGGGGTTCTTTCTCCCTTATTCATTATATTTAGCAGTAAGGGTCACATCCTTTGCGTATTAGTTCAAGGGATATGGAAAAAAGGGATAAATCTACTCTCTTATTGGCCATGAGACTTGAAACTGTCACTCTAATTCCATAATTCCTGTAGAAAACAAATTCCTTGAGGCCAGGAGTTAATTAACTTTTCCCACTATTTTGGACATATTTTACATATGCCTATACAAAAGAAATACACATATATGTATATATACATACATATGTATATATGTACATGTGTGTATATACATATATGTATGTATATAAAATCTTCTCCGATAGAGTATAAACTCCTTGAAGGTAGAGGAGGTCTCACCTATGTGCCCCACATCTCTTGCATCTAGCACAATTTCTGGATCAATAGAGGCACTTAATAAATGCTTATTCACCAATGGATGAATGTACAATTATGGTAATGCAAGCTATATCTTGAGAAAAATATTTTTACCCTCCTGCTAGCTCTCAGAAGTGAATATGTTACTAATCAGGGCTAGGCCAAGGGTAGGGATGGGGTAGGTAGGTAGGTAGGCCAAAGGTAGGTAGGGGTGGGGAAAGGGAGAAAGAATCTCTAGATCATATGGAACTGAGAACAAAGTTTGAATTCAGGTTTTCCTTACTCCAACTCACCATCCAGTGTTCCACCATGGTTTCTTCCATCAGACTTCTGGGAATATGGCAAGGTCAGATAATATTTGCAAAACACTTTCAGTGTCTCTGAGACAAAGGACCTTCCTGTGGCAATGACGATGATGGAAAGAGGCAGTTTTAGACAATTATTCGCAAATTAGCTAATTAGTAGTGAGTGTTGCTGAGACCCAGTAGGGAGAATAGAATGGTGTACAGAGTGGGGGAGAGGGAAACAGCTGTAAATAGACTGGGAGCTCCCCCATCCCATTGGCCTGTCACCAGAGAAGGCTGTCTGGAAAGTTTTCCAGGCATTTCTGGAGGGAATGATTTTTTTCTCTTTTGAAGGACGCTATCTCAAAGCCTGCTTTTAAAAATGTCATTGAGCCTCTAGTGACACATGGCTTACCAATATTTGCCTTTTTTGATTACCTTCAGAACAACCAATAGAGCTTCTCACAACGCCACCCCCCCCCACTCATAGTCTCTACCCATCCATGCACACCCTAATTCAGGCCTACTCAGTTCTCCACTGCCTCTAGGGGTTTTACTCCCCTCACAGTTTAGCAATCCCACCTCTTCTTTAGAGCTAGTATAGAATGCAATTATTTGGGCTTTTTTAACTTGCTGGAATTTTTCCCAGTCTTATTTCTGGATTTTAAATGCTTACTCGAATACCCAAAGGATCTGTGATTTTGGCAGCCTGAGTGTGTGGGTGGGAAGCTCCTAGTATGGGGACTCCCTTCACCAAGGCAAATCACAATCTCCATGACAGTAGAAAATTTCTAGGGAGTTGCCCGAATCACCAAGAGGTTAAACCATAGCTAACATTTATATAACACTTAAAGTTTACGAAGCAACATATATATCTATATATACATATATACACATATGCATATGTGTGTATATACACATATGAATATGTACATATAATATGTAAATTGCTTTGCAAACTCTGTGTTACATAAATGTTAGCTATGATGTAACCTCTTTGTGACTCAAACAAGATTATATATGTATATATATGAAATCTTGTTTTATATAGATTTTATATATCTATACATATGCATAAATATATGCAAGTATACCTATATGTTTATGCACATGTGTACATGCGTGTTGTTTACACATGATAAAAACAACATACATAAACTATATGTATGAATAATATATAAAATCATAGATAGATAATCTTATTTGTTCATCTTATTTGATCCCCACAGCTCTGTGAGGTAGGTGCTATTATTATTCCCATTTTACAGATAAAGAAGGTGATACTCAGTATGAACAAATCACATAACTAGCCTCTGAGGGTCCCTTCAAGATCCATTATACGATCTATTACATTGTAAGCTCCTTGAGGGCTGGGAGCATCTTTTGCCTCCTTTGGTATCCCTGATGCTTAGCATGGTGCCTGGTACATAGTAGGTACTTAATAAATGCTGATTGATCCTATGAGACTGAGAAAGATTATCACACAGCCTGCAAGTGTTAGGGGAAGAATTTGAACCTGGGTCTTCCTGAGCTCATGTTCAACATTCTATCCACTATGGCATCAGAGTCAGACACCTATTAGCCTCAGAATCAGGATCACCAGATCATAAATTCAGAACTGGGAAAGGCCTAGGTGTGTCTAAAATTCACTCCTCTTATTTTACAAAGAAAACCTATTTCACAGAGACAAAGGCCAGAGAAGTTAAGTGATTTTCCCAGGCTCACACAGCTAGTATATATCCGAGGTGAAGCTGTTAGATCATAGATTTAGAACTATAGGAATCTTCAGAATTCAAAATACCATCCAATCAATCAACAAGTATTTATTAAATGCTGACTATGCACCAGACATTGTATTAAGTTCTGGGAAAACATGTGTAGAGAATGAAACAACCTTTAATTGCAATGAGCTTACGTATCTAGGATGGGAGACAAGTACGACGAGAAACATATCCTGCGTAAATGTTAAACTGGTGGTGGTTAATTACAAATGTACACAAAGCAGTTAAATATGAGGTAGTTTGGAAAGGAAGGCACTAACAGTTGTGGGGACCAGGAAGGACTTCACACACAAGTTAGTTCTAGAATAGTCCAATCTGTACATTTTAAAGATAAGAAAATGGTGGCCCAGAGAGAATGTGACTTATTAAGGTCACACCGTTAATAAGAGGCAGAACTTAGACTGAAACCTTCTGGTTCTTCTGACTCCAAATCCAGCTCATCCCACTGTGATCCTCTGTCCTGTCATCTACTCCAGTCCTCCCATTTCACAGAAGAAGAGACTGAAGCTTGGTGAAGGTAAATGACTTGTCCTGTGACATAGGTACTAAAGGGCAGAGTTGGGATTTGAACCCAGGGCCTCTGACTCTATATTTCTCCCTCTGTCCATAACACTAAGTTGCCTCTATTTTATGTGCATAAACCAGCTACACTAAAGTCCTCTCACCTCCCCAGCTATACACACACATGCTTCAGAGATCTAGTGAGCTTCCGAGCTTGATTAAAAAGAAACCCTCATCAAGTTCATCTCTCAATCCCAAAGCAGTCATCTCTAGCACTTTGGGTACCATTCAGAATCAAGTGTCCTTAGCCCAACTAAGCATAGAGTTTGTGCTTACTAAGATAGTTATTATATGGTTACTAAACACCATTTAATTAACTTAAGACCAATTGGCTGAGTAAATTCTCATGAAATGCATTTTAGCGACATTCCCAGTTGGTCTCCAAACTCTAGGTTTTCATTTATTTATTTATTTTAAATTTATGGAATGAAACAAGAATTTCTATAGTATAGTATAATAAAAAAAGATGATTACACATGAAACTGCAAATCTGTTATATCCAATTTGATATTCTTTTTAAATATATAATAAAGTTATCGTGTATATTTTTTTCCTTCTTTTTTTCTTCCCTCCTCCCCACTCTAGAGATGGCTACCATTAAACATAAATACACGCACATATACATATATAAATTCATACTGTACATCTATTTATCTGTTCTTTCTCTGGATGCAGATAGCTGTCCTTTGTAGTCAATTTGGGCATATATGATAGTCTAAGTTTTTAAGATGCTCAATTTTAATTACCACAAAGGGCTGGCTGACTGGGGTATTTGAGTCAATGGCTTGTGGAGGCCTCAGTTTCTGAAATGACGAATAAGGCAAAGGCAGAGAGAATTTCAATTCAATTCAGGGGAGACAGGTAGGTGGTACAGTGTGGATAGGATGTTAGGAATGGAATCATCTTGCATACAAATCCTGCCTCAACTATGTGAGGAGCAGCTAGGTGGCACAGTGGATAGAACTGGGTCTGGAATCAGGAACTTCAAATTCACCCTTAGACATTTACTAGTTTATGACCCTGAGCAAATCACTTCATCCTGTTTGCCTCAGTTTCCTCACCTGTAAAATGAGCTGGAGAAGGAAATAGCAAACCACTCCAGTATGTTTTCCAATAAAGCCCCAAATGGAGTCACAAAGTCATACATGACTGAAATGACTGACCAAAAATATAGAATTAGGGAGTTGTGGAAGTAAGAGGGAGAAAGAAGAAAGCTAAAGAAGAGTGGCATTATGACATTCCTGTTATTGAACTCACAATGATATAACAAACACTTATTAATCTATTAAATTATTTAAATTTATCAGTTAGAATTAATCATCTCCTATATGCAAAACACTTTGCAGACGCAGTGTTTACATGAAATACATTGTATTCTCTCCCCATTCTAATGGGGGGGATATGATGCCAAGTAACTAAAGTATACAATATTCTATATTACATTAGAGAGTCATAAAACAAGTACTTTGTGAAGTCTTAGCATCCTTCTCAATTGGGATCAAGTAGAAATCAGTAAAGGTTTTCTGTAAGTGTATTTGAATTGGGATTGAAGAGATAGGTAGGACTTCATGGGGACTTCAGGAGTATGGGTATTGATCTAATTCTGCCCCTCTGTGTGGCAGTAAAAAGCACACTATTTTCCAGAGTCAGAGAACATGGGTTCAAATGCTACCTGCTTCTGATGTTACCTATCCCAGTGGTCTTCAGCAAGTCCCTTTAGCCCCCTGAGCTTCAGTTTTTTCATCTGTAAAGTGAAGGGGTTGGATTAGGTGTTCTCTGGAGTCTCTTCTAGCTTTAGATTTGTGATTCTGTGATCTTTATTTCCCTTCTCTTTCTCCCCTTTTCTTTCCCTCATTCTTATTCCCTCCTCCCAGAAGTATACAGTGGTAGATGGGAAAACTATGTCCTAGTTAATGATGTTGTTTGAGAGGGTAAATTATCTCCTCCCCACTCCATTTTCTTGCTAGGCTCTCCACCACCCATCCCCCTGCCTCCCAACACCAGACCCCTGACATCACTCCTCATTCGTGGGACTGAATTGAGGCAGTCACAGAGGGCACCAGGAGATACTAGAGAGCCGGGTCATGCGCCTGGCCTGATCCTCCTAATGCAGAGAGAAAGAGAGCCTGAGATGGGTCATAGCTCTATACTACACCCTGGCAACTGCTACCAGGAAGAAAAACCTCCTCACTCTTCTACTTTTGCCCCTGTCTCCTTCCTCCCCCTAGGCCAGCAGGTTTGTTGTCTCTTCTTCCTTGTCTGCCCCTTCTGAGGTGCTCAACTCGCATTTCTCTCTGTTAATGACTCATCAGAATCCTCCCAAGGCCTAAACCCTGCAAAATGGACCCAGATGATAATGAAGGCTGGCAGAGCTCACTGTACTTATATTGCGTTAACTCCCTTGCCTCCCCCTGCCTAAGGGTTGGTCTGTTATCTCAGCTACCAGAGAGAGATTTCAGGCTCAACTTTCTCTTACGCTGAGGTTTCAGGATCTCACAGAATGTGACAACCCAAAGTACCTAATCCAAACCCAGGAATTTTCCAGCAGAAGACACCAGTGCCCAAAAGGGGAGGGAGCTGTCCAAGGTCCTATCAACTATTTAAACTGTTATTCTAGATGACTTCTGGGGGACATTCTGGTTCTAGCTCTATGATTCTATTTTATCCTCATAACATTGTGAGTGCTATAGATGTTACCATCCCATTTTGCAGATGAGGAAATGGAGACCAAGTTACTTGCTTAGGGTCTGATAGCTAGTAATGTGATGAGGTAGGATTTGGACCTATCATAAAATAATACATCTAAAACTTAAAAGAACCTTAGAAACCATTGCCTCATTTTACAGTTGAAGAAACTGGGACCCAGTAAGGTTAAATAATGTATCCAAAGTCACATAAATAGTATATTCTTTCACAGAATACTAGAATCACAGCTTTAGAACTGGAAGGGAACTTAGAGGTCATCCAGTCTATCTCCCCCATTTTACAGACTAGGAAACTGAGACCAAGGAAGGTTAAAGTACCTGTCCAGGATCACAAATCTAGTATCTTCAATGGGACTTGAAGGTCTTTCTGCCTCTAAATCCAACCTACTCTAAATGCCACATTGCCTTTCATAAAACTTCAGGGACAGAGAAATTTTTAATAATTATATGTCTTAGACACTTCATTTTGACAGATGAATGTTGGCTGAAGATTATAGAGATTAAGTGACTTGTCCAAGGTCTAAAGGCTGTATAAGGTTAGAGCACCAATGGAAATCCAGTTCTCTTGACTGCTATTCATGTGTTTTTGGTTCATCTAGGAGAGTGTTTGGAAAGTTGTATTCCTCATCCATTTATAAGAAAGTTTAAAGACAGTCATCTTGGCCTTCTAGAAATAAAGATGCACATGAGGGCTAATTTGTTTCAAGAAAGAAGAGAGGAAATTTGGTCCATGGAGTGGGCCTCTGGCCAAGAGCTCAGAGGGCTTACTTCGATTATACGAAGTTTTCAGAAAGAGGGAGGGATTTACAAAGGGAAGAATGGAGAAAGGGACAGAGGTCAGGGGTAGTTGACTCCCTTGCCTGTTTGTTTTAGATTATTTTACCTATGGGATAAAAAGCCCATTTTCATATTAATGTATGAAAGGGTGTCTTGGCCTCCCCTGCAGCCCAGGGACTTGTGTCTTGCTTTCAGCATTGGCCTCCAGCAATCTCCCTCAGGCTACAGTCTCATCAGATCTCATACATTTATAGATTGAGGGAGAACTCTTAATAAATAAGGCTTGTAGGAGCCACAGGAAATAACCAGGCTGCTTTGGGAAGGGGAAGTGGAGGGACGGGGGACACAATTATAGCTCTATCAACTGTCTTCATCTCAATTAAGGGTTCAAGAAGCTCCCAGGTTCAGATAGGAAGAGATTGGTGGCATAACAGGTGCCTTCCTGGGGTCTCATCACAGGAATGAATGAGAATGTGGTATGAAAGATGACTAATGCCATCAAGTGTCCTCATTTCCTGGATTAAAGTTTCAGGAAACCTCCAGCCCCAGATGAAAAGAGGTGGATGACATAGCAGACATTATACTATTTCTTCTGGTGTCCCACCCCAGAGTGAAATATCAAGGATGATTTCTCATTTATTAGTCACTTCACTTGTATCTGATTCTTCATAACCCCATTTGGAATTTTCTTGGCAAAGATAATAAAGTGGTTTGCCATTTCCTTCTTCAGCTTACTTTATAAATGAGGAAAATTTACATGTAATTGGAAAAAGTAAAATTCTATTAAGTGAGCCAAAACAAATCAGGAAATTCAGGCAAACAGGGTAAAGTGACTTGCCCAGGGTCACATAGCTAGTAAGTATCTAAAGCCAGATTTGAATGAGTCTTCCTGACTCAAGGATGACTACAAGGCTATGAAACTGAATGACTAGAAGAATGATGGAGCATCCTCTTTTGTTCAGGTGACTATGCCTTTTAAGTTCACTCTAGAATGCCATTAACATTTTTGGCTCCTATATCACACTGTTAACTCATATTAACTTTGCAGTCTACTAGTTCCCCAACTCTTTTTTCACATGAACTTCTGTCTAACCATACCTTAGCTGGCTTTTTCTTGTGAAGTTGATTTTTTTTAATGAAAAATTTTTTTAAATTAAAAATGAAAATTAATTTGTTCTAAATCTAAGGGGAAAACTATACTTTTTTGCATTAAATTTCATCTCATTAGATTTAGACCATCATGCTAACCCATCAAAATCTTTTTGAATTTGACTCTCCCATCGAATATATCAGCTGTCTTTCCCAGCTTCATGCCATCTGGAAATTTAAGCTCAATGTAAATCCACAATGTGACATTGCAACCAAAAAATTATATGAAATCTTAGGTCACATTCATAGAAGCAAGGTATCTAGGATTAGGCAGATGATAAGTCCCACTGTACTGTGCCCTACCAAGCCACATTTGGAGCTCTTTAGTCAGGGAAGGACATTGAAGAACCAGAGAGTTTTCAGAGGACAACCATTTGGTGAAGGATCCAGGGATTGTGACATTTGAGGATCAGTTTGAAGGCACTGAAGATGTTCATCTTGAAAAAGAGAAGACTCCTAGGAAAGGGAGAGAATGATGGCTCTCCATTGTCATATGGAGGAGGGATTTAATTCATCCCACTTGTCATCAAAGGATAGAACTTGGTATGATGTATTAAAGTTTCAGAAAGGCAGATTTAGACTTGATGGAAGGAAAACCCACCCCAAAGTGGAATGGACCACCTCAGAAGACAATAGTTTCACCCTCACCAGAAGCCTTTAAGCAAAGTTTTTGTGAACGTTGTCAGTCGGTCAATCAACATTTACTCAGTGCTTACTTAGTATTTATGAAGCACTATACTAAGAGCTGTATGAATGAAGAAAAGTAAAAGACAATTTCTACTTTTAAGAAGCTTACAGTTTAATGGCAGAGATAGCTTTAATGTTAAAGAAAAATATTGTCAGTAGTGTTTTTAAGGAAATGCCTTTCAGATCTGGAGAATGGCAGATTGCCTCTGGTATCCCTTCTAGTCCCAACAGCCTGTGATTCAGAGCTAGTGAAACTGCCCCTCCCCCCCAAATGTCCTCCAGTTGGTTTCCTTCTAGGAGAACAGGAGGATGAAGTTAAGGAGATAGGAAGAGAAAAAGGATGCGCTCCTAATTTCCCTGCTTCTTTATCAGCTCCTATTGTGTCCTTTCCTCCATACCTACCCAGTTCTAAAAAGCCCCATATCAGGTAAGATAAGAGAGTTTCTCTACCTAGATCCTAAACAATTCCATTAATGAAACTTACCAACTTAGGTTTAAACAGTATCATGGACAGAGTATTCAATTTGGATGCAGGAAAACCTAAATTGAAGTCCTGTCTCAGATACTTGACCTGTGGCAAGTCACTTAACCTCTTTAGGCTTCAGATTCCCTATTTGTAGAATAGAAGAAAAATTACACCTGCCTCATAGGGTTGTTTTGAGGCTTAGATGGAATAATGTACATAAAATGATTTGCAAACCTTTTAAAAGAATATTTTATTTTTCTCTATTTACATATATACACAATTTTAATTTGCAAATCTTAAAGTGATATTTAAATATAAAATATGATTATTTATTAGCCTGTATTTCAGGACATCAGACATTTTTCTTAAAGAAAAAATTTCCCTTTCAAAGATGACAACACTATGACCACTATATTCCTCCTGATAATTCTCCCTAAAGAGTTTGATTTGGATCACGATTCCACACAGGTGGTTTTTCTGGCACATCCGTTCAATCCGCCAGATATTGAACTGCAGGAAGCTTTCTCTGTTGATCTGAGGGAAGGCTAAACCCTGACTCAGGCTGCTCATAACAGGACAGAAAACTGAGAAGAATTCCACATCTGTCTCCATAATTGGTAGTGATCAGTTGGAAAAGGACAATGGCTAAGTCTCTTTGTGTGTTCCACAAAGGGACTTGACTAGAGCCTTTTATCCCTTGCTTTTCCTTCTTCTATCAGGCAAGTCTTAGTATATGTTACAATTGATTTTCAGGTGAGCATTATTGAGTAAACTTCTTCCCTGAAGCAGAACAGACAAACCAAAGCAAGACTGCCCTTTGAAATGAGGAGGACTTTCCCTTTGCTACTCCCAAGCAGAGAGTAGAATTAGAGTAGAAATTTAGCATCCAGGTCTCAAGGAGCCTGCCTCACTGTGACAATCCCGAATTTTCTTTTTTTTAAGAATATTTTTTATTTTATTTTTTTTTGTTAATTTTTTTATTATTTATTTTTGGGGTTTATTTACTTATTTATTTTTTAATTTTTCATTTTTAACACAGTACATATCACATAAAACAATTCCAACTTTTGGTCAGGTGATACTTCTTTTAAAACATTTACAATGAAGACCACAAACGAATTTTTTTTTAACATTAACCAACTGAGACACACGTAATAATTATGTATGCTAACTTCACAAGCCCTAGACCTAATTGTCTCTACACTATTACTAAGAATTAAAGGACCCTAACTTATTGTTGTTGGTCTAAAGTCCTAAGCCTAATAGCTTAATTTTAGACTTAACCTCAGATGTTCCCCTACCAACAATCTATAATTTAATAGATCTGGTATTAAGCTTACAAACCTTGTGACCATAGGAAATTGCCACTAAGAGTAGGGACATTACAGGGAAACAATATCTCCCCAACTTCATGTCAATTCCAGGCAGGAGTAGATTGTCAACTTGCATTCAGTCAGCCTTAAAGTCTGCCAGGTGTCAGTGGGGAAATTGAATCAGGAGAATCCTACCTCAGCCCAGGCTGAACAGCCCCTCTCCCACCCTTCCCATGAGATCACGTTTTTTCAGTTCATACCAGCATCTCACAGGCTTACTGGCATCATGAATTGGAGGCTCAGAACGCCTTTCTTGCTATCTATACCTGGAGTTAGACTCAGAAGAACTGTCAGTTGATAGTCCCATAGCATCTTAAAATAGTAAGTTCCAATAACCAGGTTTCAGATATGACTAATTTCACATTGGCTAAAGAACATCTTTTGAGGCAAGTCTTAAGTGACTCATATGCCTTTCTATACATGTTCTAGTTCCTGATTAAATAGCAATCATAAAATCAAATTTACCAATTAAAACCTTAACTTTTCCATCAATGCCAAATTTTACCCAAGGTTACCTGCCTCTAGGGAATTTAGACTAAAATTCTTTTCCCCAAACTAAAGATGTCTCTGATTTAGTCTCAGTAATTAATTCAGTCAATTGTTTTAATACTAATTACTTTTACATCACTTTGTAGCATGTCCAATTTTTCTCCCCATCTCTCCCCTCCCCCCACCCCCTAATACCTTGCATTCTGGTTACTCCTTCCCTCAATGTACCCTCCCTTCTATCACACCCCACCCTTCCCTTATCCTCACCTTCTCTCTTTTCTTATAGGGCAAGATAAACTTCTATACCCCATTACCTGTGTTTCTTATTTCCTGGTTATATGCAATAATAATTCTCAACATTCGTTTCTAACACTTTGAATTGCAACCTCTCTCCCTCCCTCCCTCCTTCCCTACCCATCCCCACTGAGAAGACAAGCAATTCAATACAGACTAAATATGTGTCGTTTTGCAAAAGACTTCCATAATAATCATGTTGTGTAATACTAACTATATTGCCCTCTATCCTACTCTATCTCCCCTTATTTTTTTATTCCCTCATTGACCTTGTCCCTTCCCAAAAGGATTTATTTCTACTTACTCCCTTCTTCCATTTGCCCTCCCTTCTATTATTTCCCTCACCCCACTTGTCTCTTCCTCCCCTACTTTCCTGTAGTGTAAGATAGATTCTCATGCCAAATTTAGTGGGCATGTTATTCCCTCCTTAAGCCATATGTGGAGAGAGTAGCTTCACTTTTCCCTCTCTCCTCTTATCCTTTTTCTCCTCCATTGAACAAGATTTTTCTTGTCTCTTTTAGGAGTTATAGCCTATCCCATTTCATTTCTCCCTTTCTCCTTCCAGTATTTTCCTCCCTCTCTCCTTAATTTTTTATTTTATTTTATTTTTTGTGGATATCATCTCTTTTGATTAATACAGTTTGTACTCTGTGTGTGTGTGTGTGTGTGTGTGTGTGTGTGTACAATCCCTCCACCTACCAAATACTGAGAAAAGTCTCAAGAGTTATAAATATTTTCTTTCCATGTAGGAATGTAAACAGTTCAGCTTTAGAAAGTCTTTTATGATTTCTCTTTCCTGTTTGCCTTTTCATGATTCTCTTGATTCTTGTGTTTGAAAGTCAAATTTTCTATTCAGTTCTGGTCTTTTCATCATGAATGCTTGAAAGTCCTCTGTATCATTGAATTACCATTTATTCCCCTGAAGTATTATGCTCAGTTTTGCTGGGTAGGTGATTCCTGGTTTTAATCCCAGTTCCTTTGACCTCTGGAATATCCTGTTCTAAGCCCTTCGATCCCTTAATGTTGAAGCTGCCAGACCCTGTGTTATCCTGATTGTATTTCCACAATACTCTAATTGTTTCTTTTTGGCTGATTGTAGTATTTTCTTCTTGACCTGGGAACTCTGAAATTTGACCACAATATTCCTAGGAGTTTCTCTCTTTGGGTCTCTTTCAGGAGTTGATTGGTGAATTCTTTCAATATTTATTTTTCTCTCTGGTTCTAGTGTATCAGGACAGTTTTCCTTCATAATTTCATGGAAGATAATGTCTAGGCTCTTTTTTTGGTCATGGCTTTCAGGTAGTCCCATAATTTTTAAATTGTCTCTCTTGGATCTATTTTCCAGGTCAGTTGTTTTTCCAATGAGATGTTTCACATTATCTTCTATTTTTTCAAACTTTTGGTTTTGTTTTTTAGCTGCTTGGTTTATCTCATAGTCATTTATTTTTCTGAATTCAGTTCTCTCTTTCAAAGAACTATTTTGTTCAGTGAGCTTTTGAACCTTCTCCTCCATTTGGTTAATTCTACTTTTTAAAGCTTCCTTCTCCTCATTGGCTTTTTGGACCTCTTTTTCCAATTGAGTTAAGCTCTTTTTAAAGGTGTTATTTTCCTCAGCATTTTTTTGGTTCTCCTTTAGCAAGCTGCTCACTCGCTTTTCAAGCTCTTCCATGGCCTGAGCCTAGTTTAAGTTCCCTTGGAGGCACTGGAGGCAGGGGCCTTGACTTCCTGTGACAGTATGCCTTTTTCTTCCTCATCCAAAAGGATGGGAGGAGATGCCTGTTCACCAAGAAAGTAACATTCTATCATCTTATTTTTTTCCCTTTTTTGAGCATTTTCCCAGCCAGTTACTTGACTTCTGAATCCTTTGTCAAGAGGACGCTCCTATTGTCCCTCCTTTCCCCAGTGCTGTGTTCAAGGCTGAGATTGGACTCAGCTGCTCGATTTCCCAGGATTTTGGGTGGGGTTGGGGCTGTTACTCAGGGCTGAGGTTTAGATCAGCTGCTCCCTACTGCTAGAGGCTTTAAGCTGCACTGCTTGGACAATAGACCCTGAATGCTTCCCAGCCATGTAGCTGCCTGTAGTCTGCTGCCACAGCCTCTGTTGTGGCCTGTGGCTATTACTGGAGGAAACTCGTTCCCTCTCACCCAGCTGGGAAAGCCCTCCCACACTGACCTTTGGAGCATTCTTTGTTGCTTGTAGGTTGAGGCATCTGGGACCCTCCCTGCTGGGAACCTGCCCCAGAGGTATGTTCAGGTCCTGTTCCTCCCAGTGTCAAGTGGCCAGGGCTGAGCTCTGCTCTGTTCAGCATCCTGTGTGATAGACCTTTCCTGTCAGCCTACCAGGTTACCTATGACTAGAAACCTTTTTCACTCTGTTGTTCTGTGGCTTCTACTGCTCTAGAATTTGTTGAGAGTCATTTTTTACAGGTATTTTGTGGTCTGTGGGGGAAGCACTAGAGTATATGTGTCTTTCTACTCTGCCATCTTGGCTCTGCTCCCAATCCCGAATTTTCCTAAGCAGAGAGAGATAAGTAGTAGTTGGTACTACTACCATCCAGGTTAAGAGTTTCATATTTTAATAGTTTGGATATCAACCTCTCAGGAAAATATAATACTAGCTCCAAGTTACACTTGTGAGTCTTTTATGGTTTACTTTCTAATGAAGAAAATAAGTAGTGGTCCTGTGCTTGACTTCTGGGCAACTAGTTAGGGTCATAGTTCACAGAACAGCAGACCTGAAGCCCGGAAGATTTATCTTCCTGAGTTCAAATCTGTCCTCAGACACTTAGTAGCTGTGTGACCCTGAGCAAGTCAGTTAACCCTGTCTCAGTTTCCTCATATGTAAAATGAGCTGGAGAAGGAAATGGCAGTATTTTTTTCCAGGAAAACTCCAAATAGGATCATGGAGAGTTGGACACAACTGAAATGACTCAAGAGCAACACCTGATCTACACTGTATAATGAATACCTTTGTACTATTATTTTGGGAGATCATAGATACAATTGATCCATAGACATGAGTTTAATTTGATTCATGTTTGGGATCAATAGTTGAGAATTAGAAGAGACCTTTAGAAGAGCAAATGTTAGAGTTGGAAAGTGCATCTAATCCACCCAACCCCATTTTGCAGATGTGTAAACTGAGATTCCAGTTAGTGAAATGATTTGCTTGAGATCACATAACGAATAAGTGACAAAGTCAGGATTTGTGCTTGGATCTAGCACAAGGTTGGGAGTACTTGTTATCCATCACTTGGGCCATCTGAGCAGAACAGGCACCCATTACTAAGTGTTTCAAATTCTTTTAGATATGAACAGTCCGTTATTTATATATGCTTCAAAAGACATGATAACCCACTGTGAAAATGCCCCTTCCCTTTAAAATCCTATTCCTCGATGAAAAACACATTAGAGGTTAATCTTTATCATGAGGGAGGAGTGTACAGATTCATCAGATGTTTTTATTTCAGTTCAAGTGATGGAACTTGTGACCTGTGTGTCCTTGTGTGTATGACACAGAGCTCTGTTTCCATGGACAGAATCTCAGTGTTATAAATAAGGGCATCCTGAAGGTTGCAGACTTCTTAATGTCATAGAAACATAGATTCTTGGTAAAATATGGGGCAGTGTCAGAACTGTAACAAAGCACCCTGCCTAGAGGCATTTGCTAGTTCGTAGCATGTTGTCTTCAAACAGGAATTTTCTTTGGGTGCCTTGGAAAAAAGCTTGATGCTTTATTCAGCTGTGTGTGTGTGTTGGTTTGTTTTATTGAGAATTGGTGATATATACTCACGCAGTAAGATTGGTTTTCCAAGAAGTTTATCATCTTCTGTTCATCAGGATAAGGGGACAGCCCTTTCAAATTCTTTGCTGTCTAAGCAATCAATAAACATTCAAGAGGGAGTAGAGATGGTGACCTGGTGACAGTCATTTCAGGCATTTGGAAGAAAGCGTTTTTTAATACCTCACTCTGGCCAATAAGCCCTCACTTTCCATTATGCCTCAATAGACCCTGCCAGCCTGGCAGGGCAATTTCCAGTCACTTCAATTCAATTCTATTCAACCAGCAGTCATTAAGCACCTTCTCTGTGCCAGACACTGCTCTGGCTATACAAAGATGAGAGCAGAACACTCTCTGTACTCAAGGAACTGGCATTCTGGGGGTTTGGGGCAGGGTCCTGTAGCATCTAAACAAAGAAATATGAGTCATGAAAATTTTAGGGGGAAAAGAAGAGTGCCAATAACTGGAGAGAATGCAGAAGTATCATGGCAGAACTTTCTATTCAATTCAACAAACTATTGAATAACTTTATGATTTTTATAGCCACCTTTCTCTTAGAATCTCAGTTCATTCCAAAGCTCAAGTGCCACCTCCTATAGGAGACCTTCTCTAGTCTTCCATACTACAATTGTTCCCCCATATTAATTGGTATTTACTTTGCATATATTTTCTATGTAGTTATGCACCCATGTTGCCTTTCTCAATAGAATATGTGTTTTGAGGGCAGACTTCTCTCTCTGGAGATGACCCCACCCTGTGGCCCTCTTTTCTGATAGGTGAGTCCCTGACTCAGACCCCTATCTCATGATGTGTCCAGGTCATGGCCACTTCTAGCTTTCTTCCTTATTCTGCAGACTTCACCTTCCCACTAAAATCTTGCTCCAGTTTAGGTATTCTCTCCTCTCCTCCCTCCTTTGGCTTCCAGTCCCTCCCATATGTTGTCTTCCTCAATCTGAATGTAAACTCCTTGAGGGTAGGGACTGTCTTGTTTGCTTAAATTTGCATCCCCAGTGCTTGACACAGTACTTGGCCAATAGTAAGCACTTAATAAGTTATATGTTTATTGTCCATATATCTATCTATCTATCTTTATGTCTATCTACCTATCTATCTGTCTGTCTGTCTGTCTGTCTGTCTATCTACCTATCTAGCTACGTAGTTATTCAGTTATCTCTGTATCCTTGGCAGTAAGCATAGGGACCAACACATAATAGATACTTAACTTACTTACTGATGGTTTTTATATCACCTTCATTTCCAGATATATACTTCCTCCTTCTCTTACTTAGGGAGCTATCACATATTACAAAGAAATTTTTAAAAAGAATGAGGGAGAGGAGAGGAGAAAACTCCTTTCCCTTGATTGTGCCACCTTAGAGGAACTGAGAACTTACAGGTCCTTAGAGTATACAAAGGACTCAAAAGTCAAGTAACTGACTGGGAATGCCCAAAAAAGGGAAAAAATAAGACTATAGAAGGTTACTTTCTTGGTGAACAGGTATTTTCTTCCATCCTTTTCGATGAGGAAGAACAAAACTTACCATCAGAGGCAAACATAAAAATCAAGGCTTCTGCATCCAAAACATCCAAAATAAATATGCAATGGTCTCAGGCCATGGAAGAGCTCAAAAAGAATTTTGAAAATCAAGTAAGAGAGGTGGAGCAAAAATTGGGAAGAGAAATGATAAAAAATGCAAGAAAATCATGACAAGCGAGTCAACAGCTTGCTAAAGGAGACCCCCCCAAAAAATGCTGAAGAAAATAACACTTTTAAAAATAGGCTAACTCAATTGGCAAAAGAGGTCCAAAAAGCCAGTGAGGAGAAGAATACTTTAAAAAGCAGAATTAGCCAAATGGAAAAGGAAGTTCAAAAGCTCACTGAAGAAAATAGTTCTTTAAAAATTAGAATGGAACAGATGGAAACTAATGACTTTATGAGAAACAAAGAAATTACAAAACAAAACCAAAAGAATAAAAAAAATAGAAGATAATGTGAAATATCTCATTGGTAAAGCAACCGACCTGGAAAATAGATCCAGGAGAGACAATTTAAAAATTATGGGACTACCTGAAAGTCATGATCAAAAAAAGAGCCTACACATCATCTTTCATGAAATTATCAAGGAAAACTGCCCTGATATTCTAGAGAAAGAGGGTAAAATAAATATTGAAAGAATCCACTGACCACCTCTGGAAAGAGATCTGAAAAGAGAAACTCCTAGGAATATTGTAGTCAAATTCCAGAGTTCCCAGGTCAAGGAGAAAATATCAGAAGCAGTCAGAAAGAAACAATTTGAGTATTATAGAAATGCAATCAGGAAAACACAAGATCTAACAGCTTCTACATTAAGGGATCAAAGGGCTTGGAATATGATATTCCAGAAGTCAAAGGAACTAGGATTAAAACCAGGGATCACCTCCCCAGCAAAACTGAGTCTAATGCTTCAGGGGAAAAAATGGTCATTCAATGAAATGGAGGACTTTCAAACATTCTTCGTGAAAATATCAGAACTGAATAGAAAATTTGACTTTCAAACACAAGAATCAAGAGAAGCATGAAAAGGTAAACAAGAAAAAGAAATCATAAGGGACTTTCTAAAGCTGAACTGTTTACATTCCTACATGGAAAGATAATATTGGTAACTCTTGAGACTTTTCTCAATATTTGGGTAGTTGGAGGGATTATACACACACACACATACACACACACATGCACACACATAGACAGAGAATAGGGTGAGTTGAATAAGAAGAGATGATATCTAAAAGAATAAAATTAAGGGGTGAGAGAGGAACGTATTGGGAGGAGAAAGGGAGAAAGGGAATGGGGCAAATTATCTCTCATAGAAGAGGCAAGAAAAAGCCTTTTCAATGGAGGAGAAAAGGGAGGAGGTGAGAAGGAAAAAGTGAAGCTTACTCTCTTCACATTTGGCTTAAGGAGGGAATAACATGCTCACTCAATTTGGTATGAAAATCTATCTTACACTACAAGAAAGTAGGGGAGAAGGGGACAAGTGGGGTGGGGGGATGAAAGAAGGGAGGGCAAATGGGAGGAAGGAGTAATTAGAAGTAAACACTTTTGGAGAGGGACAAGGTCAAAAGAGAGAATAGAACAAATGGGGGGTGGGATAGGATGGAGGGAAATATAGTTAGTCTTATACAACATGACTATTATGGAAGTCTTTTGCAAAACTACACATATATAGCCTATATTGAATTGCTTACAATCTCAGTGGGGATGAGTGGGGAAGGAGGAAGGGAGAAAAGTTAGAACTCAAAGTATTAAGAATGAATGTTGAGAATTGTTCTTGCATACAACTTGAAAATAAGAAATACAGGTAATGGGGTATAGAAATCTATCTTGCCCTACAAGAAAAGAGAGAAGATAGGGATAACGGAAAGGAGGGGTATGATAGAAGGGAGGACATATTGAAGGAAGGGGTAATCAGAATGTAAGGTATTATGGGGTGAGGGGAGGGAAGAAATGGGGAGAAAATTTGGAACTCAAAATTTTGTGGAAATGAATGTTTAAAACTAAAAATAAATAAATAAACATTAAAATTTAAAAAAAGAATGAAGGGGAAAGGCCATTCAGCAAAACTAGTAAACATCCCATTTAACAATAATTCTCATTTTTATTATGTGCTTACTTTGAGTCAGACACTGTAATAGGTGTGAGGCATGTGAAGGCAAAATTCAAGCAACCCCTGCCCTCCAAAAACTTATACTCTACTGGGGAAAATAATATGAATAGATAGAAGCATAAAAATGCCTTGGACCCCTAGTGGGTCCAAGGCAGCTAAGGAATTCATTCTTTCCCTCTAGAGCCAAAATTCTTAACTTTCTAAAAAAAATAATATAGACCTTTAGTCAGTCTGGTGAAGCCTATGGTCCCCTTCCTAGGATATTTCTTAGAAATCAAAATTTCAGTTAGAGGTTAGTGAAAAGAAAGATGTAATTTCCCCATTTTAGAGTCCTGAGACAATTACTTAAAATTGGTTGATAGCCAATAATATGTATGATCTCTCAAAAGAGGAATTTAAAATTTCTCAATGTATAATATAGACCAGTTATAGGACAACTATTTATTTCTTCCATACAAAAGAAATACAGTACATAAGACTCACAAGTGTGCACTGAAAAAGACTTAAACATGAAGCATTAACTTAGGACTAGTATTATTTTTTTCCTGGGAGGGTGATACCTAAGACATTAAAACATGAAGCACTTAGTGGCACTTTTGAATAAGCATTTCACCTTCACCTCAGCTCTGCACTGTCTGAATAATTTTCTTGAAGTCCATATTTTTGGGCAAGCAGAGGTTATGCTCATACTTTTGTTAATGATTTTGTACTCTCCTCCAAGAAGTACTGGAGTACCTGCTGGAGGGTTGAAGGGAGGGGCTTATATAGCATAAATGGCAACAACTGAGGGGCTTAGGAATGCCTGACTTCTTAAACTCAGAAGGTGCCCTCCAAAGGTAGAAATTCCCATCTCAAAATCACTATTTGATTTGTATTTCTTTGGTCTCACCAGAAGAGGTAGCCAGGCATTTGAGATCCTAGCTCAGAATCTCCAGGATAATTACTTGTTCTTGTACCTACTGGGGCACTGTCCCTGGTTCTGTCACCCTTTCCTCCCTCCCACAGTAAGTTCCAGAGGCAAGAAGTTCCAAGCTGTGCCTTTAGGAAAGTAGGAGGAGGGTGGGGAGTGGGATGCTGTTTCTCTTTTTAAACTGTTGGGATACAAGCCATACCCATCATCATCATACAGGTGTGTGAAGAGGGGAAGGACCACCCAGGGTTCACTGAGTAATTTCAAAGCACAAAAACCCTTGAGTGCTGATCCTGAACACAATTGGTCCACTGGTTGTAGCCAAGAACCCTGCAGATCAAGGGAGATGGAGATTGTTTTTGCCTATATTAAATAAGGAAATATACACAGAGTGAAGCAAAATAAGTTCAAGAAGGAGAGAAAACAAAGTATGTGCACCAGGAAAGACCTCTTGTTGAAGGTAGCTGCTGAGCTGTACTTTGAAGTCAAATGGACTCTGGTGTAAGAACAACTAAGAACTCTCTTAGTTCAATATTCATCCTGCTTCCAGGCCTACTTGCAAGTCAAAATATGTAATATTCTGTTATTTGAGTTGCTCCAGAATATGAGTCAAGATGGCCAATCTTACTTGAAAGTTAACAGGTATACCACTCAGGGATGAACTCTTCTCAAAAATTAGAGTACAGTAAGATGTACTTAGTACTAAAACTGTACTGCATATAATTGAATCCTTCTTTGATAACTCAGAAGGCACATCAAGCCCTTTCCCTGCCTCTGGGTCATCATTATGAATACCAGTTATCATCTTACCTCTTAGGTGGGGAAGTGCTTGTTAATAGAAAGCTCTACTTGATGGAATGTCAGGAAAAAAATAGCTTTTGAGCATGACTCAGTAAAAAAAAATGAGCCTGAGGATCTGTGAAAAGACAGGTCAAGGCTCCCTCCCAAGCTCAGGATTTTGGATTAAAAAAACAAACAAACAACAAACCACTGATGGAGTCATATGTTGTCTTTGTCCTGGGACGATCATTAGTATTGTGGCAGCCTTTCCACCTGCTGCCTTCTCCACAGTGGAGCCTTAAAAGGGGATAAAATAGATTTCTGAGCTAAAGTCTGTTGATATTTCTGTTTAAAAAGAATTGTGTGAAAAGAAAGACTTAGGAGGGGGAAGGGAAAGGAGATACTTCTTTTGCTAGTATTCTAGCACAATTTGGAAAGTCAGAAATCAGGGGCATATGTCTTGTACAAAGGGTAAGAACACTGTGATAAGGGACTCAGACTCTCCCTTCTGAACAGATTTAGTGACATTAATCAGTGTCAAAACCTAGCCCAGGGTCAAAAAGATGGAATTCCAAGCCATTAAACGGTGAAAAGAGGCAGGAGTTAGGGGCTAGTTATTGGACTGGAGCCAGAAATTCAGAGGTCAAGATCTGGACTGAACTAGAAAAGGCAGGAAGAGAGTGATATTAGAAGAAAGGCAGCATGGCACAGTGTAAAGAGTGTTGGATTTGGAGTCAGAGGAACTAAATTTGTATAGTGGCAGAGCCATTTGCTACCTGTGGGTTCTTGGGCAATCTTTTAACCTCTCTGAGCCTCAGGTTCCTAATCTGTGAAATGGGAGAGTTGGATTAGATGATTCTAAGATCCCATAAACATAGAGGTCAGAGTCAAGGGAGATAAGGAGGCACAAAAGGTTAGAAGCACAGACTAGAACCAAATAAGGTTGAAGACAAAGCTTCCCAGGAGAAAGAGGAGCTTCTGGGAACGTTAAATTCCTTCTAACACCTGATTGTGCCATATTCTTCACTTGACCTTGACTCAAAGATTAGCTTCCACCAACCCAGTCTGCCTACTTTTCTGAATCCTAGTCCCTCCCCCCAGGAATTTGACAGTGGGTTGTGGAATGTATTGTTGATGGCAGTGTTTACTAAGAGTCCACATGTCTCTGCTCCACACATAGTCCCTGAGATTTATGCATATAACACTCTTAGTCCAAATTTTGGCATGTCTCTATGCCCAGACCTGTTTAATATCCAAGTCTCCAAGGTGGTGATGAAGTGGCCAAAAGCACAGATTTACAAATCAATCACCAACAGACCTTGCATGAAGCAGAAGCATACCTATGCAAAGCCATTGGGGGAAAGGAATCCCAGTGCTTCAATATAGACCTGGACACAGTCCCAAGATTTTTGGAAACCATAGCCAAGAGTCTGCATGGCTCCCCACATAGGCCAGTTCCTGAAATCTGGCCACAATGGGGATCAAGAAAACTTCAGATGAATATCCTAAATCTTTTAATAATGCTGCTGCTCTTCTTGGTTTGGGATAAGAGGAGAGGGAGCATGTGTGGCTTGTGGAATAGAGCTTTATCCTCAAAGCATGTCTCTGGCAGTTGCTAGCTGTTGGGTTCTGGAATTCATTTCACCTCTCAGCCTCATTTTCATCATCTGTAAAGTGGGAACAATAATAGAACCTACTTCAAAGAATTGCTTTGAGACCCAAATAAAATCATTTATAGAAAATGTTTTGCAGACTTCAAGTCCAAAATTTTATCCACTATGCCATGCTGAAGTAATAACAGTGACTGAAATACCCACAGGATTGATTATAGAAAGAATTGGAAAGCATTGGGGAGGATACCTGTTGCATATGAGAAGAGGAAACGGGGTTGGCAGAAGACAGAGAAGGACAATTCAGAGAAGTAGAAGGAGAACTTGGCTAATGCAGTGTCATAGAAGCTAAGAGAAGAGAGTTTAAGTATGTATGTGGTGGTAAGGACACTCCAGTGTCAAGTGCCACACGGCTATGCCAAGCCCACTAAGGTTTGAGGTCTTCTGAAGTCCCCATATAACCTGTTTTCATCATGTCTGTAATTTTAAAATCACTTGTTGAAGGAATCTGTACACAGGAAGAACATTTTTAGCAGAATGAGCTACCAGAATTCTTCCAGACTCCAGGGTGCCTGTAACTACAGGATGACTTTGGATTGGCTATAAGGGAAGGAGAACAATCTCTCACTTTTGTTAACCCCAGCGGGCTTTGTATTACACTGAAGCCCAACAGTCCTGCCATCCTTGGGACTCTAGCATGATCCTTTTCTGTTCTTGCCGCAACAGCGGCTTTTGTACATTCCTGGAAACATAGTACAGAAACGACTCTGCAAATTTTCTCTCCAATATGAACTAGGGGACCAGGAAACGCCCGTATGCGCTGTGCTGTCCATGGTTCTGAAATCATACCTTGGACTCCTATTTTCTAGTTGCTGTCCATGGTTCTGGAATTTTTCCATTCCCTACTTTTTGCCTTCTTGTTTGGCTCTCCTCCACATCCCTGGAAAGGTTTAAGGAAAAACTCACCAACAAACCCATTCCATACACAGGTGCAACCCCATACAGCTGGTGCAGAACACTCTCAAACCCAAATCCTAGGGAGTAAGTGTCTCTGTTGAGCCTGATGAAGAACCCGTCCTTCTCCCCCACCCCCAAAAGCAAGCAGACTTTCCCAACCCTCAGGAGGACACTGAATTTTCCTGAGCAAAGCTTTCCCAGAAACTCCAGAGGTTGTTTGGCAGTTTGAGTGTCCCTCTTCAAACTTTTGATCGATTTGCGTCTGAAGCTGCAATTAACACCTTTTGCAGGTCGCCCCACAAGATTAATTTTCTGAACATAGATTAATGAAAATGTGTGTTAAAGTGTTTTGAAAATATTTTCTCTATTAATCTCAATCAGTAGCAGATTACTGCCAGGGAGGCTAATGAAGATGTTGTATTATCGAAGCAAAAGATAGGAGTGGGGTGGGGGGCAGAGAGATTCACCAGGCAGTTCCCACAGGCCCCAGGGAACACTGAAGGCAGTTTTAACTCTTTTAGGAAATGTGGGATAGAAAAAGGGTTGGACATCTGATACATTTTTATGTCATTTAGAATAGATTCCTAGACAGTTTGTTTTGTTTTTCTGCATGGTCTCTGATGTTCTAACACATCCCTCGTGAGATAGCAAAATCCGTGCTCACCAGGCCACATGAGCCTAGGCCATAGCTCTTTTGTTTTTCTGCTTATAGTCCTGGTGTCAATAAGCTTGTGCTAGTTTTCATTGGCACAGATTGTAGCCTCCTAGAGACCATGTGGAAGGAGTGCAGAGAAAGGAGTCAAGAGACCTAGGTTCTAGTACTTACTCTACCACTAAGTAGCTTTTAGTCCAGAGAAAATTGATTTAATCCCTTAAGCCTCCCATTTCCTTATCTATAAATTGAGGGTAGTACTCAGCCTATCTACCTTATCAGGCTATTATGTGCACAAATTATGATAAGGTATGTGAAAATGCTTTGAAAAACCTACAAGTTCCATACAAGTATAAGGGAGTATTAGCAATAACTATTCTTACTGTTAGTGAAATAAATGGGAATGATAGAAAAAGTGATAGAAAACATCTTTTCTTCCTCCTCCTCTTTTTCTTCCTCCTCCTTATATTTTTCTTCTTTTCTCTTCCTTATTGTTAATGAAATAAGTGAAAGGGTTTTAAAATATGAAGACATATTTTCTTCCTCCTCCTCTTTCTTTTCCACCTCTTTCTCCTTTATCCCCCTCCCCCTCAATATAATGGGAAATGCTTTGGTTCTGGAATCCCATGTTTACAGCAGACTCCCACATCCAAGAAGCTGTGACTCTACTCACTGCAGGAAGGTTGTTTTCCATGGGATTATGAAGGAACATGGCAAAAGCTGCTCAATTTCAAAATAATACCTTTCAGAAAGAATTTCCCCTGGGATGTTGGCTGCCATGTTGACATTCCTAAAACACAGATCTAACCATGTCAGGCCCCTCTCAGTTGTTCCCTGTTGCTCCCAGGATGATATACAAAATTGTCAGCCTGGCTTTTAAATCCTTCCACAAACTGGCTTCCACCTACCTTTCGGGTCTTATTTCACATTGCTCTTTGTTCTAGTCAAACTGGCCTTCTACTTGTTCCCCATACATACTATTTCATCTCTTGGCTCAGTGCCTTTGTACAGACTGTCTGGAGTGTGATCTCTCTTGTCCTCCCCCTTTCACCATCCCCAGTTTCCTTCAGAGAATCACCAAGGTTCTCCCTTATATCACAGTACTTTCTAATTCTCCCTAGTTATTAGCGCTTTCTGCCTCTTGAAATTATCTCATGTATACTTTTTATTTGCACACTTCTGTATATATTGTATTCTTTTAGTTGAAAGTAAGCATCTCAAAGATGGGGACTATTTAGTTTTTGAGTTTGTGTCTTCAGCATCTAGGACAGTTTCTTGCTTATAGGTTATATTTAAGAAGTGGGTTTTTTTTTACATGAAATGAAAGAAGGGATGCTAACTAGGAGAACAGAAAGTTAATTCACATTCTGACCTCCTTTCAGCTCCAACAGGAGCCCTCCCCCAGAGCCCAGAGGAAACCACTTCAAGAATGGGACAGAGAATAGGCATTTGTTTGTCTATACATTTCTAGGGGAGGGAGTTCATCAGGTCTGGGACTAGGGTGGGAGTTTATCTGGGTGGTGACAGCAGAAGTAGGATTGATTGTCTACTGTTATGAAAGCAGGCTCAGTAAACTCTTCCTGACTGTAAATACAGTGAGCAACAAATTGGGTACAACTGATAAATTGTGGGTGAAAGGGATCAAGCTCGAGTGGCTCCCTCAGGAGTCATTTTTAATGATACTTTTTCTGAACGTTAACTGTTTGTCTTCTACTCTGTGGAACTGGACAAAGCCAGTAACCTGTCTCTATGCCTCCTAGCCCCCTCCCAGAAACCTGAAGTCTTTTCAGGGATTAAGAAAAATATTGCTTTATAATTGACTGTTGCTGCTTTCTTAAGTAAGACTCAGTATATGGTCAATCTCAATCAAGCATTTGGACTTGACAGTAAAAGAAATTTTTGAGTGAATAGTCCCTTCTGTTCCTAAAATCCTAATAAACTGAACTTTACCACAATAGGAATGAACAATATGTAAGATTACAAATGCCAGCGTACATCTTTCCCAATCATAGAATCATAGATTTTAAGTTGGAAGGGACCTTGGAGATCACTGAGTCCAATCTCTTTACTTCAGAGAAGAGGAAATTAAGATAGAGATAACTGACTCAAAGTTACAGCCAGATTTCTAATTTCAGGTCTTTAACTACGTATCCAGAATTGACTCCTAAGTTAGCTGTCATTGCCCTTTCCTCCACTTTACTCCCCCAACCATTTTTTTGCAATTTTAAAGTTTTTATTTATTTTTATTTTTAAAATTATTTTATTTGTTTTCAGTTTTCTACAATCACTTCCGTATATCTTAGATTTTTTTCTCCTCCCTCCCCCTCTTTTCTCCCTCCCTCCTACCTCCCTGAGACGGCATGAAATCTTATATAGGTTCTATACATACATTCCTATTAAATACACTTTCACCTTAGTCACATGGCATAGAAGAATTAAAATGAATGGGAGAAACCACAAAACAAAACCAAAAAAATGTATCATAAGAGAAAATGTTCTGCTTCATTCTGTGATCCAGTTCTACAGTTCTTTTTCTGGATGTGGAAGGCATTTTGCTTCAAGAGTCCATTGGGAATTTTTTAGGTCTTTCCATTGCTATGAAGAACTAAGTCTACCAGAAAAATTCCTCACACACTGTGGTTGTTACTGTGTACAGAGTTCTCCTGGTTCTGCTCCTTTCACTCAACATCAGTTCATATAAGTCCTTTCAGGTCTCTCTGAAATCTTCCTGTTCATCATTTCTTATAGCACAATAGTATTCCATTACATTCATATACCACAGCTTGTTCAGCCATTCCCCAGTTGATAGGCATCCCCTTGATTTCCAGTTTTTGGCCACCACAAAGAGAGTTGCTATAAATATTTTTGTACATGTGGGACCCTTTCCCATTTTTGTGATCTCTTTGGGATACAGTCCTTTTGTTACAAACTCATGATTTCAAGAAAGTTGTTTAGGGTGTTAAAGATTAAATATCTTGCCCAGAGTTACACAGCTAGTATATGTTAGAGACAGGACTTTAAACTGAAGTCGTCCTGATTCCAAAGCCAGATCTATTTGTGTCTCTCTGTCTCTGCCGCTTTCTCTTTTGTTGTTATTCAGTTGATTCACTCATGTTTGATTCTTTGTTACCCCATTTAGCATTTTCTTGGCAAAGATACTGGAGTAGCTTAGCATTTACTTCTCTACTCATTTGCCAGATGAGGAAACTGAAGCAAATGAGGTTAAGTGACATGCCCAGGGTCACACAGCTGGAAAGTGTCTGAGGCCAGATTTGAACTCTGGAAGATGTCTTTATGACTTCAGGTCTGACGCTCTATCCACTATGCCACCTAGCTGCTATATCTCTTTCTTACCATCTCTCCATCTTTCTCTCCCCATTTCCATCTCTCTCTCCATTTCTCTCTTTGTCTCTCACACACACACACCAACCGAATTTATTATTTTACATTTATTTCATTGTGTACATGTTCCCCCTGTAATACCATTAGCTTATTACCATTTAAGGCAAGACAGTCCATGATGTAATGGCAGGTACCAAAGAAGGGGATAATCTTCAAAGAAAGAGGATCCCACCTCTTCCTGAAATCCCTCTCTGTCTGCCTTAATACCTAAACTTTGATGGCCTTAGTGCCTTCCAAGAGGTATAAGGACACCCAGTGTGTATACACCCACTGGCCTCCTCCAAGTTTCTCCCAGAGTCAGAATGGCCTAGAACATGAAACTAGGTCCCTAAAGTTTTGGAGATCAGAAATGAGAAGGCCCAGGTGAATCTTGAGGCAGGCAGGCAATCTTTGTGCAGCATTGATTCTCAGCTCTATGCTGCGGTGAGCCTGAATAGAGTGGTACAACCAGAACTGCAGACCTGAGGCTTTCTGAAGAGTTGCCCATTAGCTGCTAAAAAAGGATATTGATTCAATTGATACTATATGTTGGATTTTCTCCCTCTAAGTTTATAAAGTGTCCAGGGTCCAGACAAGGCTGAGTAAGGTCTGATCTGCATGGGAAGAGTTTAAAAGATTAACTTTCCTGAAGGCTTCAAGGTTTGGGTAATCCATAATTAATCAGCCAGGCTCAGCAGCTCTTATAATTGGGTGCCAGTGACAACTCCTTAAAAGGCAAAGAAAGAGGGAGGGAAAACCCCACACACCAGAGGAGAGAAAATTCCCTCACTCAACACATTTGTATAGTGGAAATGGGGGATTTGGTGAGCTGAGCATTCTGAATTTAATCAGTTTTGTGCTAAGTTTGAGTGCATTAACTTCAATGTGATTTATAAATAAGCCATATTGTAGAATCACAGGAATCAGGGGGCGGAAAAGACCTATGCGGTCGGCCTCTGGGGAGCCTAGTCAACATTGCATTTAGTCCCTCATTCTGGCCTGTATTTTCTGTAATTGATCAGGGCTCCCAATAAGCCCTTTGGTCCAGCAGGAACATTTCCCATTGCATTTCCCTTACTCGGCAGTATTAGGGTCCCACACAGTGAAATTATCCAGACCTTTAAACTTAGAGGATCATACTGAGTGAGAGACAGAGAGATAGAGACACAAAGAGACAGAAGTAGAGAGGAGAAAAGGAAGAAAATTAGTATTTTAAGATCCTCCCTGCCTTCCCAGTGGAATGGAAACTATGGAAACTAACTGAAAGCAAGGATTTGTCTTTGTGTCCTCTGCACACAGCGCATTGCCTAACATATACTAAGTACTTAATGAGCACATATTGAATGAATGAAGAGTGCTGTCATTCATTCAATAAATATTTATAAAGCACTTGCTAAGTATCAGGCATTATTCCATGTGTGGGTTATAAAACCAAAAAATGAAATTTTCCTTACCCTCACAGACCTTATAATCTATTGGGAGGAAATGACATATACAAAGAAGAATAAATTCAATATATATCTAAACACATGCAAAGTAGAAAGAAAATAGTTTCCTGAGTGGAGGACACTAAAAACTGTGATGGGGGTAAAGACAATTAGGACTGGATTTCTACAGGAGGCCTTTAACTGAGTTTTGAGGATGTCTGGTATTCAACAAGGAGAAGGTGAGGTAAGTGGGCACTTCAAGGTTAAGGATTCATCAACCTGAATAGGAGATGGGATATTATTGTTTATAGAAAATAGTTCATATTGACAGTATAGCATATGAATATAGTAACCAACCCAGTCAGACAGATTGGAACTAGATTGTGAAGGACTTTAAATATCAGTTTGAGGCATTTATACTTATCCAGTGGGCAAGCAGGAACCATGGAACTTTTTGAGTATAATAGTAACCTGGCCAGGGTGCTTTAGGAATATCCATTGGAAAACCATGTGGAGGATGAATTGGACTGCGAAGGGACTCAAATTGAGATATCTGATTCATAGACTTTTGAGAAGTCCCACTGAGATTTGATGAAGTAACCATGTGAATGGAGAGAAGGGGAAGGATGTGAAAGTTGTGGAGATAGAATCCACAAAACTTGGCAACTGACCGAATATGAGAGACAGTGAAGCATCAAGGATGACTCTGAGATTGTAAACCTGTACACCTGGAAGACAGATGACACCCTCAATAGAAATTGGGAAGAAAGGAGAATTTGAGGGAGGAAAGTGAATAAAGATAATGAGTTCTCTGTTGGATATGTTGAGTTTGATATGTCTATGGGTCATCCAGTTGGGATATCCAGTATGCAATTAATCATGTGAGACTGAAGTCCAGAAAAGAGACTGGGGCAGGATGTATAAATCTGGGAAAATTTACATAAAGATAAGAGTTGTACCCATGAGAAATGTTGAGATTACATCAAGAGAGTATGGAAAGATGGAAAAGAGATCAGGACAGAGCCTTGAGGTATACCCACATAGATAATGATTTAGCAAAGGAAAAGGAGAAAAAGCATACAGGGAGGTAGGAAGAGGGCCAGGAGAAAACAATGTTATGAAAACCCATTTGGCCTTCCCAACAGCCCTGTGAAGTATAGAGCATAGGTATTATTATTCCCAATGCTATGTACGAAGAGACTGGGCTTATAAAAATAGAATCTTGCCCATGATCACAAAACTAGCAATGGTGAAAGGCAGGATATGAACCAATCGATAAGTATTTAAGAAGCGCTTACTATGTGCTAGGCATTTTTCTAGGAGCTAGGGATACAAGCACAAAGAATGAAACAGTTTCCATTCTCTTGGACCTAATATTTTATCAGGGAATACGTCACATACCCATACTCATATGTAACAGCAAAGACAAGCTAGGTAATTATAAGGTAGTTGGGGAGGGAAGTCTCTAGCAAAATGGATGTATAGGGGGTGGTGGACTTGCAAAGGCTTAATGTGCAAAGTGATGTTTGAGCTGTTTCTTGAAAGAAGAAACGATTCTATGAGGTAAGTATGAGGAGAGAGTGTGCTCCAGGTATAAAGGGGGGATGGTCATTGCAAAGGCATGAAGATGGAAGGCAAAGTGCCATGTGAGAAGGCCAGAGGTTGTCAGAAGAGGACTAATGTGTAAGAGGCTGGAAAGACAGGTTGGGGCAAAATTGTGAAGGGCTTTAAAAACCAGGGAGAGGAATTTATGCCCAATCCTAGAGGCAGTAGGGACCTACATGAGTTTACTGAGTGTGACATAGCCTTATCTGAACTTAGGGAAAATCACTTTAAGAGCTGTATGCACACAGAGTGGGAAGAGACTTGAGGCAGAAAGACCAATTAGAGGCCAATATAATAGTCTACAGATGCTATGAGGGTCTGAACAAGGAAGGTGGCTATTTGAGTAGAAAAAATGAGTCAGATATGAGATTGGGCAGAGGTAAGAACAGCAATATTTAGCAACAGATTAGCTCTATGAGGTGTGAGATGGTGTAGAAAATGTTGAAGTTACAGAGCTGGGAGACTGGAACAATGAGAATTCTTTAAACCAATATAGGGGACTATAGAAAAGGGGTGGGTTTGGGGATAATTACAAAGCTTCTTGATTCCAAGTCCAACATTGAAAATAATAGGACAGGCAGGATGGGACAGGAGAAGAGAAGAAAGAGAACAGGAGAGAGAGAGAGAGAGAGAGAGAGAGAGAGAGAGAGAGAGAGAGAGAGAGAGAGAGAGAGAGAGAGAGAGAGAGAGAGAGAGAGAGAGAGAGAGAGAGAGAGAGAGAGAGAACACTCAAGAAGACCAGGGCTGGTGAGGTGTCTTAGCTGGCCAGAGCTATTTATTATCTGTTCTGAAAATGAGCTTTGCCCATCTTTGATAAAAAATTAATACGAAGAAAACGCCGACCTTTTGGCTGCTTATTGAGTGCCCTGTGAATGTCAGACTGGCTCAGTTCTGTCTGCCCATAGTGACCTTCAGCAGATTCAGCCCCACTAATCTTAAGAGATTAATGCTAGGCTGTTTGGGTTGGGGGGACATGGATGTAATATTTATAAGTTGATTGTGAGCTGTATAAACTTGGTATTTCTACAACAGCTTGTTCAGAAAGACATTCTTTAAACGCTTACTTACTGTTGCCCCTGCCATTGCGTATGAGCTATAGGGAAGGTCTGAGGGTTTTAAATTGGAATGAGAAGATTTAGTAGTGGTATACACAATAATTTGCTTTAAGCTGTATAAATAGTATTTTATTCGGGGGATTCACTGAAAGGAGGTTTGAAGGTCAAATCCTTTCCAACTTCAAGTGTATTTGTATTTAATTTTTGGCATCTCAGGTCTCTGTTATAATCCTGAGTGGCTTGACTTCTGAAATATTTTTAGTGATGGGAAATTGAATGTCAATTTGAGAAAGCCTTCCCCTAAGTTGGCCCCCCTCCTGCCCTGAAGCATGCCTCTGCTCAGAGAGACTTCCACAGCACTGAAGCTTTCCCTTCAGCCCTCAGAAACCTCCTCTCTGACAGCTCAAAGTCCTAAATGGATTGAATTGTTGGAGGGATGGGGAGACCAATTAGTCAGCATCACACCATTACTTAGGGAGAGGATCACTGAGGAAATGCAGTCAGCTCTTGGTTGTTCAGGAGCCAAGAGTCCATTTTTTCCTTCCCTTCTCCTCTTCTCCCTACAATTCCTTTTTTCTCTTTTCTTTTCCCTCTCCCACCTCTGCTCCCCTTCTGATCCTTTTGTGGGTCTGAGGAAATACAAGGGGCTTATTGTGCTTTGTCAGTCAGTCAGTGCGCATTTATTAAACACTCGCTGTGTGCCAGGCATTGTGCCATCACCTGGAGATACATAGAAAAGGAAAAGACAGGTTCCATGTTCAAAGAACTCAGAAGCTAATGGAAACAATGGGGGAGCTGAGGAATTCCAAAAGCAGGATGGTGGAAAGGAAAGAGCCCTGGGCTGAGAGTCAGAAGATCTGGGTTCTAGTGTCAGTCCTGCCATGAGTCAATCAACTAGTCAATTCATAAGAACGTATCAGGTCTTTTAGCATCAAGCATTGTGCTAGGATGCAGAGAGAACAAAGAATCAGTCCCCGACCTCAAGCAGCTTATATGCTTATGGGGCAGGGAGACAACATATGTGCATATACATATATGCAATACAAGTACGAAGGAAGGCATGGCACTGGGGGGACAGGGGAATCAGGAAAGGTCTCATGTAGGAAGTGCCATCTCAGCTGAACTTTGAAACCTAGGAATTCTAAGAGGCAGAGAGATAAGGAGAGGGAGCATTCCAGGCATGGGGGCAGCCAGTGCAAAGACGTGAGGGAAGGAGGACTATGGCAGCCAGAAAAAGAGTTTGGCAGCCCCAAGGGGAATAGGGGTCTTCAGCAAGTCACTTCCACTCTTTGTTTTCTCTTGTGCTAAATGAGGGCGTTGGACAAGATAATATCATCTTTGTTATTCTATAACTCTACCTAACTATACACTGGGAACCACTTATGGACAAGGGAGACAGAGAAAGGCAAGCCTGTGGTGCTGATGGGATGAGGAGGACATGGCAAGATGGGGAGGAAGACTTGAGCATGCTGAGTGCCAGCGTGAAGGTCAAGCTGGTGGGAAGGACCTCCACTGGACAGATCTACTCCTCAGTCTTCCCCTCTGACATTCCAGTAGAAAGTAATCTGTTTAAAGGACAAGGACTATTGTTTTTGTTTTGTCCTTTGTAGCCCCAGCATCACCATAAGCCTCATTCATTTAATTGCAGGGGGAAGGGAGCGGAGTTAGGGAGATATATGATTTTGTTATTCCCTGGGATTTCTGATGAGGAAATTTGCCTCTTCCATCCCCAAAATTGCAGCATTAAGTACAGTTGCCCTGAGTAACACAGCCATTAGGTATCAGTCTGGACTCAAACCCAAGACTCTTTGGCTCTCTAGCCACTATGCTATGCTCCCTTGCACATAGTAGACACTTAATAAATGCTTGTTAGATTAGGTTCAATCAACATGAAACCCTCAGTGCCTTAGCTGTCCTCACCTGGGCTCTCTCTGTCTACCCTGTAGCATCCTACAGGTGAGGAGGCTCCTGTAGCTTCAAGGGGATCGTGGGATTCTCCATTTCCTCCTGGGGGAGGGTTAAATCTTCCAGACATTATCACAGCTCCATCCCTCCACATCAGAGGCCCATCAGTTATTTCCTATTAGGAGTTCCCAGCTTCCCTTTGACATATTTTTATTGTCAGGTTAGAAGAAAACATTCAGCTCGTTTGCAACATTCTCATTATATTCCCTTTATAACAATTTCTAAAAAAGAATAAATATAAAATATTTCTCTGTATTGTGGCCATATTTCAGCCTGACTTTAATACGCTGAGTGGTTCTCTAGCTCACAATTCTTCTCACCTTGCAGTGACAGTTAAGAAATCTTTAGGCCTGGAAAAATGTGCTGATCAATGAGTTACCAGAGACTCCGAACCTTTGATGGGGAGTCCTGCATTCTGATCCTCACCCTTGCTGGGAAATTGAGGCCTTTCCTCTATTTTCAATGGCTCAGTCTTTGCCTGGTTTTTGGGGAGATTGGAAGGTTTGGAATAGCCCATGCACCTCTTCTTTCCCTTGTGTTAATGCTGAACTCAGACATCATCTCCTCCAGGAGGTCAATCAATTGATTGATCAATATTTATTAAGCATCTTCTCCATGCCTGGGACTGTACTAGGTCTTAGGGGTCTATGCATGACCCTCTCATTCATATCTCTCCGTTTTTCTTATCCTCTTGCTTCTTGACCTCATAAGATCATGAACCATAGTCTTAAGGATGGAAGTGACATTAAAAGCCAAACACATCCTTTTATAGATAAAGAAAATGAGGCCTATAGAAATCAATTGAATATTCATCCAGGCCAAAAGGTCATAGAATCATAGATTTAGTACTGGAAGGAACATTAGAGGTCACATAGTTCAAACTTTTTATTTTACAGATGAGGAAATTGAGGCCTAGGGAGATGACATGACTGGCCTAAAGCCATGCAGGTAGTGAACATCAGAAGTAGAAATTGAATCCAGGTCCTCTGACTGCAGAGATGATCCCCCTTCTACCACAGGTCACTGTCTCCCTCATTAGTAGCATCAAGGCTCCTTTTCATGTCCTCTGGGAAATGGAGGACTTTTCCCATCCTAAGAGTTTTGTGTCCACCCGACTTAAGCTTGTTAAAATGCTGGGTCTCATTTCTCTTATCTGTTAGGAGTGAGCCTTGTATAAAGTAAGCACTAATATGTGTTTGATGAAGGAATAAATGAATGAATGAGTGAGGGAATGGATTCCTGGTCCCATGCCTTACCTTGTCCTTTACAAGGACATCTCTTGCCCTGAAGACTTTGTGCTCAGGTCCTGAGTCCTAAGAGCCAACCTGGTCTCACTTTTGGATTGATCTGATCCACAGTTTGGTCTCCAGATGTCCCTGTATACTTCAGAGTAGCCATTCCAAGTGAGTAGTGATATTCTGGGGGCAGAGATAGGAACAGGCTTGAAAAAAGGTCCAGTGATCCAGAATTCAAGGCTATTTCTGAGACTGTGGCCTGTCTACAACCCCAGACATTCCCCTCAGCCAGCAGACCCAAGCTGATTCCTGACTCAGACAGGCTCCAGGATAAAATATGGTGTCTTGGTTCTGAGGCCATCCAGCAAAGTTATTAGCATCCCCTGGAAATGATTTTCTAGTTGAGTTCATCAAAGGAAAGAAATCAAGAGAAACAGTGTGATTTAGAGGAAAGGACACTGGATTGGGAGTCAGAGAATGGGTGTTCAAATAGAATCCTGGCTACTTACACTTGTATGACTTTGAACAAGTCACCAAGGCATAAATTTCTTCAGAGATACCTCAGTGATACAGTGTATAGAGTACTGAGCCTAGAGCCAGGGATGGGGGATCTGAAGCCTCGAGGCTGCAGCATGTGACCCTCTAAGTCCTCAAGTGTGGCCGTTTGACCGAATTCAGTGGAGTGAACCATGAGAAAGAAGAAACAAAACAAAATAAAACAAAAAAGAGACAGAGCAAATAGGCTGCTTCAATCTGTATTCAGACTCCATATTTCTTTGGCTGGATGTGGAGAGCATTTTCCATCATGAGCCTTTTGGAGTTATCTTAGATCCTTGCATTGCTGAGAAGAGACAAGTCTATGAAAGTTAGTCATCGAACAATGTTGCTGTTACTATGTACAATGTTCTTCTGGTTCTTCTCCCCTCACATCGGTTCGTTTAAGTCTTTCCAGATTTTTCTAAAGTCTGCCTACTCATTATTTCTTATAGCACAATAGTATTCCGTTACATTCATATACCACAACTTGTTCAGCCATTCCCCAGTTGATGTATATGCCCTAAATTTTCAGTTCTTTGCCACCACAAAAAGAGCTGGTATAAATATTTTTGTCAAATTCAGTCAAAGGGCCACACCTGAGGACCTAGGGGATCACATGTCGCCTTAAGGCCACAGTCCCCCACCCCCAGAAGATGAACCTAGCTGGATGAACCTGGGCAAGTCATTTAACCTCTGTAAGCCTCTGTTTCCTCATCTGTCAAACAGGAATAATAATAGCACCTATCTCCCAAGATTATTGTGAAGATCAAATGAGATAGGAAAAAAAATCAACAAAACACAAATAGGGAAAGTGACTGAAGAATACTCACGATGGTGGTGGCGGCAATAGCTCACGTTATATAGCAGTGTATGGTTTGTAAAACTTTCTATAGATGATCTCATGTGATTCTCAACCCCACCTTCTTCCAAAACAGCAGAGAAATAGGGTGCAGGGAGCTGATTGAGTGTGTTATAGTCAATGTACAGGGTAACTGAGTCCTAATCTGATGGACTAATCAAGTTTAAAAGAGAAGAAATCAAAATGGAGTCAGGTGAGTTAATCATGGGAGGCCTCCCTGGGGGGAGATGAATTTCAGATGTGATTTTGGAAAAGGACGGAAGAGAGAATTATAATAACAGCAATACTGAGAGCATTGACATTGGGCTTTAAGGTTGGCTGATGCTTGAGCTCTGATAACTCATTAGAACCTCCTAAGGGGTGGGGAGGGCTGCTATCCCCATTCTAAGGATGAAGATACCAGCTTGTAAGTGTCTGAGGCAGGAATGAACTTGGGTCTTCACTAAACCACCTATTGACCTGAGATCATCTACTTCAATGCCCTTGTTTTGACCTGGATTCCAGAGACTTGATATCCAGTGCCCATGGTCACAGGGCTGATCACTGGCAAAGTCAACTCTTGAACCCGGGTCTTCTGACTCTTCCATACTATGTGATGAGGAAGGATTATGGGAGAAGGTAGAGAGGTAGGAGCATAGCATGGGCTTGGGGATCATGAAAGCTGAGGTCAGTGGGCCACTGAGAGGGGAGAAATGGGGTTTTCTGAAAGCACGGATCTGATGGAATTTTACCAGCCCCAGTGTCGTCACTTTCCATGTCCTAACCCCTCCAGGGCCACGTCGTTTGGGGTGGTTGCTCTTCACCCCAATCACCTCCATGGACCCAGGTTGATTCCCTGGTTGCTTGAACTTAGCACAGCTTTATTTCTTCCAAATCAGAGATAGCCTCAGCCTACGGTAAAGGAAGAAATACAAGCACAGGACTCTATCCAACAAAGGCTGTTAAACTCCTATAAAACACCCAACTTTCTGGTTCTCCAGCTCCACTCGCTGTAACAAAATTTGCTGTCTCCCATGTGGCTCTGCATCTCCTCTTATCTCTATCCTGGGCCCTTCAGTCTTTCAGTTCTACCAGAAGAGAATTATTTATTGCGTTGTTTATTACATTCTTTGCAGGAAATGCCCAAACCCATCCTCCAGGGAGATAGGTAGCTGCCTGGCAGGCAGCTCCTGCTGGAGACCTTGCAGGATTTTATTTACAAGTTGGGCAATGGAATAAACCCTGCAGGGGCCTCCTGCTCCCTCCCCACTACATGCATACCTTTCCTCTGTGGCCTTGAAAGGGGCTGGGGGAGTGGCAAGGAGATAGATCCCCTAGAGCCAGGAGAGTCACTGCCCCTCCTTCCCACACTCAGTGCAGTCATGTGAACTGAGCTGCCCAGACCTCTTTGTGAGCTGATGGAGCAGCTGCCCAGTGGGTAGAGGGACTGGGGAAGAGGAAGACATACACCAAGCAGCCTCCATGTTGCAGGCCATTGCTCAGACAGATGGACTAGAAAGGGATTGTGGGAGAGAGAAAAGCAAAAGGATTGGAAGCCTAAGCATCTGGGGCTGACTTTTTAACTACTTCTGTGAAAGTCACTGCCCTCTGGGTCTCAGTTTCCTCCTGTGTAAAAGGAAGAAGTTGGATGGGGTAGTGCCTAAAGTCCCTTCTCCCTCCAGACCCATGATCCTTTGGTCAGCCCCCTGTGATCCCTTGGCCCGTTTTCCTCTCTGGATGACCATATGACACAGTGCAGCATAATGAGGAGGAGAGAAGCTGGCTCTGCCACTTCCTACTTGGGTCACCAAGACGAGAGCTGCATAATCTCTGTGGGCCTTGGGTTCTCAGCTAGAAAATGAGGGAGTGGGACTGGGTGATTTCTAAAGCCCCTTCCAGTCCTTAATCAATGATCCTCAGAAGGAACAAAGAGAAGGGGAAACCAGACGCCATCTTTGGAATTATTTAGGATGCTCTCATTGGTCCTGCTGCCCTATTATCTTTAGAATGAGGCTCAGAATTTGCCAGGTTCTGCTCTTTGCCTCTTGGAGATAACCTAGCTTTTCTCTTGTCCCTAGGAAGCTTGGGTGGCAGAGTGGATAGAGCACTGGATCTGGAGACAGGAAGACCAGTGTTCAAATCCAGTGTCCTACACTTACTAGCTGTGTGCCCCTGAGCAAGACTTAACCTCTGTCTCAGTTTCTTCAGTTGTAAAATGGGGATGATAATAGCACTTACCTTCCAGGGTTGTTGGAAGAATCAAACAGGATGATATTTGAAAGTACTTACTTAGCACTGTGCCTGGCACATAGTAGGACTAAATAAAATGCTTATTCCCTCCCTTTTCCATAGGAAGACAGCAGAGTGGGGAATCATGACCAGATCTGTCCCAAGGCTATAAATTGTGAAGGCTTCCATTTGCCTTGAGTATTCCCAGCACAATCTGTCTCTGCCAAACCTCCATCTTGTGGAATTATGGAAAGGGTGTTATTGGCATCAGAGGGCTGGCTCCAATACTCATCAGCTCTGTGACCTAGGACAAGTCATTTCCCTTCCCTTTTTCATTTTTCTTATGAAGGTGGGGAGGGTTTGACTTAATTTGATATATCCATTCTATCCCTCCCTGGCTTTGAAGCCCCCTCCTACTTCTAAATCCATGCTCCACCAAGGGCACCCCTCCCTGCCTTCCCTCCCTCCTCCCCACGGTGGTGGTCTCTCCAATTCCAGTACCAAACACCCATCTATTTTATCCCTTTCTCCCCTTTCAAACCCTGATGTTGAAAAAAATTTAAACAGCTGCTTTTACTCTATACCCCTACTCCAGGCTGGACCCCTCCCCTTGCTTTCTAGCATAAGGTACTTATTGCTTTAGCCCTGCCTCCATGGGAATGCAAGAGCAGCGGGAGAGGCAAGGGGATAGAAGTGGGGAGAGGAGAGTCAGGCCACACGTACATGCTGCAGGGAGACAGCCCAATTTGCAATCAGGAGAAGCAGTCTTTGGGCTTTTTTAGGCACATTATTTATCGAATAGACTAACAGCTCAGTGGCAGCTCAAGCCATGGTCTGGGCTGCATACTGATGGACTCAATCCTCTTTCCCACCCTCCCATGGGCACAGAGGTGCTAGGGGGAATCTTTCTGCTCACATTGGGGGGAGAGGGGAGGCAGAGGATGCTAATGAGTAGGAAGATGACTGTAGAAGACTGGAAACATAAGAAGAAAGGTAGGAGCCTAGATCTAAAGTGGAAAGGGATCTCAGAGACCAGCTGGTCCAATCCTTTCATTCGAAAGATGAGGAAACTGAGACCCTGAGATGGGATGTCACTTGTCTAAATTCATTCTGGGAGTGTCTTCTTTCATAGGATAATAGAATAGGTTGAGAACTGGATGCCATCAGTCAAACTTCCTTTGTTTGCAGATGGGGAAACTGAGGCATTGTGACTTATCCAAGGTCATATTCCTTCTTTCATAGTGTACTATAATAACCTTGTAATTGGAAGGGATCCAATGGTCATCACATCCAATACCTTCATTTTACAGATGGGGAAACTGAGACCCTCATCTACTTCCTAGAGTTACTGTGCAGATTAAATGAGAATATTTGTAAGGCACTTAACATAGCAACTGGTACCTAGTAGACACTAAATAAAGGTTCATTCCCTTCCCTTTCTTTCCTTTCACATTATATGAGTGCACTTTTTATCCCCCCAGGAAAATGTCACCTCCTTAAGGACCAAGACCAGCACAACCACTGTTACAATCTCTTGGACATAGTCAAGTCTTAATAAATACTTTGAATCAAATCAAATTGAATGATGTGGCTCAACAGGAACTACGCATATAATAGGGGAGGGATGACTGTGAGAGTCACTCAAGGGGCCTGGAGTCAGTCAGGAGGCAAGCGAGGGTTAGAAAGTTTCAAGATAACAGCTGGAAGACGTGCAATAGATTGGATCAGATGGGTTGGAGTGATGGTCTTAGACTCCAATCCCACTAAATCTATAGGACTTATCTATTTATAACCACAGACTCTCTGAGGTGGAAATAACCTCAGAAACTATCAGACCCAACATGCAACTGAATGGAAATTTCATCTCTAACATCCCCACCAAGCAGTCATCAAGTCTTTCAGGAAGACTGCCAAGGAATGGGTACTCCATTGCCTTCCAAGGCAGCACATTACACTTTTTTGGGGTAGTTCTCATTATTAGGAAGTATAGCTGGCTAGCACAGTGGATACAGTGCCTTGCCTGGAGTCAGGAAGTCCTGAGCTCAAATCGTGCCTCACACACTTAGTAGTTGTGTGACCTTCAGCAAGTCGCTTCACACTGTTTGCCTCAGTTTCCTCATCTGTAAAATGAACTGGAGAAGGAAATAGCAAACCACTCTAGTATCTCTGCCAAGAAAACCCCAAATGGGATCACAAAGAGTGGAACACAATTAAAAAGTGATTGAATAATAATATTCTTGGGAAGATGTTTTCTTCTCCCCAACAGTTTCTCTGAACTTTCATCCATTCTAGTTCTACACTCTGGGGTGAAGCTTGAGGTCTTCTGTTTGAACAAATGTTTTTTTGGCTTCTCCTGAGAGTCCTTCAGATTTTCTAAGACAGCCACCATAACGCTCAATACCAAGTAACTGCTCCTTGTTCCTCTTCCAAATGAACTGATGTCCCGATTACCTATTTATTGAAGAGACAAAAGGCTGCATGTTATGACTCAGAGTGCCGTGAGTAGCTAGATGTCTGCCCTTGAGATTGCCATGTTAGACACTGGAGTAGTCAGAGAATCCACTGGAGCAGAAAAGTATGGCATCTTTTCCTGGACCCATTGGGCCTCTTGGAATGTCCCTTCTTTCCTTAACTGTCCTAGCTGGCCACACCCTCTGGGTAGGGATCTCTTGATTTTCCAGACGTCACACTTCAGAACTGCCATCTGCTCTGATCCCTTAATTTTACAGATGGAGAAATTGAGGCCCAGAGAAATCATACAGGTAGCAATGTCCAAATTTGCATCTACATTCAGGTCCCCTGACTCCATATGCAGTGTGCTTTTGCTAAATTATTAGGCCACAAAGGGACTTCAGCAATCATTTTGTCCAGCCCTTTCACTTGGTAGATAAAAGGGAAAGTGATCTGCCCAAGGTCTCTCTGCTCCAAGACTACTCCAGCAGGCCAAGGGATGGCCACGTCAAGGGGAACACCAACCCTTTTAGGTTAGAAAACATTCTCAGATCCACATAGTCCAGTGCCTGGAGCCTGAGCCTAGGGACTCTAGCCTGCTTTGGGGCTCATCAGAGGAGTCTATGTTCCCAGAAATTCCCAAAGCGACAGTATGGTAGGAGTACACACTTTCTTTTTTAAAAAATTTATTTTGTTAAATATTCCCCAATTATACATAAATTTTTAACATTCATTTTTTTAAAATTCTGAATTCCAAATTCTCTTCCTCCCATCCCTCTGCCATCCTTTGAGGAGAAGCAATATATGCTTTCTCTTTTTTAAAAATAAATTTATTCCCAAAAATTTTTATGAGCATTTTTAATCTAACCGTTCCATTGCACCACCCCAGGTGTTCAAATTTAAAAATAAAAGAAGTAAAACTCTGATTGTAAACATGCATCTAGTTGGGCAAAACAAATTCCCACATTGGCCATGTCCCCAGATTCCCATATCCTTGTGCATGTTAAGTTCCCTATTACTCTGGCAGGAGGCGAGGGGCAGGTTGTATCTTCAGCCTTTTAGATTTGAACACACTTCCTCTTAATTATATCTTTTGTCCAGTGGAGACCTGGCCTCCCTTGGGACAGAGTCCTAAGACAGATGGAGAGAAGGGGTTTTGATCTGGATGGAGGAGATGGAGGTCTCACTTTGGAAAATTTTTCTTTGTCTTCCGTTTTCTTTTTCTGGTAGTAGGGAATCACCCCTCGGGATCCTGGAAATATCAGGGGCTTGAGAATCCTTCTAGGAGAGTAGTTAGGGCATTAATCTAGGTTTTTTTATGAGAAACTGACAAAGCTCAGAGGCAGCATCTGAAATGAGTCTTGGCTCCCAAGTCAGAGGTCCTGGGTTCAAATCCTATCTCTGCTAATGCCTTGGGTAAGTCATCACTCCTCTCTGGACCTTGATGAGGTGTGGGTGGGAAGGTGTCAGCCTAGAACATCTGCAGTCATTGGTCTCATCCAACTCTCAATCCGATTGTCCTTCTGGAGAGAAGCAGCAAGGTGTATACACACAACCTTAGGTACTTACTGGTGTTTTCAGGAGGAGAAGGAGGATAAAAATCATACCTGGTCTTTCTAGGGCTTGAAGAGGCAACAGATGAGGGAAAGCATGTATGCCGGTGCCAAGACTACAGCCCTTGGAAAATGATTGCTCTCCTCCTGCTCTGCAGGTCCCAAGTGACTAGGCAGGACATACTCAAGGGAATCCTCAGCCTCAGGGTAGCTCCCTGTCTCTCACTCCTCTGGTCTTGCTCATTCGCTGTAGAGTCAGCTGTACAAATGCAGGGGAAGTCATAACTAGACAACAGTTTTTGGGGAAGGGAAATAATCTGGGGGTCTTAGTGGACTGCAAGCTCTACTATCTATCAGGTCATTCTCAAAGAGGACCCAAATGACATCACTATGTTAGAGTCAAGTTATAGCACATCCAACTATGGCTGATTAGACCAATGTGAGCTCGAAATGTTCTACCACAGGTCAGACACAAACAGTCCATGTGAACCTTTGGGATATTCTCCAAATTTGTGCATCTGACATTTCTTTTGAGCTACTCCAATTCTGCTTTGCTTATAGAGCACAGGACTTTCTCTGATATGGGCACACCATGCTGAGTGGTCCTATGCCAGTGTCTTTCATGTCATTTCCAAGCTTCTTAAGACAGACTACCATGTACCATGTTAACCACTAGGACACAAAGAAAATAAAAAAGCAAAATATAGTTCCACCCTCTAAAAGTTGAGATTTTTACACCCATGTGTACATACATAAAATAAGCATATACAAAATAAAATACAGGTGGTATGACTACCAGGAAAGCCAGTACTAGGTAACATAGGAGATAGAGCTCTGAACCTGGAGTCAGGAAGACCCGAGTTCCAATTTCACTTCAAATATTTCCTAGCTGTGTGACCTTGGGTGAGTTACTTAGCGTTGTCTGCCTCAGTTTCCTCACATGTAAAATGGAGATGATAGTAGCGTCTAACTCCCAGGTTATCGTGAGAATCAAATGAAACACGGTTTGTGGAGCACTTTGCCAAACTTTAAATGCTATATGGATTCCAGCTACCAATGCTATCTGTTAATGTAGTCTTGGGTCATGTTAAGTAAGGTTGGACAGATAGGAATAAGATGTAGTAGGTCTACTGTCCCTTCCCACCTCAGATCTCCGCTGGAGTGTGATGGTCAGTTCCTGGTCCCACATTTTTGAAATGACATTGATTACCAGAACAAAATGAAGGGAAATCCAGAAAAGCGATGGGAGGATTAGAGAGAGTGTCCTGAGACAATCAGGTGAAGGAATTCAGAATGTTTGGTCTAGAGAAGGGAAGGCCTGGGTGAGAAAGGGGTAGAGCTCAAGATGCCTTTCTTTAAGTATCAGAAGGACCATCAATCAGAAGAATGATATAGGTTGTTCTGTATGGCCCCAGAGGCAAACTGGGAGCCATGAAAACTGCAGAATTAAAGGAGCACACACACATATGTTCATACATACTCTCTCACACACACTCATATACACATTCACACACACTCTCATATGCATATACACACTCACACATATACTCACACACATGCTCACACATGCACATACACTCACTCTCATATACACTCACACGTTTTCACATGCATATTTGTCTGGACTTACAGAAATGCTTCTTGACAATTAGAGCCAACCTAAAACCAAACAGGCTGCCTGGGAAGGAAGCAGGCTCCCCATTAGGGGAGACCCTCAGACAAAGGTTGGATGACCCCTGGCCAGGGGTGTTGTGGAGATATCCTCTGAGGTCCCTTCCATCTTTGAGATTCTGTCTTTGGGGAACAGACATTGGAACTTTTAAAGACCCCCCACTATTCCTGAATACTTCTAGCCTCTGTCTTCCCTATTCTGTTTTGTAACATTCTCAGCCCTTCTAGTCATCAAAGGTACTTGCTTCTCCAAGCATGTGAAAAGTTAAGAGGTGCCCAGGTCTCAGAAGGCAAATCCCGCACCTGGTCTGCCTTGTGGGCTCTCATTGAAGGGCTTCAGGTGAGAGCTCAGGTCTCCCCTCTCAGTTCCCTCCCGCTGCTGCATGGATTTGCAGCATCTCACAGCCCTGCACTGCAGCCTGTCCCGGCTGACTGGTCCCTGCTCTCTGCAGTTCAGGTGTTGACCTAAATTTCTGACAGCCCCAAAACTCCAAGTCCCAAAGACCAGATTCACTTTGAGTCAGAATTCATCAAGCCTGAATGGAACCTTTAATCTGATCCAATCAAGGTTTAAGAGCCTCTGTCTCTCACCTCCCTGGATCCTAGTCCCATGGATCAAGAGCAAATAAAAGAAAGCTTTGAAGAGGATCTAGTCTAACTGCCTCATTTTACAGTTAAGGAAACTGAGACCAGAGAGTGACTTGCCCAAGGTCATACAAATTGTACTAGTTGCTAGTGTTTTCATCATTTTTCATTTGTCTTACATTTATTTATCTGTTTGCAAGTTATAGCTTCCTCACCCTATTGGAATATAAGCTTCTTGAGGGCATGGGGATGGATTTTTCTTTCCATTTTGTTTTTGTACCCCTGGCACCTAGCACAGTGCTTTGCACATAGTAGCTGCTTAATATATACATGTTGGATGGAATTGGAAGAGATAAACTGGACAAGCATTGGTGGCAGAGGATTCAGAGCTCTGTCCACTGTCCCAATTGAGTCTAGGCTCCCTGGCCTAGTGTATTCTCCTAGGGATGCAAGCAGACAGGCCCTTCTATGACAGTTACTTCATCATCACCTATGGCCATTTCTGGGACACACATCTCCCTCTACCCCCCTAATACCCCAAATCCATGGAGGGAGGAGGGCAATGTTGTCTGTTTATCCCAAAAAGCAATAATTTTCTGTTTTCTATGCCTCAGAGTCTCTGCAATATGAGAATGCCCAGAACACCTACAATCTATCTCTCATGACCTCCTAGTTACCCTTCAAAGATGGTTGTTTAGTCATTTTTCAGTCATGTCCAACCCTCTATGACCCCATTTAGGATTTTCTTGGCTGGAGTGGTTTGCCACCTCCTTCTGCAGCTCATTTTACAGAGGAGGAAACTGAGACAAACAGGGTAAAGTGATTTGCCCAGAGTCACACAGCTAGTAAGTGTCTGAGGCTGGATTTGAACTCAGGAAAGTGAGTCTTCCTGATTTTAGGTCACTTACTCTAACCACTGGGTCACCTCGCTCAGATGGGTTTTCCAAGGGGTATTTGGGGTTTGTTTCTCTTCCCCCTTCCCCTGATTGTACCTGTTCCAGGATCCTTCTAAGTCTTTGTCTTCCCCTTCTCCTTCCCCCTCCCCACCCAGAAGAAAGTGACTTCTATAGGAAGCCTTCCTCAGTCCCTCTGAATCCCGGTGCCTTCCCTCTTTTAATTATTTCCCATTTTCCTTATATATGGCTTATTTTCACTTATTTGTTTGCTTGTTGTCTCCTCCATTAGATTATAGGTTCCTTGAGGACAAGGATGATCTTTTGCCTCTTTTTGTATGCCCAGCACTTGGCACAGGGCCAGGAACATAGTAGGTAACGTAGCTGGTAAGAGAAGGGGACCACATCTCAATCTTAGGGGTCCTGTTCCAAGCCTCTGTGCTCACCCCATTATGGCCCATTGCCTTCCTTGTCCTCCTCCCAAATTTTGAACCCAAGCCCTGAGCCTGTGAGCCAAGCTGTCTTCTGTTCAGGCAGGCACGATCATTCAAACTCCCTGCCAGTTCTGAGTTGGATAGACAATCCAGGATGCAGGCAAGGTGACAGTTCCTAGAATATGAGGGCTCAGGATGGCTGTCATCCCCACCTCCACTCTATGTTTCCTCTTTTGTGGTAAGGAAATCAGGTCAGAGGACTCCACTGCTCTCTGGTCCCTAGTCATGGACAGAGGGCACTCCTCCCTGGGAAGATGCTCTTGGTTCTCCTCCAACTGGTGGACTTTGTTGCTGCCCTGCCATAGATCCTGACTTGTCCTCTGTGATATTTGCTTGCCCTGACCTGCTCCTGCTTTCTCCCTTGGCAAAAAACAAGAGGCGGCATTGATTGGACTTGATTAAACCTTTCCCATCTAGCCCTTCCTTCGAGATAGATGGAGAACACATTGCGATGACCTCTCCTCCTAGTTTTCAGCACTTAATCCACGGATTAATTTGACTCTTCCACTCGCACCTTCAGGACAGCTTGCTGCAGGACGGCTGGGATGAGTTTCATTTGAACTGTTTACTCTCTTAATTACTTCTACATGCCTAGGGCCTTACATCATGGAGACAAGCCCAGTTACGTGAGGGATCCTCATGGATCCTTTTCTCCTTATTGATTTCCATTCATGGGATCCTACAGTTAGAAACAGGTGTGACCTTGAGGGGCATACACGCACACACACACACACGCACACATAGAAGCGTGCACATGCATGGATACATTTTATAGAGGCAACTGTGGCCCAGAGAGGTTGACGTGACTGTTCACTGTCATATAGGTAGCAAGTGACAGCCTAGATTTTAATCCGGGTCCCCTGAAACCAAAAACAGTCCTCTCTCCTAGAAAAATGAAATTACTTGCTCAAGGTTATGTAGACAGCAAATAGAGAGCCCCAGCCTTCTGCATCCCAACCCTTCTGTGAGGGTACATTGCCCCTCATATCATCAGTGACATACACAACCAAAATAAAGGGGACAAGTTAATTAGGTAGCAAGAAGGAGATAGAATGAAGAGATAGATCCTTACAGGTAATGTGGAAAAGACCATTGGCTTTGGAGTCAGATGACTTGGATTCAAATCTTACCTTTACTGTTTATTACTTATACTTCTTTGGGGGTAATGATGTAATGTCTTAGACCTCAGTTTCTTCCTCTGCAAATTGAAAGTGTTGGGTTCAGTGGCCTCCGAAGTCCTTTCTAGGTCTGGATGTGTAGTCCTATGATTAGGATACTTGAGATATAAAAAGAACCAAGGGAGAATCTCCTGTATATTTAGAGGAGCATTGATGGGAGATTGTAGATAGGCATGGAAAAGAATCAGGGGACTCTTGGTTGCTAACGCGTATTTGGGAGCATAGGATCTTGCTTGAGACCAGGTGAGTCATCACTGTTACTGAACCATCAGCCCTCTAATACCTGACAGATCTTTTCTCTGAAACAAGCAGCCAGCACCCAGCCCTACTTATGAGCCGGGAGTGAAAGGAGATGTGACTGGTTTTAGGGGTTTAACATGGTGAGCACAGGTTGTCAAGAAAGAGAAAAGGGGACTTACTCAGGTGCATTCCTAAGTACCTTGAGGGTAAAGACTGGCTTCATTTTTCTTTTGTCTCCCTATCACTTAGTGCAATATTTGGCACATTTCAAATGCTTGATAAGTATTTATTAATTTGTGTGACTCATTTTTTTGTTGTTGCTTAGTTGTTTCAGTCACATCCAACTCTTGGTGACCCTTTTTGAGGTTTTCTTGGCAAAGACACTGGAGTGGTTTGCCATTTCCTTCTCTAGCTCATTTTACAGATGAGGAAACTGAGGCAAACAGGGTTAAATGACTTGCCCAGTCATGAGGCTGGATTTTAACTCAGGAAGACGAATCACCAAGGAGTCATGAAGAGCTTAGTTCAAATCTTGCCTCTCCTGCTTTCCAGCTATGTGGTCCTGGGCAGGTCAATTAATCTCCCTCAGTCTCAGTTTCCTCATCTGTAAGATGAAGATAATAACACCTACCTTATAGGGTATTGTGAGGAACAAATGACATGGTATATGAAAAGTGCTTTGTAAACCTTAGGGAGTTATGGAAATAATATTGTTATTATTAATCCATCATATCAAATGGAAATATTATACCAAATATGGAAATGCTAGAAAATAAGGAAGTCTGCTTATAATCAAGGAAGGGCAGCTCCATCCAGAGAGGGAGACATCACTATGGCCTAGTATATGAGAATAGTTTCATGGCCGACATAGGACTTGGGATGGCCCATGAAGGATGGGGATTAGCAAAGGAGAGAAGACCAGATCCCAACCGAGTAAACAGCATGAGCAGACATGTGGCTATGAGAATATGGAGCAATGAGCAGGCATTTATTAAGCACCTACTATGTGCTAGGCATTGTTTTAGACACTAGGGATTCAAAGGCGTAAATAAAACAGTTTAGACAAGGGACGGTATGGCATAGTGGATAGGGAGTCAGCCTCAGAGCCAGGAAGGTTGTCACTTCAAGTTCTGTCCCTGATACATGCTGGTTGTATGACCCTGGATAAGTAACTTAACCTCTTAGGGTTCTAAGGAGCTCTCTGAGCATAAGATGCTGACTTGTATTGGCAGAGGGAATTTCTTCACCTGGGAGTTCTAGGTACCATAGGTCAGGTCCTTGTCCTTATCTCTGTGGAAGGGAAGGAAAATTGATTTACCTCCCACCTGCCTCAACTCATTTCTTCTGCCTTAGACCTGAGCGTCACCTCCAGTGAGGTGAGAGGTGAGTCTGGCACTTTGAGGGGGTTTAGGAAAGCTGCTTGAGGCCTGGTACGGGAGGAAGTGGGGCCTAATGAGGTGTCAGTCTCCCCACAGACCTTGAATGAATTCACTTCTAACACAGACATCAAACCTGTGCCTGCTCCAATCCCATGGCCAAAGGGCAAATGAGGTAGGAAATGAGGATTTGATTTAGGACACTCAGGTTGGATTAAGGAGTCTCAAAGGGCTGCTCTTACAGCTGAGACATCGGTGCTTCCAGGGGTCTCTAGGGAACCCCCTCTGGCCTTCGTACCTTCCAGGACCCCCTCAGGAATTCCCCCCTGGCATCATTCTTCATCCTTCAGTGTTCCCCAGGAGAAGCAGTTCTGACTTCTTTTCTTGTAGTTTCTCATTCATTTTTTTCCCTTTCCCCTGAAATTCATCTCCATCAAAGCGGGATCCCTTCTGCTCCATTCTCACTGAGGCCTTGGTGATTAAGCACTTAAATTGATTAATCAAATTTCCTGTGATGAGAACTCCTGTCATTCATTAATCTGAGCTGGATTATAAATAAGAGATGGCAGATACAGGAGACAAACATGTTGACAGATAGGCACATCAGCCTGAATCCCAAGCAGACTCCCAGCTTCCGGAGGGCTTTTGCTGGAGGCAGTCTGGGGACAGAGCTTCCCTAAAGATAAAATTAGACTGAGATTAAAGTATCCCCATTTTAATAAAGAAATATGCATCTAGGAGCAAGCAGCTACTGTTGGAAAGAGTGCAGGTTTGCATATCAATTGAAAGGAGGCTGGGGGTTCAGGGTGGTGACTGCTTGAGATGGGTCAGGGGGACAGGGGTGACTCATCCCTACAAGACTCCACTCCCCAAATTAGATGCTGAGGTTCTCTGGAGTAGGGTGATCCCTGCCCCCTCCTTCCCCTCCCCCCCCTCCCCCGCACTGAAAAAGGAAGAGGAAGGAGTACATAAAACAGCAGTAGCTGGGAGTGGGAGAATGAGCTAGGTGCCTCAGGGAGCTGTCCAATTTTTTTTTTTTTAAATCCAAGCACCTGCTTTAAAGGACATCTTTCTAGAGGACAGGGCTCACCTGTATCTGGACAACTTCACCTTGGGTCTGGATATCTTCCCCCTCTCCACTCAGTAACAACACTCCCCCATCTCACACGCACACATACACACACACACACACACACACACACACGCCGCTGGAACCAGAAACAATTTAGTGCTTTGATGAAAAGGGAAGTAGATTTGCAGGCAGTGTGTATGTTCATCCTTCGTTGCCGAAGAAGACCATGCCATCAGAGAAATAATGACATGACTTGCACTTGACTTGTTTTGAGTGAGGGAGGGCTGTGCATGTCACCAGCCTCGCTTCTCCTCTAGAGCCATCTGAATCCAGTGACCAGATATTCATCAGGATGACTGGAGATGACCCAGGATGAGGCAACTGGGGTTAAGTGACTTGCCCAAGGTCACACAGCTAGTGAGTGTCAAGTGTCTGAGGTGAGATTTGAACTCAGGTCCTCCTGACTCCTGCACTGGTGCTCTATCCACTGTAATACCTAGCTGCCCCTGCAGGCAGTGACATTATAGATAAAAGCAGATGTGAGAACAAAGCGCGGTGGGATCCAGTGCCTAAGATGGGGTGAGCACCATGGAAAACTGAGTTTAAATCCTGCCTCTGGACAGTGATGGAGCTGGACTAGATGACTCCCAAGGTTCCTTGAAGGTCTAAATCTATGATCCTAGGAATTCCCCTTCCTGTTCTTTTGGACATTGATGATTGATATGATCATTGATTATAGATTTAAACCTAGAAAAAAACTTAGATTTTTTTTACATTTTGCATTTTAAGGTCAAGAGAAGTTAAAAAACCTGCTCAAAGTCATATAAATAGTTTAAGTCACAGACAGGATTTGAACCCAGGATGCCTGACTACATTGAACGTCTTTTCCAATATACCATGGTGTCTCCCCATTTTTTGCCTTGCCACCTCCTTCACCACCTCCAGGATGTTTTCCTAGATGGAAGCAAGAAGTAGAGAGATGGTGTGATTCACTCATTACACTCCTCTTTCCAAAGATAAGATCTCCCCAGTTAGGTACCACTCATAACACCCAGACAATTTACAGAGTCCAGGGGCTGACTTTTCTTGACTATATCTTACCCCTTGTGAGTGTTCAGTGAGCCACTCAGTCTCTCCCAGTAAGAAAAATTGCATGATTTTGTTGGGGATGAGTGAGGATAGACAGGTTTCCCTCATTTTAAGAAAATGAATGTTTGATGTAATGAAAACTATCCTTCTTGGCCTCTTACCATTGTTTTCGTAAATATTTAAAGAGTTCTTATTAAAAGAATTACCATCATAAGAATGTAAGAGTTTGATACATCTTATCCAAGCCATCAGAGTATTGTCTAAGTTCTGCCTCCTGAGCTCCCCAGCCAAAGGGAGAAGAGAAAATCGTGTCAGGAAATGATTTTCAGGTTGAATTCGTCAATAGACAAGAGGTCTTTCCTGCTCCCTGTAGGTGCTCCTGCCTTCCCCTAAGTCTCCCTTCTTTCTACCCTGTACTTTACAGACCAGTTGATAGACAGGTTGGCTCCCTGTTAAAGTGTAAGCTCTTTTGTTGGCAGAGACAGCTTTTTTTGCCTTTCTTTCTATCCTGTCAGGCTGCTAGTGCTTTCCTCTGAGATTGCTGCACATCAACTCTGTGCTTCCATCTTGTGCATACTTATAGATGCACATATATTCTCCTCCATTAGAATATAAGCTCCTTGAAGGCAGGGAACGTTTTTGCCATTTTTGGTATTCTTAGCACTTAGCGCAGAACCTGATACATAGTAAATGTTTAATAAATGCTTGTTGATTGAAGTTCACTGTGGTAGTTACAATGGTAAGGGGAAATTTAGAACAAAGGTAGCTTTTTCAGGTTTCCACAGTTTATGCTAACATGGCAGCAGTCCACCCTTGCTTTAAGAAAATAAATAGCATTTATATAGTTTATATATAAAAACTATACCTATCCTTACTTATACCTGTACCCACTATTTTTATCTCAATGAATCCCATCTTATCCCTTTCTCTGTCTCTTTGTATCACTCTGTCTGTCTATCTGTTTCTCTCTCTCTCTCTCTTTCTCTCTCTCTCTCTCTCTCTCTCTCTCTCTCTCTCTCTCTCTCTCTCTCTCTCTCTCCCTCCCTTTCTCCCCAGTAGGGCTGATTGGGGTTACACAACACCAACCTCTAAAGACTTCCCTGAACTCCCTCCCCCACCATAGGAGCCAGATTTGGACTTTGCTATTCAGTGTAGATCCTTCCTCTCCTTACCCAACTTGCTGCTGGCTTCACACACACACACACACACACACACACACACACACACACACACACACACACACACACACCCCTCTCATGGATTAGAGTTAAGCTTTAATGAAGGGATAACTTTGCTTGGGAATCCTGGGTATAATTAAAAAAAAAAAACCTCTGCCATTAAGATAACTCACCAAAATACTGAGCATTGAAGAAGTTAAAATGTTAAAACACGACCCTGATTTCCCTCTCCCTATGACATGGATTATTAAGTCAGGTTTGAAAAAATTCCCATTAAATATTTAGATATGCCATTAAATATTCATGGTTTCAAAAATTGCTTCCTAACAGATCCTTAGGTAAATATAACAATATTTGATCACAAAAGCTGCTTCATCTGACAAAGGCTCATGAGAAGTAAAGTATGATTGGGCATGTGGCCTCTAAGCTCTGCTTTGACTAGAGCTGGGAAATCCCTCCTCTAGGAATTGCATGAGAAGCAGCTCAGTCCAATCCTGGTCTTGGCCCAACCTGGTCAGAGAGCTCTGCCATGATCCACTGGGCCAGTCCTCCCTCAGCTCTCCATAGCTCCTCAGCCCTGGCTTTCCCATCTTTCCTCATATAATGCTTCCCCTGCACTTCCGCCTTGGGATGCCTACAGTTTCAATGTTCAACTCAGATACTGATCCCACAAATCCTTTCCTGATCCTCTCTACCTTTAGGACTAAAACCCAAATTATATTTTGTGACCTTGGATAAGTCATTTTACTTGTATGGACTTCAGTTCCCTCTTCTATTAAAAAAAAAGAGGGGTAAAGGAGGCCTCAGTGATGTCAACGTTCACCTTTCAGTTCTTGACTTGTCCATATATGTGTTCCTCTCCCCCACTCCCAAGTAGAGTATAAACTCTTTGAGAATCACATATTTCTAGATAGAAGGGGTTTCAGCAACCATTCAGCTCAATCCATATTTTCATGCCATAACATAAAGTTCACGTGCTCATCTAGCCTGTCCTAGAACACCCACTACATCTTGACCTAGTCCTTTCCCCTTGTGGACAGCTCCAGCTGTGGGGAAGTTTTCCTGAAATCAAACCTACATGGGCATCTTTGCAGTTTCCATCCATCGATCCTGGTTTTGCCCACTGGGGCCAAATGGAGCGACCCTAATCCCTCTTCCACACCACAGCCCTTTAAGTACTTTAGATGAAGATTACTATCATTCTCTCCCCTTCCAGCCCTCCCTCCACTCAGCCAGTTCTCATGAAATGGTCTCCAAATCCTTCGCCATCCTGGTTTGCCTTCTTCTGCTCTCTCCTGGTTTTTGAGGGGGTTGGACTTGGTGATATCTTTCTAACTCCAGACTCCATATCTTATGTGTCCTCCATGATGCCTACTCCCATCCTGCGTCAGCCTTTCCCTCCCTCGCCCCCTCACCCCAGGCACCCCAGGCACCTTGCAGCATTAGGAGGAGAGAAACAAGATTGATGGAGTTACCTTCCTCGGGTATTGTGTTGGCATTGAGTCGGGGGATTTTATAGGCACACGGCTGGCTTCCCTTGCTGAATTTTGATTAATGGAGCAAGCTGGAGCTGCTGATGTCTCCTAGCTACTTTAGCTGACAGAAATGCGAGTAATCTGATGTTTAAATGGATTTGGAACGTGTCTGTGGTCTTAGCCTCAATGTCCTGAAGGAAAGACCATCTGCTACAAGATAACCTGATCTCAGAGGGCACAGCTTTCAGATCTTTTCAGACAGGCAGATGACACTTGTCGAAAGTTTGGGCTGGTTTTAATGCCTGATAATTTGGGGGGAAGTGGGTGCCACCTCCTTTTCCCCACAGCCCCCCATTAGCAGGCTGCTGCTGTGCTGCCTGCTTGCCCGCCTGTAGCAGCTGCTCGGCTATTGGTCTTTCAAGCCGTGCCTGCTGGCCCCACTGCAGGTCTCCCCAATCCCAGGGATGATTAGCAAACACAGATGGGAAATGCCTCTGAGGTACAGGAGCAAAAATGTACTCATGAGTCCCCAGCAACCTGTTGGGGATACTTGCTGGCAGCCATGCCTGGAAGCCAAAGAAGAGGTCCAGACATTGGGCAAGGAGGAGTGGGGGGGATGGAAAAGTCATCCCACTTTCCATCCCCTCAGCCTGATGTGTGTGTGTGTGTGTGTGTGTGTGTGTGTGTGTGTGTGTGTTTAAAGCTAAGCTCTAGGGATATCCAGTGAAAGCTGCAGTCTAGCCTATAGGTAAATAACAGGAAGGCAAAGTTGTGTCTGAGAGACAAGGGATCTCTAATTAGAGTTTGAGTGGAGACACTGTCAGGAGGAGCAGTGGCCAGGGTATAGGGAGGTGGTCCAGAAGTATGGGCAATGTGGGCAGATGGAAGACAGCTGCATCATGCATCGGGGACCTGGGTTCCTTTGAATTCCTGCTCAACCACCACCTTGTTTTTATTGATGTTGGGGGAATCCCTTAACTTCCCCAGGTTTCAATTTTTACAACTGTAAAATGGAGATAATAATACTTGCATTGACTACTTCACAGGATTGTTGCGAGGATGACATTGATAATGACTACAAAGTACTATGTAACCATGAAATCCTATTATCTTCTCCCCCTTTTCCCTTTTCTCTTCCCTTCCTTTTCCCTCTTTGTCTTCTCCTCTGTCATTTTTCGGCTCCTTTTCTTCTCTTCCTCTTTTTTCTTCCTCCTTCCTTATTTTCCTCCTCTTTTCTTTCTCCCTGTTCTCTCTTCCTCCTCCTCCTCCTTTCTTCTTTCTTCCATTTCCTCCAATTTCTTTGTCGTCAAGGACAAGAAAAGGAATTGAACTAGTGATTTAGTGAAATTCAAGAGTAACAAATAGACAGCCCAAGTTCTTCATGGGCATGTGCACAAAGCATCAAGAGACTGAAGGGAAGGTCTCCTCCTTCAAATTGAGTGGATCATCTATGGAGCATTTCTGAAAAGAGACAGACAAGAATCATCTGAGAGGAGGGGGCATGAATGGATTGTGATCTGCACCAATGGAGGGTGCACCCATACCGATGAGCTCACAGATCTATTATGCCTTGCTTTAAAGATCTATGATTTCGTCGGTGTGAGTATTCCTTCTACCATCACCGGTTACAGCGCCTCTCTGCTCCTCCCTAGACAGTCTTCATGAGTTGCAGCCACCCTGGTGATGAGCAGCTCCAAATTTAGCTTGACTGATCCTCGGACCAAAGACATACAGCCAGTCCCAGTTGCTGAGCCAGGACTTGAAGCCCTCCAAACTTGGTTGGACCTACCAGAACCACTCATGCTTTAACTGACATGGACTTTGATACAAGGTCATCACCATATCTCAATGAAGACTTTAGTGGGACATATTCATCATTCCATCTGTCTATCTGTCTGTCTGTATACTTCTTTCTATCTGCTTATTGGTCTGTCTACCTGTCTATCTACTTATCTGTCTTTCTATCTACTTATCTTTCTATCTACTTATCTTTCTTTCTGCCTTTCTGCCTACTTATCTGTCTATCTATTTATTTATCTGTCTATCTACTTGTCTTTCTACCTATCTACTTATCTTTCTACCTATCTACTTTTCTATCTGTCTACTTATCTTTCTATCAGTCTATCCACTTATCTATCTACCTATCTATACATCCATCTACTTATGCATCCAATCAGCCAGCCATCTATTTGTCTATCTACCTATCTATCTGTCTATTTTTACTGTCTATTTTCTAAATGTAACAAGACTTGTAATTTCATTCCTAGAGTAATATAGGGAGCTCCCATTGAGGAGCTTTCATTGCACCTTTTAGTCACAAAGTTTCCTGAGCACAGAGAGTTCTCAGAGAGCACTGAGAGGGTAAACGCTTTGTCCAGGGTCACACAGCCAGTAAGTTGTCCCATGGACTCCTCAGAATATTGACAAATGCACAACATGAAATACATAGAATTACAAAGGAAACCAATTATGCAGAAATATAATTATCAAAATATTTTTAATACAAGTTCATGGACCCCAGGTAAAGACACTTGTATACTAGACCATGTTCTCCCACTCATATGTGTGTATATTTGTAAGCACACATAACATGATGTGATAGATAGGGTGTTGGTTGGGGGTTTGAATTCTGCCTCTGACATTCACTAGTTGTGTGACCTTGGGCAAGTCATGTAAGGTCTCTGAGCCTCAAGGAACTCCATAAGACTAATTTAACACCATTCATGATCACAGATCCTTGATGTTGATGTGATTTTGTTTTTATGAATTTATTTAGTATGTATTTGTTTGGATTTATTGTAATATACATTACATGCATGTAGCCTCATAGGGTAATAGTCCTGGAGGTAGGGAGGACTGTGGTGATCATAGGATCTTAGATCTAGAGTTGAAAGGGACCTTAATTAAGTTAATTAATTAATTAATCTAGCCTTCTCATTTTACAGATGAGGAAACTGAATCTTAGAGGGTTGAAGGGACTTGCTCCAAACCACATGGGTAGTAAGTGACAGAAGCAGGATTTGAGCTCAGTTACTTTGACTGCTGAGGCAATGCTCATTCTATCAAGCTATATGACTTCCTTAATATATATACTTTTAGTATTGTTATCAATCTCTCCAGGATCAGTTTCCCCAAATGTAAAATAGAACTGATAATACCTGTCTAATTCCCTTGTATCACTGTTCCATGGATTCATCGGGTGGAGAAAGCACCTGGCAACTTGTCCGTGTGAGCTGGTCACATTATTATTAGCATCAACAGTGGATATTGAACAGTGCCTGGCTTTTCCTCCATTGTGGGGGCTGGGAAAACTGAGGGGTTTGGGTGTGGGAGGAGAGAGCATTTCTCCCCCTCTCCTTATAAGCATCCCAGATGCCGAAATGGAGACAGGTTGAATTGAATTAACCACAGGTGCCCAACGGCTCTAAGCCACCCAGCCTCCCCATCCTGCTTACAAGATTCAGTAGTGGCCACCACGCAGGTCAGTGACATATTGGATTCTGATGGCTCATATTTTAAAGCTGCAGAATAGCTGCAGGTGACAGAAAACCTGTTTCTTTCCTACTTCATACATCTAGGAAATTTGTACCACATGCAGCCTGCATGTCATTACATGCATTAAAATACTGAATTCCATCTTACTGGTGCCCTTGTTCATACAATGGAGTAGATAAAATGTGAGACTGAGGTTAAGAGTGGAGCCAGATTGGGCCCAGATAGGGCAGTTCATTTGAGAGACCTGTGGCTTCCTTTTCCCCAGGAAGAAAGTTGCAGGTGCAGCCCCCTTCTTCAAAAGGGTTGTACCCCTGGGGAGGGTATGGCTATACAAAGGACAGAGAAGGACTGATGGAACTCTGAGGAGGTGCTCAATCAAGCAATTAATCAATTAAGATTTATTAAATGCCTACTGTGTTCCAGGCACTCTGCTAAGTGCTCAGGATACAAAAAAAGGCAAAAGATAGTTCTTGTCCTCAAGGGGCTTACAATCTAACGGAGGAGACAACCTGCAAACATCTATACAAAGCAAGCTATACTCAGGATAAATAGGAAATAATTAAGGCACTAGAATTAAGAAGAGCTGGGGAAGGCTTCCTATAGAAGATGGGATTTTAGTTAGGACTTAAAGAAAGGAAACAAAGAGGTCATTACAGGGGAGTACACTCGCTGTGGGGTGGGATAGAGTATCAGCGGCCACAAAGAAATACACAACTGAGGCACAAGGTCTCCTACACTGTGGGGCCTCTTTCTTTCCTAGTAACCTCATGGTAGGCCTTTCCATTGCAGGTCAAGCCATAACAAGTGTGTATTAAGCACCCAGTTGACCGCATAGTAGGTCTTTTCATTGAAGGGCCAATCTAGCAACAAGTATTTATTAAACACCTACTATGTACCAGGCGCCATACTGGGCTCTGATATTAAAGAAAAAGGAAGGAAGGAAGGAAAAAAAGAAACAATTCTTCCTCTCAAGAGAGTTCACATTTTAAAAAATGTCACCAAGAATATTGATAATTGTTGGATTGTACAGAAGCACTTTAAGTTTGCAAAATATCTTAAGTATGTTGTTTTACTTTGACCTCCCAACCACCTAGTGGGGGACAGATCTTATCGTCCCCATTTTACAAGTGGAGAGACTGAGGCACAGAGAAATTAAGTGATTCACCCTCAGTTCTACAGCTAACAGGTGTTAGGGGCCAGCTTAGAAGTCAAAGGCAAGCAGGTTAACTCTGAAAGAATTTATCCTGTAGCTTAAAAGGAAAGTGAATTGTACAACTGCGGTTTCATATACAACTTTTTGTTCCACTGTGTTAATGGAACTGCTTATTTTCATTGATGTTGGTTAAGTTTAGATTTAAAAGGAAAATAAGTGCTGAAGACCAGATTTCAGCCTATACCTTCTTGACTCCAAGTCCAGTGGCTTCTTGGGAAGTGTTTTCCTATACAGGTTGGGTGGGGGGGATGCTCCAGAGGCAGCTGGACCTCCCTCATCTTGGGGAAGCAGTAGAATTCCCTCCCCTGCCCAGTAGCCTGGCAGGGTGGGCATTCCCTCAGTGTGCCAGAAGGAAGCTGTTGTCCATTGACATTGGGAATGGCTCCATGGACTATCTTAGAAAGGGATTTGGTAAAGAGTGGGGGCTGCCTCTCAGCAAGTCTCTTTCTGTCTCTGAGGCAGACTTATCTATGTACTGGATGCCAGGGAGCCTGGCCTTTTGGACCTCTTTGATACATATATCATGTAGTGTTATGGTATAGTTCTCTGAATTGTTTACATTCTCTTCTGTAAGTTCCATGAAGGCAGGAAATTTGAAGCATGTAATAGACACCTCTACAGGTTTGTCAAACTGAAACAAACACAAATTTCTATCTCCCCCAGGGCCCAGCTCTGCATTGAATAAGGATGGGCATAGGAAGTAGACCTAGGATTTTACTGGTGCAGGGAACTCCTAGAACAGGAAAGTCCCTCTACCAATTCAGGTCAGCACAACTTATGGTTGTGGGGTAGGGTGGGGTGGAGTGGGGTGGGAAACCTATGGCCTTCAGGCCACATGTGACCCTCTAGGTCCTCAAGTGATATCCTTTGACTGAATCCAAATTTCACGGAACAGATCCCTTTAATAAAAGGATTTGTTCTGTAATGCTTGGACTCTGTCAAAAGGCTGCACCCAAGGACCTAGAGGACTGCATGTGGCCTAACGACTGCAGGTTCCCCATCCCTGGCTAGAGCAGTGGTAACAAACTCTAGCAGAACCAGGGGTCACTAAATTATAATAAGGATCCCTTTGGGCAACATATTGACTTAGAAAACCATAGAGTAACATAATCTTTGTTTTATTGTGTTTTTATTTAATTTTTTAAATATTTTCCAATTATATTTTATTCTGGTTTGGGGATATTGTGGACTTCATGAGTCTCATGTTTGACTCTTCTATCCTAGAGCACAAAGAGGTCACAGTCCATTCACAACAGAGGTGAGATTAGAACCCAGACCTTCCTGGCTTTTGAGATTTACTCTCTATCCACTGTGCCAGACTGCTTCTCATTATATCAGTGTTTAACTAATTGATTAATATAGGCTCCAGGAATACTCTCTCACTGCGATGGAGAATGGTCAGTTATCATTCCCTGAGGAAACAGTTATTTTCCTGTCTTCTTATATCTCCGAAGAATCTAAATATTCCATAGTTTTAACCTTTTTGCTCATGATTCCCTCCAAATCACATCATTTCAGTTCAGTGCACCTACTATGTGCCAGGCATGTGCTATGACCTGGGGATCTAAGGACAAAACAAGAAAGCATCCCTGCCCTCAAGATGCTTGCTTTCTACTGGGGGAAAAACAACACCCTTACCTTTAAAATGGAGATGATAGCAGTACTTTCCTCCCAGAGTAATTGTGAGGATCCAGTGATATCTTGTGTTAAAGGGCTTTGCAAGCTTGAAATAAAGGTGGGGTCTTGGTTTTTATTATTTTAAGTAATGAAAGGTAGTTGAAATGGGGAAGGAACTGCTCAGATATGGTTCCTACCCTGAGGGAACTTACAGTTTGGTGGAGGGCTAAGATATTGACACAGATAACTGGAACACACAATAATACTATGTGGTAAACGTACTTAAAAGGTGCAAAACAAAATGCTTTATGGGGTCCAGGGAGTAAGCAGTCAGATGGCAAAGTGGTGAGAGAGAGAGAGACCTGGAGTCTGGAAGACCTGAGTTCAAATCTGGTCTCAGACTTACTAGTTGTGTTACCCTGGGCAAGTCACTTCAACCCTTCCTGCCTCAGTATCTTCATCTATAAAATGGGGATCATAACAGCTCCTACCTCCCAGAGTTATTGAGAAGCTGAAATGAGACAATATTTGTAAAGCTCTTTGTGACCTTTAGCCTATTACACAAATGTGAACTATTGTTATAGGCTTCTGGGAGAACTTGGCATCTGAGTTAGGTTTTAAAGGAAGTCAGCAGATGAAAATGGGGAGGGAGATAAATCAGTTCAGATGCAGAAAACAGGAGACCAACTGCCACAATTGGAAAAGTCTGGGGACGATAGAAGACTGTATCTAGTCAAGTGCTTGGTTCAGAAGACGGGAAGGTCCAGGTGGCTCCCTACCCCTTCATCTTTTATTTAAGCTCAGAAGTCAGCATGGGGCAGTGAAGAATGCTAGCTTTGGAGCCATTCGTAGGACCTGAGTTCAAATCCTGTCAATGTCACTTAGTATACTATCTATGTGCCCTTGGACAATCATTTAGCAAATCTCTGGGCCTCAAATCCCTCTTCTTGTAAAATAAGGGAATAAAGATGACCTCAGAGATCTCTTGTACCTCCAAACCTATGATGGGATGGTTCTTGTCCTAAAGTCCCCAGCTCACATGACATTCACCGGAGACTGGTGTGAGCATTTGAGATCATCAGGTGGATTCTCCTGGGCATGTCTTCTTATACCATGTCATATCTGGAAGGCTCTTCCCCAGAGGCATTTCAGTCCATACAAGGGTCAGGCAGGGAGAGCTAAGGGTACATGGAAGAATGCATCATGAAGACAAACCTTTAAACTCAAGAGGACCCAGCTTATCTATCCCTGCTCTATCAGGAAGGTGTTGTTATAATCTCATTTAAAGATAAGGGTGTTAGGATTTTTTCTCCCAATAAAAGTAAGCATTCTGAGGGCAGGGATGCTTTCCTGTTCTTCTGCTCTCGTTTTCCCTACTTATAATGTGATTTTCTTGATGTCAGGAATTGTATCTTGCTTACCTTTGTGTGCCTGGTGCCTCATATATCTTGTGTTAAAGGGCTTTGCAAACTTGGCATAAAGGTGAGGTCTTGTTTTTTATTATTTTAAGTAATGAAAGGTAGTTGAAATGGGGATTTCTCTGTGCTTTGTCAGCCTTCAATAAATGGGTGTTTCATTGAATGGAGTTGAGATGGCTTGCTCAGCCAAAGGGAATACCTGGGCGGTGCTCTTCTCTTTACGGGAGACACATGCAATTTCCAGTTATATCAGAGCATAGACCAGTGGGTCAGATTTGGGTAGATGATCAGAGTGGTGTGTTTGCCAGCTTACAAACCAATCCTTCTGTTTCCTTGTGGAGACAACGCTCAGAAAGATCTGACTTCAGCTGCCTCTCCGTAGTTAGTTTTCAGACTATTTCCTGAATTCATTTCAGCCCCAGTCTTTCTCCTTGGCATTTGTCGGCCAATTCTGAGCTGCAAAGAGTGCCAGTCCTAGATTAGAAGTGACTCTAAGAAAAATATGGATCCCATCCATTGAATCCTGGGACTGAAAGAGGCAGCCCAAGGAGTAGCTCAGGTTGGTTAAAAAAGGAATCTCCTCTTTCCTCCATTCTCAGGCCTGGGTATTCTTAAGACTATACCTGAGTATGATTCCATCAGCATCTCCTGCTCACCCAGCATGTCCTAGATACTAAGAAGGTTTCTTTAGCTCGGTTCAGTGAGTGGTCACCATGGAAGCAGCTCAGCTCAGGATGCTAGGTACTGACCAAGATGAGCAGAGCCTGCCCACTAAAAGCTGCCCTTCTACTGAGGGGAAATGACCTGTGGACAGATAAATTAAAAAATCATTTCAGGAGAGAGGAGGTTTTATCACATAAGAGGATGAGGAAGGACTTTCCATAGGAAGCAGCCATTTAATGGAGCTTTGAAGGGAGCCAGAGAGTCTAAGAGTCAATAGTGAGCCAGAGATCTAAGAGGCAATAGTAAGCATTCCAGGCTTGGGAGATGGCTTATGCAAATGCCAAGAGATAGGAAATGCATATTGGCTTCAGGGAATAAGTAATTTAGCAAGTAGAGCTAGTGAAGAGAAGGGAAGTAATGTAAAGTAAGTCTGGAAAGGATTGTGGAGAGATTTGAATGACTGGATAAAGAGTTTGTATTTGGTCCTAAAGCAATATAGAGCCCTCGAAGGTTTGAAGGAGGAGAACAGGGAGGGGTACCCATTCCTAATGGAAAGGAGGTAAATGATGATACAGTGAAAGAGACAAGAGAAAGAGCAGAGGAACAGGTAAGAGGAGGACCAGGAAAGAGAAGTGTTATGAAGCTAAGTGAGGAGAGAGTATGTAGATGGAGTCCAAAGCTGAGGACAAGTCAAGACAAAGGAGGATGGAGGAAAGCCCCTTACAAGCTGACTCCAGGCTCCTTTTCCAGACTTAATTCAACATCACCCCCCTCCTCCTACTCCTATACTCCTTTCCACCCAAAGTATCCTACTTCCGGTTGGTCATCTCCCACCTCTGTGTCTTTGCAAAGTCTGTCTCTCATAACCTTGAATGCCTTTTTAACTGCCACCTCTTGGAATTCCCATCTTCATTTAGGGTTCTGCTTATGTGCCTGCTCCTGTATAAGGCCTTTCTTCATTTTCCCAATGGTTTGCCTTCCCTTGGTACAATGGATAGAAGGCCGGCCCCAGGAGTCAGAAAGACCTGAATTCAAATTTGGCCTTGGACACTTACTAATTGTGTGACCTTGAGCAAATCACTTTACCCTGTTTGAGTCATTTTACTCATCTATAAAATGACCTGGAGAAGGAAATGGCAAATCACTGTAGTATCTTTGAAAAGAAAACCCCAAATGGGGTCCAACAAAGAGTTGGAAATAGCTAAAATCTACTGAACAACAACCATTTCTTCCTTTTCTTTCTGATTCTATCTTTTGGGGCCAAGGGGAGCAAGTCAGATTCCTCTGCCTCTTCTATAGGACAGCTCTTCAAAGACAGTGATTAGACTCTCCCCAAACTTTTCTTCTACACTCTAAATATTTCCAGCTTCTTCAAATAACTCCCAAGTTCATGGTATGAAGCTGAGGCCCATCCCCATTCTGTTTGTTAGCTCCAGAATTTTCTTCTCTTTGTATAGAGTCAAAGAATGATCATGGCTTTTGAGCTGGAAGGGGCTTCAGAGGCCACATCCTTCATCCTCTCTTGCTAATGAATGCCTGAGCTGGGGTTAGCTGTCCCTTTAAATCCAGGGCTCTTCCCACCCGACTACAGGACTTAGTCAGATATGATTCTGCAGGCCTGAGTACAGCATGGCCGTCCTGTCCCCATCCCTGCATTCTGTGAGCTAATCTCCTGTTTGTTCAGTTTTTAACTTCCATGTCTCCTGGTTGACTCACCTGGAACCCATTTTTCCAAAGGAATTCTCTTCCCAAGGTGACACAAACGTGAGGCATGAAGAGGACCCTTCTTATCTCACAAGTTCAGCCTGCCAGCATCCAGTTAGAGTCAATTGGTTTGGGCAGACTGTTTGGCAGGGGCCTCTGATGCAAACTCCCAGCATCCCTTGGGACTGGGAGAACTTCCATGAGCCCTTTGGTCATGAGGTTAATTCACTTGGCCTTTTCTCCCTCTGCCCAAGAGAAGAGAGGGGACTGAGAAATTGTCTGTCAGACAGAGGAGAGTATGTTAGCAGAGAAGAGATTGCCTGAGAGAGAGAGGAAGGAAAGAACCCTCCAAACTGGGAACTATGCAGCTGCTCTACCTCCTCCAATAGCCCCCAGAAATCCCAGCCTCCCCAGTCAAAAAGTCCCCTTCTCCAGCCCTTTCCCCATCCCCTCCAGCATCTGGGAACCCAAGTTTGGTGCCAAGAAAATTGGCCCCGAAGGTTTTTAACTTTGCCAAGCCTCGGGTTGGATGGGATTTGTTCTGTAAAGATTGATTTAGGTGCTGAGGAGCAGAGTGGGAATTTGGTGTGGAAAAATCTCAACCAAATCCAGGAGGATTTTGTTTAAGAAAAAAAAAAGCTGCCTGCAGTATTTCAGTGGGGAGGAGAGTTTCAAAGCTCTCACGGTCCTCCCTGGAGTTTTCAATTCTTTTCCTTTTCATTTATATTCGCAAAGAGCTCTTAGAGCCCTTCTAGCACATCTGATTATTTTAAAATAAGCCACAATAACTCTAAGAAAGGGAGAGGAACGAATGGTTTTTCCCCTCTTACTTAAGAGAACAACTCAGGATTGGGAGCTTGCACTCTATCAATACAAGGAGTATGACAGTCCAGAGGAAGAAGAGGTCTCCATACTGGCCAGCTGGTCCCCATCTGGATGATACAACCACTTAGGGAAAACACTCAGACTAAAAGAGGAAGAAGAGGATGAAGGAGAGGAAAAGGGGAGGCAGAAGAAGAAGAGGGGGAGAGGCAGAAGAGGAGAGTCTGACTCAACTCCCAAGGGCGTAGTCCTAGATCTAGCAGGATTTGGCTGTGTGGTGGTCTTATCGTTTGTCAAGAACCCATGCCTTCCAAGGACAAAATGAGAAATACAGCCTGGAATGTGAGATTTGGCAGGAGGAGAGAGGTTGGGGGAGAGAGTAGATGACACAGCTTATTTGGGGATGAGTTATTCTGAGCTGTGTCTGAAGACTTCAGCTTGCCTTTGGTAGTATAATAAGTATGATCTATAGAGGTCAAGATCTTAGAATATACAGCGATCATGGCCCCCCCCAAGTCATCTTTTCTTTAGGCTGAACATACCCAGTCCTTTTGTCTGATTGCCATATGGCATGAACTGGTCCTTTGCCCTCCTGGTTATTCCTATCTCTGCACAGATATTTGGAAAGATCATAGCTTTAGAGTTAGGAGGGACCAAAGCCTGGTGGTCCAACTTTATTTTATAGATGAATTTTCTGTGATCTAGACAGGTTTAGTGACCTGCCTTAAGTTGAACAGTTAGCAAATAGCACAGTCAGGATCTGAACTCCAGAATGTCAGAATTTCAGAGTTAGAAAGGCTCCCAGAGGTCCTCTAGTCCAGCCAGAACCTGAATGAGAACCATCTTCTCCTCTCCATGTCTCAAGTGAAGCTCTAATGGCTCTAAGCCATTTTGGATTCTCCCCTCTCTCTCCTCCTTCCCCCATACCCAGTGATTTGTCAGGTGCTTTGAATCTCCCTTCACAACATCCCTCCTGTATAGCCCCTCCTTGCCACTCATATGCCTACTGCCCTAATTCAAGCCCTCATCACCTTTTTTTCTAAACAAATGATAAAATCCATTCTCCTCAGCTTGATGTGCAATACATTCCATAGCCTGGCTCCACCTACTTTACAAGACTCACTTTATATCACTCCTCTTCATACTCTTGATATTACAACTAAGCTGAACTACTAATTCCCTGAATTGGACATGCCTTCTCCCATATACCTTTGCACACTATTCCCCATGCCAGGAATGCACCCTGTCTCATCTCGGCTTCTTAGAATCTCTTGCTCTCTCCCAGATCCAGTTCAAGTGCTATCTCTTACAAAAGATTTTTCTGGTTCCTCCAGTTAGTGTTCTAATTGCCTTGTAATTACTTTTATTTTTAAACCTAGTGCATATTTTTATATTTTATTACAGATTAGTCATTCAGTTGGGTCTGAGTCTTTGTGACCCCATGGATCCTACTATCCATGGAGTTTTCTTGGCAAAAATACTAGAGTGGTTTGTCATTTCCTTCTGCAGCTCATTTTACAGATGAAGAAACTGAGGCAAACAGAAGTTAAGTGACTTGTCCAGGGTCACACAGCTAGTAAGTGTCTGAATCTGGATTTGAACTCAGGAAGACCAGACTTCCTGACTCCAGGCCCAGAGCTTTATGCACTATGGTATTGACTATCTGTCCCATGTACAACTGTCTATGTATATCTTGTTTGTATATAGTTGTTCACATGTTGTCTGCTCCATCAGATTGTGAAGTCCTTGAGGGCAGGTACTGCCTTTTGCCTTTCTTTGGGTCCCCAGTGCCTAGAACATAACAGATACTTAATAAACACTTGTTGACTTGATTTGAATACATGTTGCTTCCCCCTTTAAGCTCCTTAAGGAGAAGGATCATTTCAGTTTTTTTGCTCCAGTAACCTCAATGCCTGTTGCAGATCCTGGTATACTCTAGGGACCTTATAAATACAAAATGCTGATTTAAAATTGACTTAGAATCCCTTGCTTCCTTCAAGGTTCGGCCCAGGTGCCATCTCCTCTCCCCAGGGACTTTTTTCTGATGCCTTGTTCTCAGAGCCTTTTCTGTCTTTTGTATTTAGTTAACTGCATATGTGTTAATTCCACTACTATCTTCACTCCCAGAAGAATTTAGGCTCCCTGAGGAGAAGTTTTGCTTTTGTCTTTGTGTCCTGAGAGACATCTTGGTGTAGTGGATAGAAATGTGACCCTAGAGTCAGGAAGACCTGGGTTCAAGTCTTATCTCTGACCTATACTGGTAGTGTGACCTTGGCCAAGTCATGTAACCTCTGAGTGCCCCCCAGGCAATCTCTAAGACTACGAATGAGTTGTCCACCCACATTGGTGGAGGGAATTTCCTCACTGAGAGTTCTCTAGATCACTGACATCATAGCAGCAGTAAAAACCAATCCCAAACCCACAGTTCCTTGCACATAGTAGGTTATTAATTAATAATGTTTGTGGAACTGACCGGAGCCAGCTAACAGAAGTCGATATAGAAAATACTTTTTTGGTCATCTCTGATAAAATCTGTTTTATGTCCTGTAATTGGTCCATGGAGAAAATCCACTCAACACCAAGATCTGGGACCAGCTAGGACCCAGACTGAGGAAGAGGGAGTCAAAACCAGGAATTGTTACCCAAGGACAAGCATCACAAACCTGGACTGTGACAAAAGGCACACATCAATCTTTATTTGAGGGAAATGCTTGAACTTGGTGTAGCAGGGGGAGAAACTTACCTGGGAAGAAGGGGTCATTCCTGAGATGAATCTTAAACGAAGCTAGGAATTCTAATTCTATTCAAATCAATCCAGTTCAGCAATAGGCCTCCAGTCTAGGCCCACTATTTGGTAACTTCCTGTTTTAACTAATTATTTTTGCTAAATCTATACTAAATACTGATGTTTCTACTTTAATGAATGATAATAGGCACCCTCTAAATTCAGCACCCTGAGAGAAAGCACTAGTTGCCCCACCCTAGTTGCTATTCGGTAAGGAGATGAGTCAGAGGGGTGAGACATTTGCCTGGTTCAGTCTGACTTCCTTTAAAATGTTAAGCATTTTGAAGGGTAGGGAAGAAGGGTTAGGGCAGCAGGCCTCCTCTAGTGGCTTTGACTCAGAAAACCCAGAGGCACAGCTGACTAGATTCCCCATGGCCTTTCCCCAGGAGAGGGATGAGAGTGAGCCGAATTCTGTTTCTATGTCACCACCAACATTAGCTCTCCCCCCTGCAATCATCTATGGCTGGTGGGTTGCCTCTTGCTTCCCAGAAGGGCTCTGCCACACTATACCATCTCCTTTTTTAGAGATCTTTGTAAACTGGAGAAAGAGGTGGGAAAAATTAGGGGGAAAAGCTGTTTCCCTCTGTCCAGCCCATTAATTCTGCATGCTCAGGACCGAATTAACCTTGGCAAGGCTTCTAGAGGAGAGAGTAATTCTAACCTTAAAAATCTGCTGATTAAAGCGGGTTTCCAGAATTCGATTTCACTTAATGTCCTGGCATAAAGCCCAGTCCAGCATTAACATAGCCACAGACATGGGTTCCGGCAGGGTGATGGGTTTTTTTCCTACCCAGTCCAATAAAAGGAGCAACGTGTGAAACCTTGTCAGGTTTGAAGCAAGAATCCATTTCCCAGACTCTTCGTGTTCACTGTGTAAAGTATGATACAGTGATCTGGATCCTGCCTCTCCTGCCCCCAACCCCTGCTGTCCCCATCCCCCAAACCAGATCCCAGCTCTGGAGTGAGAATTGCAGGGCTATCTACAGGGAACTCATAGCTCTGCTCACAATCCTAGCAGTTGTGGCCTTCAGAGAACAACATGAAGGAGAAGAGAGGGAGGGAGGAGAAGGGAGAGGAGGAAAGGAGAAAGGAGGAAAAGGAGAGGAGAGGAGAGGAGAGGAGGAGAGGAGGAGAGGAGAGGAGAGGATAAGGTATGTTCTACAGGTAGTTCCTTTTGGGGAAGCCACATGGTACAGTGGGAAGAAAGCTGCATTTGGAGACAAATGACCTCGGTTTGAAGCCCAGCAGGGCTACTCCAAGCCCATGTGATCTTCATTTCCTCTCTCTGGGTCTCAGTTTCCCCATCTGTAAAGTGAGAAGGCTGATTTCAGTGGTCTCAAAGGTCCCTCCACAGATCTAAGCACTGACTTTCAGATCATTATAGGGAGAACCTCAGGGAAGGAGTCTTTTTCTTGGCAAGGGAGGGGCTCCTGTCCTGCCACTTTCTCAATGTATCCTTCCTTACCCCCAAAACTTCTTCTTCCCATGAATGGAAGGTCTGGCTCTCTGAGGAAAGGGGATGGGTCCATTTTGAGATCCAGAATGTTCTGATAGTGAAAATAGGTCTGAAATGGAAATAGGAAACCAGAATTCTCAATCCTGTCCATACCATGAACCAACTGTGTGATTTCCCCTTTCTGGAGTCTCATTTCTCCCCCATTAAAATAAGGGGCTGGTCTTTGAGATCCAGCAAAGTGTGGCATTGGGTAGCATGGTACAGTAGAAAAGAGCATTGGTTCTGAAGTAAGAGGGCCACTGCTATTTGGTAGTAAGTACCAAGTGTGTATATGTGTGTAAGACCTTTGGCAAGTGATTTAACTTCCATGAGCTTCAGATTCCTCATCTGTAAAATGGGTAGGGGAGGGAGAAGAATACAGATTAGGTAGCCTCTGAGGTCCCTTCTGCCTCTGGATCTCTGATTCTATGAAGATTTGGAGAGAGTGGGCTCGGCTCTCTGGACTGAGGCAAAATTCTTGACCCTCCTCTGGATGTCATTTTCTTTACCTATGAAATGGGAGCAATGGACCAAATGTTCTCTGGTGTCCCTCCTAGATACAAACATCTAGGATCTTTAGAACATATGGGCTGGGAACACATACCAGACAGAGGGTCCCTTACCTCTAGGAGTTAAAAATCACTTTCTCTCACTTTATTTCTTCCTCCTTTTCTGGGCTGCAATTCATGACCTGGATCAGCTCCTGCTCTAAATCTAAATTTACCTTATTATCAATTTTTAGCTATTATCCCATTTTATGTCCACTAATTTATTAACACTGGAAACCCCCAAAAAAACAATAAAGCCCAAGTTCCCGGGCTCCTTATTTATATCTTTAAACATGATTTTTATGCCTTTTTATCTAAAAATTCATTTAATTTTTATTGCCATCTTCACTCATGTCATCGTTACTCTGCCAATTGAATTTATTCAAATTTGTTTCTTCCCTGGAAGCTCAACCTTTTTTCAGGGAGATGAAATCTCAGGGGCACAACCTAGGACTGATTATGGGATTAAGATCAGGGAGCTTTATCACCCAAAAGAGAGTCCAGAGTCTACTTGGGGAGACACAAGTCAAGTGGTCATCCAGGACAGAAATCAGGGGGCTTTTAAAAGGGTCCGAAATTCTTTGCACATTTGACCACGGTTGCCCTGTTTGTCCTAGGATTCCATCTGCTTGGCTTTTCCTCCACCCCCACCCCAAACATCACCTTCCTACCACCACATATATTTCACTGGAAGGCTGAAGGTTGATGACTTGGTCAATTGCCCAGTTGAAGCTATATTCAGAGTCTCTGCATCTCGGAGTAGAGACCTCTGAAGAGATTTAGTGGACCAGCCTGTTTCCTCTAGAATAAAGCACATGCTCCTTGATTTGGTATTTAAATCCCCTAAACATACCCCTTCTAGGATGATTCCCCATTTCCCACCCTCCCACCCCCTCCTCCACCTTCACCTTTACCCCCTGCTTAGATCGACAACATTTCCTCCCAACTGACTGACTTGCTATCTCTTATACACAATGTTCCATCTTCCTTCTCCATATCTTTGCACAAGCTGTCTTGAATTCCCCGAATGATCACCCTCCTCATTCCATCCACCTCTTGAGAAAACTAGCTTCTCCTGCATGAAGCCCTTCCTTATACCTTCCATCATTAGTGCTCCTACCACCACCCAAATTACTTTGTGTTTATTTGTTAAAATATTATATTTATTTGTCATAATATAGGTATATTACTTATATATACATTAACATAGGTATATTATTCACAATGTACATATTAATATGGACATGTTTATAATGTACATAATGATATGGATATCATTTATAATCTACATAATATATGTAGATTACTTATAACACACATATTAATACAGATGTATTGTTTACAATATACATACTAATATAGGTAGGTCACTTATAATATACATATTAATTTATGTAGATCACTTATACATATTAATGCATGTATATTATTTATCTTAATGTGTGCATATTATTTATATATTTGCATGTGTCTCCCAACCTCATCCTATTGTAAGCTTGCCGAGGGCAGCAACGGGTTCATATCTGTCTTTTGGATCTCCCCATACCTAGCACATAGCCGGAGCTTCGCAAATTCCTATTTTACTGAATTGAACCTAGTCCCGCTTGAACATGAATTCCAGCTATCTCATAATAATCAAGCAGCAGGCATTTATGGAGTGCCTACTCTTGGCCAACCTTTGTTGAAGACCCCTGAGAGTGGCAATGGGCTACTTTCACAGGCAGCGTATGCCTTTCCAGCCCCCTCCAGTCTTTATCTCATATATGTCTTGTTTGCATGTGTTCTCTGCCTTGTTAGACTCTGAACTCCTTGAGAGGAAGGGCTGAGTTTTGTCATTGTTTCGTTGGTTTTTTGCCTTTATTTGTATCCCTCATACTTAGCCCAATAACTGGTATACAGTAGGTACTTAATAAATGCTAGGTGATTGATTGTAAACAAACTTTTCCTGAAATAATGCCTAGACTTGTTTCTTTGCTACTTGGACCCTTTGATACTGGTTCTGCCCCCTAGGTCAAGCAGCCCAAACCTATGTTTCCTTCCCATGCCAGTCTTTCCAACACTTGAAGGCAGTTGTTATCGCCCACCCCCAGGCTTCTTTAACCTAGGCTTGGCCTCCCCAGTTCCTTCAGCCAATTCTTTCATATGATATGGCCTCCTGGATATTCTCCACCTCATCAATCACGCTCCTGAGTTGAGTCAACAAAACTAACTAGAATATTCCCAACATGTTCTGACTGGGGCAGAGGATGGCAGGACCAGTTCCTCCTTAGCCTCAGGCAATGCCTCTCTCTTTACACAACCTAAGATCCCATTAGCTTCTTACCTTTTAGTTCCAACCCTTTTTGTGGCCAGTGAAACACCCAGGCCAGGGTATTTACCCTTCAAAGTATACCTTTCTGAAAGAAAAAAATTGTAACTGTCCTGCAAGTCCCAGCTTATGTACCTGTTGTTATAATTCAGTTTTGTCTGGCTCTTTGTGTCCCCATGGACCATGGAATGCCAATGGTGTCCATGGGGGTCTTCATGGCAAGGAAAGTGGTTTGCCACTTTTCTTCTGCAGTGAATTTAGGCAGAGGTCAAGTGACTTGCCCAGGTTCACACGGCTAATAAGTATCTGAGGCTGGATTTGAATTTAGATCTTCCAGATTCCAGGTCTAGAACCCAATCCACTGCACCACAGACAGAGAGAGTCTTCGCCTTCTTTGATATGCTTCTGGTATGTAGCAGGATTTGAAAAGCACTGGATAGAGTGGAAATTTTACTAATCTTGGAGTCAGAAGACTGGAGTTCAAGCTCTGGTCTGGACACTGAATTAGGTGCAGAACCTTAGGCTAATCAGTTAGCTCTTTTGAGTCTTGGTTTACTCACCTGTAAAATGGAAATTATAATCTACTTTATGGGGATGTTGTGTTCAAAGCATCTTGTAAACCTTTTTCTCAATGTGAGCTTCTTAGGAAGGAAGGTTGTGTGGAGCAAGAGATATCTAGAGCTGGAAGTGATGGAGGACATCTAGCCTAACATCTTCATTTAAAAAAATAATTAGGAAATTGAGGCTAGGGAGGTTTGAGGACAGCTAGGTGGTGCCTAGAATCAGAAAGGCCTTAGATATTCACTAGTTGGGTGACCCTGAGCAAGTCACTTCACCCTATTTACCTCAGTTTCCTCCTCTGTAAAATGAGTTGGAGAAGGAAATGGCAAACCACGTCAGCATCTTTGCTAAGAAAACCCCAGTGGAGCCATGAAGAGTCATCCAGCTTGAAAAATGACTGAAAAATATGGAGGGAGGTTTGGGGTCTAAGATCATATAGATAGTGTCAGAAGTAAGACTTGAACCCAGTTCCTCTAGCTCCAAATCCAGCATTTCTTTTTTTGTCTGTCACACCAGTGTGACCTCAAGCAAGTCCCTTAATCTCTCTGGGACTTAGTTTCCCCAGCTGTAAAATGAAGGAACTGTTCTCTTCCATTTTGATCCTGCCATCCCATTAGTGGTAGTCATCAGAATAATTCCTGACAGGCAAGTTGAGGGGAGCAGGTGGTGTTTCTTACAGAATGCTGAGCAGAAGGGGCCAGGGGTCACAGAGAAGACCAGGGACTGGGGGGAGAACTGAAATTACTTTGCTCCGTTGGGTTGCCCAGGAAGGCTATTTGTGATAGAGTAGCCTGGGACTTGGGGACTACGGCTCAGGAATTTCGCCTCCTTTCCATTTCTCTCCCACAGTATCTTGTCATTTCTAGGCCTGCCCCTAACCTAACAGAGAGTTTATAAATGAGTCACTTAAGGAAATAGTGCCCCCAGAAGCCCCAGGAAAACTTGCTGAGCAGCCACAAAGCCCAGATGCAGATTGAAGATTGGTCTTAGATGGATGGTGCAAGCGTAGGTGGCTCCAGCCCATTTGAGCACAGCCAGCCATCCTCACCCCCCCATGGAGGGAAGTGATAGTCGGGGCATTTCTAGCAGCACCTAACTTCATTTCAAGTCTCCAGCCTCCTTTCCTTGGCTCCGATCTCTGCTGCTTTTGGAAGAAGCTATTCCAGATTATATCTGGGAGATAGGCTTCCCATACAGAAGCCTTGGTCAATGGATGGGCTAATATTCCGAATCACTGCTATCACTCAGCACCGGAGGCACAATAAGATTGCAATCCATTTAGTTCAAACTAATGTTAAAGCAATTCACTATTTAACAAGTTCTGCAGCCTAGTCTCTTTGTGGGCAGGATGTGAGTGGAATCATTTGGGCTCCTCTCCGATTAATATAAACCATAACCATTGTTCTAAGATTTGGGAAAATGTCCAGGTGACTTTATGGTAATAAAACTAGCATTTAGATAGCTCTTTAAGGTTTCCAAAGTGCTTTACGAAATATTTTTTCATTTGATTTTTACAAAACCCTTGTTAGCATAATCCCCATTTTACAGATATGGAAACTGAAAGAGGGAGAGGTTAGGTGATCTATCTAAGGACACACAGCCAGAAAGTATCTGAGGCTGAATTTGAACTCAGGTCTCCCAGACTTTAAGTCTAGCTGTCCATCTGCTACAGTGAAGGTGGGACTGTAGGAGGCATTGCTCACCAATCTCTAAGATCCGTAAAGACAATACTGATACCTTGCTCTTGAACAGTACAGATAACTAATATAAAACTCTCTGCCAACATTAAGATGCTCTAGAAATGTTGATTATTTTCTATGGATAGTTTCATGGATAGTTTTGGCGAACACACTTTCTCCATCAATTTATGTCTTACTCTCCCTACATAAGACTAGCTTAGAGCCAGAAGGGATCTTAGAACTAGTTAAGCCCAATCCCTCATTTTACAGATGAAGAAACTGAGGACCAAGGAAAGTGTGTCACCACAAGAATGAAGTAGGAGGACTATAACTCAGCTTCTTAGAGTCCAGCACTGTTTACATGGGGCCGTTCTGAGTGGCTCACCCCTTTTTCTAGTTGTATCTCTTTTGTAAAGAAAGTGAGTTTCATTTGGACAAAGATCACTTTGTTTTCATTGGTGTTAATCCAGTGAGTGTCACACAGTAGCCATGTAACAAACAAGGGCCTGTTTATTGATACATTGATTAGTGAAATTTCCTATCAGTGAAATCAAACTCCTATAGGAAGCTGGCACCCCCAAACTCTTGTGGCCACATATCAACATAAAAAACCACATATTGGCATTATCTATGTTTTATCATCTTTTTATTTACTTTGTCAAATATTTCCTCATTATGTTTTACTTTGGTTCAGGCTGCATTCCCATCTTTGACTTGAAACAACAACCCACTGGCGGTACGTTGCAATCTACTTAATAATAATAGCTTGCATTTATTGAGCACACTAGGGAGTACAGAGGGCTTTACATAGGCTATTTCATTTGATCTTCACAACAGCCTTATGGGGGTCAATATGATACCAATTTCACAGACAGGGAAATGGAGGCGGTGGAAGTTAAGTGATTTGCCCAGAGTCTTGCAGCTGACAAGCATCGAAGGCTAAATTTGAACTCAGGAGCTCAAGTCTTCCTTGCTCCAAGTCCAACACTGCCCATTGCGTCACCTAGCTGCCTCTCTTTATGCCCACCACATACCCTGTCGATTGCTCTTTCAGGGTTCCCAACTTTAATATCTCAGGCTCTTTAGTGTTCCATGACTCGCAGCGGTAAGGGACCCCTGGAAGAATATCAGTGTAAAAAAGACAGGCTGTTGTTTCAAGCCCCTTTCAGGTCTTGTGCCTCAAAGGTTGCTTGGGGTCACTTCCCCAAAGGTTGTGCAATCCATTTGACTTGGGTAGGTTCAGGTCATTTCAGCAAGCATTTATTAAGGGGCCTACCATGTGTGAAATTCTACTCTAGAGAAACTGAGGTTATGTAGGTGAAGACAGAATTGGTAGAATACGTTCTAGCAAACACAAATCCTGGCTCTTGGTGGTGGTGTCTAAATCCCAAGACATTTATTCCAATGAGTAGATCTGGAGGCTCTCCATCTATTAAGTCCATCCTGGTGGCCTTAGAGGCAGCTGTTCTGGCTCCCTTTCTGATCACAGGATATGTTTTATCTATGACCTTAATGAGCATGAGAGAATTTGATGAGTGGATAGCCAGAGTCAAGAAGAATCAGCCTTACCTAATAAATAGTTCCCATGCTGATGGAGGCACATCTTCACATGGCATCCTCATGTGACAGGCATTTTCAAGAAATAGGCTACCACCCCATCCCACTCAATGCCATCTAAGAATGGGGAGCCCCTCACCCTGCCTTGAACTTGCTGGAGATTACTCTAAATCCATGGTACCTATTTCTTTGTCCCTATGAATAGCAGGATTAAAATGTTAAGCTTCTCCTTGGATTATTTTCTTAATTTTTTTTCCTCTCTCTTTTTTTCTCCTCCTCCTTTCTTCTTCCCCTCTCTTAGTCAAACTTACCCTTCACACATTTTTTTCCCCTAATACTCTTAATCTTTGGCATTTGTATCTTAGAAATGAGTAGAAGGTAGAAACCAACAGCCCTGAAAATCCTTTTTAATTCAAGTCGACCTTGGAAGAATGATTATTGCACCACAGAAAGTGCCCATGGTGGCAGGCACTCTAGTGCCCTATTGGTGGGTCACTGATAAACACATGGGGCTAATGGTGCACCCAGAATGGGACCCTCGCCTTGCCTAATCCTGTTACCAGCCTGCTAATGATGACCCCACTGACTGGCAGATTGTTTGCAAGGGAGTTGGGAGAAGGTCCTTTATAAAAGAGGATTATAAATCAAGATTGGAAAGGGAGGGAATCCTTTGCATTAGGATAAATTGGCTAGAATCCCCTGCATTTGAAAGGGTTTTAGGAAGAGGCTGAATGACAATGGGAAGAAAGCACCAAGGTCTCACTTAATAAATTCCTACCATCAGATACTTGATTGAATGCATTCATTCAGGATGCCTAGAATTGGAAGTTCAGATTATATCAACTATCCCTAACTTCATCTTCCAATTTACAGAGGAGTCTGCTTAGACTTGCAGTAGGCAATCCACTTGGTATGATTCTCCCAGAGGGCAATAGGGCAGGTTCCCCAGCAACCCATGGATTATTTGACTTATTAATAATTTTTTGGGGTGGGAGAAGAATTAGTCACTCCCTCAATCAGTCAATCAACCTTTATTCAGCACCTATTATCTGCCAGGCACTATGTTAGGCACTGGAAACGAAATCATATTTATCAATAATAGCTAGAAAAGCACCTTACATCTGTTGTCTCATTCGATCCTCACAACAACCCTGGAAGGGCTATTATTATGCCCATTTTACAGAAGAAACTGAAGAAGTCAGAGGCAAAGTGACTTGCTCAGGGTCACAAAGCTAGTACTTGTCTGAGGCTGGATTTGAATTTGGATCTTTCTGACTCCAGGCCCACTGCTCTACCCAGCTGCCCTCCAATACAAAGAATGATGTAATCCCTACTCTCGGGGAGCTGACATTGTAATGGAGAATGGCATGGAATCTGGCCTTAGAGGATGTCAAGTTCCTTAACAGAGATATGGTCTTCCCAGGGAAGATCAACAGGTTACCTTCAGTTCCTGCAGAAATCTAGTTAGGTTTCTAAGTATCCTGAGGAAAAACTCAAGGAGACTGACTAGGTTGAGGAGTAGAAGCTTGAGCGGATGTTCTTTTTGCTTCATTTTGATGAAGATGGTAGGGGATGGTGGGTAGGGAGGAAAGGGAGCACAGTGACTGTAACATGGAAAAGGGCATGCATAGAGAGGAGGTGGGCCAGGCCTAAGGAGTCCCACCTAGTGTGCTCTGTTCTCTGCTATCTAAACAGAAGGTTGAGAAACAATGACCAAAGGTAACTTCTCTGCAGTGGGTACAGGAATAGAAAACTCACAGTGTATTGAGACTCCTATCCAGTGCAGACTGAACTCATTCCCAATATATCAGGATATTAGGCAGATATTTCTGAGTTTCATGGTCCAGTCCCACTCCCGAAAAACAAGAGCTCCTCATTTGGAGTCAGGAGGTATGGGTTTGACCTCTCAGTTAAATAGCACTTTGCTATCTCTGTGATCTGGGCAAATGATTTAACTTTCTGGGCTTCAATTTCCTCATCTGTAACCTGAGGACATTGGACTAGATTTCTAAGGTCCATTCACATGTATTTATTTATTCATCCATTTATTTATTTTTAGTTTTCAGCATTCACTTCCATAAGTTCCCTAAGAGGGTGTGCAATCTGATATACGCTCTACATACACATTCTTATTGAACATCTTTTCACATTAGTCATGTTATATAGAATAATTAGAATGAATGAGAGGATCCATGAGAAAGAAAAAGCAAAACAAAGAGATAGCAAATAGTCTGCTTCAATCTGTATTCAGACTCCATATTTCTTTGGCTGGATGTGGAGAGCATTTTCCATCGTGAGTCTTTTGGAGTTGTCTTAGATCCTTGCATTGCTGAGAAGGGCCAAGTCTATCAATCAGTCATCGAACAACGTGACTGTAACTATGTACAGTTTTCCTCATTCTGCTCACTTCACAGCATCAGTTCATATAAATCTTTTCAGGTTTTTCTGAAGTCTGCCTACTCAGCATTTTTCTCAGCACAATATTATTCCATTACATTCATATACCACAACTTGTTCAGCCATTTCCTAGTTGATGGGCATCCCCTCAATTTCTAGTTGTTGGCCACCACAAAACAAGCTGCTATAAGTATTTTTGTATATCTAAGGTACATTTCTGCTTCAAATCTAATATTCTGTGGTCCCATGAATGTGGTGCCTTACACATTTTGTCCAGTTGTTTTTCAGTCATGTCCAACTCTCTGTGACCCCATTTGGGATTTTCTTGGCTAAAAATGTTAGAGTGGTTTATCATTTTCTTCTCCAGTTCATTTTACAGATGTGGAAAATGAGGCAAACAGGGTGAAGTGACTTGCCCAGGGTCACACAGCTAGGAAGTGTCTGAGGCCATATTTGAACTCAGGAAGATAAATAAGTCTTTCTGACTTCAGACATGGCATCCTATCCACTGTGCTATCTGCACACAGTGAGAGCTTAATAAATGGTTGATGCTTAATAAATAAAAATAAATAAGCAAAAAATTAAATGAATGAATGGCAGTTCCTCAATAAAGTAGTTGCTGAAGAAGGAATACTAGGAAGGTTAGGGGTAATTAATTGACACCTAGGCTGGTGTTTTCCCTAGATATGGAGAGAGTGTGCTTCAAAGGGGTAAGGGAAGGAATTGATAGTCTTCAAAAAACTGGAATTTTACAAAGGTTCCCATCCCAAGAGGAATAGATAACTCTCAAAAATGAAATTTTGTTTAGGAAGATATAGGGAAACCACCTCAAAAGAGTGATGTGAATACATAGGAAACTCATCAGTGAACTTACTGAAGGGATGAACTTAAGAAGGGATGGATAGAAGATTTAGGTGCTGAAAGATGAATTCAGAAGGCTAGCATGGTCCTGTAAAAGTAGCAACAGGAACACAAAATCTTAGAATAAACTATAGTTGACAGTGAATTCTTGTTGTTTGTGGTTCAGTTGTTTCAATCATGTTTGATTCTCCATGACCCTGTTTTAGGCTTTTCTTGGCAAAGATGGTGGAGTCGTTTGCCATTCCTTCTCCAGCTCATTTTGCAGATGAGGAAACTGAAACAAACAGGGATACGTAATTTGCCTAGAGTCACACAGCTAGTAAGTGTCTGAGACTGGATTTGAACTCATGAAGATGAGCCTTGATGCCAAACCCACTTCTCTATGTATTATGGCACTACCTAGCTGCCCTATTGTACCACTCTGTGCCACCTAGCTGTCCCAGTGAATTCTAAGGATGCCAAAGAGGGATTTGTTTTTAGGCTATGTTGAGGGCAAGCAGAAATTCAAAGAAGGAGGGACAGTAAAATGACTTGGAGTGGATGGGATAATGCTAATGAATGATGGAGAAAAGATAGGATACTATTTATTTTTATTTTCTTTCTTTATTTTCTCTCCTCTGCCAAGGAGAATGAGCTTCAGATCAGAAAGTTGAGAAAGGTTAATCGGGTATTAAAATCCAAGAGAGATGAGGAGATAGTAAGAAATAACATAGCTGTCCTTGAAGAGTTCAAGTCAGCAAACCCTGACAAGCTGCATCCCAGGTTACTACAGGAATGGGAGATGTGATTATTCATTGATTATCAGTAATCTCTGAAAGACTGCGAAGAGTAGAAGGGGTAGAGAACTGGAAGAGGGAAAAAGATCTCATAAAGGACAAATGGTGCAAACTTGCAACCAGTTAGTTTGGCTTGGATTCCTGGATAGATTCTAGCACATCTGATTAAAGGGATGGTTTAGAATCTTTAGAAAGGGAGGTGGCAATCATCAGAAGATGACAGACTTCCTCCAGAACAGGTCAAATAAGACACACTTCATTTCAATTTTCTACAGGGTTGCTAGACCAGAAGAACATAGGAGACAGTCTACTGAGAATTTAGCAAAGAATTTGACAAAATCTTTCATAATAGCTCTGTGGAAGGGTGTGGGCTAGGTACAAGTGGGGAGATTTGAAGTGGGTTTAATCACCATACTGAAATAGTACTTCTTAATGGATCAAAACTAGATTTTCTAATGGTGTCACAGCTAACACATCAGATGGTAGAGTTAAGATCCAAAAAGATCCAAAGGTTACAACAGTTGACCCAATTAAAATAATAATTATGATAGCTAGCATTTACATAATGCTTAAAGGTTGGCAAAATGCTTTACATGTGTTAACCCATTTGATCCTTATGAGAACTCTGAGAGGTAGATGCTGTTGTCCCCATTTTGCATATGGGGAAACTGAGGCAGATAGTGGTTTGTTTGCTTTTTTAAGTGACTTGCCCAGAGTGACACAGCTAGTAAATATGAGTCTGGATTTGAACTCCAGGTCCAGCTCTCTATCCAATGTGCCACACAACTGCTGTTAAGTTCTAAGTTTATATCTAAATAATCAATTTGATAAGTTTAGGGTTGGGGAGCTGTAAAGGAAATAAAAAGATCTGGGACTTTTAGTGAACTGTATATTAAATATGAGTCAGAAACTTGCCATGGTAGCCAAAAAAAAAAAGTATTGCCATCGTAGGCACCATTAAGAGAAATGCAGTGTCCAGGACAGGGGAGGTAATGGTCCTCCACTGCTCTGCTCTGCTTATACCTTCTAGAACTGTATTATGATCAGTTCTGGGCACTGCATTTTAGGAAGGATATTGACAAACTGGCTAACGTCCAGAAATGTGGAGGGACTGAAGACTATGCCAAATGAGAATTGATAACAGTAATAATAAAGAAAACTTGCATTTATATTGTGTCTGAGAAACAAAATGGTGTACTAGAGAGAGTGATCATCCCAGAATTAGGAAGTCCTGCATTCAGGTCTCACATCTGAGCCATACTGGGTCCTGTGCCGTAAGTTACTCAGCCCTCAATCCCAGGGTGACTAGCTCTCTAAGACTGTAAGATTGGTGGCAGATCCGCATCAGTAGAGGGAGCTTTCTCATCTGAAATTCCCTATACCAGCTAAGTCAGTGGTCCAGACCAGTGGGGATCCAGAGATGAATAAGACATTGACTTTGTCCTCAAAGAGCCTGTAGTCAAGTTAGAGAGAAAGCATAAAATTTCAACAAGTTCAATAAGATTTAAATGAGATAAGGCATATATAATAGTTTTAAAACTTTAGTGTGCTACATAAATGGCAGTTAGTATTATGACATAACAGATCAAAACAAAGTAGAAAAGATGATGCCTCCTAAACTCGCCATTCTATCACCTCCCACCTCCTCTTTGCCAAGGCTGTTTCCCATACTTGAAATGCACTTACTTCTCACCTCTACTTCTTAGAATCCTTAGGGATCTTCAAAAGTTCAATTCAGATGTTAACTTCTTAGGGGCAGACTTTTCCTTTTCCCTTCCTATTGAGAGACCTGGTTGGGAGTATGGACAAGCTTGACAAAGTGAGAACATTCTTCCCTGAACTGTCCCAGTATGTTCCAATTAGCATATTAGTTTGGAAACAGTGATCTAGAGCATCTTGGCTTTAGCCTGTGAGGTTTGAATGTTATCCCACGAGGTAACACCACAGGTACCCCACTGAAATCTTTTAATATTTGAGATTTAAGCCTTAGAGGGAACTATGAGGGCCTGGGTTAGCTGTAGAGAACTTAACTGTCTAAATGAGTATTTCCTTTTCAATTTCAATAAAGTTTAGTTGTTGCTTCTTTCTAACATTTTACCTCCTTGAGCTGATGCCCTTATTTAGAAAGAAACTGAAGCCTTGTTTACCAGATCACAAATACACATGCAATTTTCTTTTTCTTTAGAAGGCGTGGGGAGTAGGGATGGAGAACATAGTACCACAAAAGCCATTTGGCAACTTTTGAGTTTATATCTGTTAAAGAAAAATTTCTTCCTTGTTCTACTGTCATACTAAAAGGAACCTGTCAGGCCTTTATTCCCCAAACATAACTGATCTGAAGGTTGCTTTTATCTTTAAAAGAAAGTTCCCCAGAGTTTCCTGTAAGTATCTACTTGCTTCCTCCTTTCTCTAGTTAAAAGTTTCCATTTGCCGTCTGGCTGCTGCAAAGCTAAAGCCCGAATGGCCATAAGCATTCCGGAAAGTGAAATGTCAACACAGTTCTATTTCTCGCAGCCTAAACCTCCAGGGCAGCAATTCTCAATTTTTGGTCTCAGGACCCCTTTACACAATTACAGTTTATTGAGGACACCCCCCCCAGACTTCCATTTATGCAGTTTATAGCTATCAATATTTGCTGTATTAGGAAAAAAACATAATTTTAAAGTATGTATTTATTAATTCATTTAAAATTATAATAAAACTATTACATGTTAACAGAAATAACATTTTTATGAAAAGTAATTCTTTTCCAGGGCAAAAAAATTAATGAGAAGAGTGGTATTCTTTTACATATTTTTGCAAATCTTTTTAATGTCTGACTTAATAGAAGACAGCTGGATTCTCATATCTGCTTCTGTATTCAATCTGTTTTAATGCGTTGTTTTGGTTGAAATATATGAAGAAAATCTGGCTTCACACAGATATGTAGTTGAAAAGGGAGGGGTATTTTAATAGATAGATAACATCTTAGTATAATGAAAATAGTTTGGACCCTGTAGTTCCACCTGAAAGAGTCTCATGGGCACCAGGGTTCTATGGGAATAACTCTGAGAACTACTACTCTAGAAGATACCCACTGAACACCTAGAGGGCACCCAATGTCTGATCGATAAGCACCAGCAATCTGTGGGGCACAAATCACTGGAGACAAACCTGATTGCTTTTTTGATTAGTGGGTGAAAGGAATGGATTTGATACACTCCTTTGTGAAATATCACGCAATTAATTCCAAACTGGCTTGTTAATGACATTGTTCCATGCATTGAAACCTGGCTGGAAGACTGCAGAGTAAGGAGAGTGACAAAGGGCAATGGATGAAGTAGGGGTAAGAGGGGAGGGACTCCCCTTTCCCTCCTGAGAAGATCAGGGACCATGGAACCAGTCAGAAGAGGGATGACTTGTTTGGGAAAAACAGACAAAATTGCCCTAACTGAAAGGGATGGACCACTCTAGGTATTGACTAAATCTCATCAGCTCAGGAAAAACTTGGCTCTTACCTAATAAAGATGACTGCAGACAAGTAATAATCCTTAGTGCAGTTTGTTCTTTCCTACGTAGTTGAGTAATTGGGTGTTCTGGTTAACTTTGGTTAATACAAGGTATGTGTATTGGCATTAAAAACACAGACACAGTTGGAATGCAAACACATTTTTGGTAACACTACTCCCTTTTTCAAAAGGAATATTCTGTTGCCTCTAAGATAAGATTCAAAGCCCTTCATTTGGTATTAAAGCCATTTATAATCTGACTCCAGCCTACTTTTCTAGACTGATTTGATTTATTTCTCCATCTCATGGTCTGCCTTCCATCCAAGATGATCTGTTTCCTATTCCCTATATAAGACAAGTCCCTATATAAAACATTCTACCTCCTTTGCCCCAACTGTGCCAAATGCCTGGGAAGGCATTTTTTCCTTCTTATCTCCACCTCTTAGAACCCTGAGCTTCCTTCAAAACCCAGTTCTGGTGCCACCTACCGCATAAGCATTCTCTGATTTCCCCAGTTTTAATGCTGTCTACCACCACCTATCTACCCTGAGCGAAATCACTTTTCATTTGACTTTGCATCAAGGGTGTTAGATAAGGGAGTTGTCTGATCAACTTGATGAATTTACATTGAGGTTAGGCTTCATTTGGAATCTTGAGAATATCTATCTAGATCTATCTATCTAGAGGGTAGACATGTCTGTCTACAGTGGCTGTCCATTGATAGAAATAAGCACATTTCCTGATTGTATTATTGAGAAATAAATTGGTTTGCACCATTATGGAGCAGAATATTATGCTGACTTTCCAAAGAGAGTCCAAAGTCTTCATCATAGACTTGACTTGACCCTTTGGGGCCCTTTTTCTACAGAAGGTTCTTCTCATATCCAGTAGCCAAAGATGACTGCCTTGGGGCAGAAGCATGTGGGAGCTTCATGTGCCTCACCCATGTGGCTTGAGAGGAGAATTCTTGGACACCAACTTCCTGGCCTTAGCTTTGGAGAGAAAGTGGTATAACCTCCTATCCTCAGACACAACAACTGTGGGAAGGGAAAGCATGGAACCAAAATGCAGAAAGTTCCAGATTCCAAGTCTCCTTATGGAAAAAAGGGGAATTTCCTGAGCAATATACCCCTCTTAGGATAGAGGATTGAATTTGTGGCCCTCAGGGATGGAGAATAAGAAACTGACTAAAGTCATGATATGGAGATCAGGGACCTGAAACACTTCCCTCCACTGTTGTCATGAGTCATTCAGGACCTCTGTAGGTCCTGTGGGAAAGGAGCTTTGGATTATCTGTCTACATAACTTTAGGTTAATTCTCCTTCTAAAGAGAGTCCAACCAGAGTTTAATGCCTTGAGGTCACCTGCCTGTATGGGCTCCTGGGATTAAAAAATGCGACTGTCAGGATGCCAGAAGGTTGCCTTCTAAGAACCTCAAGATGGGCTCTTTTGGGAAGGAAAGTTTGACTGAGAAGAAGATCCCATTGGAGAGCAAAGAGAAGCAATATGGGATGAATATGAACTACTGTGAGTCATAAAATGGTGGAATCATTGATTTAAGAGCTAGAGGGCTATGTAAAAGCCATTGAGGCCCACCCCTTCATCTTACAGATGAGGAAACTGAGACCCAGATGTTAAGTGATTCGTCCAGGATCACACAGCTAGTAATTGTCTGAGGTAGAATTTGAATTCAATCCAATAAATTCAATAAACATTTGTTAAGCACCTACTATGTGCCAGACCCTATGCCTAACACTAAATCTAGGTCTTTCTGCCTCCAAGTCCAGGGCTTATGCTTTCTGCATTGTCTATGAAGGCGAAATGCACATACTTCACCACCTTGAGTTGAGTTCTTGTGTGGGGCCCCAAATTCTGCATCACCTCTGCATGAGCTATATTCTGATATCTCCCAAAAGCCAATTTGAGTTTGGATGAAAACCAAAGAGACCAGTTTGGGGAGTATGTGCCAAATGTTAGATCTAGTCTACGTATACCTAGAATTTGGAGATCTGGACCACAGGTGACAGCTCTGCATTGTGTTTATTTATCTGCATACACATTGTAGCCTTCTTGAGTGCAAAGACTGTTTTGTTTTTGGCTTTCTGATCTCCACCACCTAGTGCTATGCCTAAAAGCACATAATAGGTGCTTTGTTGAATTGTATGCAGTTACAGATGCTTGACATTAAAGCAATCCTGGACCTAATTTCATGTTTGATGATGCTGATGGCCCCTTAGGTTCCAGTGGGATTGCAAGATCATCACTACAAACACTCATTTTCACATCTGAGTGGAGGTACCAGCTGAGAGACCTGGTTGATAGAATGCTGCCTAAATCCACCTTTAGTCTAAACTAGAATATACAGCCAATACTATTCATCTTTGGGCTACTATTACTCCCAGTCTGACACTGATAGGTGGGCAAACAAATGGTGAAGAATTCACAGACTGGCAAATTTTTTAACCTGTCTATAAGAGTAGTTGCCTAAAGAAATCAGGTGACTGATGTAAAGGGAAACCCAAGTGTGGGGGGGTGGGGGGGACAGGCTCCTAAGACTAGTTAGTCATCATTCATTGTAGAACTCAAAGCCTTTCTTCACAATAACCAGTCAGGGTAGGAAATAACAAGTGTTTTCATCTTTTTTTTTTTAAATGTGAGGAAACTAAGTCTCAGAGAGGCTACCATAAAGCAGTATACATAGGTTTACACATCTAGCCGCTCAGCTTTGTTGAGGAAAAGAACTTCTATATAGGAAGGACTGGAAGCGGATAACAATGTTCTTTTACTGGGAGGAGCACAGGTGGATGACCATAAAATTGTGAGGGTATGCTTAGGCAACCTAGGAATAGCAGGAACAAACTGGAAAAAACTGCCTAGAACCTCAATCTCCTTATCTGTAAAATGGGAATCATGAAACATACACTGTCTGCCTCACCTAACATTTTTGAGGAAAACAATTTGTTAAACCTAAAGCGTGATATAAATGAGAATTATTCTTATCAATTACAAAGCAAAATATAAATATCTGATATTATTGTGATTATAATTATTGAACAATGAAGGACTGCTGTTATCACTGACTTTGAGTTTCGTTTAGTTTCCCTGTGCTCTGTCTCTCTGTCTGTCTCTGTCTGTCTCTGTCTCTCTGTCTGTCTCTGTCTCTCTTTCTCCTCCCCTCTCTGCCTGTCTTTGTTTCTCTCTCTTTCCCTGTCCTCTCTTCTTTTTCTTCCTCTTTTCTCTCTCAGCAACCTTAAGTCAATTAATCTCTGAGCCTCAGTTTCCTCATCTGTAAAATCACAGGGATTGATTATAGATAGCTTAATATTCCTTTCAGCTCTAAATCTTTGATGCTATTGCTTGGTATCATGGGTAATGTAGAAGGAGGAAAAACAAGGTACAAATCCTGTCTCAGATACTTAGTAGCTATATTATCCTGGCCAAGTCACAACCTCTCTGGATGTTAGTTTATTGATCTACAATATAAATGGACTTGGACTCTGTGATCTCTAAATTCTATTTTAGCTCTAAAACTATTATCTCATGTTTTAACAGGAACAATAATAATATAATAAAGTTTAATGTTTCTGGTATCCTTGAGGGAATGTCATTAGTTAATTTTAAAAATAATTGAGGCTTGTCTCTTTGAACACCAAACTTTTTTTTTTTTTTCAAATTTGGTCATTTTGTTTCATGGGTTTCCACGGCCGAAATATTCATCACCAAGTGGCTAGTCTGCTGAGGATAAATCTTTTTGGACTTAACTAGTTGGATCTTCAGGAAACAGAAAACATGTTAATTCTATATACTTTGTTTAAGAAGGCAAGGAGCTACTAAGAAATTCTTTTGGCCTGGAAAAACCTACCAGAGCTTGATCTTCTCAAGCACAGCATTAAAAAACCCAGGAATGCCTCCATTTAATAAAGCACCTACTATGGGTTAAGCACTGGGTATACAAAAAGGGGAAAATAGACAGCCACTGCCATCAAAGAGCTGACGGCCTAATGGGGAAGACAGCATGTAACTAATTAAGATATAGACAGGACAAATTGAAGTTAAACTTTGCAGCAACAAGGTATTAGGATATTTGTAATGGCCCCAAGTATCTTCCTGAAACAATGGCCAATCTTTTAATACCAAAATTTTTTTGGTGCTATCTCAGAATCCTGGCCTCAGAAGAATTTAAGTTATGGGTCACCTGAAAGGTTATAAAGAGAAGTATAGTAGGCATAAATTAATTGCATCTTATTACTAAGAATTATGCAGCTATTAGTGCAGCTAATAGCTATTAATATACTAAGAATCATGCAGCTAATAGCTATTAATGAAGATGGTGGAAGAAGATATGGATCAGAGAGAGTAATGGAGAATAGATATTCCATGGACTCCAGTGTTATTTACTTAATTTCAAGAGAGCTGGAAGAAGGCCCTCGGGATGTTCCTTGGACCTTCTGTGAAAGATTTGTGGGATAATATGAGCAAGGATGACGTAGGATGAGAGAGTATGTGTGAGTTGTGGAAGGGGTATCTGAATTAATAATTTATATAGAAATCAGTATACTACATACTTCCTGCCTCTTCCATACACTGGCTGTGTGACTTTGGGCAAGTAACTTAACCTATCTGTGCTCTAGGATGCTCTTTAAGACTATAAATTTTAGAGGAAATGCTGACCTACGTTAGTAGAAGTCATTCCTTCTTCTGGGAGTTCCCTACTTCAGTAAAATCACAGGTCCAGCCACTATTCCTATACTTCCTTATCTTATTAAGCAAATTATACTGACCATAATGTAATCTTTTATTAATGACCCAGAGTCATCATAAGCATGAATTGTTATATTGGGCTGTAATAGCATAGAACTTCCCAGAGCTATCAAAGAAGAATGGGCTGTTTGTTCTTATACAAGTGGTCCTGGAATGGCTATGATTTTTTAGGTCTTTTGTATACTTTTTATAGTTTTTCTCAGTTCCTTTTAATCTCCTTTCCCTTTTTGCTTCTGTCAGCACCCCTACTTCTTGGAGGCAAACCCATCCCCTCCTGACTTGCTGTTTCTATGTTACGGAAACCTAGGGAACCAGATAAACCAACCCTGCTGAATTATGCTGAAAGAGGACCAAAATCGCACCACTATGTTGGGGTCAAGGTACAATGTCTGACTGTGGCTGATCAGAACAATACAAGCTTAGAAGGTTCTTTCACAAGTCGGCCACAAATAGTATACATGAAGTCCATAAAGTGGGTATAAGTAGACTTTGGACTTCTTCCTGATTCAAGTATGTGACCAAGATCAGGGGTGTCCAACTCAGATAGAAACAAGGAGCACTAATTCATACATTAGGATCCCTACAGGCATCCCATTGACTTACTTTTAAAATGTAATGTTATCTACGTTTTATTATATTTTTATTTTATTGTGTTATTTGTTTTGTTATATTTTCATTTTCATCCTGTTTTGTTCCTTTGTTTTGTTATTTTTTTTGTTTTGTGTTATTTGTTTTATGTTATATTTTGTTATTTCATTTTATGATATTTTGTTTTGTTAAATATTTACCAATTACTTTTAAAATTTGACTTAGACCTCACTTAGTCTATGGGGCTCAGTGGGCCTCATGTTTGACATTCCGACTTTAGAGAATGTAACATCTATTTGGGCTCAGAAAGAACAGGGGATTTTGAGTTAGAGAAACCTGGGTTCAAATTCTACTTTCCTATTTCCTCTACTTTCTTCTTCCTTGGAAAAGTTACTTCCACATCTGACCCTCAATTTCCTCATCTTTAAAGGGAGGACCTTGGCCCTGATGAGGCGTAAGACCCCTTCTAACTCTAAATCCTAAACTCATCATATTCTTTGGCCTTTTTATATACTCTTTCTCACTCTCAGTAGGGTTGCAGATGGAAATTTCCAAGGAAGTAGTCTCTGAATAAATGAGATTTAGGACAAGGGCTTTTTATATTTTTCTTAATCTCACAAGTGGAACAGTGGATAGAGTGCTGGGCCTGGAGTCAGGAAGACCTGAGTTCAAATCTGATCTGACACTTACTAACTGTGTGACCCTGGGCAAGTCACTTAACTTTGTTTTGCCTCAGTTTCCTCATCTGTAAAAAATATGAACAAAGAAGGAAATGGAAAACTGCCCTAGTATTTTTGCCAAGAAAAACCCAAATGGGGTCACTAAGAGTCAGACATGACTGAAAAGTGACTGAACAACAATAATCCTAACGGAGTCCTGGGCATATCGGCTTCTAAACAAATATTTGTCTATCATCATCATCATCATCAGAATAATAATATTTTAGCTAATTTAGCTAACAGTTATATAGTGCTTACTATGTGCTAGGCACTGTGTACTTTACAATTATCACCTCCTCTGATCTTCACAATCACCTTAGGAGATAGGTACTATTATTATTTCCATTTTGCAGATGAGGAAACTGAGGCAAACAGAAGTGAAGTGATTTTCCCAGGGTCACACAGCTAGCAAGCGTCTGAGGTCAAATTTGAACTCCTGTCCCCAGGCTAGGTGCTCTCTCCACTGTACCACCTAGCTGTAGATTCATATTCTTAGACCTCACTTCCAGAATGGGTATGTGCCTTGCTGAAAGTGATTTTAAAAACCATCCAGAGCTATAACTTTGGTAGAGCCTCTGGAGCTTTGTCCTGGGGCACCCAATTGCATTGGACACTGACCATGCTTAGCAAGAATAATAAGGTAAAATAAGAAGTTGCCATCTTCCTAAGCAGACATACGCAGCTACATCCCAGCTGACTTCCTCCCCATCCTGGCCTCATCAGTTTGCCTCATCAATGGCAGTTTCTGGTGCCCCAGAATCTATTTGCCCCCCAGCATTTGGGGGTACTTGTCTCTGGTCTTTAGATTGCTAAGTAAAGGTCTGTAATCAGCCACTTTTGTTTTTATCTCAGGAGAAAGAAATGGCAAAGAGTGAAGAGGGAAGAGGGATATGACGAGATACTTGTGAGAGGGAATCATGGCAAATGTCTTAAAAGGCTTAATAAATAGTAGGAAATGGAGGATGCCGAGTGGGCTCTTTCTTTTTCTTCCAGAATAACTTGACAAATGTCCATTTTAGACAATTTATGATCCCTTGGATTTTGCTCAATAGGACGCTAGAAATAATGAGATTACCAATGAGAGCATGCAAATTCCAGAGGCAAACAGCTGATTATGACTGGGGGCCAGCATTGTTCATCCATCTTGGCCCTGCACTTAGAGGAAATGAACAAGCATGAATCTCCTTTGGTAAGAGGGAGTAAGTTATGAAGGCACCCATACGCTATATTGAAAATCCAGGAAGTCAGCAAAGAATATTGCCTTCTTAATAATAAATACATTTCGGGGGCAGGAATTGCAGGGGAATCGTTTAAATTAATTTCAGCTTTGTTTGTTTGGTTTGTACGGAGCCTCAAGTCCCAGCTGATAGCAGTCTGTAAAAGTTCTAACATATTGGAAATCTGATTTTCTTACCGCTGAAATCCCTGAGCCCAAAATGATTTCTCTTTCAACCTCGCTAATCAGACAGGCAGGGTTACAATTGACTCCTCTAACCAAATCACATTTAGACTTTTTTTTCTTTTGCTGGGGAAGGGGGAGGACATAAATAATATTTAATCAAACTTCTAAATCTAAAACCAATGGGCAGTTACTTCTGGAGACTTAGGAAAGTTGAGGACAAATGCCATACAATTAAAACCCAGGGAGAGGGGGGAGGGAGTGCAATCTGGAAAAATGTGCCTGGGCATTTGGTATTGCCTGGCCAATGTTGGGGTTATTAGAATAGTCTCACTATTAAGAGACTAGAGCTTGGAACAGCTAAGGACCTTAGCATATCACTGAGGGGCAGCTCCATCCACAGACAGGGCTCAAGAATGGCTAAAAATCTGTCCGTCTAACCCCTTTCTAGGGGACAGCTGAGTGGCTCAGTGGATAGAGTTCTGGGCCTGGAGTCAAGAAGACTTATTTTCCTAAGTTCAAATCTGGCCTCAGACATTTATTAGCTGCATGAGTCTAGGCAAGTCACTTCACCCTCTTTGCCGAAGTTTCCTCATCTGTACAATGAGCAAGAGAAGGAAATGGCAGACTGCTCCAGTAATCTTGGTCAAGACAACTCCAAATGGGGTCACAAAGAGTCAGACATGACTGAGCAACAGCAAACAAAACCACTTTTTAAGCCTCTGATGATACGTGACTGTGTAATCCATCCCAACTTATTTCTTGAGTATAATTTTCTCTCCTCCAACAAGACTAGAAACTCCCTGAGAGCAGAGATTGCCTGATCAATGTCTTCTTATTCTAGATAAATCCTCACCCTCTCCACCCACCTACAGTGTCCAGAAGAGTACACAGTAGATTCTCAGTAAGAAGAGTCAGTATAAATTAATGATGAGAAAAAGAACTTTGGAAGTGGTAAAATCTCCCAGATCTGTAGTTCTTATACTAGGGTCTGTGAATTTTTATATTTTTGCTCTTAATGTCTAGTTACCTTATGTACTTTAAAACATTATTTTGAGAAGGGATTATGTCATGCACACTCACACACACACACAGATTAAAAACCTCTATACTAGATAAAGATGAAATAATAGTGAGAGGGGCAATGTCATATCTGTGATGACATAAAGCAGGAGGACTTCTAGAGCAGATGCTTTCCCTTCACTGGTATAGATCAGCAACCTGTCTGTAATAATGTATAATCTTAGGTGATGGCTCAGGTCCCTGAGAAATTAGGAAGACAGTGTGGCATTTTGGGAATCAATCCATCAATCAATAAACATTTTAAAGTGCCTACTATGTGCCAGGCACTGGGTCTGAAGTCAGAGGAAATGGCTTCGAGCCATGCTTTTCATTCACTAAATATTCATCTTGGGCCAAGTTACAACTTCCCCAAGTCTTACTTTCCTCTGCTGCAAAATGAAGCATTTGGTCTCTGAGGTTCTTTCTAGTCTGCAGGGGCTAGCTTCTTAAATTTTCTGTATAGTATTCACGCTTCGGAAATTATTAAATACTACAAATTAGGGTTGTATTTATCATTGTGATGATTGTCTAGCCTTTAAGAAATGAGAGAAAAACTATTTATAACACAGATCAGATGTAGATGTATGTTGTGCATACATCCCACCCCATCCCCAGCCATTTTGGCTTGTAGCTCTGAATCTCTGATCCCATGTCTTACTCAGGGTCACATAGCCAGGATCTGTCAGATGCAGGGCTTAATAGAAGCAGTAACAATAAAAAGGTCAATGAGCAGACCAAAACTTATTATCTAGGCTATCTTTCAAGGCAGACCCCTTGAGAAGCAGCACCTTTTCCTTTACCCAAACAGCTCAAGACAGATTCACATTCAACATCAAAGTGCCTGTGCTGAACTAAACTCTGGGAGCACAAAGATGAAAAGGGAGAAATAAATCCCTGCCCTCAAGAAGGTGATATTCAACTAGGGGAAAGAAGGATGTGGCATTTATCAGAAGTGTAATACAAGGTAGCATTGTCACAGGAGTAAAGTGGATATGCAGACAAGGTGAGGTTGGGGTAGGAACTGGACCTTTGATTTCATAGGTATAGGGAACACATACCTGGATGAATAAATTCCCTCTACCTATCCTAGAATGCTAAGGGGTTATGTGACTTACCCATGGTCACACAGCCAGTATGTGTCAGAGATGAGAATTAGGGTTGGATCTTCCTGGCTCTGAGAGCAACTTTCTGTCCATCACCCATGGGGCAGCCTCTAGAGTGGAGAGAACATAGACTCAAGGTCCCATCTCTGACACCATCTGTGTGGCATTAGTCCAGTCTCTTGACTTTGGGGGCCTCAGTTTCCCACCTGTGAAGTGAGAGGAGGTGGACTAGATGAATCCCTAAGTTTCCTTCCATTTCTATCTCCTATGATGTTGTAGGATCAGAGAAGTTTACTGTTCTAGCCAAGATGGTCTAAGAAAATTTGAGAAGCTAGAAGGTCACTTTTAGGTAGAGAGCTCAAGGAAAATTTCCTGCAGACAGCAGAGCCTGGCCTGAACCTTTGATCCTAAAAGGCAAAGATGAAGAGGGAGCTCATTCCAGGTATGGGGGCATGATGACCTGTTCAAAGGTTTGGAAGTGAGAACTGACTTCAGAGTTGGAAAAACAGAATTATGACTTAGGAGAAGAATAAACTTTGCAGTCACAACTCATCCATGCTTCTCTGTTGATAGGGAAGTAAGGAGTCCCTGCACACTCCCATCTCATGAAGTGCCATCCAATTCTGAGATCCTCAGACAATCCCAGCAGGTCATGTTGTGTCCTGAGCTAAAACTTGCCCTAAAATTCTGTCCACCACTGTTAGTGAGATACAGTTTTGAAAGGTGGTTATTTGGGGGGGAGCCCTTCCTCCAGAGCTCCCTCCACCAACATTGAGTCACCTGAACTTTCACGAGATGGAAGGATCCTAAAAGGTACCAGTGAGGGGGAGGTGCATTCAAACCAACGGGGTTGCCTGATCTTCAAATGCTCAGTGATGGGAAATGCTTGCAGAGAATGTTCAATCCACACAAGAGAAGTAGACTTATGACTGAATGAGAAAAAGCTTTCATATTTCTGTGACTGTTATTCGCCATATGAATTCCTTCCAAAGGATAGAGTAGTGGGCTCCCACTCACTTAAGGTCTTCTGGAGGAAAGGAATTGTTTCTGTTTTCTCTTCTTTGTTTCCACAGCATGAAGCCCAGGGGTGGGCACGTAGTAGGAGCTTAACATTTAATGGAACGAGATGGAATAAAATGGAACTGGGGGAAGGGGGAAAGCATTGCTTTGCCAAGTCAATTTACATCTATTAAGCACCTACTATGTACTGGGCACGGTGCTGGCTCTACACGGAAAGGCAAAAGACAATCCCTACTCTCAAGGAGCTCACAATCTAATAGACTGTCAGAGGTTGCATATTGTATGTTCTACTTCTCTCCCTGTCTTGTAATTTATAAAGAATTCATAGCTTTAGAGCTGGAAGCGACCTTAGGGGACATCTAGTCTAGCATCTTTGTTTTCAGATGAGAAAACTGAGGCCCAGAGATATTTAGTATCTTGCCTGAGGTCACACAGCTAGCACTTGGCTGAAATAGAATTAGAACTCAGTCTCTCTGACTGTAAATCCAGTGTTCTCTCAAATACCTAAATAACATGAAAACTGCCAACCAAAACACAATCAGATAAACATGTAAAATGGTGGGAGAGGGGGAAGAAATGTTCCTCAGTTCCTGCTTCCCCAATCCTCGGCCTTTTACAAGGAAGGCCAAAAAGAGTCAAGGGTCTCAAGTTAGAAGGAACCTCAGTAGCCATATAGTCCAAAGAAAAGCAAATGAGAAATTCTTCTACAAGATAGGCAAGCAGACAAGTGTTTACCCCAGCCTATACTTGGAGGCCTCCAATGAATAGGAATGCACCAAATTTAACAGACATTATCTAGGCAAATACAGTGATTTTATACTTTGTCCTCATCCAGGTCAATCTGAAATTCCACCCCGTTCTGCCCTGTTTTCCTTCCTTTCCTTTCCTTTCTTTTCTTTCTTCTAAAATATACATATATATCTATATGTATATGAGTATGTATTTCTATTCAATGTGTATATATTTCCAGGTGTGTTGATTTCACTCTACATTGCCTCATATATGTCCTTCTGTATTTTCTTGTACGTTTCATATTTCTTGTTTTTTACAACCCCATAAGATTCCATTACATTAACATAGCACAATTTATTGAGCCATTCTCCAATTGTTCAATGTACAGTTTGTTTCCAATTTCTTGCTTTTGGAAATCAAGCGGCTATGAACATTTTGTACAGATAGGTCTATTTTTAAAATATATATATATGTATGTTTTGGGGATAGAGTAAAAACTCTGGAATCTTTGGGTTGAAAAGTATGATCAGTTTTGTCTTTCTTACTGCATATCTCTCTCCAAAATGTTTGTACCAGCCTGCAGTTCCACCAACAGTGTATTAGTGTGCCTGTTTCACCACCCTGTCTTGTGAATTCCTTCATTTCTTCAATTCTCCCTTTATCTGACTGAATGATCTTTTTTTCCCTCTCTCCCCTAGTGCTTGTACGGCTGTTATGTTCATTCCTCCATCATCCCCACCTTCCACCGGAGGTGCTACTGGCTCCTTCAGGTAGGTGGCTGGGTTTCTCCTTCTGTCTCTGGGGTTTGGAAGGTACCTGGCTTCAGGAAGCCTGTAGAGATAAAATGGATGGGGAACTTTGTGGAAGGTTGTCACATGAGGATGCTTTGATTGGCTTTGAAAGATTCAAGTGTGGTTTAGTTGATTTTCTCTAGGTGTCATTAGTGGGATCGAGGCCAACTTAACTTGGTTGCTGTTTCCCCAATGAATATTCCTGGAAGAGAATGAGGCTCTTCAAACATTTTCCCACAATTTGGTGCTTTGCATATGTTCACCAAGAGAAAAGGGGACTCCACATGTCCCATGTCATTGAAATTCCATAGCAGATGGAGAAATCCTGGCTTTTTGAACCAACTGCCCCTTTGAACCTCATTCTCCACCTGGGAAGAATTCCAACAGGAATCCACTATTAGATGGTCACTTGAGCAAGGCAGTTTCTATAGTTTTAAAGTCTTGGCTTCATCTTCTCTATTGTGTCCCTTATGGGGTCTTCTTGATTTGAGTACGTCAGTTGGAATTGGGATGAAGGGCTTGGCCCAATTTGTGTCTGTATTTTTTCAAGATTGATGAGGATAGACTATTGATAGATAGGTCCTGTGTGTATCTAACTATGTTCTAGATTGTTGGTGACAGAGGGCTAGCCACTAAGAGAATCTAAGTATCTTCCTCTGGGAATGTTGCAATGGGTCCTAAATATGTCTGCCTATCTAATATTGTTTGAAATTGGTTGTGGGATGGGTGGGATTTGGCTCTGGGTATATCTATACATATTTCAAAAAGTTCAGAATGAAGAACTTTCCTGGGGACATGTGTGTAAAGTTTATAGATTGTTTGGGATGGAGAGAAAATTTGGGGGAGTCTCTACTGTGCTACTTTGAGACCTGAGAGTATCTGTACATAGCCAAGATTGTTTGAGATGGGAAGTGGTGTCCTGGGCATCTGCACATGTCCTAGATTGCCTATGAAGGGTGTTTGGGCTCTGGGCATGTGTCCATATTTCAGCATGTTTGAGGGTTAAATCCTGGGAGTGTCTGTGCATATCTTGTTTGTGTGATAAAGGGATGGGATGGTGCCTGTTGTGCCTATAAATATCCAGTACTGTTTGGAATAGAGAGCAGGACCTTCAGTATGACTGTATGCTTCCTAGATTGTTTGGGATACAGGGATAGTCCCCAAATGCAACATCTTGATATCTTCTTGTCAGTTGGCTGGATTCCTTCCATCTCCATGTTCAATGGAACATTGACAGAGATTTCTGTGTGTGTGTGCCAGACAACTGAGATAATCTATGTGTGCCCTCAGGTTTCCATCGCTTGTACTGGTTTCTCTATAAAAGATCATCCTTGAGTCTGTTTTGCATTTTGAGACCCTGACCCTTCACTTCATTCTCTTGACCTTCCCCTCTCTACCTTCATGACTTTATTCAGACCTCCCTATCCATGAACCACTGGCCTCTTTTTGTTTTGACTTAACTAAATATGAGTTGTATTTTGGAGGGGAGTCATTTTCAGTTCATATACTACCTCCTTTCCAAGGCTTTCCCTGATCTTCCCAACCATGAAGTCTTCCCCACTAAATTACCTCATCTTTACTTTGTATATTTAATTTTTATCTATATAGTTTGTATTTTCTTATTAACTATTCATAACAGCTGGCATTAATAAAATACCTTAAGTTTTATAAAATGCTTACATATGTTATCTCATTTGATCCTATGAAATAGGTGCTATCATCACCCTCATTGTTTCAGAATACAATATACTTGTACAGTAGCAAAAATTTGGAGCTAGAAGGGACCTTAGAAGCTGTTAAGTTCCATATCATTTCATAGATAAGAAAACTTAGACATAGAGTAGTTAAGTGATGTACTCAGTGTTGCTTATAGCTACTAAGTGTCTGAGGCAGGATTTGAACCCATCTTCCTGACTCTAAGGTCTGTAACCTGTTCACCAAGCCATATGTACATATTTCAGCCCACTCACTAATCCCCACAGATTGAAAACTCATCAGGGGAAGGGGTTAGTTACTTTTATTTTAGTTTTCTATCTCTAATGCCTGGAACTATTCCTGGCACATAGTAGGTGATTAATAAATGGTTGATTGCCTAGTTAATTCACAGTTGCCCTGAGCTGATTCACCAGAGACATGATTTCTTCACCTTAGAAAATTCTATTGAGCTGGAATTTCAGGGGGAGGAGCGTGACAGCACCTGGACAGATGGACAGACAGCCAACCACTGCTATTTTAGCACTCAGAGATCAAACAGGAGAAATGAGTTACAACCGAATCGCCCCAGGAAAGGTGTTTTGGAATAACTCCCCACAAGCCAGAACCATTCTATTGTGAAATCCAAGACTTAGCCCATCTTAGGGAGATGGGGGGCGGGGGGGAGTGGGGAGCAGATTTCGGAGCTGAGCTATTTCCAGAATTCCCAGGGATAGAACTCAGCCCCTGACACTCAGATAGAGCCATCACAGAGGTTCCCTTGCCTCCACCAAACCCCACAAAGCTTCCATCCTCCCTGGTGCTTTCAATTCCCGCCAGAGTTCCCAAACATAATTGTCAGTGGTTCAACAAGTTCATTAGCTAATTTTGTCTATAACTGTTCGAAGACAAGCTGAATCATGGGTAGGTATCATTTCCCCAACTCCTAGGGTAACCCCTATCCTCAGTTGCCCAAAATCCTTTACCCTTTGAAGTTACAATAGTATTTATTAACTGGTTCTCTAACTACTCATCTGATTTCCACCTGAAAGGTGCTCTGTGTGTGTGTATGTATTCATAAGAAAATATTGGTCTCTGGCTTGTCTGGGAAGGGCTTGTTTTTATATTTGTTGTTGTTTTCTGATGCTGCAGATGGAGGGTTTGTATCTCCATCTAGATCCCGTCCTCACTATTCCACGTTTCTGCCAATCCCAGAACTATATTGGTTTTGAAGAGGTGTTTTACACTCTATTAGGGGAAATATGACATGTATAGATAGAAGTATACCCAAAATAAATGAAAAATAGTACAAAGCAATTTCAAGTATGTGTTAACAAGGCAAGATGACATGCTCCCATCTGCTTTTCCAGGCTTAGTAACTTCCCTTCACACTTTTTCATTGCATAGAAATTGGCCTATTCCCTGTACACAACATTTGTCTCCTGCCTTAGATCCCTTGCAGAGATTGTTCCTTGTAGCTCTCCCTTCTCATCTCTGCCTCAGCAAATCCCTAGCTTCTCTCAAAACACAACTCAGGTTTTGCCACCTGCATGAGACATTTTCAGATTCTCTTTCTCCCCCGACCACTCAGTTATTAGCATTCCCTCTTGAAATCACTTTTTATTACTGTCTCTTTATCTGTCTATTTATCATACACACATGCACACACATGCATACCTATAATTCAAAGTGATTTCAACTGGAGGGGTATGACATGCAAAGCGGATAAATTAATGAAAAGTATATGTGTGTATGTCTACGTTTTTTGTTTACTTATCTGCTTACATGCATATATATGTATATATGTGTAACATATATGTACTTATGTGAATATACTTATGTATATGCATGGATATGCACATGCACACATATACACATGTGTGCATATATGTATATACCTGTACACACATGTATACACACACTTTTTGTTTACTTATCTCCTTGCATGTCATAGCCCTCCAGTAGATTGTAAGCCACTGGAGGGTAGGGACTAAATGGTATGGTAGGAAGAGTGCTAGATTTTACAATCAAAGGAACTCAGTGCACATCTTAACTCTGTCCATCACTACCTGAATGGTCTTGGGCAAACCATGTGATTTCTCTAGGTCATATATGTAAATTGATAGGGTTGGAATTGATAACCTCTTGGACCCCTTCCAGCTCAAAATGTATGATCCGATGATACTATGACTGTCATGGTTTGGTCTTTGTCTCTCTAGCCTCTAGCATTGTGATAAAAACTAGACCTTTGATTTTGCTGGAATAGAGAACTCTCAGGGAATGAAACTCCCTGTACCAATGCAAGTTGGCACCTTCTCTATATGAAATCAAAGAACTGTCTAGAGCACTGATAAGGAAATGACTTCCACAAGATGACAGGGCTAGCATCGAATCTAGGGTCTTCTTGGCATGTTGATTGACTTTTATCTACTATACCATGATGACTCTCACCTTGTGCATGGTAGGTGCTTGTTGAATTGAATTGAATTCCAGAGGGCCATAGGATCCTATCAAGCTTAGAAGGGACCTCAGAGATCATCAACTCATTAGATAATGGGATTTTGGTTCATAGGTCTAGAACTGGAGGGGACCATAGAGGTCATCGAGGCCAATCTCCTTACTTTACAGATTAGTTTTAATGGAATGTGGTATTGTGGAAAGAATGATAGACTTCTGACCAAACTTGGGCTCAATTTTAGCCTGACTAAAATGAGAAGATTGGACTAGAAAACTCCTTCAAGTTTCTTCTAGCTGGAAATTTCACATCTTTTTTCTCGTCCTGGTTTCCCTCATTGGCCATGAGTCTGTTATCTCCAACCTTTCCCCTCATTGTCTTGAATTCAAATTTGACTTTTCTTTGCTTGATTCCCATTTCCTTCTATACCTTGGTCAGAGACACTCTAGGTTTCTTGTTGGCATTTTCTCCTTCTCTTCCAATTGCCCCCCAATTTCCTTTCCCCCTCATCTTTTTAGCATCTTTTCACTCCCTCCTCAAATCCCCAGCTTCTACTTGCCAGACCCCACTCTTTCTAGTGCCCTGCGTCTTATTCCAGTTAAATTATGATTCCTTCTTCCTGCTGCTCAAATTCTTGTGGCTTTTAATGGCTCTCCTCACTTCACTGGCTTCCTTGTGTTTCTAATTCCATCAGACTTGCTTTCCTGAGGTGTGTGTTCGTCCTTCGTTGCCCAAAGAAGACCATGCCATCAGAGAAATAATGACATGACTTGCACTTGACTTTGTTTTGAGGGAGGGAGGGCTGTGCAGGTCACTAGCCTCACTTCTCCTCCAGAGCCATCTGAATCCAGTGACCTGATATTCCTCAGGATGACTGGAGATGACCCAGGATGAAGCAGTTGGGGTTAAGTGACTTGCTCAAGGTCACATAGGTAGCAAGTGTCAAGTGTCTGAGGTGAGATTTGAACTCAGGTCCTCCTGACTCCTGCACTGGTCCTCTATGCACTGCACCACCTAGCTGCCCTTTCCTGAGGTAGGTTCGCATTGTTGTGGCATCCAAGCTATACTGAATGAGTACCTTTAACTCTCTCATCACTTGAGCCCACCTCACTCTGACTCCCCCTTCATTCTTTCTTGATTATCAAACATTTATTTTTTTCCTCCCTCCATCCTCTCCTCCTCCACACATATACAGAAAAGGAAAAAAATTGTTATAGCAAATATGCATTATCAAACAAAACAGATTATCATAATAGCCATACCAAAAATTGTGTGTCTTGTTATGCATCACCTCTCTGTCAGGAGGTGGGTAGAATTGGTCCTCTGGAATTATGGTTGGTCATTACACTGATCAGAGTTCCTAAGTCATTCAAATTTGTATTCCTTTACAATATTGTTGTCACTGTATAAATTATTCTTCTGGTACTGCTCACTTCACTCTGCATCAGTTCATATAAAGTCTTCCCAGGTTCTTCTTAACCCATCCCCTTCAACATTTCTTAGAACAATAGTATTTTAATACATTCATATGTATTTTCCTGTATTTATAATTTGTTCACTCATTTCAGTCAGTCAACAAACATATATTAAATGCCCACTATGTGCCAGGTATTGTGCTAAGTCTTGAGGATACAAGAAATGCAAGACAGTCCTGTCCTTAAGAAGACCACAATCTAATGATTTATGGGTACCTCCACCACAAAAAGAGCTACTATAACTATTTTTGTACACATGGTCCCTTTTCCTCTTCCTTTGATCCCTTTGGGGTATGGGCTATCACCATCATTGTTGTTGTTAAGTTAGGAAGGGTTTGTATGGCCAAGTCAAAGGGTATGCACAGATTAGTAACTTTGGGGGCACCATTCCAAATTGCTTTCCAGGATGTGTCTTTTCCTTCTGGTTGCATTTCTCAGGCTGGGCAAGGAGGAGAAGCAGGACACCCCCTCTGTTGCTGTTTGGATGTTCCAATTCCTCCTGCTTCCATGATTCAGAGTTCTCTGGATTTGTTCCCTACCAGCTGTCTTGGAAGGCAAAATCCTCCCAAAGGCCAGCATCACAGGATACAACTTCTGGTTAGTTAGCATGAGGTCCCTTTCTTTTTCTCTAACCAGTTGTGGTAGGGGAAGGTTTGTAACTTCCCCACTCGCATCCCCCAACCCTACCCCAACACTTGTATATATACTTTTCCCAAGCATCACTCTTCTTTCCGCAAATCAGCCCACTCATTCCTAGCAGCTGTGGATTAGGAGATAGAAGCTACAAGAATAGACCCATTTACTTCCTCTTTAGTGCAGAACTTGGGAGGCAGAAATTAATTAATCAACAAGCATTTATTAAGCACTGACTATATACCAAGCCTTAGGATACAAGGAAAAGGAGGAAAAGGCTATGGCCTCAAGGAACTCACATTCTAATAGAAAAAAAATAATATATACTTATCTAGTTGTAGACAAGATATATGCTGAGCAAACACAAGGTAACCTTAGAGCAGAAGGCACTGGCTAAGATAACTGGTAGAGACTTCCTGCAGAAGATGGCATTTGAGCTGATTCTCAGAGGAAGCCAGAAATTCCAAGAGGCACCAGTGAGGAGGGAGAGCATTCCAGGCATGGGGGACAGCACCCTCTGGGAGAAATAGAGAAGCCATTCTGGATGGACCACAGAGTACATGGAAGGGAGCAAAATGTAAGAATATCAGAATAATCCTAAGGGAGCAGATTGCCAAGTGCTTTATATGTTAAACCAATGATTTTATATTTGCTCCTAGAGGCAATAGGGAGTCATTGAAGTTTTTTGAACAGGGCAGTGACATAAAGCACAAATCTGTGCTTTAGGAAAATCACTGGCAGCTGTGTAGAGAGTATGGATTGGAGTAGGGAGAGACTTGGGGCAAAGAGACCATTTAGGGGGCTGTTGAAATATTTGGAGAATATTGTGATTTGAAGAAGAGATGATAAAAATCTGAACTAGGGTGGTGATGTGTGAGTGTAGATGGTGGGAAGTAGAGGAGAGAGATGTGGTGATAGGAATGATGAGATTTAGCAAATAATTGGTGAGGAAGAGTGAGGAGGTGAATGTGATATCAAGATTGTGAGTCTGGGTGACTGGGAGGATTGGGGCTTTTAGAAAAGGGGTAAATTTGGAGTGAAAGATGATGAATTTAGTTTTGGAAAAGAAAGGAAGGCAAGAAAGAAAGAAGGATGGAAGGAAAAAAGGAAAAGAGGAAGGAGGGAAGGAAAGAAAAGGAAGGAGGGCAGGAAGGAAACAAGGAAGGAAAGAAAGAAGGAAGGAAGGAAGAAAGGAAGGAAGGAAGGAAGGAAGGAAGGAAGGAAGGAAGGAAGGAAAGAAGGAAGGAACGAATGAACGAATGAACGAAGGAACGAAGGAAGGAAGGAAGAAAGGAAGGAAGGAAGGAAAGGCTTACTGTGTTCCAAACACAGTACTAAGTGCTGAGATAAAAGTAAAATCAAGGAATTTGATGCTTTTAGTCTCACACTCCAATGGGGGAGGCAACATATAAAAAAAGTTCAGTTGCAGGGTAGATGGAAAAATCTAGAAGTCCTCAAGGTCTTGAGGCTGGGTGAATGGTAAGATTCAGGAGTCCAGGGCAGATGGTAAGAGCTAGTGGACCTTCTGAGTTTGACATACTTAGGAATCATCTGATTTGAAATGTCTTTTAGAACAACTTGTGATAGAGATCAGGAGCTCAAAAGAGAGGCTAGCGCAGGGATAAATAGACCTGGGAATCAAATGCATCAGGACAATAATTGAATCCATGGGAAGTGATGAACTTCCCCAAGGGAGATAGCATAGAGAAAAAATATAAATGAGCCCAAGTCAGATTCTTGGGGGATACTCATAGAGAGTGTGTATGACATAGATAAAGTTCCAGCAAAGAAGACGGAGAAGGAGTGGCCAGATAAGTAGGAGGAAAACCACCTACTCTCCTTCTGCAAAAGAAAGCAGTATCACGAACACCTAGACAAAACAATGAGAGGGTCAGATGCTGCTGTTTGTTAGGAGGCTAATTACTGCCCATAAGCGATGACCACATGGTCAGGTTCATTTTTAGGATACTAAATAGCTGTGAGATGATGGCTATGATGAAAATGGGCAGGTATTTGTCTCTGACACCTTAGATTATGAAAAGGCTGCCTACTAAATGAGAATTCATTTTGGGGAGAAATGAAAAACAAATTAGCCTGGTAACCACAATGATATCTGAGGTGTGATACACCTCTCACATTCAGACTAGATTTCTTAAGAATCCTCGGAGGGCTTCAGGGGGATAATTGATTGGCACGAAGACACATGAGTCAGAAATTCAGCCATTCTTCTTGGGCCATTCAACTCAATTAAATTCAGCATGGAGTTATGCAGAAGGTGTCAGGGTAAAATCCAGATGTGTTGAAATCTGCCCTCTGTAACTTACTACTTATGTGACCTTGGACCACCACCACCACTACCAACATTACTACTACTACTACTACTACTACTACTACTACTACTACTACTACTACTACTACTACTACTACTACTAGCAGCAGCAGCTAACATTTATATGGTACCTGCTATGTCCCAAGTACTAAGCTAAGCACTTTAGAATCATTATGTTGTTTGATCCCCACAACAACCCTGGGAGATGAGTGTTAAATCATCTTTGAGTCTCACATTCATTATAAGTAAGTTTTTGAAGGATCTAGATTAGATAGATGGTCCTTAAGACTCCCTCCAGCTCTAAATCATTGGTTTAATGATCATTGTGAAGGTTTTGATTTTTCTGAACAAGCATTTCTTCAGCACTTTCAAGTTGTCCCAGCCACTGGCCAAGGTACAGAGGGTACAAAGACATAATAAAAGCAGCTTCTGTTCTCAGTGAGCTTTTATTCTATCTAAATCATAAAATGTTCATTAAGCAGTAGAACAGAAATCTGTTGAGGGCAGAAATGTGTTGTTTCAGTCCCTATGTCTCCCCGTAACCTAAAATAATGCCTGGAAAACAATAGGAACATAATAAATGCTTGTTGGTTGATTGATTGGTTGACTGAGCAAGATGACCTCTAGGGAACCAAGTAGTTTGCAAGAGAGCCAAAGATTCTGGCGGCTTTCACCTTCAGGCACCCAGACCAAGGACTGATGCTTAGACATTACAGTATCTCAGGCTCAGACTATCAAAATCCTGAAATAACAGATGGCATGCTGAAAAGAGCTCTGGATTTGGTGTAAAGACAGCTTACATTCCTGTCTCTGCCCTACTAGCTCTGTGGCCTTGAGCAAAGCACTTCACCCTTCCTGACCCTCAGTTTTCTCATCTTTAAAATGGGGTATGAGGGACATCAGCCTAGATGATGTCTAAGGTCTCTTCCAGCTCTAATGCTTTGTGAGCAAAGCCATGGGGCTAAGGGTTCTGGATAGAAAATGAGTCTGAGTTTATTTGATACATAAAGTTTCAAAGTCATCTTGTTCTCAGTGGAGGGCACTGCCGCACTCTCTCCCTACTGCTGATAAATATTTTAATAGGATACATACATAGAAGAGATTTAGGAAGCAGAACTAAGGGTGTGGGAGCTGGTGTGGCCAGAGGGCAAGAGTTACTCCTTTGCTTCTGTAAGTGCTGCCAAGAGCCACATGGGAACCTTCTAGTAGAGTATTTAGAGCTGGGAAGGCTGACAAAATCATAGGATGTGAAACTGAGAATGACCTCAGAGACCCATGACTTCAACTCCTTCATTTTGCAAATAAGGAAACTGAGGCCCCAAAAGGGTAGTATCTTGCCCAAGCTCATATAAATTCCAGGTCTAGGACTTAAGTGCAAGTCTTCTGACTCCAAAATCATTGTCCTTTCTACTTGACCCCTTGGAGATATCTTGAGAATATGCAGGTGCCATATTGGTAGTCATGACTTTGGAGCCCAAAAGGCCTGGATGTGAAGCATGCCTCTGACACTTTCTAGTTGGGTGACCAAGAGTAAGTCATCTATTTCTCTGAATCTCAAGTTCTGCTTGGAGTCCCTACCTCCCAAGGCTGTTGTAGGCTCAGCTGAGATAATGGGTATGGAGGAAAAAACAAACTTAAAAGTGCTATGAAAATGTCAGGACTTGACAAGTGCTATATTTATGATTTTTATTCTGATTAGGACCCTCTTGACCAAGTCCTGTGAGACAGAACATTGAGTTGCTGGTACTTGAGTGTGTTTGTAGCTCCCTCAAAAAGCCACATGTCAGGAGAGGTATATGAGGTGATCACTACTTTTTCTACTTTCCCACTGAAGGTAGACATGTCACCTTCCATCTGGTTTCACCTGGAAGGTTGCCTACCTGGCTTTTTTGAAGACATCCCTTACTCCTTCATGTATACATGGAGACAGATCCCTTTCCTTACATGAGTCCTACAATATCATCAGACCCCACCTCTAGTACTGAGTTTAGTTAAGGGATCCATATTTTAAGAAGGATATTGACAAACTAGAGCCTATCACAGAAAATCATTCAGGATAGCAAGGGAATAAATACAGTGTTGACAAAGACACTGGATCATAGCTTTACAATTACTTGGAAAAGACCTCAGAGGTCATAGTCCAACCCCATCCCTCATTTTGGAGGATAAACATGGGACTGAAGTACCTTGCTGAAAGTCACATAGAGAATCAAGAACTGGAAAGAACCTCTGAAGCGTTCCAGTCCAATTCCATAGAATTATAATTATTATTAATGGTAATACTGTAGCATTTTAAGATTTGCTAAACACTTAACATAGATATTAAAACTCTTTTGATTCTCACAACAGCCCTGGAAGGTATGTGCTACTATTATTTCATTTTACAGATGAGCAAACTGAGTCTAAGAGAGGTGAAATGGCTTGCTGGGGATGCAAGAGCCAGTAAGTATTGAAGGCAGGAAACAAACAGGTTTTCTTGATTCCAAGTCCAGGTCTCTATCTACTAACTTACCTAGCTGCCTATACCTTCACCATATTACATGTGGGGGAAAAAGCCCAGAGGGTTGAAATGATTTGTCTGAGCTTGGAGGTAGCTGGTGGCACAGTGGATAGAGCACTGGGCGTGGAGTCAAGATAGACCTGATTTCAAATCCAGCTTGAGATGCTTACTACCTGTACAACCATGGGTAAAATATAACAGCACCTAGCTCCCAGGGTTGTTGTGAGGGGAGACTACATTTTATGTGTGAGATAACATTTTAAAAAGCAATTAACACAGTGCCTGGCACAGAGTAGGCGCCACATAAATAAATATTTATTTCTTTCCCTCTCTCCCTGAGCTTATGCTAGCAAGTTGATGGGCAAGGCAATTTTTTTAACCTGGTTCCTTGACTGCAAGACCAAGACACCTTCCACTGAACCACGAGCCTTCTCACAAAATAATAATGATATTAGCTGATGTTTACGTAACACTTTAAGGTTTGCAAAGAACTCTGCATGATTTTTTCCCATTTCATCTTAACAGTCTTTTGAAGTATTTAGTACAGCTCCCCTCCACTCATCTTTGAAGATTCAGTATGGCATGGGGGTTGGACTTGGAAATGAGGTCTGGGTTCAAATTTTGTTCCTGCTAAGCTGTGATTACTCTCTGATAAACATAAGTCCTTTAACGTCTCTGAATCTCTGGCAGTTCTATACAGTTATATTTAGACTGGTGAGGAAAAAGAAAGAGAGAGAAATAGAAGGATAGGTCAATGGATGGATAAATAAAAGAATAGGTAGATGGATTGAGATGGATTGAAGGATAAATGGATAGATAGAAGGATTGATGATAAATGGATAGATAGAAAGAAGTATGGATGGGTAGATAAATGGAAGGATATATGGATGGATGATGGATGGATGGATGGATAGCTAGATAGAGGCAGATGAATGATTGGATGAATGGATAGATAGATAGAAGGATGGATGAATAAATAAACAGAATAAAATAAAATAGAATCAATGGATAGAGATAGATGGATTGAAGGATGGATGGATAGATAAAAAGATAGATAGATAAAAGGATGGATAATAGATAAATAGTTGGATGGATAATGACCTGAGTTCAAATCCTGCCTCAAGCATTTGTTAGATGTGTGACCTTCAGCAAATCATTTAATCTTTCTGCCTTATCTTTCTCATCTCTAAAATGGAGATTGTTATAGTACCCACCTCCCAGGCTTGTTGTGAAGATAAAATGAGATAATATTTAGTAAGTGCTTTGCAAATCTTCAAGCTCTATATGAATATTAGCCATTACTATTGTTATTAGGAAACTCTCAGATAAAGGAACTGCCTCTGTCAATGCTGGTGGACACTTCTACAACCTCTAGTGTAGTGAGTTGCCTAGAGAAGCTTCATCTCAAATCATTACCTTAGCTTTCAACGTCCTTGGCACGCAGAAAGGTATCAGGTAAACCAGCCCTTCTTTCTTTAACATATTTTCATGACCCATCCCTTCCCTGTACACAAATGTGCACACACACATCTAAAGTACATTATATTCTTCCAGGGTCAATCAAAGGTACACACATGCACACATACATGTATGTATGCATATACTATTTTGAGTATATAAACATATGTATAATAATTCTTTTTTCTCTTTCTGACCTCAGGAGCTCACACGCACACAAACATACTTAGACACACACCTATGCTCACACATACATGCACAAAGCATGGAAACATGCATACAAACATATACATACTTGCCCTTCCCAGGCTTCCTAATAGATTCAGTACTACTTATTTAAAAACAGATTCTGCTTTTCCTTAGCAGTTTCCCTTCCATGTTTGCTCTCCAAAGTGCTTAGGGAAGGGCTTTCTTGGAAGATTAAGGGATAGTTTGAGAAACAGTACTGTTGGGCAGCTCTCTGACTCATCTAGCTTCAATTCCTGAGAAAATTCTAGAGCAAATCATTCAAAAACTGGTTGGTGAATACCTCAAATGGGAAGCAGTGATTGCAAAGAGCCAGCCTGACTTTATCAAGCACAGGTCATGCCAAATTAAACTCGTTTCTTTCTATGGCAGGAATACCACCCTGGAATCAGCTGGCTGCAACTTGGTGTTCCATCTTTTAGTCCAACCCCTTCTTTCAACAGATGAGGAAACTGAGGCCCAGAGAAGAAAAATTAATTTCCCAAAGACAAAGAGGCAATAAGTGACAGAGACAAGATTTGAACCCATGTGTTCTGACTCTAGGTGGGCAGGTAGGTGATCCAGTGGATATAGTACCAGGCCTGAAGTCAGGAAGACTCATCTTCTTGGGTTCAAGTCTGATCCCAGACACTTAGTAGCTATGTGATCTTGAGCAAGTCACTTCACCCTGTTTGCCTCAGTTTCCTCATCTATAAAATGAGCTGGAGAAGGATAGTATCTTTGCCAAGAAAACCCTAAATGGAATCATAAAGAGTTCAACATGACTGAAATGACTGAGCAACAACTTCTGACTAACTCTTTCCACTGGACTGCACTGTCTTTTTATGAAGAGAGATGCCTCTACTGACCTATGTGCATGTGTGTGTGTGTGGGGGGGGTATGTGTGTGTGTTTTCATCTCTCCTCACAAAAGAAAGCACCTTGCCATAAGAATCAGGGTCTTTGTCTTGATCTTAATCTCTCAGCTCTGGGTATCAGGGGGAGCAAAAGGGAAGGGTATGATCCACTGGAGGGGCTGCTGGTTTGAAGGGAGGTACCCATATATTTCCAAGAGATGTCCTCCTCAGTGGTACTTAGCTAGATAAGCAGCAGGAGGTTGTGGATGGCAAGATGAACACTGCTTAACCAATGAAAATCAGAGCAAACATGCTTGTTCCATCTTCCTGGTCATTTCCTCCCCAAGCAAGTCCAGCAGTTTCCGCCTAACAAATGTTTTCAGCATTACTGTTTGCCCAGGAGATACAGTCCCTGGTTATTTTGAGGAAAACTGCCTTGTTATTATAAAACAGCCCAGAATAGATGTGATAGCAGCCGCCTGTACCTCCTGAAATTGCTGGCCATTAAACAGTTCACTTAGAACCATATCTTCCTGTCTCCCCGCTCCCCTCTTCTCTTCTCCTCCTTTTCTTGACTCCATTCTCCCTCCTTCTCTCCATCTCTCAAACACCAAAAAATAGGACAAAGCAAGTAGCCTTAGTAGGGGAAGACTGCTTTCTGCAAATTGCCAAAATTCATGGATATAATGAATGTGGAAATGTAGCATTGCCCCCTAGGCTGAGCTGTGGTTTTAAATTGATGTTTTCAGACCTGCAAGCAAGCCTGAGGAAGTGACCATCTACCCCATGCCTGGGCCTGCCTGACGCCTACTCAGTCTATTTGTTTCCAGTTCTTTGGCTAGTCTCCTTGAGTTAACTTGTTAGATTCATTTTCTGATAAAATGACTGAAAGATTCGGAAACATTTCCTTCTATCCACTCTCCAAGGTTCTGATTGTAACTTCATTCCAGACTCATCATTGGCCAAGCCCAGACAGGGATTCTTAACACACGCGCTCTTTCTGTGTCTCTGTCTCTCTGTTTCTGTCTTTCTGTCTGTCTCTCTGTCTCTCTGTCATTGTGTGTGTGTGTGATGGATCCTCCTTTGGCAATCCAATAAAGCCCCCTCTCAGAAAGTCTTGTTAGGTAATTGAAAGGAAATGTTAAATTTTAGAGGTTAGTGAAAATAAACATATAATTTTTTTCCCATCCAACTTCATGGACCTACTGAAATCTATCCGTAATTAAGAGCTCCTGTCCTAAAGGCTTGACTGAACTTCGAATTTTGCTTGTGGACAGGATAGAACCATCATTCCAAGACAGGGGAAGACTGTGATTTCAAGGATACTGGAAAGTCTCCAAACCAGCCCTGTCCTTCCCCCAATGAAAATACTCTCCCCTATGGTTACTGATGTCTGAAATTCTAAGAGAATTATCCATTTTTGTTCTGATAAAGTACAATTACCCCATGGAAGGTATATCATCTTCAACCATTGGGACCCATTTACCCTTCAGGGTAGAAGAATAACTAGCATTTCAATGGTACTTCAAAGTTTGCAAAATGTAGTCCATATATTATCCCATTTGGTCCTCACAACAACTCTGGGAGGTAGGTAGGGACTATTATTATCATCAATTTGAAGATGAAGAAACCCAGGCTGAAAGAAGTTGACTTGCCCAGAGGCAAGTGCTAATATTATCCCCATTTTACAAATGGGGCAACTAAGACAGAGGTTAAGGGACCTATGACTTATGGGTCAGAAAGCTAGTAAGTATCTGAGGCAGATGTGAACTCAATTTTTCCCGACTCCAAATCTATCACTCTGCCTCCTACCTGCCTGCAGAAGAATTTATCTACATCCTTCCCTGAGAAAGGATAGAGTGAGACAATGGTTATGAAGGACTTTAGAGAACCTAAAACACTTTGTGGATAGTATTGATATGGTTATCATCATTATAAAATTAATGATTAACAACTTGTATTTTAGGGAGAAGACAAATAGTTCAGATACCTTTGTGTTGGGTAAGATAGAAATAGGGTGGTCCTGAATAGGAAAAAGGATGCAGAAAAGAGAGGTTGGATGTTCTAATTTCTCAGTCTTACTGTAGGCCTAGGTGTGAAACTAGTATGCGAATTCATGGGCTCCGGACTGCTAGTCTGTTTGGCCAGTGTTATTTAACAAAGAAACCATTATTTTCTGCCATACGCAGTGTGCATATATCATCATAGATACTTTGGAGGCAGAAAGAAGGTTACAATCAATGCTATCTGCTCTAGCATATACTGTTAGAGGAATGTCTTGTAGGCTGAGCCATTACTAAGGCAGGATAGATGGGGCTTTGACTCAGGGTGTCAAAATTTAGAGGGTGCTGGCAGCATTTGAAACATCTGGATAAAGTAGTTAGAAAGAATAAAGGATGAAACTATAGTTTGGGGGGAGGTAGCCAACCCAGCCCTCCAATCCCATAGAGCATCTCTAGCAGCAGCTTTAAAGTTTCTTCTTTCTGTAGAGTATTGCTCTTAGATGCTGAGGTTTTGTTTATGTTTTGCTCATATATACCCACGTATGTGCATGTGGTCTCCCTCAGTAGAAATCATGCTACTAGAGGGAAGGGGCTTTTCTCTAGCAGCTGGCATGAGGCCTAGCACATAATAAACTCTTCATCAATGGTTGTCAATCAGTTGATGACTTCTTGCTGCTTATTTCCAGGATGGTTTTATTCTGCTGTCTTATGGTCAAAAATTGCTGGTCTGTAGAGAGCCATCTCACACTCACTCAGCCCCATGGTGCATTCGGTAGCCTGGGAAGCTGACTCCTTTGCACCTGAACCCTTTCAATGCGAAGGCACATTTTAAAATGGCAACAAGTCCAGGAAAGTCAATGGAGAGCCCTCTGGCTTGCCATTGTGGGAGATCTCCAAAGGGCATATTTCAGAGGAAGCGGTAGAGTAGGGGAGAGATATCATCACCCAGAAATGCCAAAAGGCCACTGACACTGAGAATTCTCCACTAACAAGGCCCATTTCAGCCCAGACTGCTCTAAGACACCACTGGGATCACTCTTTGAAGATGCAAAACCAAACCTTCCCTCATTCAGAATTTCAAAGGAAAGTCAGTTTGAAGACTTGAATCCCCTATTATTTCAAGATAGCACCACCCTTTGACTTTGGAGGGCCCCTTGTAGCTTTGTGGAATCATGAATGTCAAACCCCAATATCATAAAGAATTTTTCCATCACCATCCCAATATCCACCAGTTCACAAAATATAAGAGAATCCTCTTTGTTGTCATTTAGTTAAATAAGGAAACCAGCACCGCTGAGAACTTGCCTCAAGTCTGAATGAATGCCACCAGGGGTCCTTGTCCTACCCCTGGCTAGTACTCCCATTTTAATGAACCTGAAAGGTGACCATCAGCTGCCAGGCAGGGCTTATTTGTATATTCCTCTGGAATGGGGCTAGAGTTTGTCAGGGAATGAGTTGAAGTAAATATTTATTAAATACCTACTCTGTGCCCAGAAACTGTGTTAAGCACAAATATCTGATTTGATCTTCATGAGATCTTTGTGAAGGAGGTGCTATTATTATTCTCTCCCCCCATTTTATTGTTGAAGATACTGAGGCAAACCGTGGTTTAGTGGATAGAGCACCAGGCCTGAGGCAGGAAGACTTGAGTCCAAATCTAGCCTCAGACACTTATTAGTTGTGTGATCCTGGGCAAGTCACTTAACTCAGTTTCCTCATTTGTAAAATGAGCTGGGGAAGGAAATGGCAAATCACTCCAGTGTTTTGGGGGTCACAGTGAGTAGGACATGAATGAAATTGAAACAACTACCTTCCTAACTCCATGCCCATCACTCTGTGCACTATGGTGCCACCTAGCTGCCTCTGGCATGGGAAATGAAAAGCCTTGATCTGAATTTGATTCAAGCACCTAGAAAAAATTACCACCCTTAGGGAGCTTATTCTACAAGGAGGAGGAGACTGTGATAAATGCATGAGTAAATTTAGCACGAGGAAAATTGAAGCAGGAGAAAGTCCTAACAACTAGGGGATCAGGAGAAGCTCCCCTGGGGGAGGTTTGAAACTTGAGTTGAATCTTGAAGAGTGGCCAGGATTCTGTGAGAAGAAGATGAAGGAGAGGAGGGAGTGCTTTCCAGGAGCAGAAGATAGTGTGAGCAAATGCATGGAGGGGGGAAATTCAGGGAAGTGTTTAGGTCACAGCTTTTTAGCTAAAATGTAGATTTCTCCTCAACCTCAGAGGATAGAACTAGGTTCCACACAGGTGGAAGATGCAGAGATGAATCTAGACTTGATATCAGGAAAGATCCCAAGGAGAGCCGGCCCAAAGCCCAAAGCAGGGTGAGCTGTCTCTATTGAGGTGGATATCTCCTCATCAGGGATAAAGCAGAGGGGATCTTTGGCCAGGTTCATGTTGGACTGGGGTCCCTTCCAACTTGAAAATTCTGTTACTCTAATTGTGAAAGAGTATGAATCAAACAAGATTAAAATGCAATTGAAAAATATTTGACAGTGTACAAAAATATTTATAGCAACTCTCTTTGTGGTGTCCAAGAACTGGAAATCAAGGGGATGCCCTTCAATTGGGGAATGGCAGAGCACGTTGTGATCTATGAATGCATTGGAATACTATTGTGCTATAAGAAATGATGAACAGGAAGACTTCAGAGAAGCCTGGAAGGACTTATATGAACTGATGCTGAGTGAAAGCAGCAGAACCAGGAGATCATTGTACACAATAACAACCACAGGGTGCAAGGAATTCACAGCAATGCAAGGACCTAAAACATTCCCAAAGGACTCTTGAGGCAAAAAGTCATCCACATCCAGAGGAAGAACTATGGAATTGAAACTCAGAATGAAGCAGACTATTTTCTCTTGTGTTATGTTTTGTTTTGTTTGGGTTTTTCTCATGGTTTCATTCATTTTAATTCTTCTATGCAACATGACTGATGTGAAAATGTGCATAATAAGAATGTATGTGTAGAACCCATATAAGGTTGCATGCCATCTCAGGGAGAGAGGGGGAAAGGAGGGGAAGAAAATCTAAGACTTATGGAAATGATTGTAGAAAACTGAAAACAAATTAATTTTAAAAAAGAAAAATATTTGACTAAAATTAAAATACAACAGAGCATAGATAAAGTTAACACATGGTTTTCTAAGTCAATATGCAGCCCAGAGGGACCTTTCTGTACAGTTTAATGGTCCCCCTCCATTTCTATTTGAGTTTGGCACCCCCACTACTCTAGGGAAGCCTGAGTTTGCTCAGTTCTCCACACTCATCTTCATAGTTTTTTCCTAGTTGCTTCTCTTGCTTTCTTTTCTACCTGAGGAGAGGAAGGTAAGTAGATCTAGCACCCAAAAGTTTATAAAACTGGTGAAGACAAACTGTGTCCCTACTAGAAGGGATCGAGGGGTTCAGTGGAAATATTAACAGGAGCTTGGTTCAAATCCCACTTCTGATACTTATTACTCGTGTGACCTGAGGGATGAATGATAATAACACAATTAACATTTATATAGTGTTTTATGAGGTAAGTATATTTTACAGATGAGGAAACTGAGGCTCACAGTGTTGAAGACATTTGTCCAGAGTCGCATAGCCAGTATCTGAGGCAGGATTTGGACTCCCATCTTTATAAGTCCAAGGTTAGTCCTGTCCAATGCACCACTTGGCTGCATCTTCACACTATTAAAAGGAAGGGTATATACAGTTTGGTCTCTTCTTTAGCTCTGTGTCTATGATCCCATGAAATTCTATAAATGGAGAGAGGGCTCTCTTACTTACTCCAGCCATGGAGATAGAGGCTGCAGCCCCCTCTCCCTATCTGTGCCCTACACAAGTAGGATTATAGAATATAAAGCAGTAATGGATCTTAGAGATAATTTAGTCCAACCACTGAGGCCCAGAGAGGGGAAGGGACTTGCTTGGGTCATACTGCCAGTTGAGGGTCTGAGTTGGGCTCCTCACCCAGGTTTTCCTGTCTCCAAGTCTAACACTAGCCAATAAACCTACTCTTGAATCATCCCAATCATTCTTCATTTGAATTCTTTCATTCAGTTTATAAAACACTAGGTTTAGAGTCAGGAAGTCCTGAGTTTCAATTCAGTCTCAGACACTTGGCTAGTTGTGTGACCATGAGCAAGTCACTTCATTGCTGCCTGCCTCAGTTTCCTCAAATGTAAAATGGGGATAATAGTAGCACCTATTATATCCCGAAATTGTGAGGGTCAAATGAGATAATATTTGTAAAGTGCATAATAAATTCTTATTTCCTTTTTTTTATTTACTCGTTCAGCATATACATCTTGAGTTTGTCCTCTGTGCTAAGAACTTGAGGGGATATAGATTTAGGCTCCATGTCTTCAAAGGACTTCCATTCTAATCACATATTAAGCCTGAAGGCTGTATTCATCTCTAGTACATTGAGTGATCACCTAGCTAGAGAAAGGGCCAATCCTCCCTGGTATAAAAGAAAACAGATAAGTTGTCTTGTAGTGGGAAGGTGAGGCAGGTATCACAAAATCTTTTAGCTGTCCTTTGACGTTATCCTATACAACCACCTAATTATAGATTTTTACTTTTTAAGGGAGATCAAAGAGTCAGATCCTTTATGATTAGTCCTGGCTCTGGGATTTGAGGTAGTATGTTACTGTGGGAAAAAGCCCTGGATTTAGAGACAGAAGGTTTGGGTCCAAGTTCTGGCCCTGTGACTTGCAAGTCCATATGATCTGGGGCAAGTTACTTTCCCTTTCTGGGCCTCAGTTTCTTTCTCTGCAAAATGAGGGAACTGAACTGAATGACTTCTAGATGACCCTTTAGCTCTAAATCTGCAGCTTCTATGACCTGAAGGTAGTCACTTTCCTGACTACCACAGTGATGCATGCACAGAATCAAAGCATCACAACACCTAGCAAAAATCAAGGTTTCTCACTGCTGCTCTCCTGGCCTGCTCAGGGTACAGGCAGGTAAGGCTTTGGTGGCTGAAGGAGCAGAGTGATAAACAGACCACACTATTTCATCAGTTTCTTCCCATTATAGATGTCATTATCAACTTCCCATAATAGCCCTAATGGGTTTTAAATTAATTTAGAGAGAATCTCAATTAGCTTTCTCCCCCTAACCTGTGTGCCTCCCTCCCTTTCCCCTTTGGCTAGAAATGACATTACCTCTGGAAGTATTCTCTAGAACCCTTGGAATATCTCCCGGTGTTGTTGGGATGGCTCAGTGGAAAGCAGAGACCCAAGCATGACTGTCAGATGCCTCCCTGTGCCTGGGGAGCACATCTGCTGCCCAGATCTGCCCCCTGGGCCCCTAGAAGCATGTGGGAAACCTCCCCCCATATCTCTGTCATCTACTCAGAACACTAGCGTGATTAAGATGAGCAATGTCTGCGTGTCCTGAGCAAACAGTGAATTCCAGGGCAGGAAATCCTATGGAACAAAAGACAGTTTAGTTTGCAGTCTTTATTTTAACCCCACTACCACCTTTTTTTTTTAATGGAAAGTATTATAGCTTCATAAAAAATACCCGAGGCTCTTTGTTCAGAAACCGTTTTTATGTTTCATTGGGGTAAAATACAAATGGCCACAGCATGAAGCATGCAAGCTCACACTGTGTATGGGGGCTCTTTAATTCTGCCTTGCAGTGTTTGGCCAGCAGAGAGAGAGAGACAGAGAGACAGAGAGACAGACAGAGACAGAGACAGAGAAACAGAGAGAGACAGAGACAGAGACAGAGAAACAGAGAGAGACAGAGACAGAGAGAGACAGAGAGAGAGAGAGAGAGAGAGAGGGAGAGACAGAGAGAGACAGAGAGACAGAGAGAGACAGAGAAAGAGAGAGACAGAGAGACAGAGAGACAGACAGAGACAGAGAAACAGAGAGAGACAGAGACAGAGAAACAGAGAGAGACAGAGACAGAGAGAGACAGAGAGACAAAGAAAGAGAGAGAGAGAGAGAGACAGAGAGAGAGAGAGAGAAAGGAGAGAGAGGGAGGGAGAGTGAGAGAAAGAGAAGAGGGAGGGAGGGGAGAGAGAGAGAGAGAGAGAGAGAGAGAGAGAGAGAGAGAGAGAGAGAGAGAGAGAGAGAGAGAGAGAGAGAGAGAAGAAAAGGGCAAAGGCATTTTCCTATGGTGAAAAGTTGAATCTTCCTGATCAGATGAAAGGGACTGTGGAAGACTGGTTCAGGAAGCACTGACCATTAGTCTTCCCTCCTCGATGTCTATTGTCCCTGATCACGGTACTTTTGACATCTAGAGCAAAGCAGGGATGAGCCAATAGCTGGCTGAATGCCTTCCAATGGAGTGGGAGGGTGGATACCACCCTGTGGGGAGAGATAGAGATCCTCTTGACACCATGGGACTGCTGATGGGGACACCCCTCCAATCAGGCTATTTTTGTAGCATCAGATTTTAGCTAATTATTCTTGATAATTAGGTCAGTTGTTTCCTCACATTTGGCATCTGAGAAGCCTGATTACTTGGGAGGGAGGGTATCCTTGGGTACCAGGGGAGCGTGATAACTCTTACCGAGAACATATTCTTTAGGGGAAGAAAAGGATAAAGGCTGAAGCCAATGCTTCTCCTTCCCTTCTCCTCTATCCTCTGCACACACATTAAAGCACCAATGCCCTCCAAGTGTTATGTTACAGCTAGAAGGCACCTCAGAGATCATCTGATCCAATCCCTTCATTTTACAGCAGAGGAAACTGAGGCCCAGAAAAGGGCAGCCAGTGACCTGCCTGGTGTGTTAACTCAAGATCACATAGATATTAAGTAGCAGAGTTGGGGACACAAATAATAGGCTTATAGATTTAGAGCTAGAAATGTCTTCAAAAGTTATGTAGTTCAGTTCCCTCAATTCACAAAGGAGGGAAGTGAGGCCCAGAGAAGGGCAGCGATTTACCCAAGGTCATAGAATCAGAGCTGAAAGGAACCTCAGAGATCCCCTGTTCATCCCCCTCTTTTTACAGAGAAAGAAAATGAGGAACATAAGGGGAAAGTGACTTTAGATCAAAAGATTCTTTGTAGAGAGGCAGCTAGATGGGGCAGTGGATAGAATTCTGGGCCTGGAGTCAGGAAGACCCGAGTTCAAATCTGGCCTTAGACACTTCCTAGCTGTGTGACCCTGGGCGAGTCACTTGATCTCTGTCTGCCTCAGTTTTCTCATCTATAAAATGAAGATAATAACCCCTACCTCCCAGAGTTTTGAGGATCAAATAGTATACTATTTATAAAATGCTTAGCACATAGTAGGCACCATATAAATGCTATTACTATGAAGAACTTTGAGGTCACCTAAGCTCCTCATTTTACAGAATGGGACACTGAGGCCAAGTATCTTGCTATAGCCCACAGAGGCAGTAATTGACAGAGTTGGAATTCAGTTCTGAGTTCTCTGACCCCACATGCATCTCTTGACTTTGAAGCTGCCTGTACTTTCCCTGACTCACAGTGACCCCCTAGACCTGTTGTATGTACCCTGGATTCTGCCATGACTGACTGCCGTACATAGCCCCTCAGCTGTGCTTTAGGAATTAGGGATTTAGAAGCCAATGAATGCAAAGAAACTGAGGCCTAGGTGCATGAATTGAGTTGCCCAAAGTCACACAGAAAGTAGCAGAATCAGGATTTGGACCCAAGCTGTGACCCCAGAGGCCACACTCTTTACCGTATTCCAGGCCATCTCTTTGTGTGGCCTCAAATAAGTAATCTAACCTGTATTTTAAAAAGAGAATTCATTGCTTTCAATACATGCCAAGATGTATATATGAGAATACATATATGTACTTTTTTACATGTACCAAACATACATTCATTTGTTTAGTTAAACTTTGTTTAAAGATGGGCGGATGTTATATATGGCACCTCAACCATTCATCGATTATTCCAAATAATTGTGGCAAATGTGTTGGTTTGGAGTCAGGAAGGTGAGCTCACATTTCTTAACCTCAGTCTCCACAGCTATAAAATGGGGATAATAATAGCACCCACTGTCTTAAGGGTCTACTTGAGTATCAAGTGAGATGATAGATGTAATGTTATTATTGTGAAGACATTTCAGTCCTGTCCACACCTTGGTGACCCTATCTGGGGTTTTCTGGAGTGATTTGCCATGTCCTTCTCCAGATCATTTTATAGATAAGGAAACTGAGGCAAACAGGGTTAAGTGACTTGCCCAGGGGTCACACAGCTAGTAAGTGTCTGAGGTCAGATTTGAACTTAGGAAGATGAGTCTTCCTGAGTCTAGGTCCAATATTCTATCCACTGTACCATCTTGCTGCCCCTGTGAGTAAAATACTTTGCAAACCTTAAGGGGCTATCTAAATGCTGGGTATTTAACTGACCTTGCAAAGGTCATTTCTTGCAGAGAGAAAGGAACTTGTATCTATTGAAAAAAGAACAATATGTTTGTTGATAAGCAGAGTTCAGAGTCATTTCAGAAGGAAGCGGTTTTGTGTCTTAAGTTGTGTGCATTTATTTGCTTTAGAAAGAACTTTAGATCTAGGGTCAGAATACCTGGGTTCAAATCTAAATTCTAGCACCTGTGTGAAGTAGACAAAGTGCCTCCCTGACTCCAGTGCTCCCAGCTCTAAAGCTATAATCACAGAATTTTATTAAAAGTAAAAATTATTTGGAAAGGCCTTTGGCTCTCCTAGCCGCTGTTTCCCCCTCTGTCCAGTGTGCAAGCGTCCTTTCTCTCACCCTGAGTCGTTATGAGTGAGGATTCCTGTGAGAGCATGTCTGTGAAGCCCTTTGGAAGGGGCCACCCCAGATGAATGGGAACTCCAAGCTCTTCTTAAGCAGAGCCCATGAGGGAGCTTAAGTCTTAAACAGGCACCATTTCTCAGCCTCTTCAACAAAAGTGCTCTATAGGTACTTAGTGAATTCAATTGAATGTGGACCTGTTTACGTGACGGGCTTTGCTGGAGATGTTCTGTAGGCCTGCCTGGTCCCTATACTGGGTGGCACCCAGGGGGAGTGGAAAGAGCCCCTGAATCCAGGGTCAGAGGCTAAGGGAGCCTAAGGATTGTTGTCTGCAACCCCTTCATTTTACTGGTAAGAAAAGTGAGGTCTAGAGTGGGGAACACAGGAAGGGAAGAGGGAAGGAAGGAAGGAAGGAAGGAAGGAAGGAAGGAAGGAAGGAAGGAAGGAAGGAAGGAAGGAAGGAAGGAAGGAAGGAAGGAAGGAAGGAAGGAAGGAAGGAAGGAAGGAAGCAAAGGAGGTAAGGAGAAAGAAAAGACAGAAGAAAAGGAAGGAAACAAGCATTTATTAAGCACCTACTATGTGTCAGGTATCATGGTATGTACTTTATAAATATTATACCATTTGATCCTCACAACAACTCTGGGAGGTAAGTGCTATTATTATCTCCATTTTTCAGATGAGGGAACTGAGTCAGACAGCGGTGAAATGACTTGCCCAATGACATAGGATCTGAGATTAGATTTTAACTCAGGTCTTCCTGACTCCCAACCCAGTACCCTATACACTACACAATCAGCTGATATAAGGAAGAACATGATAGGAGTGTCCAGAGGAGGACAGCCAGAGCAAGGAAGAGCCTTGATGATTGTACCCTCATCCATAAAATGGGCAGAAAAATAGCACCTCCCTCCAACGGTTGTCATAAGGGTCAAAGGAGATAAGATTTGTGAAGTTAGTTAAAAACCTTAAAGCTCCATAAAAATATCAGTTATCATTCTCCTAAATATGGGGGAAAATTAAAGAAAATGGGTGTGTTCATCATGGAGAAGAGAAGGCTGGAGCAGTTGGCTAGAAAGGTAGATTAAGACAGGATAAAAGAACTTTCTAACAGGAGTACTACAATGGAAAAGAGGAATGAGCTGGCACTGGAGGTCAGTCTTCCAGTAGAAGCTGGCCGACCACTCTGGGGAGATATTGTAGGGAGGATTCTAGTCCAGCCACGGATTACATTAGAAGCGCCTGTGAATTTGGCCTGGCCACACCTCAGTCTGTTGATGCTTACCCAATGGGCAAGACTCTTTGCAGGTCCAATCTTGACAGCTTTCTCAGCTCTCCCCACACCAATATTGATCGCCTTTCTTCATTCATGACAAAACTAAATGGGCAAATGATGATGAAGCACTTGCTCTATGCTCTGTGCTAGGAAATGAGAAGTGAGAGATGACAATTAGTAAGTATTTTGTTAAGCTCTTACTATGTGCCAGGAACTGTGCTAAGCACTGGGGATAAAAAACTAAGCAAAAAGGCAATTCCCTGACCTCAAGGAGCTTATATTTTAATGAGAGAAGACAACACTTACAAGGGGGCTGAAAACTGGGGAGAGGGCTGTGGAGGTCAAGTCGAGAGGGTCAGAAGCAGAGCTGGGAGGAGGACGGAGAATAGCTGGCTTGGGATCTTCTTCAAAATAGAAATTCCAAGAGGAGCTCACTGATGGGAGAAGGGGTCCCAGGGGTTCAGTTATGTTCCAGAGTGAGGACAAGGAAGAGAGAGGTAGAAAGTTAATAACAATAAAAGAGTTTATTTAATGCATGAATACAACATAAGTCCCAAGGTTATCTATGATTAGGTGGGTGATCCAGATAATAAAGATTATGAGTTGAACAGAAGAAGAATTTTCTCTGGGTTAGAATGTTCTGTAAAGGCACCAAGGAAGAACTTGAGTCAACCCTCGAGAGATGAGTTGGATTTGAATAACTCTCCCTCCATCCTCCGTTTGAGCTCCAAGAGAGATCTTCTCAAACTGCCTCCAATCTACCTTTCCATCTGTATTAGACATTATTCCCCTTCATAAATGCTATGATCTACTGCTTCTTACTGTTCCTCAAACATGGCAGCACCTTTCCATCTCTTTTGTACAGGTTGTCCCCTATGCCACAGTCCTGAGTCACTTCCACCTTCTCCTACAATCTCTTATTTCTCTCAAGACTCAACTCAATCACAACCTTCTGCATGAATGATTTGCTGAGCCCCCCACCCAGCTTCCAGTGCCCTCCCCTCTAAAATTACCTTGCATCTAATCATACTTATTAGTACATAGGCATTGTATGTGTGTGTACATTTTCCCTGGTAGAAAAGTTCTTTGAAAATAGGTAATGTTGTACTTTTGTCTTGGCACTCAAGGGCCTAGCACAGTGTTCATTGTATGTTATTTGCTTAATAAGTGTTTATTAATCAATTGATTGGTTGATTACTTTGATCTATAGTTCCTACTTGACCATATTCCTAAGATTTGTCTCTTCAAAGTATAGATGTGACTATCTAAAAGCCAGATATAGGGTTAATGATTAAATGATACTGCACATCTTCCCAAAAGGGTAAAGGAAAGGCACAGAGCTCCTTTTACCAGCCTTAATGTGTAGCTGGACCAACTGGGAGTTGAGCATCCTTGTTCCTACATGGCCTTACTTGGGATCATGGCAATTGTGAGGGGACAGGCAGGTGGAAAGGATCCTGAGTTAACGCTTAGAAGAATCAATCCTGGTATTACAAAACTTCTGAGCTGAAAAGAAACAAGGGGTCATCCAGCCCAAACCACATGATCCCTGACAAATGGTCTCCTGGACTCTGCTTGAAAATCTCCAGTGGAAGAGAACCCCCTCCCCCCACCTCCCAAAGCAGCCCAGTTCTTAGTCAGTCTCATTGTTTAGACATTTTCCCCGCATTTCTCTGAAACCTGCCTCTCTGTAACTCCCATCCTTGGGGCCAAGCACATCAAATCTAACCCTCCTTCTATGTGACAGCCCTTCAGATGCCAGAAGACAGCTATCATATTCTTCTAAGTTCTCTTCTCCAGGCTAAACAGGCCCAGCTCATTCAACAGATGTTCAAAAGACATGAGCCCAAGGCACTTTGCCATCCTGTTTGCCCACCCAGGTCTGAATCGAGGCTGGGCAGCATCCTATACATCCTTGGACTTGAGAGGTAATGTAGGACAGCAGGAAAACTATATTTCCAGTGCCTAGCATGGTACCAGGAAAGAAGGAAGGAAGGAAGGAAGGGAGGGAAGGAGGAAAAAGGAAAAAAGGAAAGGAAAAAAGAGAGTGAAGGAAAGAAAGTTGGAAGGAAAGAAGGAGGGGGAGGAAAGAAGGAAGGGAGGGAGGGAGGGATAGAGGAAGGAGGAAAGGAAGGAAGGAAACAAGTATTTATTAAGCACCTACTATGTGCCAGACACTATGCTAAGGACACCATAGATATCTCATTTGATCCTCACAACAACTCTGCCAAGTAGGTGCTATTATTATCCCCATTTTACAATTGAGGAAACTGAGGCAACTAGAGATGAAATGAGTTGCCCAGGGTCACACAGCTAGTAAATGTCTGAGGCTGGACTTGAACTCAGGTCTTCTTCCCAAATTTATGCTTGTTCTGGAATAAATGCTTGTTGATTGAGTTGGAGACAGAGGATATGAATTTAAAACACAAATTGTACATAATAGGAGACCATAGTTTCTTAGACAATGAATGAATAAAATGGCAATTATGAAGTACATGCCAAGCACTATGTTAATTTCTGGGAATATAAATGAGAAAAATCTAGGCAGACCCTGCTCCTTCTTCTTTGTATATCTAAATGCTTGTGTTTGCTGATGACTTCATAATAAAAAAGAAAATTTTAAATTTAAAAAAAATTGCCAGCTCTGATGCTTACTAGCCGTGTGACCTTGGGTCAGTAGCATTACCTCTCTGAGATTCAATTTTTTCATCTCTAAAATGAAAGGATTGAACTGGAGGACCTCTGGGGCCCCTGCCACCTTTAAATCTCTGCTCCTCAGTCCCTTCTCCCTGGGCCTCATTTTTCTCCTCTATTAGCATGACCAGACCAGCTCTAAGGTCACATCCAGCTCGAAATCCTATCATCTTCCTGCCAGCAGAAAAGGAAAGTCAGAGCCAGGATGAATGGATGAATTGTTTAGCCGCGGGAAGGGGCCAAGAGTTGCAGATATCTGAGCTGCCCGTAAACTTTGCCAAGGATTCACTGTGGGGCCATCCCTCCCCCCACCCCCGCCGCTTCCCCCCACCCCCCAACACCCACCACTTGTCAGGAGAGGCTATTTTAGAAAAAAGAAAACCAAAAAAAGCATATCTTGGCATCATTATAAGAATAAACAGTATTTAGATGGAAGCTGCCTTCATTTTTCTGTTTTTCCCTAACTCTAAGAGTTTCTCTATCTCTCCCCATTAAATGTCCTCTGAAAAACAGGTTAGGAAGATAAGGTAGACACTAGGAATTTATGGGGCTATGCAAAAAAAAAATGTTCAATTTCCATTAAGATTTCAGGACCCTTGCCAATTCTCCTCAGCCACCCTGCTATTATTTCCTTCTTGGACATCTTTGCTTGATTGCAATTTACGATACCAGGGCCACCACGCGATGCTGTGCCCACCTGAAACCTTTAGGGAACATGGCACTCCCCCAAGGGAGGCCATCTTCTCTCTCTAAGGAAAATTGGGTGGGCATTTTCCAGAAAGATTCCCTTCTCCAGATGTTTTAAAAATCCCCCCCCCCCCCCCCCCCCCCCGGCTTAAGCAAAACCAGAAAGACTTTATACACAATGACTACAGTATTGAGAACAAAGATGACACTGGATGCTATGAAATTATATCGATCAATCTCGGCCTCAGAAATGAGATCCCTTCCTTTCCTTACAGAGGTTGGGATGGGGTGGGGTGGGGGCTATGGGTGTGGAATATCGCATATATTGTCTGATTCAGTTGAGGTATTAGTTTTGCTAAACTATTTTTCCCTTTTATTCTTTGTCACAAAGGATAGTTCCCTGGGTAGGGAAGAGGAATATTTACATTTGGAATATTCTATTTGGAAACAAAGATGACATAGAAACCAAAAGTGTTAACATTAACTATTTTAAAAGCTAAAAAACAAAAACCTTTCCCCTGTTTTCCTGAAGTTAAGGAGAAAGGCTCATGGTCAGAACAGCTATTCTGGGTAGAGGGGTATTTGTGGGGAAAGTATCAGGGTCAGAGAAGCTGGGTTATCTTATAACTTGCATGTTACCTGACTAAAATGATTTAACTTCCCTCTGCCTCAATTTCCTTTTCTGTAAAAGAAGGAAGTCGATTTAGGTGATTTCTTCTAGATGAGCCCATGATCCTATGATTTTTGAGAAAGGTGATTTAGAAGCAATCCAGATAAGCCAAAGCAAATTCTTAGGCTACCTGAATCCAACTCAGTTTACCTGAGATACAGAACATTGAAACTTTAGCCTCACCCTGGAAAATGGCAGGCAGGGTAGGTGGCTTCATAGATAATGGGAAAGAGCACTGGATTTGAAGTCAGAGGGCCTGAGTTCAAATCCCATTTCTAGTGCTAAGAATACTTTCTATTTTTATTTGCATACATCTTGTACGTCCATAGTCATTTGTGTGATGTCGCTTCCATCTGATTGGGAGCTAACTGAGGGCAAGGAATGTTTTTACCTTTCTTTGTATCCCCAGTGGGGAAGCTAGGTGGAGTCATAGTGCTAGTGCCAGACCTTGAGTGAGAAAGACCTGAGTTCCAATTTGACCTCATGCACTTACTTTAGCTATGTGACCCTGGGCAAGTCACTGAACCCTGTTTGCCTCATTTTTTTCATCTGTGAAATGAGCTGGAGAAAGAAATGGCAAACCACTCCAGTATCTTTGCCAAGAAAATCCCAAATGACGTCATGGCTGAAAACAACTGGACAACAAAGTATCCCTGATCTTTGGCACAGTGCCTGGCACATAGTCAATACTTAATAAATGCCTATTGACTGAACTTGACCACCCATGTTATCTCAAGCAAATCACTTCCTTGTGCCTCACTACCCTCATCTTTAAAATTAGGAGGTTGGACTAGAATGACCTCTGAGGGTCCTTCTATCTCTACACCTAGGATCCTTCAGCACTTACCAGCCCTGCCTAACCAATCTAATAGAAAGACTCAAAGAAAAATGGTATTGTCTGAGATGCCATTCCTTAGAGATGGAAGTTATTAATTAGGCTTATTATCCAGAACGTGTCAGTCTCTTAATCCTTCAGCACTGGTAGGGTTTCATGCCTCCGATGGTGTGTGTTGTCAGCTTTGCTAAACAATGGCTTTTAATATAAAGGCAGAACAATTGGTGAGAATGTTTGGTTACTATATTTATCAAGCCAAGCCAAGCCGGATCCCCTCAAACCCTACACTCGTTCAAAGACAAACTGAAGGTAAAAAGAGACTTCATCTCTCTACTAAAGGCCTTCTAATTTAGGCCTTTGGTTTAATTATCCTTTTCATGTAATCTGCTGACACTATGTCCTCAGTATTATAATCTTCTCTGGAGCAAAGGGGACATACTGGTGTTTTCAGAGCAAAAGACAGAAGTTTGCCTGAAGGAAATAGTCTTTTCTGTTTTGCCTCTGAAGCAAATACAAAGTGCCCTGAATGAAATTCAGATGGAATGTGATAGAATGATTTTTTTTTAATCTGCACACTTGGGGAGGAGATCACTTTGCAAGCGTGGGAAGCCAATGTATTCTCTTTGCAGACTCGCTGACAAAGCTGGTCTACGTTGGCCTTCGGTCGACTATGATGAAATGACCAGAAGCAACTCGGCACAGTAATAACTGACATTTATACAGTGTGGAAAAGTTTGTCATGCATTTTAGAGACACAATTTCCTCTGGTCCTTGCTACTACCCTGTGTGGGTGGTCTGATGGACATTAACCTCCCTGTTTTAAAGATAAGGGACCTGAAAAGTTAAAAGACTACCTCAAGGTCACACAGAAAGTAAATGAGAGAGAGGCAGGTTTGGAGCCAGAATCTCCCTTGACCACTTAAAATGCATGTTGTACTTTGAAAACCTCAGAGTGCTCTGTGTGAATGACAAAAGTTATTATTATCATTGGTTCATATACCAGGAGACAAAATGTCTTGCGTTTCTCAGAAGCTTCATGGTTTACAAAGCATGCCTCCTTTAGTTTGATGTACACAGATGCTTTTTGGGGGAGGGCGATAGGCGGGATAGGGGTCATCGCTCCTATTTTACCAATGAGGAAACTGAGTCTAGAACTTTAATGGGGTTAACTGCCTTGCCCAAGATCTCCCAGGAAACAGATGGTAGTATTAGAGGTAAATGTAGCTCTGTGAAATTCCCAAATGGCCAGAATCCAATGAGATGTCATTTGGGGGTTTTTCCTTGGTCTCTGCACCTGAGACAGGCCCTGGAGGCATAGGAGGAGAGTTCTATTGTGCAGTCAACTTCTCCAATTCCCTAATATGGGTTACACTCAAAAGGCAGATTAAGGGATAAAGATGATTTGGAGAACTCTCATCTGAATAGAAACCGCTCTCTATTCTCTGCCGTGCAGAAGCTGCTGATAACGTGTGAGAGGATGATTTTTATCAACAATATGCTCTACACAGCCAACCCAAAGCCGCAGCCAGAGTCCCACTCTGTCTCCCCCACCCCCTAGGCTGGCGCACCTGCATCGGCTCAGGTGCAGCTGCGGGCACTGAGCCCTCCCCAGCTGTGCTAACAGCTCAGCCTGCAGTAGGAGCGAGTACCCCCTCTTCACCCACCCACCCCCACCACTGTCCTTGTTCCAGCTGTCTCCCATGGTGCAGTGGCGAGTTTGGGTTTGGCCCCTTTTTTCTAATCCAGCAGCAATATCTCTGAGGTCAAAGCCTCATGCAGGTGCCAGGAGCCAGGGAGGAAAGATGAGTTACAGAACCACAGCTCATCAGTTAGACAGGACCTCTGTGGCCATCTAGTCCAACCTGTATTTGAAAAAGCGTCCTCCAGCTTTTGTTTGTAGATAGTCAATGAGAGGAAATCCACTACTTCCTGGAGCTTCTTTGGAAGAACTCTTAATATGGGGGTGTTTGGTTCTTCTTCTCCCCACCCCCAATTCTTGATAAGTCTCCAGTCTATGACTCCACCCACCTTCTTCCTTGATGTTTGACTCTCCAGCATCAGATAGGCTAGCAAGAATGTTGACAGTCGTCCTTTGGGTACACTTTTGGGTGCTCTGGTCAGATCCATTGACATTTAGGAAGAGAAAAAACACTGTCTCCATTTTCATAGCTTCCTCCTAGGAAAGTCTCCTATTCACCAAATTCTAAATTGACAAGAGATCTCATGGCCATCTAGTCCAACAGACACCTTCTTCAACATCCCCAACAAACGATCATCAGCCTCTGCCCGAAAAGCTCCAATGATGGGAAACCACCACCTTCAGAGGCAGCCCACTCCACTTTGATGGTAGAGATATTGTTTCCCTTACATCAAACCCAGATCTTTCTCTCTGTAAATCTCCCCACTGTTCCTCGTCCTGCCCTCCTAGGCTAAGCAGAGCCAGTGCCCTCAGACACATGACAGCCTTTAGGTGCTAGAACTGGAGACTTTTTGTCATCCACCTTGAGACTTTTCTTCCCCAGGCTGAAACAGCAAAGCATACTGCTCAAAAGACAGGAGATGGTATATGTCAGGTAAACTAAAACACCTCCATCTCTACCATGATATTAGCTCAGGTCCCAATAGAAACAGACCAGTGCCATGAACTCAAGCATCAATGGACCGCTGACCCTGCTTCTAGCCCAGCTCCTGCAACCATCATCCAGGGAATCAACTGTCAAGGAGACTCCCCTGCAGGTGATGATTGGAAGTGGATCAGTGCAAATAACACTAAAGAGGCATCGGTATCTGCTTTGTCCCTCCACTCTAAGGATCATGGGACCTCTCCATCTGACTTGCAGCTGAAACCTTCTATATGTGTTCTCTTCCCAAAGCACAGTGCTTTGCATACAGTTATGGTTTAATGTGTGCTTTTCATTCATTGATTCTGGCTAAACATCATGAGTTTCTTCAACCAGTCATCATATGGTGTAATCTCAAAGTTCCAAGATATCCTGAAGATATGGACAAATATTATTAATCCCCAATAGGCAGCTAGGTGGCATAGTGGATAGAGTGCTGGGCCTGGAGTCAAGGAAGACTCATCTTCCTGAGTTCAAATCCAGTTTGAAACACTTACTAACTCTGTGACCCTCAGTAACTCACTTAACTCTGTTTACCTCACTTTCCCCATCTGTAAAATGAGTTAGAAAAGGAAATGTATCATTGTCAAGAAAACCCCAAATTGCCACTTCACAGGATGAAAAGTAAGGCTCAAAGACTGTTCTGAAGTCTTTGCAGGCCCTTTATAAAACTCCTATAAAATAGAAGGCAAACTAGATGCGTTACAGCTTAAAATTCCTTTCCTAAAAGGTGGGTCTCTGTTCATCTTCTCTCTTCTTCTAGAGTAAGTAGACTTCTCTTCAAGACCTGAGGTTCCTGAGATAGGTTAAGGAACTTAAATGGGAAAAAAAAATCACATCTTCATTTTCAATAAAATCCACCTGGAAGTGAGCATTTCCTTCAATTATTTAAAAATCTCCTTCTGAAAAGAGGTCTCTAGGTTTCCCTAGCCTTCCAAAGGGGATCTATGACACACAAAAAGCATAAAAATCCCTGGTGTGGACATTGTTCCTTGTCAGCTGTCTCAGAAGGTGACTGGTGAGAGGTCACTGTTAGGACTGAGTATATGGATGGACAGAGGACATTAGCCACTAGGCAAAGCTGACCAGCTGCGCCAGGCTCCATTCAGCATGTTATCTCTTACCATCCAGCTGCTGGGATTTTGATGCTCTGAAAAGATAATCTTAAACTCCCTCCCATGCCATTTGCGGTCATGGTTCCCCCCTTCCCAAGGCAAAGGCTGGCCAATCCTTCCTTGCTACTAGTTTGCCTTTTGTTGCACTCTGGTCCCATCACTCTCCTGTCTCCCCCTAGGGGGTGTCAGCACACTCACCAAGGGCTGCCCTAGGCAAGAAGGGGAGGAAAGACACCTGTCTCCTCCAGCCCTTCTGACAGGTCTGGGTGGGAGTCACACAGAGTGACAGAGCTGTCTGACACCCTGACAATTCCTCTTTCTCTCCCGAAACCTTCTCCCTCATTGTGTGACTGATGAGTGGAGATGGGGGCCTGGAGAATTCAGGGCCTCTGGGAAAGTAATAATGCTGCCAAAAATCCCAAGGTGCATTTCTAAACCTAGAGGTAAAGGGTTGGCAGATAATCTGCTTTTTGGGATTTTCCATTCTCTGAGGTTTCTCCATGTTCCCCTGCTTCCTTTGCTTGGCCTGTATAATTGAGTCAGTGGTAATGAGAGTGTAGAAGGGGGCAGAGTTTTGTGGTGGGAAGGAAGTTTGGGTACAGTAACTACAGAGGTAGAGACTGAGGCACAGAGAGGAAAGTGACTACCCCCAGGGCAGTTCAAGGCTTTGCCTGCCCCACTGCCCAGAACTGTCAGAAGTTCCTGCCCCTGCTGATCTTCACAGGGACAGAAGTCTCCAACAGATCCCTGAGAATGTGAGCCATATCTGGATTTTGGCTTTCCAAAGATATCCTTCTGCTAAGCTTTTAGCTTAAATCTTTTTCATTTCTTTCTTTTACAATCCTGAATATTCATTTATTCATTCATACACTTAACAAACATTCATTAAGTGCCTACTGTGTGCTGGGTCAGGTGCTAAACACTAGAGGTACAAAGACAAAACTCAGATAGTTCTGGATTTCAAGCAGTTTCAATGTTACCCAAGTTCCTTTAAAGCTGGAAGAGACTTAGGTATCATCTAATCTACCCCCTCCTTTGTTTTCAGGTGAGGAACCAGGGGCCCAGAGGTTAACTGACTGGCCCAAAGTCACAGAAGATCTGAGATGCAATTCTAGGCATTTCACCTCCAAATTAGGTGCTGTTACTAGTAGAACACTGGTCCCCTTTAAGCAAAGGCCTGCTCTGCAATCTTCTGCCAGCCTCAGACTTGGCTCATCCCATTGCCAGGTGACAAATGCACCCAGCCCACTTGGAAAGTATGACTGGTGCCCTGTTTTCTTGGTCTGAGCTTAGTGTCTATTTTAAGAAAGATTCAAATAACAGTCAAGGCTCTGTCCTGGCAGATTTTTAACTGGGAAATATTTCACCTGGGGAGAATTTAGTTGAGGTACCGGGCAGATGCTGTGGTGTTGGAAAAGGGGACAATCTCTTGCCCAGGAAGCCCCCATCTTATGGCTTGGTGGATAGGCAACTGGTGAAAGGTATTATGGCAACAGGACCGTAATATCAGTGTCACTGTACATAATAAGAGTTGATCACACGACAGTGAGAAGAGATGGCCGTCCCCCCCCTTATTGTCGGGTCCCTAGGGCAAGGTCCCCATTGTCCTGGACCAGTTATAGTTCTGTGTGGGAGAGTCTGAGGGTGCGAGCAGCTTCCATCCACCCCCAAGCCTCCGAACAGCACCCACCAATCGCCTTCTTTTCTAAAAGGTAGCAGCCCAGCAGGCGAGGATGGTGGCAGGAGGCGCTGAGCTCGCTTCCGCCCCTGCCTCCCTTATAAATCACAATGCTTCCAAAGCACCAGATGAGTTCTGCCGCCTCTGGGATGAGTGAAATGGGGACTGCAGGGGAATGCAGCAATAACTGCCCCTGATCTTCCAGCTAAGAGGAGAGAGAAAGGATTACAAATGAACCGTTACCTCCAAGACTGGAAACATTTCACCAAGCAAGTGCTTTATCTTGGCTAATGTTTTTTTTATAAATTATTTATTAATACTCGGTAGGCATTTTTTCTCCGAAATTGGCTAGAAAAGCGAAAACGGATGGAGGGGGCCTGCTAAGTTTGGAAGGAGGATTGTAAAACAAGTTCCAGCCCAATGGAAAATGCAAAGTGTCCTTACGCCAGGGCTCTCGGCTAGCTTCCCGGCTCTCCCTATCCACCTCGTGGCTCCAAGAGGAAGACGGACATTAATGGGAATGAAAACCTAATCAGCTCTTCTGCTGGGGCTGAAGTCATCTCGAGTCGTTTATAGGAAGGAAGGCAAATTTGCCCAACTGTTTCTAGAGGTGTGCGATTTACCAATGGAGAGGAAATATGATTTCAAAAGGCTTAAAAAAACAAAAACAAAGCAGACCCATCCACACAAAAACCAAGGGTCCAGAGGATTCCCTCTGTACAAAATTGAAGTGTTTTAATGTCCTTGACCCTTTGTAGAGACCATGCACAATTCGTGTTGACATTTAACAAGGGAGATGGAAGAACAGTTTGACCCTACCTGGGCTCCGGAAGGGATGGAGGGAAAGAAGGAAGGAAGGAAGGAAGGAAGGAAGGAAGGAAGGAAGGAAGGAAGGAAGGAAGGAAGGAAGGAAGGAAATAGAAAGAAGAAATTTGTGGTCAAAATTTAACCAGGAAGGAAGGAGAAAAGAAGGGAGGGAGGAAAAAGTGGAGGGAAAAAGGAAGAAAAGGCAGAAGGAAAAAAGGAAAGGAGGAGGGAGAGAGGGAAGGGGGAGGAAGAAAAAAGGAGGGAGAGAGACAAGGGAGTGATGGAAGAAGGTAAGGAAGGAAGGAAGACTAGGAAGAAAGGGAGGAAGGAAAGGAATAGAGGAAGGAAAGCAAGAAAGAAGGAGAGAAGGGAAGAAGGGAAGGAAGGAAAGGAGAAGGAAGGGAAGGAAGGAATCCCCTGGATTGTTGAAGGGTACAAAGGATAGTCAACCCAGCCAGTTTGGGATGGGGCAGGAAAGAAAAGAGGAACCCTTCATTCAGCAAGCATTTTAAGTGATTTTTAAGGTACAGGGAATTCTCAGATGAGGAAACTTGGTCTTCCAAAGCAGGTGGGCACCTTCTCTACCATTTACGGGCTTAAAGTGTTTCTGGAGCACTGAGCAGTTAAGGGATTTGCCCAGAGTCATAAACCAGTATAAGGCAGAATTAGGATTTGAACTCAGCTCTTCCTGAGACCAGTTCTTCTTTTACTCTGCCACCTTGCCTTTCCCCTTCTATAGAGGAGGAAATTAACATCCACTTGTTTGATTGATCTGAATGACCTCCCAGGCTTTGGGGATCCGACAAAAAAAAAATAAAATAAAATCAGTCCTGCAGTCAAAGTGCTTTTATTATATTGGGTAGAAACATTATGTACTCAGATAAGTACACACACACACACACACACACACACAGAAACATTGTGTACTCAGATAAGTACAAACACACACACACACACACACACACACACACACACACACACACACACACACACACACACACCAAAAGCCCAGTTACTAAACTTCTGTTTCAGGTAGCCAAAGACTCTAACTTTGGGACACAGGTGACAGCTAGAGTCAGATGGGTGGCATAGTGAATGGAGTGCTGACCTTGGAGTCAGGAATTTGGAATTGGATGTGAACTGGGTTTCAATTGCCATACCTTTAACCATCTGCATACCAGAGGCAAGGTCACTTCAGTCATATGAGCCTCAGTTTCCTCATCTGTGAAATGGAGATAGCAATACTCCAACTAGAGTCCTAGCTTTAAACAGTTTGGTGTGTGTGTGTATCAAATTTCTGTAAAGCTCTGTAAAGATCTTAAAAGCTCTACATAAATGTTACTTTTGTTATAGACCAACTCTATCTCTAACCCATAAAGCAGCATCAACCTGTACTCTTCACTTTGGTAACTCTGAAGAAAATGGAATTAGTGCTACTTGGGCTGGAGCAGGTTTCAGTTGTGAAGTAGCCTAGTTGGAAATCCCTCTAAAGAAAAGCAGGGCCATTTAGGAGAATGAGAGCCTTTTCCATGCCTCTTCTACTGCTTCACCTTTCAAAGTGCTGGCACTACCAAATGTGACCTTGGGTAGGTCATTTCATCTCTGGCCCTTCACTTTTCTCTTCTGTCAAATGAAGAGGGTAGATTAGATGGTCTCTGAGGTTCCCCTGAAATCCAAATCTCTGACCCTGGGTTTTTACATCTCATTTTTCATTCTCACAAACTGATCGAAGAGCCAGGAATTGCTAACTTAGAGGTGGAAAGATAAAGCTTACACAGGTGAAGTGATTTGTTCAGATCATCCAGGTATTTAGGGAGTTAGGTAGACTAGAACCCAGTACCTCCAACTCCAAGGCCACCACCGAGTTCAGCCAGCCAAGGACGCCTATCACTTTTCAGCAAGTCTGAGAAGGTGGGTACAAATGCTGACTTGCTTACCTGAATTACCTTGACCAAGAGGCAGAGGAGTGTAGATAGAGCACAGAGTTCACATACAGCTTCAGATACTTCCTACCTATGTGACCCTGGGCAAACCACCACTTTGCCTCTGTTTCCTCAACTGTAAAACACAAATGGTAATAACATCTCCCTCCCAGGGTTGTTGTGAGGATCAAATGTGATAATTTTTGTAAAATGCTTAGCACAGTAGTAGTAAGCACATATTACTAGGTGTTTAATAAATGCTTGTGTTCTTCTCCTTCCCTTACTAAATCACCTTTTGACCTTTTCAAGCTAAAATCAAGAGTTACACCCTCTGGGCAGGATGCTAGTGCCCTGAGAACATGGACTCCTTTTCATCAAATCATAGATTGAAATTGAAAGGGCCTTTAGGGACCATCTAAGTCCCACCACTACCACCCTGGCAAGTCCCTTAACCTCTCTTGGTCTCACTTTCCTCATCTGTCAAATAAGGGGGTTAAGTAGATAATTATGCCCCCTTTCCCTCTAAATCTATAATCCCATGAAATGTTCCTCCTCATTCTGGAGATGTAGAAACTGAGAACCAGGGAGTTAATACAACCTAACCTGAATCAGAGTATCAGAAGTAGTATCTGAACCCCTATCTCACTGAAGTCAAGTCCAACACTCACATAATAGACCCTTAAATGCTTTTTGTTGGACTGGATTGAATTTGGAAGTCTTTCCATGGGTGCCTCTTTCCCCTCCCACACCGGAAGAAGACCCCATAGTCCTGTTAGCGAATGGAAAGATGGCATCTTTGTTGCCTGAGCTGAGCTTCCCTCCTGGTCCTGGACTATGGGAAGATAGATTCATTTTTGTTTCCCTAAATGACTCTTCCCGCATTATCATGCTACAAATTGTTCCCCATCCCCTCCTGCTGCTTCCTTTATAGAAATGGGAAAATCTTTTAAAAATTGAATGTGGATTATTTCATGTTCTGTTGCTCAGGAGGCGGCTGAGTATTTATCTGAAGGTGAGATCCCCATAAGTGGACAGGGCTCAATTGCCCATGTTCTGATCCCAGAGGTCAGGAATCTCCAAAGACTATAGATAATACACTGTTTCCTTGGGGTTGGGGAGGAGCAAATTTTTTAAATGCTCAGGCCTTGTTGACTTTGCCCAGTGCCACTGCCAAGATATGCAGGATGGAGAATCTCTCCCTCTGGTGTCATGACCTGGGTTGCCCAATTGCATTTTAAAGACCAATCAGAGTAGAGCCAATGGTGTTCACTGTGGCTCTGGGCTTGCTAATGCATTTGTCCACTTGACTGAAAATGGCCATCATGAGTTTCCTGCTCTAGAGAGACATATATAGAGGTTGCTAGCCAATACTCCATACCCTGCTTCAGTGCCAGGAAGTCATGCTGCAGTGAACTTTCCTGAGTTCTAAACTGGACATGGGAACTCCCTTGCCTTCCAAGGTGCTGGGGAGGTAACAGCATTGGAGGATAACATATGGAGAGCTTTTTAGCAGAGCTCCCAGGGCCAAAGTGGCTGCTGAGTTGAGTCCTAGATGAATTATCTCATTAACCATTCCCTATCCTTTAGCCACAGGTACTTGTCCATATAACCCCATTTTCAGAAGCTGATGGATTAGGAGTCAGAAGATTCAACTCTCAGCTATGACAGAAAGGACATTGAAAAACTGGATGGTGTCCAATAGAAAGCAGTCAGTATGGTGAAGGACCTCAAATTCATGCCAAAGGCCTACTGCATGCCAGGTGAGGCAACTAGGTGACCCAATGAATAGAGCACCAAGCCTGGAGTCAGGAAGATCTGGGTTCAAGTCTAGATATCCTAAACTTACTAACTGTGTAACCCTGGTCAATAATCTCTGTTTGCCTTAATCCACTGGAGAAGGAAATGGCAAACTACTCCAGTATCGTTGCCAGGAAAACCCCACAGACAGTATGGTCTGCAGGGTCACAAAGAGTCAGGTACAGCTGAATGACTGCACAGCATGTGCCAGGCATTGAGTTAGATGCCAAAGGACAAAAGACAAAAATGAAGCAGTACCCGACCTCCAGGAGATTACATTCGATAAAATCACAGCAGCAACTTTGAGTGGCTCAAGGATTTAGAAGCTCCCCCTGAAAATCTCCCCGTGTTTGGGTTTAGGATCTTTTCACACACAACAGATCCCGTCTTGCTTCTGAAGGGGACTCAAAAGATGTCCAGAGTCAGAGAGCCTATGGTGCCCACCTTCAGTCTCTTTCATGCGAATGGGTCCCAGTACTGGATGACTATTTAGATCTCTGGGAAGTGATCTGATGCTTCCCTATCTCACTACCAGGAAATTGCAAAAGTTAAAGCTTGGGAAAGGCTGCCTTCTCCTCCATCCCAGGAAGCCAGTGGCCCTAGAGGGAAAGTGTTTCACTTTTCTCAACCTAAATTTATGTTATAAACTAAAGTCTAGTTTAAATGGCCATTTGGTCAGCTTCAAGCATAGGTTGTCATAAGAGACTACTGTAAAAAATGCACGGTCACTACCTAGGAAATTGATCTGCCCAGGCAGCAAAATAGTTAGCCTGCCCCATACAGAATCAAAATTAACAAGAATGGAATTAAAATACAATCTTTTCCTGGCCAGACAGCCAATATTGCCCAGAAAAAAGAAATGACTCTGGGGTCCTGAGTTAGCTTTCCTATTGACTTCTGACCTCAATGGCTCTACTGCTGGAATGAGTGTCCCTGAATATAAGACCCCATTTCCCTCAAATCCCCTTAGAGATGACCTTCTTATGATCCAGAGATGGAAAGTGACTGCCTTCTAGACAGAACCCTTCTTTCCTGGGAAACAGGTTCATTTTCGAAACTGAGACCCTGGCCTGAAATTGTCCCCGGTCCTTTTTTGCTTCTCTCCATGCTGGGGAGTTGGCTGGGGCTGTCCCCAGCTGGTTCAGTCTCTATTTCCAGAAATCCAGCCTTTGTCTGTGGCTGCCACTCACCTGGGAAATTTGTATTTTCCTTTGTCATTGTTGCTTCTTGCAATTATCCCCCATTCAGGCCTGGTGGAGGCTCTTTTGTGGTCTATCCAAAACAAAAAGACAGCAGTCATTTCACCTTCTGAAATGTTCTGAGCATTTTGGTAGCACATTTGATAGGCAGTGAGCTGCAGTGGCAAGAGGGATGGGCAACAGGCACTGAGGTGGTGTGGTTAAGGGCAAGTCATTTCAACTCTCCATTTGCTTCATTTGCCCATGTATAAACTGGGGGTTTCGCTACCCAACATCACAGGATCCAGTTCTGTCCTGTTTCGCCAGCATTTGATAGATGCAAACCCACAAAGTCATAGAATCCAATGGTGCTCTGGAATACAAAATGTCCAAACTTCAAAACTGGACCTAGTCTAATGAATCCCCTCTACAAAATTTCCAACAAGTGGGCATCCATCCTGCCCTCAAGGAGTCTAATTCCTACTGGAGAAACAACGTGTATCTAGATCAGCAAATACTACAAAGTACATAAAAGGTAATTTAATAAGAAAAGTAACTGGGTATCAGAGAAGGCTTCCTGTAGGAGGTTATACTTGAGCTGAGCCTTGAAAGGAATTTCGGAATTCTAAGAGAAGTGAGGAAAGAGAGCCTTCAGAGGTAAAAGAAGACAGTGGATACAGTGTTGGAACTGGAGTCAGGGAGCCCAGAGTTCAAATCCATCCTCAGATACTTACTAGCTTTAGAACAACCTGTGGCATGTAGTAGGGGCTTAATAAACGTTTGCTTCCTTCATGGCATGGGAGATAGTCCGTAAAAGCACAGAGACAGGAGGTATAGTATCCTATAAAGGGAGCATCGAATCAGCCAATTTGGCTGGAATATAGAGTATGGGAGGGGAAGAAATATGAAATCAGCCTGGAAAGAAAAGTTGGATCCGTATTAGGAAGGACTTGACGTGCCAACAGAAGAATCTGTGTCTTATCCTAGAGGCAAAAGGGAGCCCCTGAAACATTTTGAGTGAGATAGTGACATCATCAGACCTGGGGCTGGAGAAAGATCCCTTTGGCAGCTGTGCAGAGGATGGTTTGGCAAGGATGGAAACTTGAAGCAGAGAGACCAATTAGGAAGTCATCACAATGGCCCATGGAAGGGATAGCACAACAACTAGGCCAATTTGTCCAGAAAGTTGATTAGTGGGGGCACAGGGGAGGGTGAAGAAGAGTAAAGGAGGGTGGTGCCAGATGAAAGTGAAAGGCAACAGAAAATGCAAGGCATCAGAGTCTGTATTTTGTGTAAGTGACAAGAGGGATCTATGGAAGGTTCATGAGTAGAGGAGTGACATGCTTGGTCCTGTGCTTTGGCTGACCCATTCATTTTTGGTTCTTCTTCAAGAATGATTTCACCTGGATGGATATTTTTAATGGATATCCATCCAATGTAAGAGGTTCTTCTTCCCCATCTCCTATAGTAGGATGGCACCCATCAAAGGCTAACCAATGACTGCCTTGTAGCCGAGTTCTTGTGTCTGACCTTCAAGGCAAAGACAAGGCAGAACTCTATCAGAGCAGAAGTTCAGTCTGAAAGCCTGGAAGATTACTTTGTCCATCCCCCTACCCTTTGGGCAAACCTCCATTTAGCCCACTCCAAGTAAACACTACGTAGGATTCCCAGTATCTTTTCTGTCCACAAAGACCACCCCAAAATGAGATAACCTTAGTGCTTATTCATCTTGAAGGACATTATTATCTGAAGGTCCCTCATACCCACAAAGCCGTAGAATCCAGTGGTGTTCTGAACACCCAGTTATTTGACAGATGAGGAAACTGAGGCACATAGAGTGAAGTGACTTGCTCAGGGTCAGACAGATAGTAAGTGTCTGAGGCCAGATTTGAACTCAAGGAAATCAGTTTTCCTGACTTCAGGCATAGCTTTGAATCTGCTGTGGCACCTAGCTGCCCTCCTTGAATACTTGTAGTGATGGGCAGTCAACTATCTACTAAGGCAACATATTTCCCTTTTTACCAATTATCATCAGAATCTCAGAGTCAGAAGGAACCTTAGAGACATTCATTCCAAATGTCTCTGAAAATGCATCCCCACTGCAACACACCCAGAAGTGGGCATCCAGCCTGTGTTTTAAGACCCCAGCTGAGAAGGAAAGAGCCCATGTTCTCCTAAGATATCACATTCTTCTTTGATATGGTTCCAATGGTTGGGAAATTCTTCTTTGCATTGAAGCAAATGTAGTAGTGCCCCACCTCCCCTTGGTGGTGCTGAGAAGTGTACTGAATGAATCCCAAGCCTAGGTTTTATGATAAACCCACAAGGGGAAAAAATGGTTCATTACATTTTCAGTGTGTGGTATTGAATTTTCAATTATTTAAAATGTTACTTGGGTGTTGTGTTGCTTTTAGTTATTAGTTAAGGTATAGCGGGGGTGGAAGCTCAGTGGTGGAGAACTCTACAAACAAGATGACAAACATTTCCGCCGTTTGGATGGGTGGTATTTTTTATTTTTTCCTTAAGCTGCACAGTTGAGGAGCCATCGGCCAGTTTGGTCAGCTTGTTCAAGGAAATGATATTTAAAATGATCTCTGAGCCAAAACAATTTGGCTGCTCAAGCTGTCTTTTATCTTTCATTCTGGAGAGCATAATCATGTTTAAAAAGAAGTCACTCCTAACATTTCCTGTTGGAAAGCCAACTCAGTGATGGGCAGCCTTTCTGCTAGCTTTGCTTGCTCTGACGTTGGAGATGCAAACCCACTGGAGGAGCCCACTGACATTCAGGTAAAGCCATCTTGGCCTTGAGGTCCTGCCATGCCTTCACCTCTCCAGCAGTCCTTCCAAGGAACTCAGGCGCCATGTTGTTTCCATCGAATGGGCGTCCAGCACTTCACTTGGTTTTCACCATGAGTCATGATTGGGTTATGGAACAGGGTGGAAGGACTTAGTTCTGAAGAGGAAATGCTCTCCCTATTTCATAGAGTCTAAAAGAACTTCAGAAGTCATCTAATAATGCATTAGCCTTTATGCAATAAGGTTTTCGAAGCACTTTGCATATACTGTTTCATTTGATCTGCTAACAACCCTGTGAAGTGCTAGAATTATTCCCATTTTGCAGTTGAGAAAACTGAAGCTGAGAGAACTTAAGTGACTTAAGTCACATAACTAGTGTCTGAGCTGGATTCAAACTCAGGCCTTTCTGACTCTGAGGCCTGAGGTCTATCCACTGTGCCACCTAGCTACCCCTAGTACAGTTTGTATCTGAACAAGAATCCTCTCTACCGTATCTTTAACCAGTAACCATACAGCCACAGAATAAATACAAATAAATAAATGAACAAGTTTGGGAGTAAAAGAGCCAGCATTTAGAGGAATCAGGAAAGGTTTCATGGAGAAGGTAACTCTTGGCCTGTGTTTTGTAGGAAGGGTGGGATTCCATGAGGTAGAGGTGAGAAGGCTGAGCATTCAAGGGATGGAGGAGTGCTGACGCAAAGATGCAAAGGTGGGAGATGTGTCCTATGTGAGGAACAGAGAGGCTGGATCCAATTGTCTAGGAGGGGAAGTGATGTCCAGTGAGGCTGGAAAAGGTAAGTTGGGACTAGGTTGTGAAAGGTTTTAAAAGCTTAATGAAGGAATTCCCATTTGATCCTAGAGGTAAAAGGGAAAACGCTGGAGTACACTAAGTAGGAGAGTGATATGAGCATATCAGTGCCGAAGGAAAATCATTTTGACAGCTAGGGTGGAGGATGAACTGGAGGAGACAAGAGGCAGGGAGACCAGTTAGGAGGATATTGTCATAATCTAGGAGAGAAGTGAGAAGACCTTGAACCAGGGTGAGAAAAGAGAAGGGGTCTGATTTAAGAGAAACTGGGGATACGGAAATGTAAGATCTGCCAACTGGTTGGACACATGGGAGTGAGGGAGAGTGGGGAGGTGAGGATGCTGCTGAGGTGATGGGCATGGATAATTTGGACCTGGGGTGAGTGGAGACACCTGGTTCTTATCATTGCCCCTGCTCCTTTTATGTCGTCTAAGAACAAATTAGGTTTCTGGGAGGTTTACTCATTTTGAACCAGTAACTCCCCGCCCTGCAATCTTTTTCCATATGAACTTCTGCTTAAACACACCTCCCCCATCTTGTACTCATAAAGTTGTATTTTCCTTCTGGAAATCCTTTAGGCCATTGATTTTAATGTAAAGCTTAGCAAGTTTTCTTGTGGTAAGTCAGGTTGGCTTTTCCCTTCACTTGGTATTGGAATAAGTGCTGGTCTTCACATCAGGAAAGTGATGGGATTGGTAGGACTAGATGACCTCTTGGTTACCTTACAACTCTACACCTGTAATCCTTTTGGGAAGAGAGCCTGGAAGCTGATGTAGGGGTTTTGAGAAGGAGAATTTTATCTGTTTAAAAAAAAGAGGGAGACAATACAACTCTACCTCATGAACTGGAATGAAAGCAAGATTGGATGCAAAGGCCCGTGGGTATTTGATCTGTCCTAATTCAAACCAGATAATGTTTCAGCTGATTTTCTGTTTAGGGACCTAGAAAGGAGTTTATCTGTGTGTGACCTGAGCCTTAGCCAGTAAGATAATGTCTGAAGTCTGGACTCAGACATCCCCCGCCAGCCTGTATGGCAGCTCACCAGGCTCCTGAAAGCTGATAAGGGAGGACAAGTGAAACTGCCTCAAAATTCTCCCTTTCTTGGAACTTTCGGAAGCCCCAAGGTCTGATTGACTCAAAGGCTGAGGCTATTTCTATCTGGAGACAGACAGGTAGGGAGATAGAGCGCTATTGTTGTTGTTTTCTCATTGGGTCTTCGTATGTGTGTCCTGGACCCCTTAGGCAGTCAGTCTGGAAAAGCTTTGGGAGCCCTTCTCAGATACACATTTTGAAATGCATAAAACAAAATGCAGAAGATTTCAAAGGAAACAATTCTATTGAAATATAGTTATCAAAATATAGATTTGTAAATCATTTATTGAAGAACCCATAGACCAGGGGAACCTTCCCATGGAAGGTGGGACCATTTGGTTTTGTCTTTGTAGCCCCAGCATCTAGCACAGGGCCAGCCATCTCTGTGCCTTCCTACTGACCTGTCCCCCATGCCTGGAATGCCTTCCCTTCTCTCCTCTGCCTCATAGACATCTTCCTTTACGATGCAAATCAAACATCATCTGCACAAAGATTTTCCTCATCCTCCTACCTGTTAATGCCCTTCCTCTCAAAATCATTCTATTTGTGTATGCATATATGTATATATATAGCATATGTAAACACATATTACATATGTTTATTATTCTTTAATCATTTTCAGTAGTAAACCTGTTCAGAGTTTTCTTGACAAAGATATTGGAGTGGTTTGCCATTTGCTTCTCCAGCTCATTTTACAGATGAGGAAACTGAGGCAAAATGGGTTAAATGACTTTCCCAAGGTCACTTGCCCAGCTAGTAAGTGTCTAAGGTTGAATTTGAACCCAAATCTTCCTGACTCCAGGCCCAGCACTCTATTCACTATGCCAAATAGTGTCCTATATGTATCTATATATCGTGTATATACACATAAACAGCATTACATATTTCCTGTACATATTGTATGTGTAAACTCTATGTATAATATATATATATGTATGTGTGTGTATATATGTATATATATATGTACACATATATACTGTGTGTATGTATTCACCTTTGTGGCTGGCCATGGGTGCTTAACATAGGCTAGTTGATTGATTGTTGCCTAGCACCGTTTGAGAAACGAGCTTTCATTGGTTGGTTAACAAATATTCACTAATTAAACACTGCCTTTATCCTTATTATAAACCTTATCCCTCTAGGATAAGGGATCCCAGAATACTGTGTCAATGCACCCCCCTTAATAAATCCCATTTCTATGATTCGAGGGAGGTAATGTGAATATTATTATGCCATTATATAAATGAAAAAAGTGAGTCTTATGGAAGTTAGGGGACTTGCTCAGGGTCACACAGCTCATATACATCAGAACTGGGCTACAAACCCAGGTCTCCATCTACTCTGTTCTGCAGCTTGTCTATGCAGGTGTCCAGCAAAACCAAACCCTAGGATGTTTTGTATTCCCATGGAATATTTTTTAAAAATTTCCACTCTGTATAAATATCGACTTTTGATGGGGAGATAGCTTTCTGACTTTTTCTTTCAAGAAATGCAGATTTAATGGACTGTGATTTTTTTCCAGTGTGCTTTTCCTTTCTTTTTTTTTTAAACTTCAAAAAAAGAAGCAGCTCCAGATTTATATTTGCTCAGGGTAAAACCTTTCCTAGGAGATTGGCTGTCCTGCCTACCAAGATGTTAGCTGAGGGGGAACATGTTTGCTCCGGCTCAGAGATGTTTATTTCTTACTAGGCAGGAGGTCCATTGAAAAGCCTCATCTGAATGTCCACTTCTGAAAGTATGAATTAACTCAATCCTCCCAGTCAACGGCCTGTGCAAGTGATGCTGTGCCCTGCTGAGATACAATGGGACAGGTCTGGCCAACAAGAGCCAGAAGCAGTCAGAAGTGGAAAGGCAGCTAAGCCACTGGAATCTAGCAGGTACTGTAGGTCATGCGGGTAAGAGATTAGGTCTCCAGGAGAACAGACAGGTCCTGGATGGATCAGATGGATACCAGAAATCGGCAGGAAGGAGGTCATGTTCCTGAGGCTCCAACTAAGGCAAGAAGGGTTAGGCAAAATACATTGGTGACTGGTTCCCAACTAAGAACTCCTGGGGGCTCATGGAGTTCATGCTAGCAGGCTGTAAATCTCTATATGCTTCCCTAAACAAGCCAACTTCCCTTCTGGAGGGAGGGAGAGACAGTTAGATAGAGACAGAGAGATAGATCAGACAGATAAAGAGAGACAGAGACAGATGAAAACAGACAGAGACACAAAGAGAGACAGAGACAGAACAGAGAGACGTAGAAACAAAAACAGAGACAGAGATACAAAGACATAGAGACAGAGAAATACACACATACATATATGTGTGTATATGTATATATATATATATACATATATATATATATATATATATATATGTATATATATATATATATACACACAGAGAGAGATGCATTGAAATAAATAGAGCACTGCATCTAGAAGCAAGTCATTTAACTGGTCTCTCAGTTTCTTCAGTGTAAAATGGAGATCGCATGACCTTTAGCTCCTTGTCTAGCATTGCACTAGCTCCGTGACCATGGATGACACATTTAACTTCTCAGAAACTCTTCCAGCTCCTTACCTGTAACAAGGGCTGGGTGACTTCTAAGGTCCTTTCTTTAAGTCCATGATTCCAGACAAGTGTTTTGACAAATTTAAGTCCCTACATAAACATCAGTTATTGTTGTACTTACTCTTTTTCAAAAGCATATAGATGTTCTTGCGATAAAATGTGAATTCAGACAAAGTCTTGTGGAATTCATTAGGGGATTTTGTCACTGTGTTTTGTTCTCATGTGGGGATCTTCCTAGTCAAAGAACCTGGGGAATCCTCACTATTGCCTAGGCAGAGAGGGTCCCAAATACTGAATATTAGTGTCAGAAATAGCAGAGATAATAGGAGACTTGAAGGCAAGCTGGCTGATATTACCAAATAGCAAAGCTGGGAGAAATCTCAGAGGCCATTTGGGCCAACCTAGTACTGAACATGAATGCCTTCTACAGCATAGCAGACAAGTAGCCATTCTGCCTTGGTCTGAAGACTTCTAGGGACAGACAGGCAGTTACTTCCAGAGGTGGACCATTCCATTTTGGGACAGGGCTAATTCTTAATAAGTTTTCCCTTACATGGAGTCTAGATAAGCTTCTCTTCAATGTCCCCCCATTTTTCCTGGTTCTTCTTTCTGGGTCTAAACAGAGAGGCTAAGCATTCCTCCATGTGATAGTCCTTTAAATACTTAAGAAAACTAAGTATTTAAAATCTTCTCTTTTCCAAGCTAAACACCTCCAACTGGTTTCCCTATTGTGTGAACTCAAGCCCTTTCACCTTCTTGGTCAGCTTCTGTTGACACTTTTTGGTTTATTAATGTGTTCTCAAATGTTGTTCAGTCATTTCAGTAATGTCGGACTCTTTGTGATCCTATTTGGGGTTTTCTTGGCAAAGATACTGAAGTGTTTGCCACTTCCTTCTCCAGCTCATTTCACAGATGAGGAAACTGAGGCAAACAGGGTTAAGTGACTTGCCCAGGATCACAGAGTTAGTAAGTGTCTGAGGCCAGATTTGAACTCAAAAAGATGAATCTTCTTGTCTCCAGGTCCAGTGCTTTATCTACTGTGCCACCTAGCTGCCCCTAATGTGGTACCTTGAACTAAATATTTTCAATATGATCTGATGAGGGCAGAATACAGAGGTACTATGATTTCTGTAGTCCTGGAAACCATACCCCTTATATGCATGCATTCAGTAGTCTAAAATTTCATTAATTTTCTTCGCTGCTATGATACACTGTTAATACATAGTGGTCTTGCAGTTTACTAAATCCATACAGCTCTTTCTTCTGACAAGCTACTGTCTAACTCTGTCTCTTCTGTCTCGGAACTGTGGAGTTGGTTTTTCATCTTCTAGCATGAGAGTTTTCTTTAATATAGTGGAGAGAGCGTAGGGTCCAGTGTTAGAAGAACTGAGTTCAAATCCTGCCTCTGGTATTTACTGCTTTGGTGACCATGGGCAAGTCAGTTAACCTCCCTGAGCCTCAGTTTCCTTAACTGTAAAAATGAGGAGGCTGAACCAGATGACCTCTGAGTTCACTTCCATCTCTAGGTTTATAATCCTATTAAATTTCCTCATTAAATTTGACTTGGAATCTTTGACCATAAAATCTAGGCATTTTATGCACATAAGCATGAGAGTCTGAGAACCATAAGTATATATTATATAAAAAGGAAAGCAGTGGGAAAATGGAACTAGAAGACTTGAACTCAGATGCTGATTCTGCAATCTTTTACCCAATGGAATGTAAGGTCCAGGAAGGCAGGAACTCTTTTATTTTTGTCTTTGTCTTCATCCCCTGGCACAGAGTTGGTGCTTAATAAATGCCTGTCAAGCTGAATTGAATTGAGTGTGACCCTAGACAGTTTACTTTCTTACCCTAGACCTCAGTTTTCTTATTAGTAAAATGATGCAGTTGGACTAGCTGGTGTCTGAAACCCCTTCCAACTCAGAATCCTATGTCCTATGCCTTCGGACAGACCCTGTGTCCCAGACACCCCTGTTTATATTTGCAAAGGAAAGAGAAACCCTACACCTCCAGCAAGCCCAGTGTTCTAGCCTGATGACTGCCCCCACCCAGGGAGCAAGACAGGGAAAAACTTGTTGGACATTTGTTAAGTTGCTGCAGAGAAGGGAGAGATACAAGCTCGTAAATAATTGAAAAATCTAATAATTGTTTCCACCCAGATGGCAAATCCACATCCTTGTGAGTGGCAGAGGATGGGGTTGGGTGGGGTGGGGAATGCCTCGCATCGAGAAGAATGCAAACGTGTTATGGAGTGTTTTTCCCATTTGGCTCTGTCATTCACTGATAATTGTAATTACGATTTGCCTGACGCTCCAATTGGGTTCGTCGTTCAGTGGGCCGGTTGCATTGCAGAAGTTGCTGGTAGAGGGGGTGCAGGGAGTCCTGATTAAGTGGAAACCATTCCCAGGCACATTTTATCTCTGGCACCAGTTTCCTATTTATTTATGCTATTGGCTGTTGGCTGCAAGGGTACTGCTTGGTTAAATAGAAATCCCGTTAGCGTCCAATCTGCATGGGCACAGTGGGCAAAGAGGTTGCCCTTCTGGCATGCCCATGGGCCAGCAGGGTGCCAGTTGTGGACAGCACTGGCTGTAGATTAGCTAGTTTAGGAGCTCTTGACCTCATGGTCTGAGATATTGAGAAAGAGACCTACTGGAATATCAAATGATCAAAAAAACCCAAAACATTAAAAGTGCACAATTCGCCAAGCACTGTGTTAGGCACTGGGAAACAACGAAAAAAAAAATTTTAAAACCACCCCTTGTCTAAATCAAGTTACATTTTTAAAGATGAGATAAAAGTATATGTACCTGAAAAAGTCTATGGCAAGAACACACAAAGTAATCGATCAGTTAACAGGTATTTATTAAAGTACTTCCTACGGTGCCAGGGACTCTGCTTGGTGCTGGAGATGCACATACAAAGAACGAAATAATTCCTGCTCTTCGAGAGCCTGCAGTCTAAAGGAGAAGCATACATGTGAGAAGCAGCACAAAGTGTTAAATGTAAGGTGATACAGTGGATAGAGCACTGATTGGAGTCAGGAAGACCTGAGTTCAAATCTTGCCTTGGGTCAGGGGTGAGGAACCTGTGACTGCGAGGCCACAGAATTCTGTCGAGTTTGGATTCAGACAAAGGGCTGCACTTGAGGATCTAGAGGGCTACATGTAGTCTTGAGGCCACAGGTTTCCCACCCCTGTTAGGGTATTTACTAGCTGTGTGACCCTGGAACAGTCATTGAACCTCTAAGACTCAGTTTCCTCATCTATAAAATAGGGATAATAATAGCACTACCCCCCCAATGAGATAAAGTGTAAAGCACTTTACACATGTGTAAAGTGCTAGTTATTATAATATAATGATTAAAGTCAGGTCCAACAAGAGGGAACTGTTGAGCACAGGAGATAGATTGTAGCTTGGAGGCCAAGAGGTGGAAAAAGTTCTTGGAGGAGCACTCAGGGTCTGGACTAATAGATTAGGCTACTGGTAGCCGCCCCACCCATCTGCCTCCCCTACACCACCATCTTTCATTCTCTTTGAGTGGGTGGCAAATCCATCACCCGCCATATGCAGAAAGAACAATGACTGTGACATCTCTCCAGGTCACTTGCTTGAACAATTCCCTTCAAGGGGCTGGAACTCATTGGATTTGTCAAGCTAGAGCAGTGACCCAAGTCATCACAGAAGCTCAAACATCCTTTGGGAAACACTCAACACAATTTCTATTCTCCCTGAGAAACAAAGATGTGACTTCTTATTCATGAGAACTGGGTCCCATCCAGTGATATGCATCCCTTGCATGAGGTAGGAAGCCACCTCCATGGGTCAGACTTGTAACTGGGTCAGGAACTTGAGTGGCCCAAGGCCAGGATCAGAAACTTTGCTCCAGGCCCATAGTCCACATTGACAGAAAGAAGCAGATTGGGCAAGTCATCCAGAAGACTGGGTTGGGTGGTTACAACTTAGTTATTCTCTCTCAGATTTGCTTCTAAGCCTGAGTAACATGGGAAAAGACAGTAGCCAAACACTGACCTGCAGCCCTGGTTGAGGCTACAGAGTCACACTTCAAGGAATTGTAGGATCAGAGGATTTGAGAGGTATCTTTTCTACTAACTAGAGTATTGGATATGAAGTCAATAGAGGCTTGAATTCAAATCCTGATTTTAACACTTAGTAGCTATGTGATGATGTCACTTACCCTCTGAGCCTCAGTTTACCTGTCTGCAAAATGGAGATGGTAATACCTATGGGATCCACCTCACAGATTTGTTAGTAAGCTCAAATAAGATATTACCCATAAAGTCAAGTCAAGCCAACAAAGTCTTTATTAAGAGACTACAACGTATCGGACACTGTGCTAAGCCTTAGAGGTACAAAGAAAGAAAGAAAAAACAACTGGTCCCTACTCTCAGGGAGCTGACAGTCTTATGAGGGAGACAATATACAAGCAACAACGTACAAATAAGATACAGATGGGATCAATTAGAAGTAATCTCAGAGGGCAAGCACTAAATATAAGGACTGCGAAAGGCATCTTAGGGAAGGTGAGGGGAAGCCAGGAAAGCCAGAATTTGGGGAGAAGTAGGGAGAGTTTTCTAGGCATGGAGACAAACCAGTGAAAATGCCCGAGGACTAGATATGAAGTGTCTTGTCCAAGGAGCAGCCAGGAGGATAGTGTCACTGGATCACAGAATACACTGAAGAGAGGAAAGGTAGGCTATAAGAACCCTAAAAGAGTAGGAAGTGACAAGATGAGAAGGCCTTCGAAAGCCAAATAGGACTTAGCATTTGATCCTGGGGCAATAAAGGAGCCACTGGAGGTGACTGAATAGAAGTTTTGTAAATCTTAAAGCACTAGATGCACATTTATCTAATAATGATTGGGAGGGAAAGGACCTTTGAGATCATCCCAGCCAATCCCCTCACTGAGACTGAGGTTGGCCTGGTGCAAAAAGTGCAAGACTTGGATTCAAAGGACCTGGACTCAGATTTTGCCTCTGTCACGTACTACCAGTGTGACCTTGAGCTCTCTGGTCTCTTTTCTCTTCCGTAAAATGGAGAGATGGGACTAGATAGCCACGAAAACTTGGTCCATTGTGTCTAGAGTGAAAGATGAAGAGAGGTCTAGACTCACTGATTCATTTACAGAGATCATCTGGCCAGATGTGTCTGCCAAGTCTTTTGTTCTTCTATGTCTTTTTGAACAATCAAAATCTTAGGGCAGTGAGGTGGCCCAGTTGATAGAATGGTGAACCTGGAGTCGCCGTTGGAAATGGTGTATCATTGGAAATTCTGTTTCAGATATTTGCCAACTGTGTGACCTCAAGCAACTCATTTCCTCATTTGTATGTGATATGATGGTAATGATGATGATGATGATGGAGGAGGATGAGAATAAGGAGAAAAAGAACAGAAATAGTGGAAGAGGAGGAGATGTTATATAGCATTTTAAAGTTTGCAAAGCATTTCACATATATTCTCTCATTTGATTCTCACAACAACTCTGGTAGGCAGGTGCTATTATAATCCCCATTTTACAGATGAGGAAACTGAAGCAGACATTGGTTAACTGACTTGCCCAAGGTTACCCAGTCTTTAAGTGTCTGAGGCTGGATTTGAACTCAAGTCTCACTGAGCTAGGTAGCAAAGTGGATAGATGTCTCCTCTTTGTGAGTTCAAATCCAGCCTCAAACACTTACTAGCTGTGTGACCCTGGGCTAGCCATTTAACCCTGTTGGCCTCAGTTTCCTCCTCTGTAAAATAAGCTAAAAAAAGATATGGTAAACCATTCCAGTATCTTTGCTGGGAAAACCCCAAATAAGGTCACAGAGAGTCAGACATGCCTGAAAGACTAGACAACAACTCATTGACTCTTGTACTGGGATTCTGAATAATAGTGCTTGACATGGTTTTTCGTGAGGATCAAATGAGATAATATTTATGAAAAGTCTTATAAAACATAAGACCTAAAGTTCTATATAGATATTAACCTTTAGTATCATCATCATAATTATTACCATTAATCTATGATCCCATGATCCCTTGAGTAGGAAAGTGATTTGCCCAAGATCACATAGGCAGAATTTGAATCCAGGACAGTAGAGCAAGACAGAGTGGTGGTGGAGTACTGGAATGGAGTCCTCTGGGTTCCAAGGCACACCTTTGCCACTTACTACCTGTGTAGTACTGGAGAAGCAACTTCACTTTTCTGGGCCTCCGTTTCCTCATCTGTAAAACGAAGGGGCTGGACTAGATAGCTGGACTCTGATGACCTCTCATACTCAAATTTTATAATCCTGGGACTGACTGTCTTTGGCATCTCCAGTCAGTGTGCCTTCTTTCCACCTCCTCATGACCAAAGAAAGCCACCTGGTTACAGCAAATACCCAAAGAGTCTTGAGCCAATTCCCTGAGCCCAAGTTCCTAGGAGCCAGAGGAAGCCCCAGTGGGACCTGATGTGGAGTTAGACATTCCCCCCCTAGATCGGCAGTTGAGGGAATAAGGAAGCTGCCTTGCATGCAGCCATTGATTCCCCACCTGTTTACATGTGTCTTTGTTTGTCCTTGCTGTCGGCGTGTTTATCTGCCCGAGCTGTTAGCCAAGAAAGAAGAAGCTGAATAAACAGATCCCAGGGTGTTCTTCTGAGACCCTTCTCAGAGAGGATGGGGTGGAGAGGGGGCTCTCCCTGGGTTGCAAGCCTCCCAGTCAGCAATAATTCCAGAACCAAGCATCAGTCTCATAAAAGGTTAACAGAGGGGGAAACACAAGCAAATTTGTTTGGTGAAGGAAATGAGAAGCCTGAGCCCCCATGTCTGAAATACATGATGAAGAGGAAGGCCTTGGCTTGGGGATTTCTTGCCAATATCGCTGAACCAGATGTGCCTTTCCAGATGTTTGGGGGGTTTTGTTCTGTCACTTCAAAACACTAAGGCTGTAAGGAAGTGAGAGGGAAGGAAGGAAGGAAGGAAGGAAGGAAGGAAGGAAGGAAGGAAGGAAGGAAGGAAGGAAGGAAGGAAGGGAGGGAGGGAGGGAGGGAGGGAGGGAGGGAGAGAGGGAGGAAGGAAGGAAGGAAGGAAGGAAGGAAGGAAGGAAGGAAGGAAGGAAGGAAGGAAGGAAGGAAGGAAGGAAGGAAGGAAGGAACTGGAGAAGGAAGCACTTACTGTCTAACGTGCTGCCAAGCACTGTGCTAAGCCCTTTTTGAATATTATCTCATTTGATCCTCACAACCCTGGGAAGTGGTCCCTATCACTTTCTCCGTTTTATAATTGAGAAAACTGAGGTAGACAGAGGTTAAATGACTTGCCCAGGGTCACAGAACTATTCAGTGGTTGAGGCCAAATTTGAATTTGGGTCTCCCTGACTCCAAGCCCAGGGCTCTAACCCCTGGGCCATCTCACTTTTCCCTCATCCCCCCTTGTGGGGATCCCAGATTTGAGCTAAAAAGCTAAAAAGATCCTCATGGAGTATCCATCCAATTCAACATTCACACTTTATAGCAGAGCAAAAGGGTAGGTTCTTCATCCATTTTCCACCTCCAGGCCTTTGCATTGCCTGATCCCCCTGCCTGGAATGCTTGTCCCCCTTCACCTCCATCTCTTAGAATCCTTTGTTTCCTTCATGATTCAGTTCAAGTACCATCTTCTACATAAAATCTTTCCTGATTCTTCATATGCTAGTGCCTCCCCCCACTATATCTATCTATATCTATATTTCTATTTTATATGTATACTTATTACTTCCCCTGGTAGTAAGCCCCTTGAGGGGAGAGATATTTCAATTTTTTTGTGTCTGGCATACAATAGGTACTTAATAAATGCTTGTTGACTTACTAACCAGAGATTAGGAGGATATTTCAGTCCTAGAAAGTGAAAATGTGAGCTCCAAGGGGATTGACCCTTTTGGACTTTATCTCTAGCCCCAGTGCCTAGCACAGGGTCTTCTTCATTCTCAGATAATCCAGCAGGGCCATTGACACTGATGCCCCGCCATGCACATTCTTCCTCCGAGATGTAGCATCGGAACCCTTCTCTGCCTGCTCAGCTCTCTTTCATCCTATGACCTCCCACAACACTGACACAGAGGGTCAATACAATATGCTGAGGTCCTTCTTTGTATGTGTTGTTGTCATCTAGTCATTTTCAATTGTATCCACTTCTCCATCACTCCATTTGGTGTTTTTTTGGCAAAGATACCGGAGTAGTTTGCCATTTCCTTCCCCAGCTCATTTCATAGATGAGGAAACCGAAGGAAACAGGGTTAAGTGACTTGCCCAGGGTCAAACATCTAGTAAGTGTCTGAGAATGGGCTTGAACTCAGGTTTTCCTGACTCCAAGCTTCACTCTATCCTAGACTTACAGAATTTCTATAGCCATGGTGGACTTCCTGACCCATGCCTCATACAATCAGTCCATCCACAGATCTTTTTAAGGGCTTTCTTGGGCCAGGTATTATATTAGGTGGTGGGGATAGAAGGAGCAAAGTAAGGCGGTCTCTACCCTGGAGGAGTTTCCAGTCTAGCCTGGTGTGACATCATATCCATAGATATTATAAACAAAAGAGGTGCAGGCTAATATGAGAGACAGGGCATGGCCTAACAGCTGAGGACTCAGAAGCAGCTTTTTGTAGACGAACTTAAGCACGTTGACTTAGGAAACCACAAATTAACATTATTTGTGTTGCATTATAATTATACTTATTTTGTTAATCATTTCCTAATTCTATGATAATCTGGTTCAGGCTGCACTCTGAAGTTTTATAGTCAAAATTTAACACCTCTGTTGTAGATGGTGTTATTTGATGGAGCACTGAAGCAAACTAGGGAACCTGAGAGACCAAGAGGAGAAAGTTGAGTGTTGGAGAAATGGAGGCCAACCAGTGCCAATGTATGGAAGATGATAGAGTGATATGAATGAGGAAAAGGAAGAAAGCTGATTTGGCTGGACTATGGAGTATGTGGAGGGGAATGATATGTTAGGGGTCAGGTTGTAAAGGGCTTTCTGCCAAACAGAGGAAGGTCATAGGGAGCCATTGAAGTATATGGAGTGGAGGAATGATGTAGGCATGTGCTTTGGGAGTTGTGTAAAGGATGGATTGTGACTGACCTGTGGCAGAGCCTTCTGAGCTCATACTGGTCTGATCCATTGTATCTTGATCCCAACATAGTGATGTAGCTTCAGTCCTCTGAGCATCCAGAGGATGTATTGGAATAAGAAAGCTGAGGCAGAGAAGCCCGTTAGGAGCTCAATGCAATAGTCTAGGTCAGAGGGGATCAGGACCTGCCCAAGGGTGGCCCCTCCTCTGGTGTCACTATCCCATTAGCCCAAGACAGCTTTCTACCCTTCCTTCTTTTCTCCACGGAAGGTAATGCTGCTATGATGGTAACTTCTGTCTTCATCCTTCTGGCCTGATAGTCACATCACAAAGGATTCTTCCCCCACCAAGAATGAGGGTCAGGTCCTGGCCCCTCCATTCCCCTGATTGCGTGCCCTGTCTTGGGTTTCCCGACCTAAAACAGACCTGGAGTTCGTGCAAAGAGAGAAAGAGAATGACTTTTGAGCAAGCTTGTCCTTTTTCTCTAGAAAGGTACATTTGCAGTCAAGTCTGTGCACAGAATTTTTATTCCTCTAATTCATCCTGGGCTAGATTTAGTACACAAGTTCTCCGGAGGAAATGTATTCAATAAAAATTTGATGGGTTCTGTCAGCTCAGCAGAATCTCCTTAAGAATTCCAAGTGTTTATTCGGTTGCTGGCTTTGGCAGCATTATGCCTGCACTCTGCAAACTGCCTCTTTTAGCCCGGGATCCCGCTGAGGAAGGACTAGGTAGCCCACCCCCATAAATCACCCTCTGTCCCCCACCTCCTTCACAGAGCTGGTAAAATGCTCTTCTGTGGGGCAGGGAGGAGGGAGCCCAACTCAGAGAGGGAGCTGATGGTTGGCCCCCAACCCTATTATCCAGGGATCTCAAAGCCCATTGGGCTAGATGGATTAGGATGAGAATAAACTGCTTGCCACCTGGGAAGGAGTGGGAGCATGAAGAAAAGTACCGAGGACTTCCAACCTAGTGGGACATGATTTATATGAGGTTGTAAAGTCTATTGAAGAAAAGGAATAAATTTACTGAGTTTCCATGAGGTTAGTGTAATAAATTGTGATTTATGAGTCTTTGATGCTTTGTCCTTATTCAGCATGGAGAGGCCAAACTTTCCAGGGGGCCCCAAACAGTGGGATTCAGAGCCCTAGGAAAGGGGGGAGCCCAGCATGACGGCTGCTGGCCATACCAAGCAGCTCTGTTTGAATGTTGGAATGGAGATAGAGGACATTCTGTCCAGTCAGAAGGCACAATCCTAGCTTTATTGGGTGTCACGGGGCTTGGGAATACTCCCAGAAACGAGCTTTCTTGGGCTTTCTCCATTCTGCCGCCTCTGGAATCTCCCCAAGGCCAATGCCTGGGATTCTCAGTTTTCCTTGCGTTTCTGGCCCTCTGGTGGCTGGAGTTGGGAAAGTCACTGATTAACAATTTATTAAGTGCACACAATGTGACTGGGACTGGGGATAAAAAGGTAGAAATGAAACAGTTCTTGCTTTCCAGAAGGAGGGAAAAATGTGTTTCTATCATGCACATTGATAGTTTTATATGAAATAGATACAGGATTATTTAGGGAGGGAAAGTACTAGCAGGTCGGAGATGAATGAATGAAAAAGCATTTGCTAAGTGCTTACTATGTGCCAACTCAGGGGACTTGCTGGAGATACAAAGACAAAAACAGAGTCCCTACCTCAAGGAGTTTATATTCTAGAATGGGGGAGACAATACAGAAACAATGGACAAGGAGGGCCACCTTAGTTCAGATAGTTTTGTCCAGAAAGGATGGACAGTGGGGCTACTAGGGACAAGATTGACATGTCCCATCCAAGAACAATGGCAGATTTGATCATTGCCCTGGTTGGAGGGAGACTGTGGATAAAATGGCTGGAGAATAGGGAGTGAAGTAAAAAACATGATGCCTGGGATTTTCCTGAACAAGTGGTCTGAGAGAGGTTCATTTACAGGGTGGTACTTAAGTTAAGTACTGAAGGAAAAGTAAAGGTGAGAAAGAAGAAAAATCCACCCCCAGCTTGGAAGATATGATTAGCTTAAACCAAAAAATATACTTAGAGGGACCTTCTTCAAGTTTTAGAAGGAGGATTCAATTTGTTTTTCTTGATCCCAGTGGGCAAAACTGGAGAAACAGGCAGAAACTGCAAAATTGCAAAGGCCAAATTAGGCTTGATGACAGGACAAACTTTTAAACAATTACTGCTGTCTACAATTAGAATGGACTGCCTCAGGATTACCCTTTCCCATTGGAAGGCTTCAAGCAGTGTCTGGATGACTGCTCCTAGGCTAGTTGTAGACAGGATCCTTGATCGAGTGTCTGACAACACTGTGAATACATACACCAAGGCCAAGACAGATTCTGCCCTCAAGGAGCTTATATTTTCTTAGCAGAGGAAGACAGACAATGCCCAAAGATTCTGTGACTTGTCTTTGGCAGAAAAGAATGTTAGATCTCTCCTGTTGCCCCAGATGGAGATGATGAGATTCCATAAAAGTAGGCCCAGCATGGCAGGCAGAGGTATGACCTTGGAAAAGTCAGTTCATTTCTCTGGACCTCCGTTTCCTCATCTGTAAAATGGGGATAATAATAGCACTTACTCCTTAAAAAAAAGCTAGGAGGCGCAATGTATAGAGTATTAGACTTGGAGTCAGAAGACCTGAGTTCAAATCCTGACTCAGACACTAACTAGCTATACCACCCTGGGAATCTCTTACGCTCTCTCAGCCTCAGTTTCCACATCTGTAAAATGGTGATAATAATAGCCCCTATAATACGGAGGATCAAATGAGATAACATGTGTAAGGTACTTGGTAGACCTTACAGACCTATATCACGCTAGCTATAATCATGAGAGGGTTAGACCAGCTGACTTTTAATGCCTCTTAATTCTAACCTCTTCCATATTTCTGGTCCCAGCTCATATACCAGTATCTCCTGTGGAGCCTTTCCTCATCACTTCAGCACATACTGATCTCTCTCTGCTCTGAACTCTGATCACCCTTATCTTAATTCAATTTACTTCGATTTCTCTCCATGCAATTCATCAAATATAAATTAAGCCCTACTAAGTGCTGAGAGAAAGGAATACAGAGACAAAACAAAATAAGGTATCCCTGCCCTCAGGGAACTTATTTCCACTGAAGTGTTCCAACAGCTTGGCATTTTGTATGTATTGATTCTGTGTTTATCGAGGATGCAGTCCTTCTAAGAAGGTTGTAAGCTCCTTGCTAGGACCCTGGTGTTTGACAGTGTGTTACTTCCAAGTCTGGGCATATTAGTTTTCAAGTCAAAGGACCTGGATTCAAATTCACGCCTTACTTGGGCAGATGACTCTACATCTCAGGGCCTTGGTTTCCTTCTTTGTAAAATGAAGAGTTTAGGTGAATGGTTTGTGGGTAGATGGAAGTTTGTACATGATTGAAGGCTTATGGTCTGAGACTCACAGAGCAGAGGAAGCAGTAACCATTTACTTTGCCCTAGCATCAAAAAGACGTTTGAAGTCTCCCTTGCCCTTCATTAAGTGGGCTTTCTCCTCTCTTGGGAAGACTTCCTGGGCTTCCTCTTTCCCCTTGCTTCTCCCTATTTTTTCAGACTCCCCTTCAACACACCTCCTCCCTGTTGCCATCAATCAGTCAATTAAGGAGCATTTATTTAAGCCTTTCCTATGAGCAGGTAGTCATAAGGAGCTTGGGTACTGCCTTCTGTCTCAAAGCCCCAGGAGCAGTCTTCCCTGGCAGACACAATGCAGTGCCGACGGTTGGGATGGTTCTTCCATCTCTGTTCCTGAATCACAGAGCAGTCTGTAGCCAGCCGGCCCCAGTCTGATGTCTGCCCAGTGGTCTCGACATTTATCATGGTGTAATGACATCAATTGCCTTGGGAAATGCTCGGGAAGACTGCAGAGCTCCACCCCAGCCCCAGCCCCATCAGGAAAGGGACAGGGAGGAAGGAAGCCCAGGGAATCTCTTCAGTATGAGCAGCTGTGCCTGCCCGAGCCCTTGTTTGAAGAACAATGTAGATATAGAGGGAGGGGGGAGAAAATATTAAACCAAAGGGTGTGCTTACAAAATGGCTTTTCAGGTCCCAATGCACAGAGTGATTTCCTCGCACTGGCAAACCTTTCATCGTGGAGAAGTCATTCAACAGATGCACAGGCAAATTGTATTTGCCTGGATCTCCCCCATCCCACCTCAGGCTGACAGCAAAATGAGATATGCTAGCACTCCAGGGGGGCCTCCACTCCTGGATTCCAGAGCCCTTGCCCCTTCAGCCTGGGGTCAATACTACTGCCACAACTGCCCCTCCGGATTCTCCTCTGCGGGTCTGGCTGACTCTCCTCTAACCAGCCTGATCGTTATTCCAAGCAGCAGAGGATGTGAAAGGCATTTCTTTGGGGGCTTTAAAATAATATCCCTCACCCCTCTCTTCTACAGGCCTACCTTCCTAACTATGTTCTGTTTGGGCTAATATTAAAATGAGTTTGCATTTTCCGAGTACTGAACCCACCAGGCATTTAGGGAGACAGCCAGGAATGTGCTAGCTGGCAGAGAGAGTGAAACTGGTCCAGGCTGGCCCTAGATAACCCAAAAGGTAAATAACGCACATATGGATAATGGAGAGTTGACTGTATTTGGCTCTTAGCATTCCTGGCACTTCATGGACCTCCTCATCCCTTTAGGAAGAGCACCACACCCCTTTCCTTTACACATCCACCACCATATTAAAACTTACTGTTTTGTCTGGGCTGAGAAAGAGACCTGTTGGGGAGTGGGAAGGGGTCTGCGGTTATGAGTTTTTGAAGGAGAAAGTTGGAGTGATGATAGAAGGTCCCAGAGGGCTTTTCCCAAAGCCTATGGCCAGGCTATTTCCCAGTGCTCTGGAGGCTGGGGGTTTCTGGGTACTGACTGGAAACAGTAACATGTTTCTGCAATGGGTCAGGACACAATGGATCCACATTGGCTCTATCCTCAAGGGTTTTTCCTCTGTCTTTTACCGGCTTCTTCTGATACCGAATGAAACATTTCTCCCTCTCTTTTCCTCTCCTCCACCTCCCCTCTAGAAGAAAAGTCAGCAAGGTGGGAGTGAGTTACAGGGGAAACAAAGCTGTGGATAACAGTAATGAGACAGGGTTCAGCCCCTACTTAGCTTCAACTGGAGGGAGGAAGATCCCACTGGGCTGGGGGAGCCCTAGGCCATGAGCTCCTATTGCCCTGGCCCTTAATTAGCTTACTGGGTTGCAGTGAGGCCTGGCTGCTTTGGTTTGGCAGCTCTGTGGAGATCTGGGAAATAAATTAGAGTATTGATCTGCTCTGAGCATGGGCTTCCTCTCCAGTCCCTTTAACCCTGGGAAACCACCAGGTGTACCTACCAGATAACCAAAGACTTCCAAGAGGGTTACTGCTTCCCTGTGATCACTCTTCCTCATTATCCTAGCCAAAGCGGGATTGAATTTGACCATACTGTTCCAAAGAAGACTGGGAGGTGATGGATGTCTCCCAGCTTCCTTAGTCTCACAGCAGCAAGCTGACCAAGGGTTTTTTTCTCATTCTCCTCATAGGCTCTTTGGTTTCCCCTATATTGGTGTTCCAGTCACAATGATCATAGCTCTCATGGATGTGGCAATTTATGGGATTCCTGAAGCACTTTCCTCAAAGTGGTGCAGCGGTTAGAGCCCTGCATTCAAAGTCTGAGAAACTGGTTTCAAATCCTGGTTAGGCTGCTTACTGCTTGCATGATCTTAGGTCAGTTGTTCCTCCATTTCCTTACCTGGGCCTCAGTTTTCTCACCTGTAAAAGAAGAAGCTTGGTCTAGATGGTCTTTAAAGCCCTTTCCAGCTCTAAATCTATGATCTTATAAATAGACCCTGTGAGGTAGGGGTATCAATCAATCATCAAATCAGTAACAAAAATTGATTAAATGCCTATCATGTAGTCAGCTAAGTGCCACGAGCTCTGCACTTGCAGTTAGGAAGTCCTCCTGCTTCAGACACTCCCTGACTGCGTGACACCCCCCCCCATGACTCAGTTTCTTCCTCTGTAAAATGGGGATAATAATACCACCTACCTCCCGGGGTTCTTGTGAGGATCAAATGAGTTAACATATGCCAAGTTCTTTGCAGACTTTAAAGTGCTCTATTAACTCTTTGTTGTTGAGTTGTGCCAGTTATGTCTGACTCTTGGTGACCCCATTTAGGGTTTTCTTGGCAAAGATACTGGAGTGGTTTGTGATTTCCTTCTCCAGATCATTTTACCTTTGTCCAAGGTCATGTAGAGACTTCAGGATAAAAGTGAGATTTGAATGCAGGTCCTCTCAAATACAATTCAGAAAACTGGAGTCTAAACCTTGGCTGACCTTAGGCAAGTCTCTTCAATTTCTTCATCTCTGTGCAATCTAGAATGAATGAATGAATGAGTGTCACATGCCAGGCATTGTGCTGCAATACAAGGAGACTGTGTTAGATGTTCTCTGAGGTCCCTTCGCGCTCTAGAAACTATGAATCCTAGTCCTATGACTGTGTTTCTCTGTCTCTGTCTCCCCCTCTCTCCATCTCTCAGTCTTTGTCCTTTTCTCTTTGTCTCTGTCTCTTTCATATGCATACACACACACACACACACACTCATACACAAACTTCTCCCCCTTCTCACCCTCATGAGTGAACCCATGCTGGAGGTCATGCTGGGACCCCAATTCACTTCAGTGGAAAGATATTGGTAAGCCCAAAATCTTCCATAGGGAAGTCTACCAGGATGGAGCAAGACCTTGAGTCCATGCCTTATGAGGATTCGTTGGAGAAACCAGGGCTGTTTAGCTGCAGAAGAGAAAGAGTGGGGGTGGGCCGGGAGTTATTCAGGATTTGAAGGATTGTGTAGCGGAAGAGAGATTAGCCTCGCTCTGCTTGGCCCCCTGAGGGCTGAACAAGGACTAATGGGTGGAATTTACGAAAAGGGCATATTTAGGTTAGTTTTAAATAAGGAAAAACTTTCTAACAGTTGGAACGGGCCAAAAGTGTAATAGGCTGCCTCAGGAGGCAGTGGGGGCCCCTCCCTTATGTTTACTGAGTATAGGATGTTGTGGGAAGGGATTTTAGATGGAGACCTCTGAGGTCCCTTCCCAAGGCTGAGCTCCTGTGGCTCAGAAATGCTCTCAGGACCCTAGGTGGTTGTTGTCCTTCCTAGAGGACCAAAATGACATCACCATGGTAAAGTGAAATTTCAGTGTGTCTGACTGTGGCTGACCAGACCAATATGAGCTCTGAATGCTCTACCACAGATTGGGCATAGATAGTCCATATGAATATTTGGGGTGGATACTCCAAATTTGCACATCCTGCATTTACCTTGTGCTGTCTCAATTCTGCTTTGCTCAAAGAGCACAGCACCTTTTCTTATGTGGGCATGCCATGCTTAGCGGTCCTATGCCAGTGTCTCCCATGTTGCACAGTCAAATCCAAAGTTCTTGAGAGAGACCTTGAGAGTGTCCTTGTATCATTTCTTCTGGCCACCATGTGATCGCCTGCCCCATTCAAGTTCTCCATAAAATAGTCTTTTTGGCAAGCATACATTTTGCATTCGAACAGGGCAAGTAGGTAGAGAGCTGGGCCTGGAGTCAGGAAGACTCATCTTCATGAGTTCAAATCCGGCCTCAGACACTGACTAGCTGTGTGACCCTGGATAAGTCACTTAACCCTGTTTGCCTCAGTTTCCTCATTTGTAAGATGAACTAGAGAAGGAAATGACCCATCACTCCAGTATTTTTGCTAAGAAAACCCCAAATGGGATCATGAAGAGTTGGACACAGCCGAACAACATCTCTTCTTGGATATATCTGATTTGCTATCAGTATATGGATGAACTGAGTGGGAAGAGGGCTAGATTTTAAGCTAAAGGAACTGGGTTAGCATTCCTGCTCTACCACTAAGGTTCCGTGACCTTAGCCAATTCACTTGATTTCTCTGGGCCTCCATTAAATTTGTGAAAATCAGAAAATATCAGATGGAAGTGTAGAGGGAATTTCTCCCCCATCCTGGCCTGTTCCCTTGATCTCCATGTCTTCATCTCTAAAATGAGGGGCCCTTAAAGGCCCTCCCAGCCCTAGATCTGCAGTCCCCTGACTCAATCATCTCTGAGGGTCGGCCTACATTTATTATATGAGAGCTCTCCAGTCCCGAGAGTGCTGGGCTTTTCTTTTTGGCATCTGGCCCCAGGACCAGGCTCAGGCAACCCTCCTGCCTCCCACTCTCACAGGGCTTTCTCCCCTGGTTCATCTGTAATCTCCAGGCTGATAAGGAGAGCCCAGCTGGAGACCAGTACCAGCCTTTCTCTGACTTCTTGACTCCTTGCTGAATAGAACAAAGAAACGTCTCAGAATCTAAGCCCAAAGAAGAAAGCCCAAGTGAAAGGTCAAGGTTGCCTAAGGTGAAGGTCACCAGCAGTTATACAGGATGATGTTTTGTCAGGACCTTCGGATGCTCTTGGTGACAACATAAGCTGTCAAGGTATCCTGAACCTACTGAGCAGGAATAACATTTTAATAGAAAATAGAAGTATAGAAAAGGGAAAATGAGACTTGATCCAAGCTTAGTCATAGGCTCATAAATAAATCATAGATCTAGGGATGGAAGACACCTTTGAAGCCATCTAGACCAACATCCTCATTTTACAATTGAGGAAACTGAGGCTCAAAGAAGGTAACTGACTTTGGCTAAGGTGAGATTTGAACCCAGTACTGGGACTCTTTCCATCGTGCCAAACAGTAAGTCTCAGTTGGAATTCTCAATCTACTGTGTGACCTTGGGTAAGTCCATGGATGTTTTCTTGTCATCAGTTTCCTCCTCTGTTCAAAATGACGGGATTAAATTTGATCTCCAAGGTCCTTGCTAGCTTTCCATCC